>NC_139007.1:5804200-7004200 GCF_964374135.1 Grampus griseus | reverse complement strand
ACAAATAATATTTCTCAACACATACTTCATAATAATAATTTTGTTATACATGTCACTGAAAAATCATTATATCAGGGTTAGAAGGAACTTTATACATATGTGTTTGGTTTTTAAGCCGAGATAAAGTTCACATACCATAAAGTTTATACTTTTAAAGAGTACAATTCCACACTAATGTAAGATATTAATGATAAGGGAAACTGTGTGTGTGTGGCAGGACCATATGGGAACTCTTTGTATTTTCTGTGAAATTTTCCTTCAAACATAAAAAATCATCAAAAAAAAAAATAAAGTCTATTTAAAAAAAAACAAAAAAACAAACAAAAAAAGTAAAATCCTTTTTTTTTCTTTTCCATTATGGTTTATTACAGGATATGGAATATAATTCCCTGTGCTATACAGTAGGACCTTGTTGTTTATACAAGTCTGAAGTAGATGCATGAATTTATGTTTTAAACCTGAAACAACTCACAGGTGGTCCAGGTGGTCCGGGTCTCCCAGGGGGTCCCTCGCTGCCCTGCAAGGGGGTACACAGACCAACATCAACGGCTTAGACATTTCTACTCCACGTTTATGGACCCGCCTGCGCTTGCTCCGAGAGCCACATTCTGAAGTCAATATGACTTGTCATTTTGTTCACCCTTGCAAAGTCTTATTCAGCGGGGCTTTTCCCTTCACCTGGAGAATTAACATTACTAGACCACGGGAAAGGTAAATGCCTTTTCCCACAGGCATTCGGATCCTCACGGTGTGAGCACCAGGGATGAAGCTTATTTTTAGATGGAGCCAGACAAGCAGGTGACCAGGTCCTGGACTTCGAGTGCAGCTGGGGGAACTCTCCCCACATGGGGGGGCAGAGCACACTTCCTGAAGGCTGGGGCAGCTCAGGGACACGACTCTTTGGGTCAGACCCTCGCTTCTAGCCTCACCTCCACCACCTTCATCTTTTGGGAACCAGAGAGGGCATCCACATGCTCTGACTAAAGTAGAAAATCACAACCTGTGTGTGTCTGCAGGAGGAAAACCTTCTTTCACATCCTAAGTGAGTATCAGGCATGTCCCACTGAGCAGAAGTGACCGTGGTACAACGCTGTATAAGGGAAATGTTCTTTACAATGTAAACAGCCTCAGACATTCTGCTTCCAGGCAAAGCAGACTGAAAATTAAATGTGTGAGAAACGAATTCAAGTTGAAACTTGAAAAGTATAGATTTCATCTATATTTTGCTAAAACATAGGATGCTTATTGGTCCATGATAAACAGAGGTATGACAGCCTCATAAAATCTTTTGAGTCCCTCAATATCAGGGGCAATGGCAAGAAATGGTTCATTAAAAAAGAATCCAGAGAGTAAAATTCCTACTTTAAAATGCCCAAGAATTTTGAGGGATTTTAGTCTATTTTCATAAATTTGATGAAGGATTTCATTCCAATCTCCCCATTTTTTCAGTAACCAAAGAATCCTAGAAACCTTTTGATTGTATCTTTATCAATAAAAACCAACTGTTAAGTTTTTCTTGCAATGTATCTGTCTGAGAAGGAGTGACCATGAGTATACTGTATGTTTTCCCCAACTGCTCTGCTGGTGGCTCTCTCTCTAAGACGCATGGGGCTCTGCTGGCAGCGTCCTTCAGAGAATCATGTCATGATTCTCATGAAGACGACAAACAAGGAAAATACGTGCCTATCGAAAGGACTTTTTTTTTTCCGGCACAATTAACAGTCATATTTTCATTCTCGATTGTGCCCCAAAGCTCATCTCAGTGTGGAATTCCCATTAACTTCAAAAGGCAAATCTCTGACTGAATAATTTCCGTCGAGAACAAATCAAAAAGGCTGGTGGAGGTGGGCAAGCTCCCTGGGATGCTATCAGGGAAACTGTGCTGAGACTGTCCAGAATGAGCACGTTGCTGCCTTTCAGTTTGGGGGGATTGCTTTGCTCCTTGATGCCACTATGCCCCACTGTGGTCATTTTGGGGTCGAAGCCGCTTGAGTGGCTCACATGGCCTCCGGATTCTTAAGAGTCAGTCCGTGTGACTCATGTGCTGGCTCTATCACACTGTGGGTGACACTTTAGATCCTAAATGGGGTAACTGTGATCTTCCTGCTGAGACCTCCTTTGCTGGTTCTCCCTGCTGACCACAGCAACCCATCTGTCCTGTCAACCGGACCCCCCAGGAAGCAAGTTGTGCTGGTTCTTTCGCGGATCTCCCCTAAGACCCTCTAAGGACAGATCTTGCAGATTTTCTCAGCAAGTACGTCATTTACTGGGATCCTGGTTGGTTCTGAGAGCGAGCCTCCTGTCGGGAGCCTTGGCACCTGCGGCTGGACTTCCAGATACAAACTACCTTCCTGCACCTCATCGGGAGGCGACCCTCACCCCATCCTTCCCCACGGTGGATGCCCAGGACCCTGAGTCCAGCTTGGATGTTTGCTGTGTGGCACCTATGTGCTATTCATCCTCTTCCCTGGGAACATATCTCTTGTCTTCAGACCAATTTTGGGACCTATGTCTTTCCAAGCCCACTTCCCTGACATCACTCCTATAGTACTTTGAGGCTTTGCTTGATTTTATGGATTTCTCTGTAAGTAGGCTCACCCTGCCCCTACCCCAAGCCCCAATCTGGACAGTAAGTGAGGCTTTCCCTCTGTACCTTGTTACCCTTTGTTCCCGAGGGGCCAGGATGTCCCGTTCTTCCCAACAAGCCCTGTAAAACACAAAACTAAGTTTGTCACAGAAACAACACCCAAATGGCCAAGGGTATTGGAAGTTGGTTGCTCAAACTGATACACTTTGAAGGTCATTTGATCCTAATTAAAATCAGTCCTATAAGCTTATATTTCTTCAGGCTGATACAGCAGCTGTATCCTGCTAATAAGCCCTTGGAAGGATAAAGTTTGTATTTGTGGTCGCTTTTTCACCTTGGCCAACCACATTTAATGGCCTGAACTGGAACCTCTTAATACATTTAAGAATTTAGCCTTGCTGTTTAAATGGCAATTTACACAGCATTACGCCTTCCTAAATGAGCTATAATTTTGGTGGTGATCACCATTTTAAATACTTCACAGAGCAGAATTAACAAGGTGGGTTATGCGACCTGCATTTTAACAATGGAAAATAAAATTTAGTTTGAAATCTTCTTTGAGCATAGAGTTAGCTATCATTTCCATGGCTCCTTTCACAACTCTTTCTCTTAACTTTTAATTTTAGTGTACAATTTAGAGCCAGGTTTGTTCTATATAACTGTGGTGAAAGCATAAAAGGTAACATTTTCATTATGGCAAACCCATGATTCAAAACATGAAAGAACACGATTACATTCCTACATACCCTTTGCCTAGGCACTCTAAGAAGGAAAAAGTTGGAAAAATTGAGGCTTGAGGAGGGTTGCTAGATTTAGCAAATAACAATACAATATTTGGGACAAACATGCTATGAAAGTATTCATTTACATGAAATTCAAATTGAGCCTCATGTCCTGTATTTTAACTGGCAAACCTAGATTTGAGCTCTGCTCTCATGATAGACTGGGTTTAGCAGGTGAGAAAGGAAAAAAGATTGTTTTAAGCAAACAGGGTAACTGAAGACAAAAAGGCCCTGATGCTGTTACAAAAAGGTAACTGAAGACATAAAGAGAGACAGCGGAAAAAAGTGCCGACTAAGGTAGAGCATATTTTAAGTCAGAAACAGGAATAAAAGTAAATTGAATCTGATAGTCCTTGACCCGTTTTTTCTTTTTTTTCTGCCTAGAGAATAAATTCTTAGTTTATGGCGCTTAAAAATGTAAGGGTGTAACCATCTGAATATCTGTCCCTAAGGCTGATGCCAGAAAAATTATAGCTAAAAAAGATAACGCTCCTCTACATCCAACGTCTATTCAAATCGACTTGCTTCATCACAGTCTGCTTTCCGGTCTGGTAGAATTTTCACGACAAGTCTCCACAACCCCAAGCAGCCTTAAGGAATACTAACAAAAGTCTGAGATGTTGGATGCCACTTTCCCCAGCAATAGCTGCATACTCCACACAGAGGAACAGAGAACAAAAATCAATAAAGAATGTTAGTTCACTTTGCGTCATACCAGCAGATATGGACTCTGAGTGAAACCATTTTAGCAAATACTTACAGGGGGTCCAGTCGGGCCAGGAGCACCTGGAAGGCCCGGAACGCCTTGAAGACCCTAAAAGAGATAGTTCCTACCATAAAATCTGTTATATCATTGGAAACAAAGCATTTTAGTTCATCAATTTTTTTTTTTTTTTTTGCGGTATGTGGGCCTCGCACTGCCATGGCCTCTCCCATTGCAGAGCACAGGCTCCGGACGCGCAGGCTCAGCGGCCATGGCTCACGGGCCCAGCCGCTCCGCGGTATGTGGGATCTTCCCGGACCGAGGCACGAACCCGCGTCCCCTGCATCGGCAGGCGCTCTCAACCACTGCACTACCAGGGAAGCCCTAGTTCATCAAATATTTTGACGATTGAAAACTACCCATCTTTGCTGGCTAATCAAGAAATACATTTGTCATCTGCAAACACCCGTTTTCTAAGAGTAAGGATGGCGAGCTAAAATGCCACAACATGGAATTTGTTACAAACATAATTTAATGTGTTGGTGATTCACAGAACATTTCTGATCTCACAGAGCCCCTCCGCTGACAATAGCCATCTTTGAGAAGCCGGCACTGCTAAAGCATGAAAATACAAATTTCAGATGAGCAGAATGCCATCAAAGAAATACATGGTTACACTAATGCTTTTTCAGTTGGTGGAGCAACGGACTCTGTTTTATGATACAGTATTTAGTTTAGCCGGCCAGTTCATTATAAGAAATACAGCTCATCGGCGAATTTAAATTTATAACCCTTTAATGGCTTAAAGGTAAAAGTGAAGAGATAGCTTCTTAGGCCCCGCCTAAGATTTGTAGTGTCATGCTAATTATACTGGATACATTTATATATTCAAAAAAGAATTGGTAAGCTTAACTGATAACTCATGTAATTAATTTGTTCCTTTACCAAGTAAGTCAGCAAAAGAATATTAGTTAAATAAGTTACATAAAATTCATAATATGAAATATTTTGCAACTGTTAAAATCGTGTTTCAAAAGCTATTGAATAACAAAGAAAAGGAAACGTTACAAAATGTTACATAAAGGTCCAAATTATTAAAAAATTAGAAATGCACTTCATAAAATATGAGCCTGGTAGAGGCTCATAATGCCTTCTCTGGAAACTTTAGTGTCAGGTGTGTTTCAGGGTTCTGAATTTTCAGATTTGTTTCAAAGGGAACACAGTGCTCATACTGGATATTACATAACACTCCCATGGCACCTGAGGCAGCACCTGCTAATAAACACACAAATATTTCTATAGCAAAACATATGATAGTCTCACCAAGTGGGATAAATATACTAGCTCCATATGACTTCAGGTTAGACGTTGCTGCCAAATAAATTTGCTGCAAACTTGGGAAAAATTTCCCGGGTTTTCAGAGGCATTTGAACTTTGGAATTGTGGATGAGGGGTTGTGGACAACAATCTGACTTTTACCAACAGTCGGAGAAGTACAAATAGGAATAACTTTTGTCTTTTTAGTGCTTTTGTGTATTTCTCAAATTTTCTATAAGGAACTCAGATGATTTCTACAATGGGAAAAATATACTTTGAAATACCCATTTATTATTTCACATAACCATATGACGTGTCAAGTTCTATTTTGAACGGTTCCACTTTTTCAGGATTGAATTTTCTTTACTGAGTACTCCTTTTATAGTGCCAAACCATTCATTGTTATCATAAATTCCTTTATCCTTTACTGTGATGAAATATGCATTTTATACATATTATAAATATCAGGTGAAGTGACCATGGGAAAATTGCTACATAGTTATCTATGGGAGCTCTAGAGGAACAAAATTCTACAGGATCAAGGTTCTTTGCATCAATGGGATTAAGGCCCAAGCTCTGTCAGGTCTGTCCATCTAATGCCGAATGGGACCATATATTCCTTCCGGTTTTTCCATGTGATGGGAGGTGAAGAAATGCTGGAAAGGCTCCCCTTGAAGGTGCCGAAATTCCTCATGTAACAAGAGTCTTGGGTAAAGTCTTATGTATACTTGTGTTAATGTGGACATATACTCTCTTCAAGATGGCATCATCCTCACCGGCAACGCTCAGTGTGTGTGTGCGTGTGTGTGCGCGCGCATGTGCCCATGTGCATTTGTGGGCGGTACACATTGTCATGTTGTATTGACTCTTTTTATTCCCCCACCATTAACTTGTATATGGGGTTATAAGTGGAAAGGAAACAAATTTCCTTCTGGAATGGATCTCTAAATGTCTGGAGATTATAAATGCTATGCCACAAATTGCTTTATCTCAAAACACCCACATTTCCATAAAATTCTCTATGTACGTGTATAAGATATGTGTGTTCATATGTATTCTTTTTTTTTTTCTGCTACTTTTAGTCTCAACACTGAATCAGTCTAGAGATGCTGAGTGAGTCTTTAGGTAGTCCAGTTTATAAGCTTGGGACTCATTAACCTTTGATGACCACATTAAACTTTAAAGTAAACCTCAGTCCATAAATAAAAAGAAATCCTTCTCAGCCATCTTTCTCTGAACAAGCTGAAATTCTGTAGTAAGGGTAAAAGTTACTATGGATGTATAAAGGGCAAGCAGGTAATTTTACAAGACAAGAAAGGTCATTAAAGAAGACAAATACCTATTAAAGAGTAGGACAGTCAATTTAGCATATTGTACCAAACTAAAATACAAATTAAAATTTACTGCATAGTCAAGGATCATTAGAGCTAAGTTCTTTCCCTATTCTGGTATTTTGATTTTGCAAGTCCTACCTCAGTTGCTACCAAGAATATTTATTTTTCCATTGTTACAACTTATGGCTGACAGTATTTTTCCTGTCCTATCTATCAATTATTATTCTAAAATATTGTAGAAAGACCTGTATTCCAAGCAAGAATTCCCTCTGACTATGAGAGGTAAGTCTGTGTTCTATCAGCATCTGCTAATTTGCTACCCTGCATCGTGAAACAACACCTGTAAAAACCATTGAGGGTAATGTCACTTTTGTAAGTGCAATAAACCGAAAGGCAATTCCTCTCTTTAAGTTCCCAAATGGATTAAATCGACCATTGGATAATTATTAAATAATAATTGGGAATTCCTCAAAGAGACAGGGTGTCCTTCTGCATCTTTTCCACTAAGGGTAGAACAGACATCTTAGATTTTGTATGATTAGATATTATATGCATATTAAAATAGTATAGTTTATTGGCCAGCTGGAAATACATATGTTCTTGGGCAAAGTTTCATTCACTTAAACAAATCAACAAATTAAAATTTAAGCGAGTATCTGAGTCCAAGTAGAAGACAAGATAATATTCAATATTTCCCACCTGCCTGAGAGGGACAAGCTGCCTTGCCCCGTTACCCCCCAAAGGCCCAACTGAGCTAGTATGTTACTTCAGGTTTATTCATACTATTCATGTGATATGAAGAAACAGTGGAGAATCTCCTCCTGAACTAGCTGGAATTGTCTAAGTGTCTTGTGCAAAGTCTGTGTACGCTGTGTTAAAAACCCAGCAAGGTGTACTTAAGGAAAAGCACACTAAAATAGTGATTAAGGAGGGATTGCAGTTCACCAGGAGTGCTAAGGATTCTGAAGAATCAATAAAAGTTAACTTCTAATAAATTTAATTTAGAGTCACTTATGAAAAAGCCTGAATTCCAATTATTTCCTGATCTTTTTGTTATTACATTCTCAATTGCCTTTAAAGCCTACTTCTTGAGTCTAGGCAGTTAAAAGCTGTTAGACTATTAAAATCAGACACTGTGCTTGTACTTTAGTGCAACTTTCTGTGGAGCATGAAGACGCAAAAGCTCAACACCTCTTCCTTATTTAGAAAATAAAATGCCTTTACTGTTTTATTTACAGATGAAAAGAAATGTCGTATTTCTTTGCTCTTCAATTTTTAACTTGGACAAAAACCAAGCCAATCCTCACAGTTTTCTTGGATAGAATCCATGTTAATTAAAAACAATAACAACGATGATAATTTATAATGTGAAATATATAACTCCAACTCAAAAAAAAGATCTACTTTATATCATTTTGATTTTCTGCACTAACATCAAGGTTACTAGATGGCTTACTCACTTTCATTAAGAATTATTAGTATCAAAACTGTTTAAACTAACAAGAATTCATCATCCTAATTGGTTTTTCTAAGAGTTCGTGTGAATTATGCAGGAAAGAATGCTATCCTGAGCGTCAGTGTGGCTGAGAGTCAGAAAATTATGCCACCATCTCAAGAGCACATTTGACTTTGAACCTTAGTGGGAGGGTGGGCAGCTGATTTAAACCAGTCCAAGCAGACCCATTTGATAGTTTTTTTTTTTCTTCCTCCCAAGAGTTTGAAAGTTGAGCAGAGATACAAACAAACCAAGGTCAGTGAAACTGAGTCACGTTGCAGCAGCGGCCCAGGGAAGTTCTGCTGAGTTCTGGAGCTGCCCCTATCCCTAGGCTGGTTGCTAACTATCCCTTCAATTCTATGAGCTACTTTGGGATTCTTTTCAGTAAATCTCCTTTTCCTCTTTCTTCTTGCTTTTATCTTGAGAGAGCTGGAATTGTTACCTGCTATGAGAAAACAGAAACGTAGTAACTGCTATGTTAACTTTGTGTTTGAATTCCCTTGTCTCAGAAACTGGATCACTGAAAATAAGCATCGACGTATTATTTTCAATGTGTTAACACTTGGAGAAAACCTGTCTTTGTTTCTATTTGTTTAGCATCCAACATGAGATATGGAAAATTGATGTCCTTTTGTTGTGTCACATGGAAAGAATCAACAGTAGGGCTGCATGATCAGAGAAGAGCCTTTTACCTCATTGCCTTTCTCCCCACGTATCCCGGGGTAGCCTCGCTCTCCTTTGCTCCCCTAGAGACACAATACATTTAGTTAGTACACTCAGTCATTTTGTCATCTTTTGGGAAAATGAACATATCTCTTCTCAGGACACTTGGGGCATGTCATTTGGACAGAATCGGGGGAAAAAAATAAATGACATCTGCAAATGGCTTTTACACCACTTTATCAAAATAGTTTTAGAAAAAGGACTGTATTTTAAAATGTATTTCTTTTTTTTACCTGAATTAAAGGTTGCACAGAGGAGAGACTTCCTTACCTTTGGTCCCTCTCTGCCTGGGACTCCTGGAGGACCTCGTGGCCCTACATCGCCCTAGAGGACAGAGCAGTCACAGCTGAGAGAAGGCACCATGTGTCACCTCCAGGGTCCACCAACACTTAGCCCCCTTCTTACCTTCTGGGCTACAGAATCAAACTGTCCGGGCTCACCGGCACCTGCTTCTTCTCCTTTGTTGCTTTTCAGCCCAGGGACACTGGCTTGGCAGTTGCCACAGAAGTTCTAATGAAGACAGAGATAAGGTCACTGGAGATTCATTATTCATTGATTGGATTTGAACTTCTATTTGAACTTTTGTGAGAGTTGAGTGATAGCCATTGGTATGTCATTCTACTTTCAGAAACTTAATTTATTCAATTTGAAAGACTACTTTTGGGGAGGCAAAAACTATTTTAAAAGATAAACTCATAAGTCAAGAACACAGAGTTTCAGTTGCTTAGCAGCATGTTTAAAAAGAGAGGTGGCAATAAAGTTTGGAATAACCAGCAAGATTACAGAGCTCATAAAACCAATAGCATAAATCATAAGAAAGAAAGAAAGGAAGGAAGGAAGGAAGAAAGAAAGAAAGAAAGAAAGCTGTGAAGAAAGGATTTCCCCTTTTGAGAGCCCAATCAGTTGGAGAGCCCTAAACACAGCTTACTAACCTTTTATTTGTTAGGGGAAACACTCACGCGGGAAACAATTATTTGAGCGACTGGGACTTGACTTCTAAGTCAAATCCAAGTGCAGATAGGAAATATAAGTGGAATCACCTTTCCATCGCCTTCTCTGTAATCTTTAGCTGATCTGCAAAGGCTTCAATTTAGGTATCTGAGCTCACAAGATAAACTTCTTATCACATAAAGCCTACAGAGGCTTATTTTTAAATAACCTGTTATAAAAATATGATCAGGAAAGGCATAAAATAGGGACTACTGAGTGGGGGAGACAGCTTAAATTTAACAATTGACCAAAGGTAGGACAACCTAAGTCTCAATTCTTCCATCTTTTTAACCAAAGGGAAGAATCCTTAGACATGAAGAGGGCATGGAAGCTTGCCGTTGATGGGAAGCTGGCAAGAAAGCCCATGAAGCTCAGTACTTTTGACCCAGTGTATGTCAGCACAAGTTTGATTTCCAAACATATGCTCCATGGAGGACTAATTCTGTATGATACTGAAAAGGTTCTGAGGCAATTTGCCTAAGAAATGCTGGGTCAGAACAGTTCTCTTTGTGGTTGTCCTTCTTAGAGCTGGAATACATGAGAAGGAGTTGGAATGTGCAAAGTTTCCCAAACTAATTTTACCACTAGGATCATTCCGCTGAGCTAACGTGCTGGTACAGGAGTTAAGAAACACGTACATAATTGTAGAACCACCCCTACTCAATCTGAAAAACTGTGAAGGTAGAGACGCTTGAGGACTTCAGAGAACCAAAAAGCTTTCCATATTTCAAAAAGTATAAAGAATGTCTACTGTATCTGTAGACATTATAACATGGCATATCCATATATAGTAACATTTTAGAATGGTTTATTCAACTGATTGCTTTTTTACTGAAGTATAGTTGATTCACAATGTTGTGTTAATTTCAGGTAAATGGCAAAGTGATTCAGTTATACATACATATATATCTTTTTTTCAGATTCTTTTCCCTTATAGGTTATTGCAAAATATTGAGCATAGTTCCCTGGGCTACAGTAGGTCTTTGTTGGTTATCTATTGCATACAGTAGTGTTCATATGTTAATCCCAAACTCCTAATTTATCCCTTAGCCCGTTTCCCCTTTGGTAACCATAAGTTTGTTTTCCATGTCTGTGGGTCTATTTCTACTTTGTATATAAGTAACATTTTAGGATGGATTATTCAATTGATTTTTATTGAAGTATAGTTGATTTACAATGCTGTGGTAGTTTCAGGATTGTTTTAATAAAACATAAAAAATGGAAATAATTACGAGTCAATAGGATTTTCTAGAGTCATTTCAAACTGACCTCATCTTCTTTAGGTTAGAGTTACTAGAATGGTAAATGAAGGAAAAGTGGATTTCATTAAGGTTCTTGAAAAAAAATCTTTTAAGATTTTTCTCACGGAGAGGATAAAGACGCAGTTATTAGCTAATACACAAGCTCGTTCAAAGAAGGACTGATACACAGATTAACCTGGAGGAAGGTCTTTGAAGGTATACATCATTCGGGCTGGGAAATACGTCAGTTCTTTTCAACACTTTATTCAAACACAGTTTTTGAAAACAGAAAGCAGGACGATCAAGTCCGCTAAAGACTTTAAGACAGAGTGGGACAGTTAATGTACTGGGTGACAGGATTAGGATTAAAATTCCCATATGCTTTGGGGAACTACATGCTTCTCTTCTACTGAATACAGCTTGCTGGGACTCAGTCAGGGGTCCTGCCCACCTCTTGCCAACTGGCTCCCCTGAGACTCAAAACCTCCATGAGGTGATGCTGGGTCTGGACCCCGGCAAGGGCATTTATTAAGGGGATGCTGCCCTGGTGAAACTGTTGACTACTTCCATGTCTAAGGCCATCAGAGCCCTGGTTCTCTTCCCTGTCAGAGCCTGTTTGCAGTCTTTTTGTCTGTAGTGGGAGCTGCCACAGCCTATCAGGATAGTCAATAATTTTTTTTGATCCTTAAAGAGCCCTAACTGTTCCGCAATGATATAACTCCTACAATCCTGCCATTTCCAACATCACTGCCCTCGTAGAGAACATGAGACTGACTGTCTGAGGACCTGCACTCCTGTGTTAATGTCACACTTACTGGCTGTGTGACTCTGAGCAAGGTACTTAACTCCTCAGAATTTAGGTCTCTCGTGTACAGAATGGGAAACTCCACAGCCTGAACTCATAGGATTCTTGCGCAGGTTAAGTGAGATGATATAAGTAAAGCAGTGTGTTGCCTGGCATGTAATCATAACTCAATAAACATAAGATCCTCCTGAAGCCCCCATAAATACTATTTTTTTAAAAAAATAGGATTTGCTCTTTTTTTCTTAATTAATTAATTAATTAATTAATTAATTTAGGGCTGTGTTGGGTCTTTGTTTCTGTGCGAGGGCTTTCTCTAGTTGTGGCAAGCGGGGGCCACTCTTCATCGCAGTGCGCGGGCCTCTCACTATCACGGCCTCTCTTGTTGCGGAGCATAGACTCCAGACGCACAGACTCAGTAGTTGTGGCTCACGGGCCTAGTTGCTCTGCGGCATGTGGGATCTTCCCAGACCAGGGCTCAAACCCGTGTCCCCCGCAATAGCAGGCAGATTCTCAACAACTGCGCCACCAGGGAAGCCCCTATTTTCTGACTTATGAGAAAATGTTAGCTTTTGAAAGTCTTAAACCCCCCCCATATATTTATATTTATATCTACATTTACATTTATATTCATATACTATTCTCAAAACCTTTATAACCTGACAAATATATTTACTAGAATTCTAGTCTTGTGAATTCAATTCAGCAAATATTCCTGACTGCCTACTATTGAGTAAGTCGTTGCAGGAACCATTAGGTTAAATGCTGGGAATATAAAATAGATCACATATACACACACATAGCTCGTGTGTGTGTGTACAAATATACTGTCCATTCATACATTGACAGATACGACACATGAGGTTTGAGTGGAATATAAAGGGACAGACTTTCATTTGGGTACAGTCTTAGCATTCCACAAAGAAACATGCAAATACACAACCTCCAGGTGTCCTATTATCAACCTCCCCCCATCTGTTTTACAAACAAAATAGAGGAAAGTATTAGAGAAAAAAAACGGTAGCAAGATTAATTCCCTGTGAGGTGGATAATAGGTAGAGATCATTTTTATTTAACAGAGTCACAGGGCAATTGTCAGCTATGGAATTTTGTAACTCACTTTGTAAAATCCCATGACATAAAATTGCAAGCTAGCTGTTTATTGAGCAGCATTGCTTTGCATCCTGGACTGGCCAGGGCAGATACTGTGAGGAGGACTGGGTTTCACAGTGATGAGCCTGGGTGGGTAAACACCATTAAGAGAAAGCTATTGCTGCAGAGAGAAAACATCTACTCAAGGGTGCTAATGACACCATTCCTCTCCTGCAGCTCATCTCAGAACTACCACCTCCTCCCCTGCCCCCCTGTTCCTCCACACCCAAAATGAGAGGCTGGTAGAGAAGAGAGTGGGGAATTAGTATAAGTGGCACTAGTCATATACAGATACGTGTTCCTTTTTCTATCTGAAAGATGTTCTGCCATTAAGAAACTGAATTTTAATTCAGGCTAAGCAATTAACTCAAATTCTTGTAAAGATTTCCTTTCTGATTTTTCCCAGAAGTTAACACATAATTTCTTACATAGCCACAGAGTACCTTGAACAAGGCCCCAATGTCTCCCAAGAGAGGAAGTGCAATCTGTGGATAAGGAGAAAAAAAAACCCCAAGGCATGTAATTATACATATACAGGCACACAATACAATACAAACATAATGAATGTAGATGTTTTCCCTCAAAACACCAGGCCAGCTGAGATTTGTCACCATGGTGACAAATGGTAGGGCTTAGAAGAGCCTCACCACCAGGATGGTTGGCCAACATGATGCTTCCTATCCAGAAACAGACACAGGACTCGGGCAGTGCTTTGGCCTCGTGTCTTAAAGCGTCCTTTCAGAGAGACACCGTAGACCCCAGTAATGCTTTAAAGGTTTCCAGTCAATACACATACACACATAACTCACTCAGCGAGGGAGTTAAAGGCCAAGATACGCCTCTGCATGTAACTTATAACGGCACATGAGGCTCAAATGGTGTAGGAGGACTTGTGAGACTCAGAACCGAGAGGCCAGATTTGGGTTTTATTATACAACATTCTTAATACAATGTCATATACCATATGGCTTCTTAAATTATAACTGCCAATTTGGAGGCTATTTAAAGGGATTTCACTGTCACTCAAAGCAAGGTTTAACCTAAAATAAAACTTTGGAACACCCATTTAGTGCCTAAACCTGTTCTGAAAAGCCTACTCAAGCCAGTTTTGTAATTGAACCATTTCAGCATTCTTAAAGCCACCGAATCAATAGATATGTACCATATTGTGGGAAACTTACCCGCAGACTTTCATTTAGAAAAATGAAGTTCATTTCGTTACTAGCATTAGAAAGAACAGAATCCGTGGCTATGTATTTTAACTCAATTTTCCATGGGATTGAGACATTATACACCAAGGTTCAGCTTGGGGCAAAAAATTGCACAGCTGAATTATACCCTCGGGAAATAAGTATTCGTCACACACACAAAAATGCTGATGTAGCTTGAATTTTTTTCCCCTCTACAAAGAAGTGGGGATAAACAAAATCACTAAGCAGTCACTGAACATTCTAATTAGTCCGGACAGCAAAACTTGCTTGGTAGGCTGTTAGGCTGCTGCGTGCATTAAAGATACATAAATCAGACACAGTGTGTCAACATACCGGGTCACCTGGGGGGCCTGGCAGACCTGGCTTTCCATCCCTCCCAGGAGCTCCCTGAAAACAGAAGCAGCATGTTCAAATCTTTGCACCTCGGCACAGGTTCAGATTAAAGCAGGTGTGGGGGAGAGGGGAAGTAGGTAAAAACTGTCCTTACATCATTCCCTGGGGTCCCTGGAGCTCCTGGCAACCCAGGGAGACCTCGAGGACCCTGGCAAAGGGGGAAAATAGTTACTTATAAGGATAGTCTTTTAGTAATTGCCCCCATCCCCCCCCCCCCCAATCAGCAAGATGGATTTGCTGTGCCAGATAACTTGGTTAAGTAGCTTACCTGAATCCCTGGCTCTCCAGCTGGGCCTTGGGAGCCCTGAATAGAAGGAGATTCAGTGATCAGAATTCTGCTGGGAATGTCCATAGATTACCCAAGTGGGATAAAGGGCCAAGTACTGTAATTTACATAGTGGACAACAGGGCTTGCCACCCTGCACACTCTGAAAACTCTCTGCAAAGCTGGCCAAGAGTTCTGGGTGGCAGGTGAACACCTGACCAGATGCAGTGCTGGAAGCACCACCGTAACTGTGTTCAGACGCCTGGGCCGCCCCTGAGCCCGCCGTCGGTCCCTGCCCACTCACGGGCGCACAAACAACACGCCCAAGTTCTGTCTGCTAGACACTGGCCGGCCACAGGGTAACCGGCTTGGGGCTTCCTCTCCTTCCTGCTTTGTACTGGGAGTCATTTCTCTGAAGAAATTGCCAGAACCAGTGTTCAGTGACGGGAACTGGAAACAAAACTTCAGTTATTCTTTTCTATGTTAGAAAACTGGAATTAGGGGTAACTGAAATGAGGCTGGGAGATTATCAGTGAACCTAATGATGACAGATCCATCCCTATCTCATGACCATGGACCCCTGGATGAGGAACTCACTGATCACCTGGGTGAGTAAAGAGCTGGGGTCTCGGCACCTGGCTTCACTACCTGCTCATTGCCTTTTCCCTTCTTACTTTTAAATAAATATTCCTATTGTCAAAGCTACCTTTTGCTTCCTTTCTATTTATACCGTGTGCTTAAGTTATTTTTGGTTTTTTGGGTTATTTTTCGCTTCAACCTCCTTCACTCCCCTAATAATTTCCTGACCTACTTTTTTACTTTGTTTAATCTCCCATCTCCAGTGGTTTTTATATTCTCACCCTGGAAAATCAAACAACAGCCACACACAATATAACCATTCACTATTTACATCTTCTTTTACCTCTCACGATAATTTCATTTCAAGGCCAATCCCCAAATTAATGTCTTTGGGATAACCATCTATTTCACTTTTCTTGTCCCAAAATCTTTTATCTTTTTTCATAGTAAATAAAAAGTTTTATCTCTTACTGCTATTTAGTCCACAAGTATGCATACAATGGTCATTATTATCATTATTACCCTTGTAGCTAAAACACGTCAAAAAACTTTCTATTATTTGTCTTAACTATCAAAAACTATCTCTATTCTCTCTTCTTTAAGATATTACATAGAGATTTTTGATATCATCTCATTTATAGGCACTCCATTCACTTTAAAAGTAACTTTTCATTTTATTCTAATTAAAAACAAACAGTAATATATAATATCCTAATATTGGGCATTCTCATAATCTTACACTCATTTGTACTTTTAAATATATAGAATGGAGGAATAAAGTGTTAAATAACTTCTTCTAATTCAAAATCAGTGTACGTGTGATTAGCATCTGTAAGTCAATAAACAGTGGGTACCTTCTGTGCTTAGGATATAACCACAAAGCCCATTAATTCTTGCTCTCTGACTAGCACTTTTTGTATCTCCTCTGACCATTTCACTCTTTTCTCCATATTCAAATTTGTTGCTGGATTTTATTTCACAACATTGGGTCAACAGGGTTTCAAAAACTTGATTGAATTTCACTTACAGTTCGGCCAGGAATTCCTATCCCTGGGGGGCCTATGTCACCTGGGGAGCCGTGGATACCTGGCAGTCCTCTTTCTCCCTGTGCAATTAGATGCTTCTGTTAGTGTGAGGCTCAAGGGACATGGATTTTCCAGTTATATTTGGTTAATTATTAATTCTTTAAAAATTATGTAAGATATTTTTACCTTTGGCCCTCGCGGACCAGGTGCTCCAGGATTTCCATCTAACCCCTAAAAGAAAAAGAAGAGAAAAGGAAGTGAATACATTTCTTTTCCTAAAAAGGTTAATTACATCTTAGAAGTCATAACTCAAAAATATTTCATTGCTCTTCATCTTTTTTGAATAAACCTTTTCTGTAAAATAGTAAGGAAGAGGGAACACAAATTTCACTAGGCTGCAGATTTTGTGTAGTTACTTTAAAATATAAGATGTTTTCATCTTTAAAATGAGGCATCTGATATTGAGAATTATTTATTACTATTCATATAAAAGGTCAAAGGGGATGAGAAAAAAAGGCAGATGAAACAGCCATATGGGTTGGATTTTCCAGCTATCCAGTTTTCTATGTCCTGGGATTAGCCCAGGCCACAAGGACATTTTTTAAAGATGACCACCTATGGCTATATATGCAGAGCCTCTAGAAGGGAAATTTCAGGCAGTTCTTCTGTTTTAAGATATTGTCCAAGGAAGGTTTATGGTTTAAAACTAGCAAACCTTACTAGGCTTCATAGATCCCTAAATAGTCCCTGCAGAAGCTTCAGGGGCACCTGTGAATCTCCCAAAATTGTATGAAAAATGGTGCATGTGTGTGCATTTTCTTCAGATGAGAGCCCTTTGCTTGCATCAAATTTCCAAAAAGATTAGACCTCTGATCTAAAGAATAAGATGAATACTTCTTTTTCTGCAGACCTAAACATTCCTATGCCTGTGATCTGAAAGTGGGAACACACAAACAGTAATTAATCAACTTTCAAAGGAAATGGTAGTAAAAGGATTGGTACTTACTGGTTCCCCTGGCAGGCTTTTTCCTGGAGGACCAGCCTCACCTTTTGGACCTGGAAGTCCAGGAGGGCCTATAATCCCACCTGGGTCTCCCTGAGGAAACAAGGTAAGATTCTCACTTCATCACTCAGGTTCATGGTGGGACATGTAGAGGCAGCAGTTTCCATAGTATTAAGATGTCACCATAGCCAGTCACACTGCATTCTCTCACCCATTCACTCACTCATTCCACTATATGTACTGAGTGTCCAATCCACACGGACACTGTTCTGTTATCTTAAGTGCACCTAGATCTTGCGGTGAGCTATGTTACAGTAGGTTTACAGTATCATGAAATGTATGTACGTGTATAAATAGATATGCAAAAAATATAAAAATCTATTCATATAGTTCTTTAGATGACCTTTATGTTTTCTTTATTTCCAAGTAATGGTTCAGTACTAAAATACTATTTCCACGTAGACATCAAGAAACAGGTACTGAGAGATTGAGACTTCTTAGGTCTATACCTGAGTTGTTAGCTGAGCCTGAAACAGGGTTTTTGAGTCCTGAGATCTTCAACTCTAAGGCAGTTCATTTTGTCACATTGCATTTTCAGTGCCAGAACCCGGGCTGCCACAGTGTCCAGGGATGACGCTCATGCCATAGTTTATGCAAACATCTATCTCCTGCACAATCCCAGCTGCCCTGGCCTGTCCTTTCACTCCCTCAGTGTCCTTATGACCCTCTGTCTCTTCCTCCTACCCAGCTACTTAATATACAAAGTGAGTGAAACGGAAGCTATACCTTTTCTCCCTTAATGCCTTGTTTTCCTGGGATACCGTGTTCTCCTGGCAATCCCTAGAAAATTCAGAATAAAAGGGAGAGAGCAATTAGAAAATCTCTTATTGTAATAACATTTCTGTCTGTGAGTCTTTCAGGAGAACAGAATTTTAACATGCAAACTACCTGGGAACGTGTTGATTTTGGTCTGCTGGAGAGAGAAAAACCTTAATGAAAATATGTGGCTTGTTGTTTCAAGTGAGGGAACCTGAATGTAATGAGAAAGAAACTAAATAAGGGAGACCTGAACGAAATGCCCCATCCATATTACTGCCAAAAGGCATGGAAGAACGGCTCTTGGTGGCATCACACGATGACTCAGAAAGACAATGGGGTAAATAGAAAATATGCTTTTACTATGATTTGGCAAGAAAGGCTCTTTTATTTTAGTCTCTATTTTAGCTCTAGCCACTATCACTTAACGTCATTTCTTGGGCATCTTGTGGCTCCACCTGTGCCACCAGCATTATGTTTCTTTTTGTAAGATCTCTCCATTAGGTACACCTTCAATGGTTCACTAAATGGCTTGGGGGTGCAACAAAAAGATTTGCTTCATGAAGTGAATGTTCAAAGTACCAAGTGACCAAACGTGCTGAAAGATGAACCCCTGTAGTCTCAGTCAGGGAGCATGGAGAACAGAGCAAGATGTCATGGGGCTGCTCCCAAGGTGATGGGAAAAGGAGAGATTCTAACAGTTGCATGGAGGGTACTCAAATCATGGCCAGATAGAGATCAGTGTTAAGAAGTGATGGTCAAGCATTTTTCTCGTTTTGCTCAAGTGAGGATTGATAGTGAGGTTTTGGCTCCCAAGATGTCAGAAGGCTAGGAAGATTGTCCAAGGGACACAAAGCTGACATGGGGGAGTGGATAGGAAAGTGCATTTATTCAATCAAAAAACAGAAGAATACACATTCTTTTCAAGTGCACATGTTCTCCAGGATAGATCACATGCTAGGCCACAAAACAAGTCTCAACAAATATAAGAGAACAGAAATTATATCAAGCATTTTTTCCAACCAAAATAGTATGAAACTAGAACTCAATTACAGGAAATAAAATGGGATAAACACAAAATTGTGGAGACTAAACAACATGTTACTAAAAAGCCAATGTGTAAATGAAGAAATCAAGAGGAAATCAGAAAACACCTCAAGACAAATGAAAATGGAAACACAACTTTCCAAAATCTATGGGATACAGCAAAAGCAGTTCTAAGTTTATGGTGGTATAGGCCTAACTCAACAAACAAGAAAAAATCTCAAATAAACAACCTAACCTCCCATGTAAAGGAATTAGAAAAAGAAGAACAAACAAAACTGAAAGTCTGAAGAAGGAAGGAAATGACAAAGATCAGAGAAGAAATATTAAATAAAATAAAGATTCCCAAACCCCCAAACAATAGATAAGATCAATGAAACAAAGAGCTATGTTTTTTGAAAAGATAAACAAAATTGATAAGCCTTTAGTGAGAACTCATCAAAAAAAAAAGAGAGGACACACATAAACCAAATAAGAAATGAAAGAGGAAAAATGATAACCATTACCACAGAGATGCAAAAAATCATAAAAGAATACTAGTTATATGCCAAAAAATTGGACAACATAGAAGAAGTGGACAAATTTCTAGAAACATAAAACCATCCAACACTGAATTAGAAAGTAATAGACAATCTGAACAGGCTGGTCACTAGTAGTGAAATTGAATTTGCAATTAAAAAAAACCCTACAGCAAGCAAAAGTCCAGGACTGGAGAGCTTCACAGGTGAATTCTACCGAACATATAGTGAAGAGCTAATGCCTTTCCTCCGCAAACTATTCCAAAAAGTTGAAGAGGAGGGAACACTGCCAAATTCATTCTATAGGACCACCATTACTCTGATACCAAAACCAGACAAAGACATTACAAAAAAAGAAAATTACAGGCCAATATCTCTGATGAATATAGATGCAAAAATCCTCAACAAAATATTAGCAAACTGAATTCAAGAATTTATAAAAGGAATCATAATCAAGTGGTATTTATTCCAGGGATGTAAGGATGGTTCAATATCTGCAAATCAATCTATGTGATGCACCACATTTACAAAAAGAAGGGTAAAAATTATGATAATCTCAAAACATGCAGAAAAAGCAATTCACAAACTTAAACATCCACTCATGATAAATGTTCATCCAAGTTGGTACTGAGGGAACATATCTCAACATCACAAGCACCATTTATGACAAACTCAAAGCTAACATCATACTCAGTGGTAAAAAGCTGAAAGCCTTTCCTCTAAAATAAGGAAGAAAATGTGTATGCCCACTCTCACCAGTTCTATTTAACATAGTATTGGAAGTCCTAGCCACAGCAACCAGACAAGAGAAAGAAATAAAAGGCATCCAAATTGGAAGGAAAGCAGTAAAACTGTCACTATATGCAGATGCCATGATACTATATATAGAAAGCTGTAAAGTCTCCACCAAAAAACTTTTAGATGTAACAAATGAATTCAGTAAAGTTGCAGGATATGAGATTAATATACAGAAATCTGTTGCTTTTCTATACACTAATAATGAAACTATCCAAAAGAGAAAGCAAGAAAATAATCCCATATAAAATTGAATGAAAAAGAATAAAATACCTAGGAATAAACTTAACCAATGAGGCGAAAAATCTATAGTCTAAAAACTATAAAACACTGATGAAGGAAATTGAAGAAGATATAAAGAAATGGAAAGACCCTGTGTTCATAGATTGAAAGGATTAATACTGTTAAACTGTCATTACAACCCAAAGCAATCGACAGATTTAATGCATTGCCCAATGAATTTTTCACAGAACTAGGATAAATAATCCTAAAATTTATATGGGACCACAAAAGACATCACATTGCCAAAGCAATCTTGAGAAAGAAGAACAAAGCTGGAGATATGACACACTCGGACTTCAGAGTATATTACAAAGCTACAGTAATCAAAACAGTATGGTACTGGCACAAAAACAGACACATAGCTCAATGGAACCATAGATAGCTCAGAAATAAACCAATTATTGGTCAATTAACCTACGGCAAAGAAAGCAAGAATATACAGTGGAGAAAAGACAATCTCTTCAATAAGTGGTGCTGGGAAAACTAGACAGCTACATGTAAAACAATAAGTTAGAACATTTTCTCACACCATATACAAAAATAAACTCAAACTGAATTAAAGACCTAAATGTAAGACCTGAAACCATAAAACTCCTAAAAGAAAAAATAGGCAGAACACTCTTTGACATAAATTGTAGCAATATATTTGGATCTGTTTTCTAAGGCAAAGGGAACAAAAGCAAAAATAAATAAATGCAGCCTAACTAAACTTAAAAGCTTTTGCACAGCAAGGGAAACCATTGACAAAATGAAAAGACAATCTACTGAATAGGAGAAAATATTTGCAAATGATATGACTGATAAAGAATTAATATCAAAAACATATAAACAGCTCATAAAACTCAATATTAAGAAAAACAAACAACCTGATTTAAGAAATGGGCAGAAGACCTGAATAGACATTTTTCCAAAGAAGACATACAGATGGCCAACAAGCACATGAAAAGATGCTCAACATCGTTAATCATCAGGGAAATGCAAATCGAAGCCACAATGAGGTATCACCTCACACCTGTCGGAATGGCTACCATCAAAAATTCTACAAATAACAAGTGTTGGAAAGGATGTGGCAAAAAAGGAACCCTAGTACACTATTGGTGGGAATGTAAATCGGTGCAGCCACTAGAGAAATCATTGTGGAAGTTCCTCAAAAAACTAAAAATAGAGTTACTTAGTGATCCAGCAATCCCATGCCTGGTTATATATTCAAAGGAAATGAAAACAGTAATTCAAAAAGATACATGCACCCCAATGTTCTTAGCAGCATTATTTATAGTTGCCAAGATAAGGAAGCAACCTAAGTGTCCATCAATAGATGAATGGATAAAGAAGATGTCATATACATGCAACTCAGCTATAAGAAAGAGTGAAATTCTGCCATTTGCAACAGTGTGGCTGGACCTAGAGGGTACTGTGCTTTATGAAATATGTCAGATGGAGAAAGACAAATATTGTATGTTATCACGTATATGTGGAATCTAAAAAATAAAACAAATGATTGAACATAACAATATATAACAGACACACAGATATAGAGAACAATCTAGTGGTTACCAGTGGAGGAAAGGGAAGGGGGGAGGAGATAGGGGTAAGGGAATTAAGAAGTGCAAACTACTGTGTATAGAATAAATAAGCAAGTAGGATACATTGTACAACACAGGAAAAATAGCCATTATTTTGTAATAACTTTAAATGGTATATAATCTATAAAAGTATTGAATTACCATAATGTACACCTGAAACTAATATAATATTGTAAATCAACTACTTCAATTAAAAAAAAAAGTACATTTAAACGGTGTGAGGGTGTGTGTGTGTGTGTGTGTGTGTGTGTGTGTGTGTGTGTGTGTGTGTGAGCTGAGTAAAGCTAGGTTTAATGCAACCGGAGGACCTTTCTCCAATTGCATTATATAAATATTTTCAGCCAAAAGACTTGCCCTTTTTGGAGAATGTTGCAAGAAGACAACAACAGAAGCTTTGGAAGTATCTTACTTGGATGGAGAATTGAACCAAAAGCCATTTATAATGATGTATAATGGAAATGCTAACTTGGGTTTCAAAGACTGATTTCTTAGGCTAATATTCAAAAGGACCTCGTATGACTATATGAAGATACTAATGTTCTCAATAGCCCCTGACATTAGGTGTGCTCAGTTTTATTGGTAGAGATGACCCATGCCTTTGGAAAATGTAGTATAACTCAGTCACATGAACAGATGTTGATGTTCTTTAAAACATGCTTTAGGGGGCTTCCCTGGTGGCGCAGTGGTTGAGAGTCTGCCTGCCAATGCAGGGGACGTGGGTTCGTGCCCCAGTCCGGGAAGATCCCACATGCCGCGGAACGGCTGGGCCCGTGAGCCATGGCCGCTGAGCCTGTGCATCCGGAGCCTGTGCTCCGCAATGGGAGAGGCCACAACAGTGAGAGGCCCGCGTATCGCAAAACAAACAAACAAAAAAACAAAAAAAAACATGCTTTAGTCTCAATTTAATTTCCAAATATCAAAGACACATGCATCTACTATACGTACAGTATCTCCTGGTGGTCCTCTGGGTCCCATAGGGCCTGCGGGTCCTTGCTGACCCTAAATAGAAGGTGATATGTACTTTAATTTGATAAAAATTAGATGGTACCTGAATATATGTAAAACATGGTGTGACCTTTATCTATAGAAAGATTGACTTTCCACCATCCAGCCTCCTCTATATAACACTGAAACGTGCTTTGGGCCTACAAAGATAGTTTCAAGATGTTGTCACTTAAATGAGTCTGTTCTCACCAGTAGGTGAGGCCTGGATAACTTGCCTTGCCCACTGGTGGGGGCATATCACACGAATCTCTCCAGCACCTCCCAACAGCTGGTCTTCTTTGGGTCGCTCCTGTAGAGTCCTGCGTGGGCAACTCAAACACTTCTGGGCTGCATCATTTTGGATTAGGAAATTGAATCCTGAATCCTGTTCTCTTTGAGAATATAGCTCAGGGTCATAGACATGGCTCACACTGTTTACTCTTAAAGCTTTTAGGATGCTATCGTGAATACGGTCTGAAAAGAGCTTAAAAATCCCATTGTGATCCATAAGGCCCAGTTACCATGTAGGTAATAAATGCGGCCAATGTGGGGATCGGGGAGATCACCATGGAAACATGATAAAGTCTCTGAGAACATTTGTGATGAAAAGGAGTGGTCCATCAGAGTTCCTTGTTTTACACAGAAATGGCTATAACTTCAAAATAATATCCTCATTCGTCTCAGTTATTTCTTATATACCTTTAGTCCTGAGCTTCCTATTACACCAGGGGGGCTAGGATCTCCAGGCTCGCCCTAAACATATGGGTGGGAAGGAAAGTGAAATGGTTATTTTAATGCTTCACAATCTCATTACGTCGGAGATGCAAGAGAAGGGGGTCAGGGGATTACCTTTATTCCCTGTGATCCTCTTATTCCAGGTTCTCCCTGTAAATGAAAGAAGGACCATATGTGTAATGTTTAAATATGGATGGAGAAGAGCATCTCTAATGCTGCAACTCATCTACTTCCCCACTAGCTGACATACAATAAAGGGGAAAATTATGGAAGACATGGTGAAGTCAAGGAGGGTTCATTCTAAAATATGATTTAAAATAATTATTGCTAATACATAAACAATAATTTCCTATTTTTCTTTCTTCTCTGTAACAGTTTTTTTCCCCAATGTCACTTCTGACACTTTAACCATCATGGTCCATTAGCGGTCACTGAGTTCCCTGCTTAGCTGACATTGTTATAATTTGCTGCCAGTTCATCTTGTATCTCAAGAGAACTAAAACTGCAGATGAGGGCGAAAAAGAAAGAGTAAAGTTTAAGTTGATATGTCATAGAGATTCTACTTTCAGGTCTATGTATTTAATGGAACAAAAAAACACACAAAAATTAAGGTTACACAAAAGAGGACAACATTGGCTATAATGAGTTTGCTTTTCTTATTTTCCATGACTTATCATTGATCCTTTCTTGTTTGAGAAATCCAATTTGTATCATTAACAAAATTTTTGAAAAAAATCTGTATCTTACATATTAATTTTGTATTTTAAATATCCTTAGTGTATACCTTTCATCACATTCATGTCCAGTCACAAATAGTAACGGGTTAAAGAAAATATACACTACCCAAAGCCAATGTGGAAGTGTCATCACATGATAACATTTAACAAGGTTTAAAATTTCTCATTTATCAAAATAAAAGAGTCAAAATTCACAGAGGAAAAAGTAAAATGCTCAGGGAGCTGACCTTATCAAATGTATTAGACTCCAAAGGAAACATACTAGAAATCAGAGAGAAAGAAAATGAAGTAGAAAACCCAAGACAGTGATAAAACATCTACTTACTCTATCTCCCTTTTCACCTTTTGTAAAGGGTTCACCCTAGGAAAATGGGTGGAAAACAGAATCATTTATAAACGCTTTTAGGAATAATCTCTCCAAACCCGGATGTGGGTAAATCCTGCAGGCCAAACTCAGACTCCATTGCAAACATGCAGTGATCCAGAACGTCACATTGTCTGCCTATGCAGCTTAGAAGGACCATACGAAAATGAATTTAAAAACCGTTTCATATTTCCAAATGAACAGTAAGTTAATCATTTCAATGTTATTTTGAGAATCCTGAGTGGTTGACAAATTACAATGCGGTCCAAGGCCACAGCTTCCTCTTGCATGGTTCAGATAGAAGATGGTCACACACACACACACACACACCCAATCAGAGGCAGAATGAATGTGAAGATGCCAGAGTGATCAGTGGAAGGACATTCATTTGAATTTTTCCAGTTACTTCAGTTGGTGCTTAAAAATACAGAGTTTAAATTAGTGTTTAAAAATGCAAAATCATTACTTTAAAAATACTTTACTAATTTTCATTTTTCTTTTAATGAAAATGGCTTGAAGCAGTTAATTACTGGGTGAGTAACAGTACAAGTCAGTGGAACTGATACTAGTTCTTGTTGGGTCTAGGTATGAAGGTTCTGGGGAGAGACAGAAGGTTTGAAGGAATGCCCCTTATTAACACTGCCCCTGTTGTCACTGTGTTACTAACACCACAACCCACCCTTAACACACATACACACACACACACACACACACACACACACACACACGGGGAGGCTTCCCCTTATTAACTTCTGTTCTTGAAGGTATGTATCATGATGTCATTTAACCTTCACTACAGGGCTGTGAGGGAGATATTGTCCCATTTCAGGAATGAGGAAAGACACTCAGAAAGTTTCTGAGTAACTGAGTTACTTCCCCTAAAACAGCATTCGTCCACTGTATGTTCCCTTGTCTATCTTGCCAATAAACTCTGTGAAGGTAGAGATATAATTCATCTTGACTATCATAGCAACTCTGAGGTACACTATTGGTGTCGAACAGAAGTTTATTAAATTAGGGAATTTAAAGTTTTACAGATATAACAATAGTAGCTGACATGTATTGAATAAAACACTTATACCTGTTTTAATCACTTTCTATACACTAACACAGTTACCCTCTTGTGTCAACAGGCTGGGTACGATGAGTACACTCATTTACAGAGGGGGAATCTGAGGCCCAGAGAAATTAAGCCATTTCCTCAAGGTCACAGAATCAGTAAGAGGTCACTGATGATTTAAACCCAGGCAGCCTGACTTCAATCCCAGGCTTTGCTTGCTCAGTCTGTTTGATTTGATTTGAAATGTAATCGATTTATTATTTGAATGGAGTGAATTGACCATAAGATGGATACCACACATTTTTAGTAACTTAGTAATTTTAGTAATTTTCTTTTGCATCTGAAAGTCAAGGGCAAGTGTGAGAACCACTATGGTAGGTACTGCTGCTCTCAAAGGTCCTCTTAGGGGCTTGACCTTCAGGTCACGATCGGGAGGGGTGTGGTTACTGAACAAGCCTCGTGTCCCGTGACCTGGACACTGTGGGCCCCCATCTTCTCCCTGACGTTTCCAAGCTCCCTGCAGTTATGTGAGGCCAGGCAGCTAGTTCTGACCGTGAAATGTGTGCAGAAGTGATGCATGCCGCTTGAAGGAGCCCATTCATCATCCTCCAGTCCTGCTTCCCTGGCAGTGGAGGCTGAGAAGGTGGCACCTAGCAGATGGCGTAGCTCCTGGGTGCCAATCAGCCTGGTGACTGGTCACTGAGGGTCGTGTACAGCAGGACACCCACTCCTCCCGGCCACGCTGGGCAGGCAGCACGAGCAAGAGAAAACCTTTCTTGGGTTAAAACCATAGATATTTCAGGGCTAATTTGTTACTAGGCATAACCTACCTACTCTGACTAATATGACCCATATCTATCCAACATCATTACATCTCTTATTATTGGATACTTTCTATATATTAGGTTAGGGCTTTATATTTTTGCTTTTCAGTCTTAATTCTAAAAATCAATTTGAGTTTTAAGATAGGAGACGAAGTTAATTAGATGTGAGCAATGGGCAACATTGCTTTTGTAACTGCTTGTTTCTGATTATAGCACATTGCTTATCTAGAACCTCTGTCAAGCCACACTGACTAAAGTAACTGTTTGTAAAAGAAAAAAGAACCAAAATCAGGAGCCTGGTTATCGAGAGACCTGATGTTTCGTCCTAGTTCCAATGGCTACCATCTGGGACAAGTCTTCTACATTTTAGAGCCTCTTTTTCCTTATCTATAAGATCCTGGGGTTCAACCAGACGATATTTCAGCTCTGATGTCTAACCTGGTCCTGTTCTAAATTTCCTATAACGGGGAACAAAGTGCCCTTTTAAAGTACCATTCAGGCTCCTAATTCAGATCTGGATGAAGACTATTGTTCTGT
This sequence comes from Grampus griseus, assembly GCF_964374135.1. Classification (NCBI taxonomy): domain Eukaryota; kingdom Metazoa; phylum Chordata; class Mammalia; order Artiodactyla; family Delphinidae; genus Grampus; species Grampus griseus. The sequence continues at coordinate 6,976,319 of NC_139007.1, read as the reverse complement.
TCGGGCCTTCTGGTTATTATGCAAAGTTAAGTCCACATCCTGTTCTGTATTAAAGAGGTTGAGATCACAAAGAGCTAAACTGCTCTGCTAATAATGTGATATTTGTGTTTTTTCCTGTGGGGGGTGGTGAGAAGAGAGGCAGGCAAAGACGTGTAAGGGGTGTGGGATAATTCAGGGTTTCAGAGGGAACTGACAAGGAGAAGAACTGAGAGGAAAAGAAGCTGGTTTCTCCTGGGTAAGATAGATGGGGCGAAAGGTAGTCTCAGGGGGTTGGGTCTTGGTGGCAGGACGGAGAACCACAGGGAAACCCTTAGGAACTGTGACATCCTCCAGCGCTTGCTACGCAAAGCATGGTCTAGGGACCCACAGCAGGAGCACGGCCTGGGACTTTGAGAAATACAGCCACTCAGGCTGAAAGCAGCTCTTTTGTTCCTTTCCTGTTTGCCCATTTCTGTTCCCTTCTAAACTTAAAAGAACCTAAATATAAAAATGAGATCACTAAGCAATTGAAACTAACTCCTGACTTGTGCTGTCCTGAATGCACCCCATGCCTTGTCTAACCTGTTGATTCTTTTCCTAGATGAAAAGAAGTAAGAATGAAGAATTAAGCAGTTAAAATATGACTAACTCTCCTGCTGGCAGATCACACGGGCAAGACAACATCTGAAGAAATAGTCAGCCAGTCTGCGTGCAATGGAGAAAGATGCAGAACCCAACCTCCTGCCTCAATGATTCACTGAGATCCTTCCCCCATTTTTCCCTCTAAAAACTGTCCTGGCTGAGCAGAATCTTTGGAGTTGGTCTCTTGACACAAGTCCACCATCTTCTCAGATGGCTGGCTTTTCTGATTAAAGCATCTTTCCTTTCTACTGACATGTGCCTCTCGAATTATTGGCTTATGAGCCATCAGCAGCTGAACGTGGGTTTGGTAAAAAGCCCAAGCCAGACCTGCTGAACTAGCATTGGCATTTCAAAATGATCTTCAGGTTATTTAAGTTCACACTTAGTATGAGAAGCACTGCTCTAACCCATTCAGATTTCTCTATTCTGCTCTACAATTCCCAGCTATCCCAGTAGAACTGTAGTAAATCTTAGGGACTGGTCTGTTATGGGTCACGTGGAAATTAGGAGAAGGTGAGTGTCAGTGTTCCAGCATGGAGGGGAGTCAGTGGGGACCCAGAGAGGTAGGTAAGAGGTGGGAGACGTGCCCACAAGTGTGGAGTATCAGGAGTGAGCGGGCAGATGGACGGGGCAGCAGACACCAGACTGGATTTGTGGGACACATGAGATTTCCCAGAGAGTCCCAGGAAGGGCTGTTACTGGCCTGGATGGAATACTAAGGGCAAGCATGATTCCTGAAGTAGGAGAACTTCAGAGTACATGAGTGACAGCACTGATTCTAAAGCTGCCTGAAAAATGACTGTCATTGCCAAAGATGCTTCATTTTTTAAAAAATTAATTAAATTATTTTTGGCTGCCATTGGGTCTTCATTGCTGCACACGGGCTTTCTCTAGTTGTGGCGAGCAGGGGCTACTCTTTGTTGCGGTGTGCGGGCTTCTCATTGCTGTGGCCTCTCTTATTGTGGGGCATGGGCTCTAGGCATGCAGGCTCAGTAGTTGTGGCACATGGGCTTCAGTAGTTGTGGCTCACGGGCTCTAGAGCGCAGGCTCAGTAGTTGTGGCGCATGGGCTTAGTTGCTCCACAGCATGTGGGATCTTCCTGGACCAGGGCTCGAACCCGTGTCCCTTCCATTGGCAGGTGGATTCTTAACCACTGTGCCACCAGGGAAGCCCAAAGATGCTTTTATTATTCATTTGAGCTATTATGTTTAGTTATAGCATGGCAGCTTAGTGATTTTTTTTTTTTTCTTTCTTGCCACATGCGGGCCTCTCACTTTTGTGGCCTTTCCCGTTGCGGAGCACAGGCTTCGGACGCGCAGGCTCAGCGGCCATGGCTCACGGGCCCACCCACTCCGCGGCATGTGGGATCTTCCCGGACCGGGGCACGAACCCGTGTCCCCTGCATCGGCAGGCGGACTCTCAACCACTGCGCCACCAGGGAAGCCCAGCTTAGTGATTTTTAAACCCTGGGTTCTGGAATCTGCCTTCCTAGGAGTGATTCATGGTTTCAATACTTCCTAGCTGTGTGACCTTACAGAAGTTACTTAACCTCTCTGTGCCTCAGTTTCCTCATCTGAAGGATGGGGGTGATTTTTTAAAAAATGAACTAAGTGAGGTAATACCTGTAAAAAACTTAGTACCTTGACTAGAGTGCATGCTCAAATATCTGATCTATTGCTCCCTATGGCAGGGGCAACCAAGGTGCATGGAATTGGGGCTGATTAAGAAATATATTTTTAATTCTATCTTTTGGATAGTCTTCCTCTGCTCTCAAAGCTAAAATACTTACAGATTCTCCTTTTTCACCTTTAGGGCCAATAGAGCCTGGAAATCCTGGTGGTCCAATTTCACCCTTTCAAGAAAAAGCAGAAGAAAGTTTTTGCAGGAGGCCAGGTGAGTCCTCTTGTGACTGTCAGGGTCAGAGCATTGCCTGTGCCCTTTCTAACCACGGAAGTTATCTCTTATCCTCCAAGAGGCAATGTGAAATTCTGAATCCAGTTAGGCTATTTGCATAATAATGTTTGTCAGTGCTCCACGATGCCTTTAGGTCTTTTAGAAATCCATAATATTCATTAGGATCTTTAAAATTAATGTGAAACAAAAGTCAATTATTTTTCAAGGAAAGAACATTTAGAGGGAAAAAATTATAATTTCGCTCTGCTGTATTTTGTTTTTGCAAAAAAAAATTGTTTTTGTTGTTTTAAAGACATGAGATAATTTAACTGACACAATAATCCAGACCCATTTTATTTCAGACACTTCTTTCTTTTTTCAGGTTGGGGGAGGTGGAGGGGTGAGGAGTCACAGGAAGAAAAACACATCTCTCCACTGTTTCCAGCACTTGTATCACCACTTAAATGTTCGGCTGCGAACAAAGAAGGCATTCTTGTTGATGTGGGGACAGTAGCAACTTAGAAATGCCTAAGAGGTTCTGGTCAAAAATCTTGAGAAGGGATTTGTATGTGACATATAAAGGGAATTTTGAGAAAATAAAATTTTAGAAATAATACTTGTGGCAAGGAAATGTATCGTTAATTAGACTTCAGGGATGTCCCAGCATTGTGCTTCCATTTAAATGTTAACCAGCATTCCCGAATACCAGACCGTTGTTAAATTAAATGCAGCCACTAGAAGTTATGTAATGTTGGTTATTTTCCAATCTCAGGAGCATTTTTGCAAAACAATATTCACCATTGCACTTCCAAGTATATGCCTTTTTTGCCCATCTTGTCTTTTTTTTTTATTTTGAAAAAAATACAAAACACATAAAGTTGAATATGTCAAACCTCCATGGACCACACATCCAAGATGGAAGAAAGAAAAAAAATTTATAACCAAAGAAGTTTCAAATTCTCTCTCTCTTCCTGTCCCAGAGAGAGCCAGTCATGGATTTAGTGCTTCTGTTTTCAGTCTATATTTTTGCACTTTTACTGCATATGTGGAACCATAAATAATATGTTATTTTGGATATTTAAAACAAATTCTATAGAAGCCATTGTTTGATCTTGTATATAATATTTTGTGACTTTTTTCCCTACTCAGTGTGGTTTTTAATATCCATCCTCTATTAATAGATATATTTAGATCTAGCTCATTCATTGAACCCTCAGATAGCATTCTCTTGTGTTAATGTATCGGGGTTCGTCAAAGCCCTACTGATGGGTATTTGGTTGCCTCTAGCTTTCCTCTATTATAAACAAGGCTGCAATGAACATCTTTATACCTGCCCCTTGTGTGGATATGTTTATGTGTTTATTTTTTTATTTTTAGTTTTTTTTGCAGTACGCGGGCCTCTCACTGTTGTGGCCTCTCCCGTTGCGGAGCACAGGCTCCAGACACGCAGGCTCAGCGGCCATGGCTCACGGGGCCCAGCCGCTCCACGGCATGTGGGATCTTCCTGGACTGGGGCACGAACCTGTGTCCCCTGCCTCGACAGGCGGACTCTCAACCACTGCACCACCAGGGAAACCCTATGTGTTTATTTTGAATCCTCAAACAACAATCTATCCAAAGTATTTCAAGTACTAGTTAATTACAGCCCTAAAACATTGTTTTATTTCTATATTTCTATCCTAATCAGTATCTTGTGATTTTAGACTAGAGGAAGAGGGAGCCTGTCATATATAATGGACAGACAAATCCATGTTTTTATTAAGGTGGTGTCTAGATTTGTGGAATATATTTTGTAAATGTAATCTTGATTTTATTAATACAAGTATTTTCCTTTATAGTGTACCACCCAAACATATAATGTACCATCAGTTTTGCACTTACCATATTGTAGGAGAAGTCATTTTTTTCTACAGATATTGAATTCTATCCATAGTACAAAGAGGAAGAAATTGGTGGAGACATTTAAGGGGCTGATTGCTGTTGGTTTGAAAGGATAAATAAACAATTGGCCTTATACAAGTGTTAGGCTGTACGGAGTGACCTTCCTATTACCCGGTGCTCAAAGCCCCAGTGCATAGGTGTGATAGAAAAACTTATGCCTAGTAAGTTGCATAAAGTAAATGTAGAAATCAAGGAAAGGGTCTAGAAATTACTATAAAAGTCACATCTGCTCAATACCAAAGGTAAGGGGAGGGGAATATACTTGGAGGAAGAGTACCTATCTTCACAGCTGCTAAGTATTTGAAGCAATGTATACAGGTCTCCATTGAAATGCAGAGGAAGGACCCAACAGAGGCTTTGGTCCATCTCTAATTGGTACGAAGGGGTGTCTGGGCTTGGAGGAAATCTAAGAGTTCTGTTCCCGTGTATAAAACTCTACAAACAAAAGCATTTCACACCTGAAGCACAGACACGTATGCTGTTTTCCATAGTGAGAATGGGTGTTCAGTGAGTTATCAGTGGCTATGAGCTGAAAGACAAGTGATGAGTTTACTTAGCTTCAGGAAAGGCTGTCATTTAATTTGACACCTTGGATGCTATTTGAAAGGTATGTGGTGTTGAGCCTCCATCTTTTCCCTCTGACAACTGCCCTAAAAGACACCGCTAATTCCTCAGGAGTCCTTAGATATTCTGTCACCTATTCCACCGTCTCTATAAAGGAGCAGTTCTCCCCGACTGACCTGCAAACACAGCATCATCCCCTCACCAGATCCCATCAGTCTCAGGTCGTCATTTCAGTCCTGGTAGACTGGTTACTTGGATATCATGGTCTCCATCGCCATTTACCATTAAAAGCCGGTAGTGTTGCTTGGTGTTTCTTCCTGTATCCCAGTGTTCTTGATACAGGACTTGGCTGCTAACCTAGGAGTGTGTTCATCCTACTGCTGTTTGCATCTGTTCTGGTGCTTCACTGGAAGGCTGGGTTCCAAATGGTAGGCTGGTTTTGTGATTCTACTCTGCCAGCCGGGGCGTCAAGAAGTGATGTGTGATGCAGCAATAAGTCACTTATGGGTTGAAATTGTACTTCTTGTTCAATCTTTTATTCTACAAGATAAATTGAGCCTCAACATTGTGGTGGGAGAAGCAAAGATGATCAAGACCGGGTGTTAAGGATGGTAACAACTAACTATTAATATCAAACAGAGATAAACGATACCTTATGAGAATGAAGAAAGTTTGGAGTGGATGGATAGGAAGGAGTGAAGCATTAGTGAGGGCTTCATATGTGCCAGGTATTGTGCTTCGGGCAAGTTCATCTCATCTCATTTGATTTCAATCCTGCCATCAATTCTCTGTGTAGATGTGACTGTGTCCATTTCACAAATGAGGAAACTGACGCTCAGAGAAATAAAGTGTCTTTCCCAAGGAGACAGAGTTGTTAATGGCACAATCAACTTTTGATGCCAAAGCCCAGGATCTTTTTAGCACTCAATGGTTCTCCACCCTGGCTGCCAGGTAGAATTACCTGAAGCTGTTTTAAATAATAGCAATATGGACCACCCCCCACTCTGCCGCCACCCCAGATCAACCATATACATGGGCTCTGCCCCACATCAGAGTATCTGGAGATGGAACCTGAGTACTGGTACCTTCTAAAAGCCCTCAGGGGGTTCCAACGTGCAGTTGGAGCTCTGAAGCACCAGAGTCCACCACAGGTTCAAGCAAAGATCTGAAAGAGCAGCTTGAAGGAGCTTTAAATTCTCACTACAGTGACCCAGGAGCAGCATTATAATTTTAAGAACAAAAGTATAGATTCAGCCCAGGTACTAAGTGAGTGTGTATAGGTAGAGGTGATTCTACTCTTCTAGCAAATGCGGTGCTTATGTTTTTGAGTTTATCATATGCATTATTTACAGGCAGAGTCTTTCTCCTTTTAATTAGAATTCTTATAAATCATTTCATATGGGCGTTTATATCAGGTTCTCTGTAGACTCTTCTGGGTTATTTCTTTGGGCAGGAAGAGGCAACAGTCATGCCACTGGCTTTTTCTAATTCCACTTAAGATTCTGAAGCAATTAGAAAAGATTTTGAGCCATAGAAAGGGTCCTTAGAGTTTGAAATACACCTGTTTGACAGAATCAAATTTCTCATCATTGAGGTCTTAAGAATTCCTAAGTAACATATGTTTCCTAATGAACATAGCAAAACCAGGGCCAGCTGTTTTGTTTCAAGAAATGAATCATCATTTAAATACTTTAAAAGTGCCACAACTCTCTTTGCTCAGCTGTCCTAAGTGACAAGCTTTGTGGTTTTCTTTTTTTTTCTCCTTAGTCTGCATGTGTCCAGCAGTAATTGCTTAAAATATAATGTGTTCCTTATGGTGGTGTAGGAATTCCGCAAGCTATTTGGTTACAGGAAATAATGCTAATGTACTAGCAGTACAATCCAAGACACATAAATGACCTTATTGCTGGATAATCAATTTCTGGGATGCCTTTTTAAGAATGTCAAGGTTTTAGTTGTTTACTTATTTGCAGGAAATTTCATTTTCAATGGTCAGTCTATAAGAAGCCCCTACTTTCTGTTGAGACTATCTTGTAGCAGTTTTTTCTGGTTACGGAGGTATGATCTTGTGAATAGATTGGCTGCACTGATTTATAAGGCACAGAAGTCATATTTTCTTGGATTCATGTCGAAACACCCTGCCCTCAATCATGAGAATTTTTACTGGGTGAATGAATGAAGAGAGAACCCCCAGGCCATGTTCCCGCAGAGTAGTTCCAACCCACTTGCCTCTGTCTGTGGATTTAACGTGCATTTTTTCCCCCTTTTTTAAATTGAAGTATAGTTGATTTACAACGTTGTGTTAGTTTCAGGTGTACAGCAAAGTGATTCCATTTTACATACATATATATCTATTTTTTCTGATTCTTTTCCCTTATAGGTTATTACAAAACATTGAGTATCGTTCCTGCATTTTGTTTTTCTTGACAATGGCATGTTCCCACTGAATCCAAGGTCATCCCAACTGCAGGATCGAACAGGAGTGAAACATCTTTTTGACCAGGCAAGGGCATCTGTCATCTTCACAGCTAATATAATTAAACCCGTGAATGATGATGAGAAGGCAGTGTGAATTCGTCAGTATTTTAACTGTAAAGCTATTTTGAAATAATTATTTGGTTAAACCGAGACTGTACATGATAAAACCCCACCCCAAAATGCTCCCATGATAGTTTATGTTTGGACGCTTAAGAAAACACAAAAATAGCGAGCCTCGGGCATCGTGTCAAAGGGCCTTTCAGATGGTTTTTGCCGTCTACATGGATCCATGAAACATCTAATTAAAAACCGAAACCTGTGTCCTAATTTCATTTACCTGTGACAGCTATTTCCCCTCGATGTGGATGTGTTCCCTTCCTGTAGTCAGCTACTCAGGGCCTTCTCTTGGAGGCCAGGGAGGCTCGTGCCCACTGCAGGCTGACTTGGAGCCCGCGGGGCAGCGGGACTGCCCTGATGTGTGAATGGGTGTGAGTTGGTGTAAGATGTTTTTACTCAAATTTACTTCACAAATTTGATTACCTTCTCTCCTTTTGGGCCACCAGCTCCATGCTCACCAAGGTTTCCCTAGGTAAACATAAAACAGATAAAAAGACAAAAATCCATTTATTTTTAATACATTCAGTCCCTAATTAAGCATAGAAATAGTGAGATAACAGCACAGTAACAGCTTTTTATAGATATCATTTTAATCCCGTTTGCCTCTCTCACGTTCTGTCAAATATTCCTGAAAAGCTCTAATTATTGAGACCCTACCTATCCTTGCTGTGACATCCCCCCAGGAGGTGACGCTGGAGAAATACACGTCTCCAGGGGTGAATTAGCAATACTTCAAATTAACGCCCGGCAGCCTCACTCGGTGCCCATCCACTCCACGGATAGGACTGTCTAAGGCTAGCAGCGATATCCTTGCTGCTCAGTGTAATGGACATTCCTTTCACTGCCCTCTTGGCTTCACTTGGCACGTCGTGACTTGCATCCCACACATTCTCCTGTTTCTCTGACCTCTCCTCCCACACCATTTCCTAACTGCTCAAGGTTGGACCCCCTCAGGACTGGGTCCAGCTCTCTTGTTGACTCAACATTTGGTCCCAGATACTCTTATCTACCCCGCAGCTTAGGCATCATCTACACCAAGAAAGACAAATTTGTAAACCCAGCACACGGCTCCCTTCTGGGTTTTGACACCTATATCTAATTTTCTACTTGACCTATCACTCGTAAATTCTAGAAGAGATTTATATTTGACAAGTTCAAAACTGAATTAAAAAATACAACAAATAAGGCGATATAAGTGAGAAAGATGAGAATATCACATTGTTAACATTTGTTAGTCCAGAAGGGGGAGAATGATAATTAACTTCTTCCTAATATATCTCTGCGGTTTGACTTGTTAAAATGAGTGGTAATTTCATTGTATAACTGAAAAAAATCAAGGAAAGAAAGTCTGAATTCATCCTCTCCCATCTGCAGAGCTCTTTCTTCTTCCATCTGGGTGTCGTCGTTAACTCTGCCCTCCTCTGTTCCTTGAGGACAATGTCATCCGGTCTGGTTGCCTCTGTCCCCAAATCTCTTCTCTCCATTCTACTCGCCTGCACTGGGAAGGCCACCATCACATCTCGTCAGGATCACTGCAATGGCTCCCTCATTGGCCCTATAATCCACTCTTCCCCCCTCCCCACCATACATTCTCTGTAGAAGGTCGGAGAGTGATCTTCAAACGACATTCTGACCTCCTTCCTTCAAAACCTTAGCAGAGTCGTATTAAGGTCTTCTCTCAGCTCTTCAAATGGACCGAGATCCTTCCTGTCCTTCCCTGTAGTTCCCCACCCTGTTCTCACTTCTTTGTCTGGTTAGCAACCTCTCAACCCTCAGGGCGCAACTACTGAGATAAAATGCTTCCTGTGGGTCTCCAGACAAGTTCCCCTCATAGGTTTTCATTGGACATGGTGTTTCTCCTTCATAATACTAACATTGAAAATGTTGTGTTTGTTTAAAAATATTTGCACCTCTTGCATTGGCATGTAAGGTCCATGATGGCCTGGAACTGAATGGCCGCCCCAAGCCTAGTGCCCTACCTAACGTATAGGACGCACTCAACAAGTACTTGTTGAATAAATATGCCAATGATTCTGACTTACATGATTTTTTCCCATTAATGTTTTTTTTAATTAAAAATACATATGTTGGTAGAGAAAATTCAAAGTACAGAAATGCTTAAACAACAAAAATATACAGAGGCACTGGTTCAGATCACTGTTGCTACAGTTTAACATTTTAAATGTGCCTCCATGTTACTCATTCTACTCCAATTAAAAATAAATAGTTTATAACTGCTGTTATTACTGGTCTTGTGATATTCTCTCATTTTTCCTACTTAACTTTGATCCAAGATGTCTAAATTGAAAATAAAAATTGTCGTCTCAAAATCCCGAGCTATAAATTATTACAGGGACATATCTGAAAATGAGGTATAACACTCCAAGGCTGCTTCACTCCATAGCTAGGTCAGGAAACTCATCTAATCAAGGACCCACAGTGGCCTCTGTAGGTGTTCTCCACTCTTGGGCTAACAGTACTTAAGGCAGAGGCAAACTGGAACTTCAGCTGCATTTATTTGTTGGCATGTGAGATTCTCCTCTCCGCTTTCTCCAAGTTAATTGTACCGGATAATTGCTTGGCTCTACAGAAATAATGAGACATCGTCCTTGTGTTTCTGGAGCCCACGGTTCTGCCTCAGATGTTATTCTAATTTTACGAGGTCATTTTGTGCCTTGCTGCCATGTTATCTGAATGGTTCTCATAAACCTTTTGAGTAGCTATAATAGCTGTACCCTCTTGAGTGTGTTTGTTGAAGAGTTTCTATGGTGCAGCGGAGAAGGTTGTTGTGTGTGCTACTCAGCCTGCACATTTCAGGAATTCTGGGGAGACCAAGGTGGCAGAGTAGGAGGAGGCTGAGCTCACTTCCCCCCACGAACACACTGGTAACACACCCACATGTGGAGCAACTCTCACTGAAAACAAACTGGAGACTGACACAGAGACTCTTATACAATCAAGACCGTAAGAAGGATCCACACAAAATCTGGTAGGAAGGGAAGAGAAGCGATCAGGTTGGGACTTGCACCCATAGCGGGGGACACAGAAGAGAAGGGGGATTACATGGCCTCAGGGATCCTCCCTGGGAAGCAAGTGGTTTGAACCACATTTTGGGTGCTCCAGCCCTGGGGTCTGACGTCAGGAGGATGAGTCCCCTTAGCTGGTTTGCAGACCAGTGGCCCTGACAGCGGGGCTGTAAGAAACCTCGAGTCTGCTTGTGAAGCGTGTGCGCACACTCGCTTACTCCCAAAACAAGGCGGAGGGAGCAGATGAAAACTACCCAGGACTCTGGCTGGTTACCTGTGGCCATGCCTGCAGGTTCCCCAGCCCAAGTTGAGCACCTGGACCAGCCCGCTGGCTCTGTGGTGCAGCTCCACACTACAGCAAGGACTGCCATGGTCAAGGGGGATGTGCGGTTGTGGGGTGATGGAGCTGCCTTAGACCTGGCACAGCATCTGAGTGGGGGGACAGTGGCCATTGCTGTCACCCCTGGAGGCAGCAGAGTGGGGGCCTCCCAGAACTCTAACGGTGCCAGGAACACCACAGCCTGCACCTTGACCCACACTGAGTAACCACTCCAGGCCCTCTTGCTCCAACACTGCTCCCCTCTGGGGCAAGGGTGGTGGTGGTAGGAGAGGGGAAAGCACACTCTTGGAGGGAACAGAGCCATCTCAGACCTGACCCTCGTGGCTTCTGCTCCAGCAACCAGGAAACTGCCCCCACTCCCCAGTGGGGCGGTGATGGTCACTAAGCAGAGGAGAAGCCCTGAATCACACCTGGCTCCAGCTCTAGCACCTCCATCTCCAGCCCCACTTCCTACCAAGGTAAGAGCAGCCAGCACACCCTGGAGGAAGACGTGCCTCAGGCTCAGGTCGGATCCAGCTCTCCCCGCAAAGCCACTGGGCAGATGCAGACTGTAGAGGGAAGCTCCCACAAAAGGACACCCCTTCAAGACCATAAAGGTAACTGGTTCACCTAACAGAGAAAGTTAGCAAAATGAGAAAACAGAGGAATTTGGTTCAAATGAGACAAAAGAAAACCCCTGAAAAGATAAGTAATTAAATAGAAATAAGTAATCTATAAGATAAAGAGTTCAAAGCGTTAGTAATAAGAATAATAACTGAATTAGAGAAAACAATAGATGAACACAGTGAGAATTTTAACAAGGAACTAGAAAATATAAAAAAGAATGAGTCAGAACTGAAGAATACAATAAATGAGTAATAAAGAAACACACTAGAAAGAATGAACAGCAGACTAGGTGATACAGAAGAACATATAAGTAATCTGGAAGATGGACTATGAAAATCATCCAATCAGAGAAGCAAAAAGAAAAATAAATTCTAAAAAGTGAGAACAGTTTAAGGGACCTCTGAGACAACGTTAAGCATACCAACATTCATATTATAGAGAACACAGAAGGAGAAGAGAGAGAGAAAGTAGTAAAAAAATGTATTTGATGAAATTATGGCTGAAAAATTCCCAAACCTGAAGAAGGAAAAAATATCCAGATACAGGAGGCATAGAGGGTTCCAAACAGGATGAACTCAAATAGACACACACCAAGACATATCATAATTAAAGTGGCAAAAGTTAAAGAGAGAATTCTAAAGGTAGCAAGAGAAAAACAAAGAATCATATACAAGGCAACCCCCATAAGGCTATCAACTGATTTTACTGCAGAAACTTTGCAGGCCAAAAGGGAAAGTGCTGAAAGTGAAAAACCTATAATCTAGAATAATCTACCCAGCAAGCTTATCATTTAGAACTGAAGGAGAGATAAAGAAATTCTCAGACAAGAAAAAACTAAAAAAGTTCATCAATACTAAACTTACCCTAAAAGAAATGTTAAAGGGTCATCTCTAGGTGGAAAAGAAAAGGCTACAGTAAGAAGGAAGAATCTACAGGAAAGGAAAAATCCCACCATTAAAGGTAAATATATAGTAATGGCTGTGAATCAACAACTTAAATAAGCTAGTACAAAGATTAAAAGAAAAGAATTGTAAAATCAACTACAATAAACAGTGAAGGGATCAACATGAAGATGGAAAATATGACCTTAAAAACACAAAATGTGGGGGGAGAATAAAAAATGTAGATCTTTTAGAATGTGATTGAACTTAAACGACTATCAGTTTAAAACAAGTAGAAATAGTTATAGGTCATTACATATATGTAACAACAAATCAAAAACCTAAAATAGATACACAAAAAACTAGAGAGAAAGGAACACAAGCATACCACTAAAGAAAATCATCAAACCACAAGGGAAGAAACTACAATAACAAAAGAACAGAGAAGAATTACAAAAACAACCAGAAAACAAGTAACAAAACAGCAGTAAGTACATACCTGTTAGTTCACTTTAAATGTCAAAGGACTAAATGTTCCAGTAAGAAGAAATAGGGTGGCTGATTGGATAAACAAAACAAGACCCATCTATATGATGCTTACAAGAGACTCACTTCAAACTGAAAGTGAGGGGATGGAAAAAGATATTTCATGCAAATAGGAGTGACAAGAAAGTGGGGGTAGCAGTACTCATACTAGACAAAATAGACTTTAAAACAAAGACAAAAGACAAAGAAGGGCATTATATAATGATGAATGGATCAATGCAAGAAGAGGATACTATACTCGTTAACATATATGCACCCAATACAGAAGCACCTAAATATATAAAGCAAATATTAACAGATAGGAAGGGAGAAATTGACAGTACAGTAAGTCCCATACATATGAACGAGTTCTGTTCCAAGAGCATATTGGTAAATCCAGTTTATTCGTAAGTCCAACAAAGTTAGCCTAGGTACCCAACTAGCACAGTTGGCTATATACTGCTGCTTTTACACTTGCTTCCAGACATGCTGGGCTTGAAATAAAGATACTGTACTATTGTACCCTATGCAATACTGAACAGTAAAGTACACAAAAGCTCAACCACTCGTAGAGGATGCACACACATGACAACGTATGCCAGACAAGTGAACTAACTTACCTGATCGGACATGCAAAGGCACGTTTGCATCTTTGAAAGTGCACAACTTGAAGGTTCGTATATAGGGGACTTGCTGTACAATAATAGCAAGGGACTTTAACACCCCACTTACTTCAATGGACAGATCATCCAGCAAGGAAATCAATAAGGAAACAGTAGTCTTAAATGACACACTAGACTAGTTGGACTTAATAGATATCATAAGACATTCCATCCAAAAAGAGCAAAAGAAACATTCTTTTCAAGTGCACATGGAATGTTCTTTGGGATAGATCACATGCTAGGCTACAAAACAAGTCTGAATAAATTTAACAGGTTAGAAAATATATCAAGCATTTATTCCAACCACAATGGTATAAGACCATTACAATCAATCAATTACAGGAAGAAAAATGGGAAAAACACACACACGTGGAGACTAAACAACATGCTACTAAAAAATCAATGGATCAATGCTGAAATCACAGAGGAAATCAGAAAATTCCTTGAGACAAAAAAATAAATAAAATAAAAACACAACTTTCCAAAATTTATAGGATGTAGTAAAAGCAGTCCTAAGAGGGAAGTTCATAGTGATACAGGCCTACCTCAAGAAACAAACAAACAAACAACTTTCAAATAAAAAACCTAACTTCTCATCTAAAGGAATAATAAAAAGAAAAACAGCAGAAGGGAGGAAATAATAAATATCATAGAGGAAATAAATAAAATAGAGACAAAAAGAAAAGATCAATGAAACCAAGAGCTGGTTGTTTTAAAAGATAAACAAAGTTGATAAGCCTTTAGTGAGGCTCATCAAGAAAAAAAGACAGAGGACCCAAATAAACTAAGAAATGAAAGAGGAGAAATAAAAACTGATACCACAGAGATACAAAACATTTTAAGATAATACTACAGTTATAGGCCAACAAATTGGACACCCTAGAAGAGATGGACAAATTTCTAGTAAAATACAATCTTCCAAGGCTGAACAAGGAAGAAATAGACTAGCTGAACAGATCAATCACTAGTAGCAAAATTGAATTTGTAATTTTAAAAAAAAGCTCCAAGCAAACAAAAGTCCAGGACCAGACAGATTCACAGAGGAATTCTACCAAACATATTAAGAAGAGCTAATACCTATCTTTCTCAAACTATTCCAAAAATTTGAAGAGGAGGGGACACTCCCAAATTCATTCTACAAGGCCACCATTACTCTGATGCCAAAACCAGATGAAGAAACTACAAAAAAAGAAAATATCTCTGATGGACATAGATGCAAAAATCCTCAACAAAATATTAGTAAACTGAATTCAACAATATATAAAAGGGACCACACACTATGATCAAGTGGGATTTATTCCGGGGATGTAAGGATGGTTCAATACCCATAAATCAACCAATGTGATACACCACATTAACAAAGGGAAGGATAAAAATCACAGGGTAATCTGAACAGACACAGAAAAAGCATTTGTCAAAATTCAACATCCATTCATGATAAAAATTCTCATCAAACTTGGTGTAGAGGAAACCTATCTTGACATAATAAATGACATTTATGACAAACCTATAGCTAACATCTTATTCAGCAGTGAAAACCTGAAAGCCTTTCCTCTAAAATCAGGAAGAAAACGTGTTTGCCCGTTTTTGCACTTCTATTTAATATAGTATTGGAAGTCCTAGCCACAGTAATCAGACATGAAAAAAAAAATAAGAGGCACCTAAATGGGAAGGAAAGAAGTAAAACTGTCACTTTTGGCAGATGACTTGATACTATATATAGAAAACCTCAAAGTCTCTATCAAAAAACTATTAGAACCAATAAACAAATTCAGTAAAGTTGCAGGATGTGAGATAAGCATACAAAAATCTGTTGCTTTTCTATACACTAATAATGAACTATCTGAAAGAGAAAGCAAGAAAACAATCCCATTTAAAATCAAATCAAAAAGAATAAAATACCTAGGTATAAACTTAACTGAGAAGGTGAAGTATCCATGCTCTGAAAACTCTAAAACAATATTCAGGAAATGAAGATGATACAAAGAAATGGAAAGATATCCCATCTTCATGGACTGGAAGAATTAATATTGTTAAAATGGCCATGCGACCCAAAGCAATCTACAGAGTTAATGCAACCTCTATCAAAATATCGATTACAGTTTTTCACAGAACTAGAACAGATCATCCTAAAATTTATATGGAACCATAAAAGACTCTGAATAGCCAAAGTCATTTTGAGAAAGAAGAACAAAGCTGGAGGTACTAGAAGCCAAGGAGCCACCAGGAGCCGGGAGTGAGGCCTGAACACACCTCTCCCGGCAGCCCCAGAGACAGCGTGGCCCTGTCAACACCTCCGGAGCTGTGAGATCACACATTTCTGGGGGTTAAGCCAGTCACTTTGCTTCATTACAGTAGCCCTAGTAAGTTAAATAGAACATGTGGCCTAAGAGGGCTGTGCTCACTTGGAAATAAGGCCCAAGGCTGGCACCAAGTCCAGCTTCTCAGGTGCTCGCGGGAACACATTTCACCAGCTCCGAGTGTGGTGGGCCACAGAGGGGAGGGGCCGGGCCCAGGTGAGTTTGAGATTTCTCTGTAATACTGCTAAAATCCAAAAATCCGTATGTCTGTGCCTAAATCCATGATGTTTTCCAAAGCTAGTGGATCCTGGGGCACTGGGAGGGGAAGACAGGAAGTTAGGACTTAAATTTTATTTCTAAGTCTTCCAGGCCCAGAAGGGTTGCCTCCAGTGTTTCCAAGGAGGTCTTCACTTTCTGTGCTATCTTTGGGTTTAACTCACCGCTTGGAAAGACCTTGAGTGTTTGATGCTGGAGAAATGTTTTCTGTCCTTTCTAGTCTGTGCATATGAAAATGAAGTTGTGGTTTGATACTTGAAAGGAAAAACAGATTATTTTGTTAGCAAATGGGTTTTCTTGGATCAACAATTTGGAGAAGTGAACACTGGAACTGGCTGCAGGGAGACACAGCATCAGTCTCCAACAGATGAGACTGATTCTCTGCAAATTGCACCGAGGCTGGTGATGTTAAGATAACCAACTACCCATTTTCCACATGCATCTTTAAAAACCAACGTGGAATGTAAAACCTGCAAGTACCTGGCCTCCACAGAGAATGCTTTTTTTTTTTCCTTTCCCATCTAGATTGGTGTAAGGAGCTCTGGATCTGACCGCTTTAGCAGTTGACAGAACCTATCAAATTTTTCTTAAAATCCCCAGAGCTGGAGACAATGCAGAGCAGTTTGCTGGATTGTGAGAAGATTTTCCTTGAGGGGAAGAATATGCTCGGCATTGTTGCTCCTTTGCAACCAGTCTTGCAGAATGGGAGCAGCTGTTCTGCAAATTATTTTTGTGATGGAGACGGGAATCTACTTTTCATTCTTTGCATCCTCAAGTGGGCATGCAAAATACACAGAAACATACTTATATAACTGTCTTGACCTCCCTCCTTAGTCTCTCTTTTCCTCACTTCCTTTGTTTTCTTCCCCAATTCTCTTTTTGATTTGTGCTGTGAGAGGAGAGGGCTTCTTATGCCTGAGCTTCTTCCTCTGATGACAAGGAAAAGTGTAGGGGAAAACGATCAACTCTTGTACAGGGGCCAAAGGCAATTACTTTGCTTTGAGGATTCCTGGGATGAGGGAATGAGCCAGGAGCTCTTTCAGGAGAGGAAGGGGAGGGGAGGTGTATGAGTGGTCTGCCACTCGTTCTCCCAGGGGCAGCTGCTTCTGCAGAATCCAGGCTGCAGGACGGCTGAGCTGCTGCGAGCTGAGGTGCCGAGGCCCAGGACTCAAGTGCAGACATTACATAAATCAATGACAATTTAAACGGGAAGATTATTTTAACCTTGGAATGTCACTTTATATGTTTCAATACATGGTCCATTATTTACTCTCCAGGAAAGTTTCACTCAGGGGCCCCCTTCTCTCTGTGCTTATTTGCGACGGCCAGACCATCAGGCATGCGATGAACTGCAAATCGAAACAAGCTCAGCCTCCCAAACGGGTGGGGGTCGTGACCTGCTGGGGACACGGCCAAGTGAAGACAGGCATCTCATTCACCATGGCACGCTTGGCCCTTTCTTTTGTGAAGCCGAGGGTGAAGAGGTGGCGGTTACAACCCAGAAAGGTGCTCAGTGTAGGTGCTGAGAAGGTGGGCCCTACCCCTCCATCCATCCTGGTGGGACCTCCATGGAACAGCCCTAACTATTCTCAGAAGGAAACAGAGTCAAGTATTTGGAAAGTTACCTTCCATTAATTCCCAGGCGGGTCTAAAGCCTTCTGATGTTAACTGGCAACGGTGTTTCATTTGGGGAAGAGAAGCTATGGTCTCCCCTCTTTACCCAGCGGTGCTCCAATTCTGAAGTCACCTTCTGAGCACAGGTGGACTAAACGCCTGTGAGCCTCAATCCCGTGGTAACAACGGTAGTAACAATAGCTGGAGTTCTTTTAGGTGAGTCAACAGCTAAATTCAGAGAACTGGTTTGCTGTTAGCAAGACTCCACCCACCTTCTCCGGTCAGCCTCGTTTTGGAGAAATATAACCTTAAAGTAAAAAATTTATGTTCTCAACTTCAGATTCTAAAATATAAATGCACTATATATCTTCATTTAAGGGAAAACTGACTCGCTGGCAAGATAAACTATATACAGAAGTAATGCTGAGAGACTTGTAAAGAGATGAGCATTAAAAGTTTTGCAAAGGATGGCAAATATCTAAGTAGCTGAGTAGCAACTTGGTAAATTTTATACCAAGGGTGGTAGTAACACACAATATTCTTTACGTTTTTTTTAGCTGACACTGTTAGATCAGAGCCCACTCATTCTCATTATTTTGAAGCATTTATAGTAAATCCTATTTTGTACCAGTAGATGTCATTACAGAAATGCAGTGTATTTTAACTGAGTAATTTTAGATATGCTTCTCTTACGTTTTTTCATGTGGGCCAAGCCTTATGGTTGTGAAAAAGTTGGTACAGAGAGAGCTCTACAGAAAATGTTTACTAAAGGATCATACAATATACCTCATACGTTCCTCCTAATACAATATTCCCTGGAAAATCTAAGGAAATGAGAAAAGTTAAGATAGGATCATGCAGGAAGTGGAAGAGACTTTCCACACTTCTGATTTTAAATTTATCAGCCACAAACGATCCACGTCTTCATGTTGAACTTAATCTGATGGAAGAATTGGGATTTTGAATTAATTAGCTTGTCATTTTCTGTGCACCTGCCTTCAAGGCCTCTGCTGGCACAGAGTGTTTCTTTGGGTTTTTAAACAGAGGAACAAAAGTAGCCAGAGGAATCTACAAAAGGGAGACCAAGAACACAGGACAGACATAAAGGGGAGTTTCTCCAAATTTGCAGCTTATCAGTGATAAACCATGATGTAATAAGGGATCCGAGTCAGTGGCCAGAATGCCCCTCACAAAGTGATCAGACCCCAAACATGTGCTGAATGGTGAGCCAACCAGTGGTCTCACTTAGGTCTCTGAGTCACACTCGGTTGCCCACACCCATTTTTCTCCATCTGCTGTGCTTCCTTGTAGAATTGGGGGCAAAACTGTCTTGCCTTTTGGCTGTCAGATCCTTCTATGTCATATTCCATCCAAACCAATGGGTAATTAAAAATCTTGGTGAAGTTAAAGTGGCTCCTTCCTGAGAGGTGGGAGACTACAGTCTTGACCCATAGTATGTAAACCTTTGCTTGAGATTTTAGTGTAGCACCTGTTAGTTTGGTAAGAAATCTATCACCCGTTGCAGTACCCAGAGCTCTAAGGTAGCAAATCATCTCTTTCTGCCTTCAGGGAAACCACATATATGATGCTATCAATGGTGAAACCTGTTTTTTATGTTAATTTTTTGTATGAACTTTTGCAAACTTTGAAATAAACTTTTAAAAAGTAAAGATAGGGACTTCCCTGGTGGCGCAGTGCTTAAGCATCCACCTGCCAATGCAGGGGACATGGGTTCGAGCCCTGGTCCGGGAGGATCCCACATGCCATGGGGCAACTAAGCCCGTGCACCACAACTACTGAAGCCCGCATGCCTGGAGCCCGCGAGCCACAACTACTGAAGCCTGCACGGGCCTAGAGCCCGTGCTCCGCCACAAGAGAAGCCACCACAATGAGAAGCCTGCGCACCACAACGAAGAGAAGCCCCTGCTTGCCGCAACTAGAGAAAGCCCGTGTACAGCAACGAAGACCCAACCCAGCCAAAAATAAATAAATTAATTAAAAAATAAATAACTAAATAAAGATAAAATCCTGGTTTTGTAAAAAAGATGCTGATCAAAATACTTTTTTGGAAACATTTTCATTATGGAAAGATGTTAAGTGTATGTGATTATGTTTCAAAGTCTGAGCAGTTAGCAATTAAGTTCATTTTATTTTCCAAAAATACCATCACATAAAATCTCTGTATACATGATGTGAGTGGAAGAAGCCATACCTTGTGATAATATCCATCAAGAGGCTGTTGCATTCCTTGTATTCCAGGAGGTCCCTGTATTAGAAACAAATCAAAGACCTACGTAAACATTTACCAAAACAATGTGTATTTAAATAATGTATCTAAGAGCTCTTAAAATCTCACAGGTAAGAAGAAGGAAGTGTCTGTTCAGCCAAGTATTCTAATTAATAGAGAATCACATGGACATTAGCTTCTCTGGTTCTTAAACGTATTTCTAGGTTAAATCCTGCATGAATCCAAAGAAAGGTCCTAACCGGGAACACGTAACATTTTACTAAAGGTCAGCCATCAGCATATTCCTTATTAAAAGGAATCTTACCCATAAAACTCCTCAAGGGAAGAGGCTGAAGAGCTTCAGTTTACGTTTGACACTTCTTATAGGGCTTTTATCAGTGAATTATGGACGTGTATGCCCACGTGTTATTACCTTAAAAAATAAGGGAAAATATTGTTTTGTTATTGCTTTACTTATTTGAATTAGTTGGGTGAACATGGGCTTCCCACGGACTTTCAGGCCAGAAAAAGATATCTGCTGTATAACCTTGGGCTTAAGACCTTTAAATACATGTAGTTTTCAGATGATGTGGAAATATTCACGAAGCCCTCTGCTGAGCTTTGGGTGGATAGGAAGGAAGTAAAGACATTTGTCTGTCCCTAAAACTTCCAGGAAGAGAGGAAGAGAAGCGTTCTCTGAGTTTTTCAGGGATTAAATTTTGGGGAAAGGGGTGTAAGAAAACGCAAAGATTAACGTGATTTTAATTTAGGTAGTTCAGCCAAAATAGATTCAGTTATCTCAGAAAAGAGACTGCATATTTCATCCGCACCTCGAAAGCTCCTAGAGGAGAGAAAATGTTACAGAAGCGAAGTTCTCAGAAGATAAGACACTGAAAGATCATGATTCAGCCAACCAAAGTCACCATTATACAAAGATGATTATTTTAAAAAGCAAACGAAAGCTTTGGAAAGTGAAGAAACATTTTAAGGAACATCTGCTAGCTGCACTCACTGATATAGGTAACACCTTAGGTTATCTCGAAAAGATTAATGTTGGTCAACAGTTATGACGGGTGTTTCTTAGGAACGGCCTGTGAGAGAAGATCTAACATGAAGGCTTTACTTTGTGCCGTTAAATGTTGAGGACAGCAAGATGTAGTGATGGATGATAGAAGGAGGCAGATATAACTCGTGAGAAAATAATAGGCCTTGTGCGGAACGGAGCTGACTGTGGTTGGAAAGACAAACGACGCTGTTACCTTGCTGGAATCAAAACAGAGCTAATGTCAGAAAATAATTCTCAAGGCGCTATTGTTTTTCAGGTTCTTTTTCCATCAGCCAGCTTTGTGTGACGTATTCCAGGTCAGGTAGTTGAAGCGAAGAGGAAAGCAATTACTGAGTTGGGGGTTGTTTCACAAAGTTTCCGGCCAAGAAGGTACACGCTAGGAACTCATTCTTGAAATTCAGGAGACGTGAGACTCCATACACATTGATCCTTCTGCAACTATTTTTAACAAGGCAAGGAGAAATCTTAGATACCGTATGTAGTAGCATCAAAGGTAACTTAGGGGTATCTGCATAGCAGGCATTGGGTGACTGGTGAATGTGTATTGATCATAAGGTCAATTAGATCAAAGACTAGTGATGTGGTAGGTACACTTAGCTTCAGACACATTCGTCTTAGCTAAAAGGGAAAGGCGTAACAAGTGGGGCTCCTGAATACAGCGGATCAGTTAATAACGTCTGTCAACTAGAGCAGA
The DNA here is from genome assembly GCF_964374135.1 of Grampus griseus. Taxonomy (NCBI): domain Eukaryota; kingdom Metazoa; phylum Chordata; class Mammalia; order Artiodactyla; family Delphinidae; genus Grampus; species Grampus griseus. Next base: position 6,954,488 of record NC_139007.1, on the reverse strand, counting down.
AGAATCCATTAAATAATAACGGCACACATTTAGGTGGCGTGTGTCGTGCGCCCGGCATTACACCGAGGGTTTCAAATAGACTAGCTCATTTCATCTCTACAAGGACACCATGAGGTATGTACCATCATTATTTCCAATTCAAAGATACAGAAAAATGAGCGTTTGAAATAGTTAACTGGCCCAAGGTCACACCCCTGGTACGTGGCAGGGCTAATATTTAATGGAGGCAGCCTGGCCCCAAACTCACGTCTTAGTTGCTCAACTCTTGTAACTTAAAAGCAGATTCTCAGCCTAAAATAATTTTTGCAGGAAATTTTAAATTATGGTTATGGAAAGGAAAACTGTCCCAGTATCCTGCTCCTGTAGTGACCTGCAGCAGCTATACAGATACCACGGCTTTGCTCTATTTGTGTTGGGCTGGGAGACACAGGACGCCTGAGTTAATGGGATAAGTAGACAATTACACAACAGCTGTAAAATGCTCATGAGCTCCGGGGAGACACACCTGTTTATAACCCAACTGTGCTTGCGTGTAATTACCTGAGCGGTCCATCAGCCTGGTGTGGGGAGAGACCCTGATGTTGTTTCCTACTGCAAAGAACCATGCCTGGTGTGATGAAGGGAATTAAAGATACGTTCAACTTGGGAACATATATGCTCGGTAATAGTTTAAAGCATTTAAAAAGGGGTTTTTTTCTTTTTGGCTGAAATCTTGCTAGAGGTGGAAGACAGAGAAATATCCTGTCTGCCACCAGCGTCATCAGATGCTAGTGTGAAAATGATCAACTGTTTGCATTATCAGCTCCTTAGATTTCAGTTTGGGCCACAGATTCCCAACGTCTAAAGGATGGGAAGAGCTCTGTGTTAAAGCTTCTTCGGTCCTGGTCTTGGCCGCACTTTCATTTTCCAGCCAGTTCACGCAGTATGCGGAGCTCGAAGAACCCACTTTTGCCTTTTTTCCCTTCCCTGGTCTCTGCTGCGAGCTCCCTGTCACCGTCGGGGCTGGGCCTTTGGGTCAGCTTTAGCGCACCCTTGATGTTCTGAATCAAGGTCTCCGTGGCCCCTCAGCCACTCTGCTCCCTCTCTGGCCCTCCTTCCTGAACTGTCTTCCTTCCTCCCTCTTCTCTGAAAGCATCCTTCAGCTCCCCATAACTGCTGACTGAACGTCCGTGCGCCATCTGGGTACCACTCATCTCCACGCACCAGCACTCTTCATTAGGAGCTCTCTCATTATGGGCTCCTTTCAGGATTCACAAATACATATTTTCAGGTTGTACACAACTGCCTTCTGGCCCCGTGGGTTTCCAATTAACTTTGCTAACAACCTTTGAAATACCAAAAACCTCTATGAAGAAAGTTGCACTAATCAACTTTTTTCAAAGCATGCTAAAAAACAGCTTTGCTATAAGAAGAGATAGAAAGTTTGTTATTGAAAAGTCATTTGGGCTAATTTTCAAGAAATATTTCTAACTTTCTAATGGCTAGTAGAAAAGGCAAAGACCAGTAATTATTTTTCTTATATTAAAAAAATTATTAGGAAGCCTAACCTCATTCATAGAAATGGTAAGATGAGGCATGTTTCAATAATACAGTAATTGCTGGGAAGGTTAGTGTCAGAATGAGCTTTTCTCTTACATATATATATGCCATCTATAACATTATATATAACTTAGTGAAGCACATTTCTACTGATGTATGTTTTTTTTTTGTGTGTGTGTGTGTGTGTGTGTGTGGTACGCAGGCCTCTCACTGTTGTGGCCTCTCCCCTTGCGGAGCACAGGCTCCGGACGCGCGGGCTCAGCGGCCATGGCTCACGGGCCCAGCCGCTCCGCGGCATGTGGGATCTTCCCGGACCAGAGCACGAACCCACATTCCCTGCATCGGCAGGCGGACTCTCAACCACTGCGCCACCAGGGAAGCCCTGATTTATGGTGGTTTGAGTACATGTCTATCTTCCCAGTTGGAATGAAAACTCCTTGAAGATAGGAGTTTCAATCTTTTTTATCTTATCATAACATATAGTACCCCCATCCCAGTATTTGCTGAATTCAATAGAATCTTTTGCAAGAAAAATTTTGAGGGTATAGCCAATTTCTTGCTCGTTCGTTTTGATTTCAGTTAGGAATGGTAGCAAACCGAGCAGGGGTCTTGCTGCTTCCAAACTCACAGAAAACAGGGCCAACAGATGCAGATTAATCTAAGAATCTGGCTAAATAACTGAAAACAAAGCTGCAGTGAGCTCCAGTTAGTAGAAAAGAGCTTATGGATGGATTTTTGACCAGAATTACAACATGGAAAGTTGTCTCCAATTCTGAGAGAAAAATCAATAGTACTCTTTAGAAAATATTTGGGATATCAATTTCTTTTTCTTTTAAACACAGATCCTTTTATTTATCTTAAATATTTGCTCTAAATGAGTTTTTTCATTGTCTCTTGGGATTTAATTAACTTAAACAGTTGTAATTTTAGAATAGATTGTTTTTCAGAGAATGTTTCTGCTACAAAGTTTTAGTGGCTAAGGAGATACCAGCACTCCAACCCCTCCCCTCCAAAATTGCTGAAAACTCTCAAATTGCAAAATACGATTTCTGAAGCAAGGAGGGGATTCATTAAGTGTTTATACTATGGTTATATTTCAACACAGAGACCTCAAGTTCTCCTTTATGGGATTACAGTGGGGATGTGGGCCAGATAGCATGTATTAGGTGAAATTTAAGGTTCCTGGGAAGGGGCTCTTATTTCTGAAAATGTCTCACCCACCTTCTGGTATATGCCTGCCTAAAACTTCATATAGAAAGACTGGTTTATCTGGTGTTGGGTTTTATCACCAGCTCGAATACAAGTGTTCTTGGGAGATGTAATACTAATATTTCATATTCATACAGCTCAGCATAATTCTAAATACGTTTTCACTTATATTTTCTTAGATGGCAGGGTAATGTGACTGCAAAACACATCATCTTATTTGATTCTCATAAAGACTATGTGAGATGGGTATGATTATGTTCTCCATCTGACAGGGAAAAACTGATAGATTTACCCCCAAATCATGCAATAAACAAATGGTAGAACCATGTATAAGAGTTGTTCCACTTGAATATATGCTTATGGGTCATTCAGTAAGTATTTCCTGAGAGCAAGTTGGATGGGACAAAAAAGGGGAGGACTAACGGGATGCTATGTGGCAGGTGGGACAGGAGAAGACAGCACCGAGGGAGGAGAGGGTACAGAAAAGGGGGGAGTGCAGATCCTGAAGACTGTGGCTTCGCAGCCCCCCAGGCCTTTGGCACTCACTTTCTGGCATGAGGCTCTGAGAAATGTAGTTAAGTCTTAAGACGAACTTTGATTGTAAAAAGTGGGACTCAGAGGAAAAAGCTATAGGAGGATGATAATCAAAGAACTTGGAAAGGTATCAACAATTTTGCTTTAGAAATGGGAGGTCCTGGGTTAAATCCTGGGAAAGAAAGTAAAACATAATGAGCAGATGGAAGAGAATGATAAAATGGGATAATGAGAAGAATATTAATAAATGGCAATAGTAACCCTTGGAAAGTAATAACTGTGTGGCAGGTACGTATGTTATTGCATTTTGCTTTTACAGCAGTCCAATGAGGTAGGCATTATCCTTATTTTACTTATAACAAAAAGTTTACTATCTCACCCAAGGTCATACAACTAGCAGACAACAGCTAGATTTCAACCCAAGATGGCCTGACGCTGTATCTTTGATATTTTAACTCTTTCCTTTATCTGCCTCACAGTGAGAGGGATGACAGATAGAGAAAAAAAAAACCCAAAATCAATCATCTTAAAGCTGGTTAAAAACATCACGTAGGGCACTCAAGGGTAAAAGACTGCAGATCTATTAATGAGGGACAGAATCTACAAGGGCCAAGCACAGGGAGCTCCGGGACGCAGTGTAGACGCACCTTTTCAAAGACTGGACAAGAAGAGATCAAGAGGAGAGTGACCAGAGTGGGAGGAGGGTGAGGGTAAGAGAGAGGAACCACAGGCAGATACAAGAAGTGTTAAAATCAAGGAGGGCCTGGATTAGAGAGAGGTGAGAGGGAGACTTCTGAGAGGGAAAAGGAAAGAAGTTGGCAATCTTGATCGGCATCTTAAGTAACGTTTGAAGTTCAAATGATACCAAATGAGGGGTAGAGTCTTGGCATTTAGGAGATGGTAGAAGAAAAACACACAAATGGTCAGAGGTGGTGGGAAAAAGACTAGAAACAAGAGAGTAAGATTGCTTAGGGATCATATTGATAGGCTGAAATTCCTACGAGCGTGAAATTGCAGTGGATGAACAGTCATGGGAAAGTAGTCACACTTAGTAAGAAGACGAGATACCCTTCAAACAAAACTACAATTGTGCCATTGTGTTCCTGTGGAAGAGAGATTTGTGTATTGCCACGTGGGATCTGAAGGATTTAAGTGATACAGCAATACACTGGTTCAAGCATTGGTCAAGGGCATCTTCTGGGGACTTCCCCTAAAAAAGATAAGAGCAGTTTTTGTTAGAAGCCAGCAGCCAACGTTTAATCTTGGTGAAGCTCTGGAAATTCTGAGCAGCAGTGATCGTCTCTTGTCTCAGCCAGGTCCCCCTTGCCCCACCCCAGTGGCATACACGTGCACTCTACTTTGAAAGATCAGTAGCTCCTAAGTATCTCTATATGAGATATTGCCAGCAACCCTGGTTCAGAAGTTCAGAAGCAGCGTGATTAACAGGTGAAGGATTGCAGTGAAGCAGCGCTTCTGGGTCTTGAATGAGAAGTTTTCACATCTGCCACTTTGGACATTTTTCAAATGCATCCCTCTGTGTATTCCAGAAGTGCTCACTTGAGCTGGGCTTGTCTCTTCTGGCCTGCACACTGAGCTGTGTAATTGAGGGAACTCAAGCAGAGGCAGTTTATGGTTATATGAATAAGCAAAATACTCAATATGTGACCTGATTGTTTTCCAAAATTACACAGCCGCTGGTTTCACTTGTCATTTTGGAACAGGGGTGGGAGGATGAGGCTGTGACAGTGAATGCATTCAATGGGTGTAATTAATCCATTTCATAAAAGCAGATTTTCTACATTATGCTGTGAGGCTCAGAAGTTTTTAACACTTTACTTTCCAAGGGAGAAAAAAAAATCATTTTCTAAAGGAGCTTATTTTCCCTGATACCATGAAACAAATCCATCTAATTGGTTATAAAGCCCATTGCATTCTTGATAGAGTGCCTTGCTGGGACATTGATGACTGATTTCCATGGCATGACAGTCAGAAAAAAATGATTCTTCCCCTAACGCTGCGATTCTGCTTATCCATCCATAAAATGTTCCATACTCATTTCCCCTCAGTATGTCCTGCAAAAGCAAAAACGTTACGTGTCAGCTTCCTGTAATATAAGGGGCAGCAGCAGTCTCTAGAGGGGCCTTGCCTCCCCACCGAAGCCACATCACTGACCCTGCATGAGGTGATTAAAGCCAGCGGGGCATGAGAACTAGTAAGGATGGAGATTGCGAAACAAATGATCTGTATCCAGTGGCATCGCCCGAAGTTCACCATCAACAGAAACCATACCTGGGGAACAGCTGAGCTTGCACTCCCCTGTCTGACCTCAGGAATCTCTCAATACACCTCTCAAATCTGAAGGGAGGTTGGCTTACACAGCCTGCACCTATCAGTGCTTTGAGATTCCACTTATGTAACTGATAATATTCACTCTCTTTAAAAGTGTTGGTACATGTCAATCCCAAACTCCCTAACTATCCCTTCCCCTCACCATTTCCGCCGCCCACCCCTGTAACCATAAGTTCTTCTCTACGTCTGTGCTCAATAGTATGTAACAACCTAAATGGGAAAAGATTCTGAAAAAGAATAGGTACATGTATATGTATAAGTGAATCACTTTGCTAACACAAAGTGTTAATCTAACACAACATTGTTAATCAACTATGCTCCAATATAAAATAAAAAAGTTTAGACAAACAAGTGTTGGTAGGATGACAGTGCTTCCTAGACAGAGAAAACGTGATTCCCAGGCAAACCGCAGAGACTTCAGACAGCCAGGCTGATGGCACTGGCTTGCATGCTGCCAAGTTACGTAGAGGCCAAGGGCATGTACACAACTCGAATGGTTGGGGACATTCTGGACAAAAGCAAAGGGACGTTTTATTTTTTGGTGATTGGAGCCTCCACTTTCAACTCAAATGTCTGCCATCAAGGTTTCCTTGTGATCTGTAGGTCATACTCATGATAAATATGCAAGTGACATGTCTTGGCTCAACTGAACCGCACGGTTACAGAGGGGACACTCAGGGAAGTTCTAGAAAAGAATACTGAATGATTCCATTTGTAAAACACTTTGCCCCATTCTGCAAAGGATTTCAGGCAAAAGAGAAGATGCTGACACTCTAGGCCGGTGAAGAAGTAATTAGTGATATTAACCTCAGCCCATCCCACAGGATGCTTTTCCTGTTTTGTCAAAGAAATTTGGAATATTTCAAGCATGTTGAAAAGTACAGAATATAATAGGATAAATCCCCATGAATCCACAATCCAATGTTGTCAGGTCCTAACCGTCTGCCATATTTACTTTAGATCTCTTTACCTTTTAACGAAATTACAGATATAACTGAAGCTCCTTCCAGGCTTACTTTCTACAGAATTTCCTCTCATGTTTCAGGTTCCCCGGATAATGCTGAAAACTTGTTGCTTCTCTACTCACATAACTTCTTTTAGTCTCTCCTTTGATGGAAACAATTTCCTACCAGGTTGTAGCTGCTGTGAAGAGAAAACTGACTGAAGGGGTTTAGCTAAGCCCCTTACTTCTGGAGGCCCAGACTTTTCTTATTGTTAAAATGGAGATAATCTTTTCTTGCCTGTTTCACAGTTATACGGCGGTAAAATTAAATGCTGTATGGAGATAATTTTGTAAACTATATCAGCAAATACAAATTATAAGATCATTTAGGAATCAAGTCTCCCTTTTTGAATATTTCTCAAAGGCCAATCGGATTTATTAAAACCTTACTGTTTACCTCCCACAAAGAATCAGTATTTAATCTATGCACTGGCCCAATAACAAGTTTGGTGACCATATATCAAGGATTTCAAATATTCTGTCCCATCCTTGCTATACACAACGTCTGTCATTCAGAAGTCTTAATAGTTGGTTTCAATAACACGACCCCAAATGAAGAAAAGGAGTCAGTGGCTGTAAGAACATAAAATCCTTTTCTTCCCAAGTGTATCTATAATTAGTAAAAAACTCAGGCAGTCAGAAAGTGGCTAATAATGTCTCACTGCTGCTGCTCATTGGGAGAAAAAAAAAGAGAAGTAATTAGGGAGTGGAGCCCAAGTGCTGGTTTTCACATTCTCCACCTGAGACCCCAGCTGCCTCACAGGCGTGTCTACGGATTCCGTGGCCACACAAGGTGACACTGGAATGTTAGTAATGTTGGCAACAGCTGTTTTGTCTGGGACCATGGCCCCAGTGGGGGACGAGTGGCAATAAAAATGATTAACTGGCCATGCCTCCATTTTATAGGTCTTAGGTATCTTTATTTTTAACTCTGAGGAAGTCATCTTATTTTTATTATGAATAAAATTACTATTCCCGTTGACACAGATAAATGGTTACGTTCTTTTCCTCCAAAGATATCAGTACAGTACATGGCCTTTAGCCATTAATAGACCAAAGAGACTAAAGTTCTTTGCTGAAAGGAAAACTGAGAAACAGAAAACCCTGATCAATTCAAAGCTTGTAGATGGATGTTCAGACTATGAACTGGATTCCCACTGATGCATGATGGTTCTCAAAATGCATATAGTCACACAGAGTATTTTAGCAAGAAGTCAAATGTTTTAATTGGACATTCTTGTCATCCACTTTATTGAGCAGTCCAAAATGTGTCTTGGGGACTAACTTCCCTTAGGGGTGGGCCTTGCTAACATTAACTTTGCACCATGGGTCCTCAGTGCATAGGAAATAAGGCTGGAGATGAAGACGGAAAAGGTGGGGATAGTGATGGATAACAGGGCACAGATGCAGGAAGGCATTAGTTCCACGGTGTTTCCAGAGCATAGACTTTCATAGTTATAACTGCTCATATCAACCTGCAGCCTATCAGAAAGGAAGCCTCAGGTGTAGCTGTGGGGAGGAAAGAATGAGACTTGTATGTGATGAGATTCTCCGTCTCCAAGGAAAAACATGGTGTCCCCTGGATTCAGGCTGGGCTGAAGTGAAATGGGCAACTGTCAAAGCTTTGTCTGTTTCCTTCTTTTCTCAGCAAACAAGTCTGTTCTCTGTCCATGCAAAGACTAAAAACGATATGCTACAATGATGCTGCCTTTAGAATTATCATTAGGAATAATAATTTCATCACATCAAAATAAAAATCTAACCGCCTGAGATAAAAACACAAAGACCTAAAAAAGGGAGATGTGACCAGTTGATTATTTTCCTTGCCACTTATTCTCCCCCCGACCCTGCTCCCCAATTCCACTCTCATAAGGCCACTCAGCTCCAAAGCCTCCTCTGGCACTGTTCTCCTAGCTCCTTTCTGTTTACTGAATCCAGCAACCTCTCTCCCACCTCAGGCCCTTTGCACTTCCTGATCTTTGTGGCTGGAAAGTTCTTGCTCTGGGCCTCACACTGCTGGCTCCTTCTCAAGTAATGTCACCTAGATGCTCAGAGATGCCACCTGGACCACCTTAACTAGGGCAACAACTCTTCCTCCCAAACCACTCTCACACTACCCAGTTGATTCCCCTGCAGTACTGCATATTAAGCTGAAATTGTTTTGTCTACCTATGGAATTGCCTCTTCACCATCGGTGCCTCACCCTACACACACATGATAGAGTGTAAGTTATTGAAGGTAGAGACCTTAGCTTTATTTATTTATTTTTTTGTTTGTTTGTTTTTGTTTTTTACGGTACACGGGCCTCTCACTGTTGCGGCCTCTCCTGTTGCGGAGCACAGGCTCCGGACGCGCAGGCTCAGTGGCCACAGCTCACAGGCCTAGCCGCTCCGCGGCATGTGGGATCTTCCCAGACCGGGGCATGAATCCGTGTCCCCTGCATCAGCAGGTGGACTCTCAACCACTGCGCCACCAGGGAAGCCCGAGACCTTAGCTTTAATTTGTCTGTTTTTTTTTTTTTTTTTAAATAAACCACTGTATACTCAAGGTTTGTAACAGACATTAACACATGCTAGGTGATCGAGGTAAGTATGTGTTGGATAAATGAATTCAATTTCACATCCTAAATTCACTCTTTTAACCATGTATCCTGCTCTGTAACCACAACCTTCAGGATTGAGCAATGCCTCATGCATTAAAGGTGAAAGAAGTTCTACACTGAAATTAAAATGAGAATGGAAACAACATGGTTGTATATGTTTTCAATCTTATGGTTCCTTTAGAAAAGAAGCACAAATTCCACCAGAGTCAGCTCCCACAAAAACTCACGCTGTAGAGTTTTATCAGCGTGTTACAATAAGTCAGCATTTTAGAGAAAGCTAAGGGCTTTCACTTCTAGAGGGCATCCGGTTGACATTGAAAATGACTGTCGATGAGCTAGCATTTGTATTTAAAATACAGGATAAGCATAAGATGCAACAAAATCCTGAAAATAAACTTTGAAAATCATGTAGATTTATAATTAAGCCTCGAACACTGAGCAATCTCCAGACCCTGGACAGCCTCCTGAGGGCTGAACAGTCATTCTTCTAGAGCTTTCCCAGTGGAAACAGTAGAGGGAGCTCCTGGTCCACATTACAAATTATGTGAATTTCTGTGACACACGTGAGCCCCACCGCTCAATTCTCTTACTGCAATAATGAAACAATGCACAAAAACAATGCCAGAGAAAAAAAAAAAAGAAAGGAAATCAAGGGCCCTGCCTGCACCAGAAAGGAATAATAACACATTTTCCAATTAATGTGGTTTTTAATAAACACGTTTGCTGGGATGATGAATGAGAAGTGATGGAAGTGTCAAACGGGTGGGCTAAGACATGCCGCCTTTAATGGCTCATTAGTTAAACTCTTCTGTTCCGCCTCATTGCCAGCTGCTCTGCTCTCCCTTCTAAAGGAATGAAAACCTGGAATACTCTGAAATAAACTAAGGCATTTCAAGTCCCGAGACTCTCGAAGCCTCATCATCCTAACACGAGGCCACTATTTTCCATTCCTTTATGCTACTCAGATAACTGGAAGGCTTGAAAGACAAAGAAATTTTTACTGGAGAGTGAGTGAGAGAATAAAGGTGGGTTTAGCGGTCCATTCCTGGGTCTCAAGTCTACAACCCCTACTTATACTTGTGTGATCCTGGGCAAGTTACTCGATGTTTCTAAGCAACCTTTACCCCATTATAAAATGAGCATCATTTCTACTTCTCGTGGTAGTTGTGAGGATTACATAATGCGCTGGCAGTGGAGCACCGAACACAGAGCTAGGGCTGTAATCACCTCTCCCGGTCCATTTCTCTCTCTTTGGTGGAATATGTTTCCTCAGGAGTTACTGCTATTTCCTTCCCCAGGGAGAGGCTTAATGCTTTCGTGCTTCCTCTCTGAAAACTGCTCTCAATCATAATCTTAGGGACTTCCCTGGTGGTGCAGTGGTTAAGAATCCGTCTGCCACTGCAGGGGACAGAGGTTTGAGCTCTGGTCCGGGAAGATCCCACATGCCGTGGAGCAACGAAGCCCGTGTGCCACAGCTACTGAGCCTGCGCTCTAGAGACCACGAGCCACAACTACTGAGCCCGTGAGCCCCAACTGCTGAGCCCACGTGCCTAGAGCCCGTGCTCTGCAACAAGAAAAGCCACTGCAATGAGAAGCCCACGCACCACAAGGAAGAGTAGCCCCTACTCACCGCAACTAGAGAAAGCCCGCGCGCAGCAACAAAGACCCAATGCAGCCAAAAATAAATAAATAATTTAAAAAATCATAATCTTAGTGTATTTGCAGGTATTATCAGTCCATGACATTGCTACTTAATGGTTTCCCTCCAATGAAGAATATTCATTCAAAACAAGATGACAGAAGTTACTTGGGGGAATTTGGGAGCTTTTCCCTTTGTATAGGTAAGATCAGCTCTGCTTATTAACAGGAAATTGGACCAATACTTTATAAAAAGTGATGAAGGGTTGTGGCCAGCTCTGTGAACCAGTTAGTTGCCCCTCAATTACCAGCATCTCAATAAGGATAATTTTATGTATGCAGATTACATGTGTCTAAGTTTCAACTAAACCTTCCTCAAAGAGAGGAAAAGTTGCTGTTAAGTATGGGAAGCTAAATTGGAGTAATATATATGACTTTGATGAAACAATACTTCATAAAGAAAATCTAATAACATTAGTTCAAAGATCTACTTTTAGTAAATATTCCTTTATTAGATTCTTTCCCCTAGAGAATGTACTCTCTCAGGGTGAAAGAGATTGTCCTTCCACACACACAAAGTTGTGGGAAATTCTTCTTTGTAAACAACTAAACTTTTTGGTACCAATGTTTCTTAAGAAAGTGAGAAAATACAAATTTGGCTTCAGAACAATCACAAATAGAATGGTTGGTTAAAATGTTTTAATTATTTGAGTTGCTTCAGGCCATTAGAGATTTCTTTCTTCTATTTTTTAAAAATCTTCATTGACACTCCCCAGAATAACAACAGTACCTTTGATGTAGGGAACATCTCTAAAGCCCTGGAGGGGAGAACATTTTCTTGAAGAAATTGAGCAAAGTATGCTGTTATCAAAGGATCCATGCCTCCTAAAAACTCCTATTCCTTGGTTCTTTTCAGACAATCCCACCGGTCAGAGTAAATCAATAAAAAATTTTCCCTTAACTTTTCTGAAGGCTAATTGCTCAAACATATATAGTAAAATTATATACTATTCTGTTCACTCATTTGAGAGACATTATGTATTATTTGATTATTGCTTGATAAGAGAGAAAATTAATATTTTTTTATAGTTCACATTGTCATAAGACATTCTAACACATGCTTTAGGAATCTCAGACGCCAGCCAGTAGGGTGAGTCAGACACCATCTCCCAGTCTCAGTCGGAAGGATCTTGGTGCCTACCAACCTTTCCTTCTTTCTCTTGTTACCTTCCTTCCTGTTGTGAAGGGGGGAGGGCTCATCTCACATAAGGTACAAAGTGGAAGAAGACAAACAAATGAAAAACAACAACATTTTGATCTAAAAATGCCCACAAGTAAAGGGGGACGTCTCTTAAGCTTTACGTCAGTTGTAATAAAATACAAATGACTAGTAAATACTATGATAGCTGCGATGGATCTCACTCTCTCTCAGCATTCCAACTACTGTGCCACTAGAGAGACCTATCAGGAAGTCTGGCCCTGGGACTCTCCACTCAGAGCTCTTCACAGATTGTCCTGGCTTCTCGGGACATGTGGACCTCATAGCAGTTCTGCCAGGACGCTGCCCGGGCTGGACCCGACGTGTCAGTGCTGTGGTCAGAGCTGCCTGGCCGCCGCCTGCCCCACTCCCCGGGGCTCAGCTTTTGTTCAGGCTGCTTTCCTCTGTCAGCAGCTCCTAGCTTGCTCTCTCCTTCCCCTCTATTTGCTTTACTGGACAGACCTTCTCAACTTTTATAGAAACAGCTTTATTGAGGTATAAGTGAGACACAAAGAACTGCACGTATTTAATGTGTACAATGTGATGAGTTTGGACAGATGCAAACACCTGTGATCTCATCACCACAACCAACGTAACTGACATACCCAGCACCTCCCAGCCTTCCCTTCTGTCCCTCAGTGTGTGCGTGTGTGCGTGTGTGTGGTAAGAACACCTAACATGAAATCTACCCTCTTAACAAGTTTTGAAATGCACAATACTGCATGGCTACCTATAGGCACTATGTCGTAGGGCAGATCTCTGGGATGCAATCATCCTGCATAACTGAAACTTTATACCTGTTGAATAACACTCCCCAGTACTCCCGCCCCTGTGTGTTCTCTGCTTCCATAAGTCTGACCATTTTAGAAATCTCAAAAAGTGGCGCCATGCAGTCTTTGTCTTTCGGTGAACTGGCTTATTTCACTCAGCATAACGCCCTCCGGGCTCATCCATGTGTCATGATGGGCAGGAATTCCTCCTTGTTTTTAAGCCTCAGCCTTTATGCTTCAGTTGTCAATTCCAGAAGAAAACCACCCTGGCGTTATCTTTTCCAAGCTTCTTCCTCTATTCACATTTTCTGTGAGTTAAACTTAAATACTTGAAGGGCAAGGACCACATCGTATTCATTTTTGCAAGCCTAGCTCCCAACAGTGTTAGGCACGTAGTAGGCCTTAAATAAATGTTTAATAGTTTGTGAAACTATTGAATGATGTGAATTAGAAGCAGGTTGATTTTTGTACCAGCTCATTTTCTTAAAGTGTTGGTTAATATGATCTTGAAAGGACTGATTTTGAAGAACTCTGTTCATTTCTAACCATTTGGGAAATAGCAGTCCTCTTGCTAAAGTACATTATGTTTAGGGAGATTAACATGAAGGTGGCGTAGAAGCATGTGGGGGGCCAGGTATTTCACCTTTCTTTTCAATGCTTCCCTTAACTAATTCCTGTAAGAATGACAAGGTGCTTCATAGGACTTTTTGCAGTATGGTGGTATGCATGTCATCTATTATGTGAATAACTTAAAAAAATACAAAAGCTGATGAAAAATGTACCCCAAGATAGAGTTTTGATAATACTTGTATCAGACAAAAGATATTTAATCCACTAGAGGAGTTATCCCACAATCAAAAAGACAAAGAGTTTCCATAAACCACAATTCTTATACAAAAATGAGCAGATGATATAGTCTAATAATTCTTTTTAAACAAGAGCTGACCTATGAATAAAAACCTTTTCTTTTTTGTATAGAATTTCCCCCCTTTTTTGGTAGTCTAACAAATTGGTATTTTATTGTATTACAAAAGATAATAAACCACTTTTCTTTTAAATACCGTGTACTCAGGATTTAATGAACACTGTGTGTCAGACCCATAGCTGAGTTTAAATTCTAAATCTAATACTTGAAATAAAATAAGTACCTCTCTCTCCCAAACACTCTGGCAATCAAAACCTGTGGAATTGAATATTATAAACTCTTTCATATGGTCGCATATTTCTTAATCTTCTAAATTCTTCAGTAAACTCATTTGATCTACAGCTGAGGACTCATTCCAGGATGTGGTGTAATCCTCTTCTCTCCTAGACATTTGGCAAGCCTGTCATAAAGGCCTTCATCATTCAAATTCCTCCTCTGAGACAACAATTACCTTGTCTTGAAAGCAGCATCATGCATTTAGAAAACTATGGGAAAGTCTAATCTTGCCTGTTAGCTTGTACCAGCTTTTCTTGTTTATAGCACGAGACAATTACCGAAAATCCTACAATGAGTTCTCTCTTTTGCCAGGAAATTTGGGATAAAAATCAACAGAGCTGATTCCTTTAAAGACTGGATTCCAGGATGTCCAATTGATGCCATTTTCCCCCCAGTTGTTTCATAACCAGTATCAACTGACACCAGCACATTGCTAAGAGAACAATTTACTTGAACGGCTAAATGGATGAAATGAAATCATTGACAGAGCAGCAATCTTTTTCACCTTTGGCATGTGGCCACACCCTAAGTGACTCCTAAGGAGCTCAGTCTAGAGCCCTCTAGTGGTGGCGCAGGTGGTTCTAGCCTTTAAAAAGTCACTTCTTCTCCCGTCTTCATTTTCTCGTCTATGAAGTATATTCATTTGTTGACTCATTCATTAAATAATTAACAATTACATGCTACATGCCAGAAACTGTGCTAGACAATGATGATAAAATAGAGGTTCAAAAAATATTCACAGGGCAGTGGTCAGAAAGACAAGGAAAATAGGAGTCATAAAACAATGTGCTCTGTCTGCAGGAGGCATAAGCTCATAGGATTGCGGAGGATGACACCTCTCGTGCTGTGCCGAGAGCACCGGCAAGGGCTTCGTGGGAGACCTGGGGTCTGAGCTGAGTCCTGCAGGTGGGGAAGCTCACGTGGGCCTTGGGGAGAACATTTGCAATGTGCGGCATTTTGAGATCATAAAGGAAGATGACACTACAGGTTGCAAAAGAAGAAAGGGCACAGAGGAGGATAGACAAAGATAGGAAAAGGACAAACTTTGAAGGGACTGGAATGGCCGTAGAAGATATGGAATCCATCTGGAAGGAAAGGGAAGTTATTAAAGAGTTTTCAACCAAAGAGCTACGTGATCAGAGTTATGATTTAGAAATATTACCCCACTTGTAGAAGGTAGAGGCAATGAGACAGCTGGGAGAAGGCTATAAAAATATAGATACAAATTGACAAGGGCCTAAATAAGGAAGTGGTATGAGGAATGAGAGCTAATGGGAAGTAGAATTGACATGATTTAGGAACTATTTGGATGTGGAGGATGAGAGAGAGAAAAAAAATCTAGGGTCATTTTTAGAGTTTAGTTTTGGACAGGCTATGTTTGTAGTACATAGGAGAGCTCCAAGTGGAGATACTGAGCAGCCCGTGGTGTGCAGGAGCCTGGAACTCAGGAGGAATGTTTGGGTGGAAATAGAAGACTGGGATTCTTTAAACCATACAACGTATAAATAAGGGAAGGGGGAACAGCTTTATGGAAGGAGACAAAAACGATGGCCTCAAAGGTAGGAGAAAACGATCAGCGTCAGTGAACCAAGAGAATAGAGAGTTTCAAGGGTAGAACAGTCAACAGCGTCAGTTCCTATACAGCAGTGAAATAAGGTGAAGCCTGAAAGGCACTCAGGGAATCTCGTGACTCAGAGATACTGGTGATCATGGAGAATGCAGGGCCGGCGGAGTAGCTTGGACATAATCCAGACTCCAGCGGGTTGAAGAGTTAGCAGAGCCACAAGAAATTGCACACTTCCTCTAGAAGCTTGGGGTAAAGGATGAGATCAGCTAATTGGCTACACGATCTTTATGGCTCTCTTTAGCAACAATAGTCTATGAAATTCTACTGGCAAAATAGCTGTGTCAAGAAAAGTAGGCATGCTTCCCCAGATGTCTGACTGACCACCAGCCTGGATGTTAAGAAATTGAGGAGATGGGGCTCAGGTGGGTTCAGCACAGGGTTTGCTGGTCTGGGACTTGGCTTGGGGCGCCCGTGCAGGCAGTACACTTGCTCCTGTCCAGGAATGAAGTGGGCAGGGGGTGCAGCCGGCCACCAGCCTCCCTGATCTCTTGGTTGGTGGTGGTGGGAGGTGTAGGGAGCACAACCATGTTAAACAGTGGAAAGATGGAAATTATTATCTACAGGGGATTAAGATAACCTTTAGATGAACACACAGCAGTACGGAGGGACTCATGAAATACCCTACTGTTTACTCACAGGTGGTCCTGGAGGCCCTGGTTTTCCTGGAGGACCTGGTTTTCCTCGTCTTCCCTAGAAACCAAAGAGAAACAGACAACAGCTACTGTGATTCCATTTTATTTTAAGATGAGACAATATTAAATGGCAATTTTAAAGACTAAAAATTAACTAAAAGTTAAAAAACAATTCCAAGTCCACATGACCTTTAAAGACCTGTGAAGTCTAAAAGCTCTGAGACAATTTTTAACAGCCAAGATGAGAAAAACAGTGCCTGGAATGAATAAACTGTGACTCTTATGAGCAGCCCTTCAAAGGCTGTCTACTTTGGTACTCTAGCAAAGTAATATAAAGTATCTGAAAGATGGGCTAAGATGGGCATTTTATCTGATAATTCAGTGGGTTCAGGTGCAATAATAAATGCATTTATCATCTTAAATTGGTATTTCTCAAAGAGTGATCTGAATTCCAATTTTATAGGAGCTTCCTGAGGGTGCTATCAGGTATTAAAAATACACTTTTCTGGGCTCCATCCTGGACTTACTGGTTTAGAATCTCTGGGGAAGGGATCCATGAATATGCATTTAAAAAACCCCTTCAGGTAATACTCATACTCACTAAAGTTTGAAAAGCACTTCCGTAAGCCATATTATAATTATATATGTTGTGAAAAGCACATTAACTAGCTTTTTTCTTCCCTTTGGATGATTAAGCTGTTTTATAAGTGAAATAAAATGTTCACTCCTTGCTTATTAATCTTCATTATTGTAAGTGAATGTTAACTCCCCAAGTTCGCAACTAGCTAAATTCCAATTGCAAGAGCCAGAATGACATTTCTAAGTACCTGTGTATCTATATCATTTAAAAAACATTGATTTATTATACATTTCTTTTCTTAATTATTTTCTTTCCTTTATCATAGAAGGAAGCCAGCTTAGGTATGGATAGCACACATTTTGAATGAGAAGCATTTCTGAGCAGGTTTTCTAACTCTGTTTCATTGTTACTAATAACTTTATTTTATTACCATATTGGTAGTATGTTAATACATATTATGGCTTGTTGTTACTTAAAAGGTAAAAGTATTAGGCTGATCTTTCAACTCTTTTTGGGGAGAACTGTAAGCATAAACAGGGAAAGGCTCATTTCACTGACAGATTTTCTTGCTCTGAAAGAGTCAGGCTTGATCTTTCTGGCCGTCAGCTAAGCTTGGAGTTGGGTAGGAAATGCAGTACCCACTGAAGCAGCAGAGTAAGGTCTGGAAGGTAGGTAAGCAAATGCGACACTGTGATTGGGTGGGAAATGCTTCCATTAATTGCTGAAGGCAAGTTGAGTACCTACTGTCGAGGACTCCATATAAAAATAGCAGCTGTATTCATAAAAACTCCTGGCTAACAACTACAGAACAGATTTTTTTTTTAATTTCATTAAAACCAGAAATAAAATGAGTAGTTATTTTCATGTACCTTCTGTTTTAGAGATCTGAACCTTGGATTTCCTTTGGGGGGTTGTAAGATTGGAATGAATATATAATTTAATATTCTGTATACTGAATAAAAGTTACACACATGGACATAATTTTCTTGTTTTGCAGTTTACACATTCTGAAAATCAATATATTGGGTCTTTTAGTAAATCCAAGTCAATCAGCCCCTGAGGATTAATCAACGATACAACGTTTGTTTACTTGGAAAGTGGAAGCACCGTAATTTATTCATTTACAAGAGCACAAAGAAACAAAATCGGTGACATTGGAGTAGGTGATTGGTTCTTTCTTTTAGGGTGAGGTAAGTTAAAACCATAGGATAAACTTTGTGTGCAGTCTCCTTTCCTTAAAAGAGACATATATATTGATTTGGGCAGGAAGTGGAGAAAATGAGGTTATTGATCAACTTTTATCACAGAGTTAATGTTTAAGATAAACCAAGTCTCAGATATTGTAGCATAACATTGTCATGTCTTAACATGAGGAGTAGACGCATTCATGGTTCAGTATGGTACGGGCAAGCTTCCAAACTCTTGCACGTCGCTGCTGATTTACATCATTGTTCAAAGCCTTGCGACTGTCAAGAGTGTGCGGATGTGTCTCTGGAAGAGCACAGGGGAACGCTGACTGTCTCTATGCCTCCTTGCTAACAGTAGACATGCAGGTAAGATGTTTTTGAGGACCGTCAAATTATTGGAACATACTGTACACAGCTGACTTCAGCCAGCACGTATTTTCAGTTTAAATGTGGTTTCTAGGCTTGAATTTCTAGTAACATCCTGAAGCAGATTTGAATACTTTTTTCTTTTTCAGCTTTACTCAGATATAATTGGCATGTAACATTGTGTAAGTTTCATGTGTACAAGTGATGCCTTCATACACTTATATGTTAGGAATAAAGTTAGTGAATACCCCCGTCAGCCTACATAATTACCATTTGTGTGTGTGTGTTGAGAACATTTAAACTCTACTCTCTCAGCAACTTTCAAGTATAAACACAATATTGTTAACTATAGTCACCATGCTGTACATTAGATCCCCAAACTTATTCATCTTCTAACTGGAAGTCTGTGCACTTTGACCGGCATCTCCTCATTTCCCCTTCCTCAGCCTTTGGCAGCCAACATTGTCTCTGTGTTGATGAATTAGGCTTTTTTAGATTCCATGCTCTGGGGCTGGGGCTGTGCCTGGGAGGGCCAGGGAATACCCTCCTGACGTCGATAGAGGGGCTGTTTTTGCGTGTTTCTTTCCACTTCTGTCTCCTCTTATTTCAGGCCCTTCATTCTAGACCCACTGTAAAGTGAGACAAGAAGTGGGCACTCGGTTGTGGGTTGGGATGAAAATCCCAGCACATAACAGAAAAATGCTGAGCTGGGTGCGGCCTTCCTGGCTAGGGTGCCTGGTACCAGGTGGCCATTTGTTCAGAAGCAATTGATCAGTTGGAGTCTGGCTCAATCTCCAAATGGATGGTTTCAGCAGCATTACAATTGGGCTAAGCCAATACTCTTCTGAAAATTGGGAGTATGAAGCATAAAAGGCAGATTTACCATATCAGGTTGCCCTGGAAACCTCAGAGTGCTCAACACGTACGTTTCCTGTTTGGCAACAGTGTAAAGGTTATCAGACTGCAGCTTAGGTATTTGTCTAATGATTTAAGCCCAGTGGTGCTCTAACCCGATCACACATCAGCATCCTCGGGAGACCTAGCAGAAACAGATTGCTCTCCCCACTTCCAGAGTTTCTGACTCAGCATGTCTGGGGTGGGACCCGAGAACTCACATTTATAACAAGTTCCCAGCAGTACTGATGCTACTGGCCTTGAGACCACACTGTGAGAACTCCTGTTCTAAACCTCAACCTCTTATTTCATATTTAAAGTAAGGCAATCTTGTATAGCCCTTAATCTTGTAAACCTTGTAGCTCAGAACAAAAGAGCTGGGTTGGTTTTGTGACTGCGTGGAACTTTAAGAATAAAAACCCCATTGTCAACTTCAGGACCGCCTGGATTGGAATCCCAGCCTTTTCTTTTATGGAAGGTTCTTGTGTCAAGATGTCCTTGCTGTAAAATTGGTACTTACTCATTGAAGCCTGTTTGTGAAGAATTAAAAAAGAGATCATGTGTAAAATTCCTGCCACGCACACACCCATTAGGATGGCTAGTTTCAAAAAACAAAATAAGCGTTCGTGAGGATCTGGAGAAACTGGAATGCTCGTGCACTGCTGGCGAGATTGTAGAATGGAGCAACTGCTGTGGAAAACACTGCGCAGATTTTTAAAATAATGAAAAGTAGAACGACCATGTGATCCAGAAATCCCACTTCTGGGTCTATATCCAAAGGAATTGAAAACAGGGTCGTGAAGAGATATCTGCACACTATGTTCATACGCAGCACTATTCAGAATAGCCAAGAGGCAGAACCAATCCAAACGTCCATTAACAGATGAGTGGATAAACAAAATGTGGTACATACGATGGAATATTATTCAATTTTGAAAAGGAAGGACATTCTGATACATGCTACAACATGGATAAACCTTGATGACATCATGCCAATCAAAATAGGCACAGTGAAATAAGTCAGTAGAAGACAAATACCGTATGATTTCGCTTATATGAGGTACTTAGAGTAGCCAAATTTATAGAAGCAGAAGGTAGAATGGTGGTGGCCAGGGGCTGGGGGGCGGGGGATAGGGGAAGTCATTTAATGGGAGCAGAGTTTTAGTTTTACGAGATGAAAAAGTTCTGAAGATCTTTTCACAACAATGCAGCTGTACTTACACTAATGAACTGTACAGCTGAAAATGGTTAAGATGGTAAATTTTATGCTATGTGTTTTTCTCCACAATTAACAACAACAACAACAACACTCCTACTATAATATCTGACACAGTGGGAATAATAAATGTTAGTTTCTTTTCTCCCTGCCCTTCTACCATCCTTTATCCAATTATCCTTTTTTTTTTCCATTTAAAAATGTTGATAATATATCAAGAAAACCTTCTAAAATCTGTGTTGTGCATCAGTTAAAAAACGTAACCAACTGTCAACCTTGCATAGGGGATTTTTTCATCTAAAACAACAATCAAGATGCCCATTAAGAGTAGAAATAGAAAAAGTAAATTGTAGATTATTCATACAGTGGAATACTATATAACAATGGAAATGAATGGAATACAACTATATGCAACAATATGGTTAAATTGTGTAAACACAACGTTGATCAATTCATATAAGGAATAAAAGCAGGCAATACTAAGCTAAGCTGTTAGAAGTTGCAATAGGTCACCCATGTGGGAGTGGGGAGCGACTGAGATCATCAGACTAAGATGCGGACGTCCTGTTTCTTGAACTGTGTGCAGGTTACAAGCGTGTTCTTGATTTGTGAAAAATCAACAAGTGGTCTCCTTAGGATACATACATTTTTCTGAATGTTTGTTATACTTCAATAAAAATTTAAAAAAATGAAACCAGGAGATTTCCACGATGGAGTGATTTTATTTGAATTATCAGATGACTTCATCCATCTGCATTTGCTGTGTACATGACCACAGAGGGTCAATACTGTCAGGAAGGAAAAAAAAAAAACCCAGGCCTATTTAAATAAATGACATCTACAAATTTTCAACAGTAAAAATAACTTGATGCTTCCAGGATGACTTGCAGTATGAGAGCACATGTATCTTAAATTAGCCACTTGATTTATAAACACTTGACCATCCAGGAGCATTAAGAAGGGAAGAATGCAAATAATGGGCGACTGGTACTTATCTGTCAGATGGTTTTTGCTGTTGATGATGACGACGAGGACAAGTTACAGTAGTAATCGTACCGAAATAAAGGGTGGTATGCAGCCCTCAAGCCCACAGAGGAGACACGTGTGTAAGTAATCTCTTTAAATTGCCAGGTCTTCTAATGCAGCTGGCTCCTCTCCAGAATTCCCCTGTTCCCATGTGTGTATTCAGCACAGTCTTAGGCATCAACTCAGCCTGAACAAGGTACCAAGGAGATGTCGAGGAAGAGGAGACAGGGCCTTGACTGGCACCCACAACTGTGAAGTAGGTGTTAATTACACAGGAAAACATTACAGACCATCTGGGAAGTTTAGTTTTCTTTTTTTACATTGTGAACGGAAATAAGATTAATGACTGATGTAAAAGGTTAGCACATTTTGAAATCAACGATATGTGAAAAAATGGGAACGGAATACTTACATGAGGAATGCATAACATCTTAAGTGAATTTTATTTCTTAACATCTTTAAAAATACATCTAAGACAGCAATGAGGCTAGTCATAATGGTCTCCTTATTTCAGGGATCAGACAAGTGGCTTTTGTAAGGACACGGGAAGAGGATGTAATTCAACATGAACAAAGAATCTGAAATAGGTTTAGGGCTAAGGGAAGATGAATCCATATTGTGATGCTATTCCCGATATTGCTTTTCTCATTTAGGTTGGGATCTTAAAATTTCTAAATCATGTCACAATTTCCCCATCTCTCTGTTCTCCTCCTTTTTTTTTTTTTTGGCGGTACGTGGGCCTCTCACTGCTGTGGCCTCTCCCGTTGCGGAGCACAGGCTCCGGACGCGCAGGCTCAGCGGCCATGGCTCACGGGCCCAGCCACTCCGCAGCATGTGGGATCTTCCCGGACCGGGGCACGAACCTGCGTCCCCTGTATCGGCAGGCGGACTCTCAACCACTGCGCCACCAGGGAAGCCCAGTTCTCTTCCTTTTTTTCCCCTTTGGATGGACTCTACCAGTAACTAATGTGGCTTTTCAAAACAAGTTAGAAATGTGACAATATTAACTAAACCCCCTCAGCTATAACTGAATAAATGATAATCTGAATAAACGGTAACACTTCATCGAAGCGCTGGACTGGGCCAGGTGGTCTGGTCTGTGGTCAGCATGGTCTACAGTCACTGTTTAGCATTCCTATGAAGTTATCATGGCGGCACCAATTTGGTCATGAAGATAAGTATAATTAAGGTCTGACCTCTTAAGTCCCTTCTGACTGGATGAACCCCAAATCACCTTTTCCTTGTGTGCTCCAAGCTGTGCATGTACCAAGAAACATAAAAGCCTATGACAAATGATTATTAAAATGGTTACCATTGATCAGATGCTTGCCATGGGCCAAGCCCTGAGTGCTAAGCACGGACTTACGCTATTTCACTTAATCTGCTGCAAACTACTGTGGGTGAGTGATACTGTTCCCATTTTACAGAGAACGAAAGATTAAACATCTAGCTCCAAATCACCCTGCTCTTAATTGGTGGGGCTAAAATTTAACCCCAAGTGTGTCTGATCTTAAAATCTGTAACCCTCAGGATGAAGGTGTCCTTGGGGGGGCATATCCTGGTCATTCACGATTTCAGTTACTTTGCTGCTCTAATTGTTGAGTTTCTCTTGTTTTCCCACCACCAAGCCAGATTTTTAAATGTCCCATCGCCTTACGACTTTGCCCTTTTGGGAATTCAGGTCTTTCTAGTTCTCTCAGCTGCTCCCCTGGTGGCTGCTTGCCTTTGCCTTGCGCCAGCAGGACAACCACAACCTTCCACTTAGACTGGACTCCCGACGGTCTTGCCAAACCACCAACTCTCTCTGTCCCAATCGTGGGCTCTGTTTTCTATCCTGCCATTGCCAACCTCAGCCAATGCACTTGGTTCATCCCGGCTCAGGGGTGGGGCACGGTAGGGCATGGCTTAGCTGCTTCCTGACCCTCTGTGATACATTTTATTGTGCGGCAGTGAGAGGGGGGACGCTCCCTCCGTATTTGGAAGTTTGCAGGGGGATGCTTGCAGGCCGGAGGAGGAGAATCGGGCTTGGACTCTGCCTTCCTTGTCCAAGAACTATGCCCATGCCCTGGGGTCCCCATCTCCAAGCGCTCATAGGCTTCAAGCATCTTTCATTTTTATTCAGGAAACTGTTACATTTTTAGACTTAGAGAGTGGATGAAATCAACACGTAGAGGGACAAATAATGCACATAAACTGCTAGTGTCTTATTTAAAAGAAATGTTAACATGAAAACGATGTGATGAGGTTCCTCAACAAATTTCAGACGGGTCAGAGCTTGAGCCAGTGTATAAGAAGGAATTCAGCCTTACCAGTCAGCACTGGAACAAAGAAATCATTAATGACATTTCATATCTTGATTTCAATGAAGCTAAATTTATAGAAGTGCATTTTCAGTATTTTTGAGTCACATACTTTAACAAATGAAATGTACCCTCAAGGGGTGGAATTTTAGAACTGCAGTTTCAAAGAGAAAGACTGGATTGAGCAACAGCAAATAAATTCATAGGAATACATTTTGCAGCTATTCAATAACTTCCCGTAAACAGAGAGAATCCCCAAGGATCCGTAAGATGCAAGTATGAAGGTCACCCAATTTTGATACAGAAGAACTTTCAGTGCATAATTCTCAATCCATCAACTTAAATTTAATGGATTAAATCCCACTTGGATATTTAAATGCCCACTTCAAACCCTATCCAAAAAATGAGTAAATGTATTCAGCAGAAATGTACTGTCTGTGTTTTACGTACTGTTCTAGGGGAAAATATATGAATAAGGCCTGGATCTTGCTTTCAGGGTAGAAGAGGAGGGACAGCTATTGACAACAGCTATTTGGAGAGTGTTGTTCATTTGGTTGTAGGTAAACTCAGGAGTTCTGGGGAGGGAAGGTGAGAATTAAGTTGCTTCCCAAACCTTTCAGTAACTCTCTCAGCCTTTCGTTTGACAGGGGAAGTGGCGGGGGGTTGGTCACCGGGATGGGATGGGAGGGAAATGCGGGTGGAGGAAGCCGTCTGCACCCCCTTGGCAATGAGATGGGGTGCTAGACCCTGAAGAGTCCCCTCAGACAGGAACAGCTTCCATGGACACTTGTGCCCCCATACAGATGTGTCCTCTTTGGTCCTTTTGTCCTCTGATACTTATTGCCAACCTTTCAATCAACTGGGCTTGGAAGGCATTTCCCGCCACCACTCCTTGTGCTTTCACGATGGACTTAAGTATTGGGACTCTGTATTGATGACCTTCAAAAACTGAATGCTTGTGGACCTGCCATTATGTAAATACTGGGTATGTTTTTTCTTGACTTGAATACTCTTTTCATTTCCTTAAACCTGACACCCAAGGTCACTTGCCAGTGTGACTGGGTAAGAGGAACTCTGAGTCTGACCTCTTCCAGCTGCTTTCCCACAGTCTCTTTCTCCTTCAGCTCCGACCTTTTCCCAGAGTAAGGTTAGAGTGTCTTGGGAAAGCTGGTACCTCAGTTGGCCCTGCCAGCCCCAGCTGCAGGTCATTTGCTGGATTCTTTTTATGTTCTCCTTTGACTTCTCAGTCCCCTTTAGAGAAGTATCCTTCAGGCAGAAACCGCAGCTACATCTTATGCTGAGCGTCCTGCTACACAGGACGTACATCCATCCATCCCTATACAGACATCCCTAAAGCCTAACCAACACCTACTCACAGGACTGACCTTCCTACGTACTTGCCCCAGGCCCCAGCGAGTGACTGTCCTTGTCAAAGGGGTGGTGAGGGGCCTGTGTCCCTCTGCTGGTTTCCCTGGTAACCGATGAGCCCACCTGACGTCAACTCCCCTATAACTGGAAATCCCTCCAGGACCTTGCTTCAGACGTGTAAGCGCCCCGATCCATGAAGCCACTGATGTCTCTGTTGCTGACTCCGGGCTCTTTCTTCGGTCTTAAAGCTGGGCAAATGCAGGCCTTCTAGGCCTGCAGCCCAACAACCTACCACCTCTTCACTGTGTTTTTGTAGAACATATTTCCCATTCTCAGCTGGCATGTTCCCAGATTCCTTCATTAATTCGTTCAACAAACATTTAATGAGTCCTTACTGTGGGCCAGATCCTTCTCTGTGCTCTGGAAATACCCTGAATCCATTCTGTCCTCAGAGAGCTTATATTCTAGCGGAGACGGTGATAGAAATAGATAGCACCTGGTCCTTTCTCTCTGCCAGACACCGTTCAAAGCAATTTATATCTATGTATTCATTATATCTTCAAAGTCCTCGTAATATCTTTGAGGTGTCTCTGTTTTACGGATGAGGCAACTGAGTGACAGAGCAGCTTGCCTGAGGTCACAGGTCCAGATAAGCAGCAGAGCTGGGACTTGAATTCAGGTAACCTGGCTGTGTCATCCCTGATCATCCCTCCCTGTTATACTGACTGCGTATCTGATAACGACACGAGTAGAGATATAAATTCTGGATAGCGACAAGAATCATAAAAAGTAAAGCAGGGTAAAGGGATACAGAGTTAGATAGGGTGGTGTGCCATTTCAGATAGAAAAATCAGGGGAGGTCTCAGCAGACACCTGAACCAAGCGAGTCCGTGGGCTGTGCAAGGGCTGAGAAAGGACATCCAGCAGACGGAACAGTGAGAACAAAGCCCTGGGTGGCTGGAGAAGCGCAAGCCGTGGATGGGTGGCAGGCAGGGCACATTAGCTGAGCCTTGAAGACTGTGGTGAGGGCTTTGTGTTTTCTTCCTTTGATTGTCTTGGGAAACCATTGGGAGTTGTCGTAAAGGGGCCGCATCATGAGGTTGACCTAAACACTTGCCTGTGTAGATTAGCAGCCACTAGGGTAAAACTGCTACAGACTGATCATGTAATTCAGGGGCTCAACAGAACTGACTGTAGCTTATCTGATTTAGGTCGCTCGCAGGAACATTTCCTTCCATTTGTGCAGATGATCAAGAGTTGAGTATCTGTATAGCATTTTGTGGCGGTTAAGTTTATGTGGTGCCCAGATATTTGGCCAAACATTTTTCTGAATGTTTCTGTAAAGGTGGTTTTTGGATGAGATTAGCATTTAGATGGTGGATTCTGAGCACAGCAGGCTGCCCTCGATAAGGTGTGCGGGTCTCGCCAATCGGTCCAAGGCCTGAATGGAACAAAGACTGACCTCCCCAAGGCAAGAAGGAACTCTGCCTGCAGACGGCCTTTGGACTTGAACTGCAACTCTTCACTGGGTCTCCAGCCTACCAGACTACTCTATAGGTTTTGGATTTACCAAGACTCTACAACTGTGTGAGCCAATTCTCTCTGTCTCTTTCTCTCTGTATACACATCCTGATGCTTTCATTTTTCTGGAGAACCCTGACTAATACCCATTTCCATTTATAAGTACGAAGTATTTTTTACCTTCCTTTAACATCTTATGTTACTGAATATAATATCTATTATTCTCTGATATTTACCCAGTCCATTGTTTTTGACCGAAAAAATGATATAAGGAAATGAGATCTATTTCATCCTTCACTGTGAACAACGGTTTTCAAATAGAGAATGCTGCATTGTTTAAGTAATCCTGCAAGACTTATATAAAGATATTTATAATTTAATGAGCTTGTACTCAAGGGAAAAATATGTTCTTGAAACATGTCAGGATGAATTTTCAAGGGAAAGACCTAATTAGCAGTGTCTGAAGTGTATGTCATCACATTTAGAAAACAAGGACTGGTCCCTGTAGACAGAATGGTGAGTTAGACTTTAAAGCTTTAACTACTCCGTTAATATGTATGATTAATGAGCAGTCTGTCAGTTGGTTGCCCTCACTAAAGCAAAAGACCTTGCAGGGGGGAAAAAAAGGATGTTTAAATTAATGTACACAGAAATATGCAAATGCAGTTTATAATCTTTTTTATATTATGATTAATTAATAACTTTAGAGTCTTTACTGCGAAAGGATGCCATAGCTTGAACACCTTTTAAAATATAGAATCAAAGCTATAAAGATGTCTGAAAGTAACAGATGGCCACAGGTCCCAGTGACTTTACAAATGAGAACTCTGGGAAGCTAATGAAAGCAAAAAAACTCTCAATGTTAGATCATGGCTGAGAAATCAAAAGCTGGGGAAAAAAGTATAACTGGAAGTAGTTATGTCATTATCTTTTCCTTACATATAATAAAATATTTTTATCTGATGATTATTTGGAGAAAATCATATTGAAGAAACAAGAGTTAAGCCCATTTAAAGGAGAGGACATAGGCGGTGGGGTCTATTTGATGTCAAGATCTTCAGAGGCAAAGAGAAAATCCAGTCATGTGGGTAAATGATTCTAAACATAAAATTATTTGGTAATAGTTGCACGTTCATTTGGATATCTGGGTTTCTGAAGACAGAACCTTAATTTAAATCCTTCAGAAACACTGACAACTAAAACTACAAGAGCTAAGGTTGAAAGCAATCAAAATTACAGATCTGGGGCTTCCCTGGTGGCACGGTGGTTGAGAGTCCGCCTGCCGATGCAGGGGACGCGCGTTCGTGCCCCAGTCCGGGAAGATCCCACATGCCGCGGGGTGGCTGGTCCCATGAGCCATGGCCGCTGAGCCTGCGCGTCCAGAGCCTGTGCTCCGCAACGGGAGAGGCCACAACAGTGAGAGGCCCGCGTACCGCAAAAAACAAAAACAAACAAACAAAAATTACAGATCTGTTTTGTACCAAAATGAGAAATCAACTTCCAGAAGAACATAAATGAGTGGGAAATTCAGTAAAGAGATAACCTTGTGTCAGTGATAAGCATTGCTGCATTTATTAAGTGCTTACTATATGAATATTGGAGATTAAAGAGAAAATTAGACACAGATCCTACCTTTGAAGGTTTGGGGGGCTTTTAGTCTAGTATTAATTTCTCTTCTTTCCTGTCTACCAGATTTTCTCCACACAAAAAATCAAGGCTGCTTAAAGACATTCAAGAAAAGAGAACAGTAGCTTATAACTATTTTCAAGAGCTGGAGGTTGCATTAAACTTGGCCAAAACTGATATTTCTATTTTGGCATACTTTAATTATGTGGTGTACTTGCCCATGGTCATGCTTTTTCTGTACAAAGGTAGAGGTGAATATAGATTTTAACTCATATATTTATGACAAAATAATTGATCATTGATTAACAATAAAAACAGAATGGAAAAGTGCGCTGTACTAAGAAGGGAGAGACCTGGCCATTAGTACCGTCTCTTGTATTTATCAGCTAAGCAAACCTGAGCCAGTTATATCATCTCTCACCCTTAACCGTTTATTTTTTGTTTTTTTTTAAAAAAGGACTAATAACATACCTGCCTAAAAACATTGGGCTGGAATATATGAGCCCCTGAGAAATATTTACTGTAAGAGAAATACCAAAGTTTGAAAAGAGCTTTCTATAATCTTTCCCCATAAATTTTCTTGAAGGCAGAGGGATGGTGCCTGGCAGCGAGCAAGTTCTCCATCGGTGCCCACCCATCCTTCTGGACAGAAGGTTCCAAGCTTTCCTGGAGAGGTTACACTGCGTGGGGACATGCGGAAGGTGGTCCAACACATTCAGATATAGAGCTAGTGGATCAATTCCATTTTTGGCAAATACCAAGGAAAAATATATCCCAAATACTCATTTTGAAATTTAGTACTTTGAGGCTACCCTCCTGGCCTAAACCAAAACTTTACGTAGAATGTGCTGTCTGACACTAATATTTCAGCCTGGCTGACTCATGGGTAAGATATGTCTGCAGAAATGTTTTTCAAATAGTAATAATATTCAGCCATCAGCTAGCCTGTTCTCTTCCCTGAACACTGGTCAGAATTGGCAGGATGGCCAGTCGGGTTAGAACTGAAATTTTCAAATGTAAATAATATTTTGCCTAAAAATGTGGTATCCATAGCTTTGGCCTCACTCTTGGAGTGAAATCAACATTCTAGATTTTACAAAGGACAAACTAGGGCCCTTACTAAGAGCAAAAGCCCAGCTCCTTGCCACGGCCTGCAGGGCTCTGCCCCACATCCGCTGCTCTCACACCCGGCCAGCCACACAGCTTCCTGCAGCTCCTTGAACTTTCCACCTCAGGCCTTGGCACTGTCTGCTTCACCCAGATTTCCACAGAGCTGGTCCCTCACCTCTTAGATCTTTGCTCCCAGGTCATCCTTGCAACGTGGCTTTCTCTGACCTCCTCACAACACTCCCTAACCCCTTCCCCTGCTTTCTTATTCTCAGTTGCATGTACCACTACCAACCATTCTAAGACATTTATTTTGTTACTGTCTGTCTTTGTAATAGATTGCAAGCTCCATGAGGGTAGAGGTTTTTGTCTATTGCAGGGGTTGGCCAAGTTTTCCTGTAAAGGGTAAGAGAGTAGATATTTCAGTCTGGCACAATACTCTGTTGTTGTAGAATAGTCATAGACAACATGTAAGCAAATGAGCGTGGATGTGTTCCAATAAAACTTTATTTACAAAAACGCATGGACCAGATTTGGCCTAAGGGCCATTGTTTGCTGAGTCCCAGTCTATTGTTTTCATCGGCTATCTCCAGTGGCTACAATAGTGCCTGGCAAATTGTAGGTGCTCAAGAAACACTTGTTCTAATTTTTGGCCTGAGCTAACAATTAAAATGGAATTAAGTGTAACGCTTTGGAAAGGTACCAGGCAAATGAAGAGCCTGTACTAATGAGGAAAACAGTGTGATCTCATTCATTACTGTACTTTTAGACAAGGATCAACACCAAAACTGTGGGATTAATTATGTCTCAAAAATTCTTTAGGATCTGGTGATTTTTTTTTTTTTTGTGTGTGTGGTACGCGGGCCTCTCACTGCTGTGGCCTCTCCCATTGCGCAGCACAGGCTCTGGACGCGCAGGCTCAGCGGCCATGGCTCACGGGCCCAGCCGCTCCGCGGCACGTGGGATCTTCCCAGCCCGGGGCACGAACCCGCGTCCCCTGCATCGGCAGGGGGACTCTCAACCACTGCGCCACCAGGGAAGCCCTGGTGGTGTTTTTAATCATTATTTTTGTTAGTGTTGTTTTAGAGAACACAAGACAAAAATTTCATTAGTACTTTTAAATTATTTTGCTGAAAAATTTTTTAAAATGCAGGTCTATAAAAAGAGTAACATAACAAATGATTATCTTCCCACAGCACAGAATTAACAACTGGTAGTATTTTGCAATATTTTCTTCAAGTCTTTTTTAAAATAAATAAAATGTTACAGATTAAATGGGAGTCCTTTCTTGTAGTCTTGTTTCCCTCACTCCTCCTGAGGTGTAACTACTCTCACGAATTGGATGTCACCCTTCTGGTTCATGTACTCAATAAACACACACACACACACACACATATATATATACACATACATATATATACATATATATTTATATATATGAATAACTAAGTAGTGCCCAGTATTTTGAAAGTTGTAAAAATTATTTTTTGTATGTATCCTTTAACAAATTTTTTTGTACTCAATATTATGTTTTTAAGATCTATCTTTGGGCTTCCCTGGTGGCGCAGTGGTTGAGAGTCCACCTGCCGATGCAGGGGACGCGGGTTCGTGCCCCGGTCTGGGAGGATCCCACATGCCGCGGAGCGGCTGGGCCCGTGAGCCATGGCCACTGAGCCTGTGCGTCCGGAGCCTGTGCTCCGCAACGGGAGAGGCCACAACAGTGAGAGGACCGCGTACTGCAAAAAAAAAAAGATCTATCCTTGTTGGGAATGTTTGAGAGAGAGAGAGAGAGAGAGAGAGAGAGAGAGAGAGTGTGTGTGTGTGTGTGTGTGTGTGTGTGTAGATAACATTTCCAAATAAAAATATTTCCAAAGTAGCGAAATACAGAAGTACAGAAAATGTAATGCTATTTATTTTATTATAAGCACTCTCCATTGCTTTTTTTAGGTTTTCTGTATTGGGGTTTAGTGTTGCTCAAGTCTTTCACCCAAGAAAAGAACCAACGGCCCAAGGAATTCAGGAATTTAGCACCATTTCATTTTTCTCTCGTGGAAAACCTTTATCCTGTAAAATGTCAATTCAGTTATTAACATACGATCAGGGTTTCAACAGCTTAACTCACTTCCAATATTTCAATTTATGTAGCTAAATTTTAAAACACCTAGTTGGGGATAAAAGACTTCCGGTTACACAAAACGTTAGTCGTCTCTGTAACAGCACGATAATGAAAAATATTTTTAAATGGAGTTTAAAATGTAAACTGAGCAAAAGCCGAAATTAAATCTGGGTCTACTGATCCCAAGTATCAGTTTCTTAGAGCTTTGAAATAGAGTATCCGTTTTCAATAAGCTAGATATATGGTGACCTTAAAAAAGCCTTCTGTCATATTTCATAACATCAAGGAGTGGGAGGATAAAGAATGAAGAATCCTTTCGAAACATCTGCAGTCCATAAAACACTTCAAAAAATACTCTGTTGACCTATGTTATAAATAGTTTAGCCCTGATGTGCTGCTTGATAGTATGGCGTCTGTGTAACAAAGAACCTCTCACAACTGTTCTAGAATACCAAATATTTGGGGGGACCCATTGCAGTGAAAATGTATTCATCTAGCACTTTATTAAATGGAAAAGTCCACTGAATGGTACTTCTAGCTCCCACACAGTAGTGCTGACTTTGATGACCCAGAAGATGGGCCATCAGTGGCTGATCCAGTGCTTTCGTGCGAAGGAGAAAAAGGTACCCTTCCTCCTGGTGGCTGCAGCCCTACACTGGACACACGGTTGGCTCGTGGGTCACAGGCTGGATTTCAGCCCCTGAACACCTGGTGACTGGTTCCTTTCTTCAGGCCAAAACTATGCTAGGTGACAAATCCACAAAAGTCTCTGGGATTCTAAAAGAACCACTAAACGGTTTCCGTGGCTTTAGTGCTAGTGGATTTTGTTGTGCTCAAAGACTTGGAAATTACTTTTGTAAGTATGATATCATAGATAGTGGTCATTGAGCCCTTGTTGTGTGACAGGCCCTGAACTGGTTGCTTACACATATATTTTTCCAATCATCATTTTGGGATAGGCATCATTAGCATCATTCCCATTGTATAACTGAGGAGACAGAGGCTCCGAGAAGGTGGGTAGCATTCCCTGGGTCACAGAGCCAGGGTTTACCCAGGAATCTGCATCACTCCAGAACCTGTGACCTCCAAGGGTTTTCACTGATGAGGTGATGCAGAGTTTAACATTTTATTAATACAAAGTTCAAGGAACCAGATCCCCATACGAGACATTAACCAATCAAATGATAAATGGCCCTCCTTCCATTGGCTGGGTTTGTGGGTGGCCTTGACTACCACCACTCAGGCCACTCTACAACAGGAGAAGCATCTCCCCCACCAGCTAACCTTCACGTGCACGAGTTGTAGTCAGGGAGAGCAGGAAAGGTGAAGGGGTTGGGAGGGAGTGAATCAAGGCAGCCGCGGACTGAGGAGGGCTGGGCAGAGAAAACAGGCAGAATAGCTTCTGACACCACCCACTTTCCTCAAGATTGGTTAAACTGTTTTGTATATTCTGTTGTATTTGTCCAATTCTTTAAAAAAGAAAACAAAACTGATTGTGCTCCGGTAAGCCAATTTCTGACCTGCTAATGGATCATGACACAAAGTCTGAAAAACGGCTATTGTGGGACCAGGGTTTGGCAACAGACTTCTGTTAGAACCTGACTCTAAAAATTTCTTGCTCTGTGATCTTGAACAAATCACTTTAACTTCTTTAAGGCTCACATCCTCATCGGACAAGTGGAGAGAATAATCCTTAATACAGGAGGATGTTGTGAGTAAACAGGGTAATACAGAATTACCATACATATTATTTTTATTGCTACAATAGTGCATATATTATTGTTATCACTGTAATATAGCACCAACAGTTGATGAGATGGTCCCAAATCTGGCAGTTTTGTGATCAAGTCAGCTTTAGCCATGTCAAAATTAGTCATCATCTTACCCAAAGAACGCTGGTCAGCGTGAGCCTAAGCTGGGCATGACAGTTAGTTCTCTTCACAGACCCTTCCTGGGCTACCTTCAACGGTATCTTCTTGTTTGCCTATCTATACACCTATATCCATCATATTGTGTAAAATGGATGTTCAGATCTTAAAAAGGTAAGTCAGACTCTTGGTCACACTTTACCCATTAACTTCCATTTTATCTTCTTCCCGGGGGGAAAACCAAGAGTGAGAGAGGAAGGCACTTTCCTCTTAGAATGGTTTCTCAGAGACCCCGTTTACAAAAAGACTCCATTTACAAAGTCACTTTTAGCCCCACTAGTTGTCTTGACCTGCACAGAGATTCCAGGAGAACTAATTTAGGCGTCAGGAATAAAGCAGAGCAGGCGGTAAAACACGTCACCCTCTCGTACTTTATATACAATACAGCTGCTAGCATAACTGCATAGCTGAGAACTCACTGCATATTTGCATAGTTGATTCCTAGAGTTGACCTGGCTAAATGCACATTTCTTGTAATTATTACAAGGCTAACTAGTCTTACAAGCTTAATTAGCATTACTTAAATAAAATAAATTCTCTCTGCTGGTAATAAAGTGTTTGTTATCATAGTTTTTGCCTGTAGTCAGTGTAACTCACTAAGTCAGTGGTTCTCTAACTCCGTGGTGGAGGACTGGTTTGTAAATTTTCCATTTGTTGTAGACTGGTACTTTTATAAACTACAGTAAAACTGAATTACTAGGAAAAAAGAGATAAGAACATACAGAGTATAAGTCCTAATGTTTACTATTGGATTCGACAGACATAAAATTACACTTTAATAAATATCAAACTAACAATGGAGGGGAAAAAGAACAAAGTACAAAACTGTACAAACTGTTGAAAGTGAGTATATATGCTGATAAAAAAAGATTCACTGTTATACTTGGAACTTTTTGTTGTTTTGCAGTTATAATAAAAAGTTATGAGCAAAATAGTGATTCCATATATTAAATGTCTATATACACTCTCTGAACAAATAAACACCATTATATCAGTGTTTAAAGTTTTTAATGTAAAAAAGTGAGCTTGCTTTTTGCTTGTTAACATACCTAACCTAGGTTGAACTGACAACAATGCTACTTATGTAAATCACCCCTTTTCCCACAGGATATTTGACATTGAGGAATTGTAATAGGGAAGGGCAAATCTGATTCCATATTGGCTTTGTCTCTTTTTCTTTAACCTTTGTATTCTATTGCTTTTGCTACAAATTAGGAATGTTGCCTATAGCCTGAAATGTACAGGAGAACCCATTCTCAAGGCTCTGACCTTTAAAGATTGCAGATCAGAGAATAACATTTGTCTTGTTGGAGGTTTATGGGAATACTATGACCAGACTTACGTGGACAGCTACAAGAACAAAGAATTCTTGCACCAAGAAGTTTACAGCAACCAACCATACCTCTCCACCCCTTTTATTATGGAAAAAAGCCTGAATTTTAACTTGGGGAAGATGGTTCTTTGGGACATTAGTCCACCATCCTCTCGGTCTGCTGGCTTTCCGAATAAAGTCGCTATTCTTTGCCCCAACAACTAGTCTCTCGATTTACTGGCCTGTTGTGCAGCGAGCAGTGTGGGCTTGGGCTCAGTAACACTTGTAGTGCACAACTTTATCTATACTGCTTCATTTTTTGTTTGAATGACTTTCAGTATAGAAATCAGTTTAACACAGGTATGTTGAAAGGAATGGACTAAGACCTTTCAAACTGGCTTCAGCAAACTCAGAAGAAAATCAACATCATAACTTCTTTGATAATTGTTGTGAAACTATGGGAATATATTGTAACAATCTGCAGAAACTTCAGTTTTTACTCTTCAAATTTTTTTGGCCATTGGAAAACAAATTGCATTCTTTCTTTGCATGGAAGTATTGACATTATTAAAAATACTGAAGATATGAGACAAAAAGCACATCTGTCTGTCAAGGTTTCTTTTTGTTTTTTTTTCTTCTCCCAATTTCCCCCATCTCACAGTCCCTGGTAATCACCATTCTAGTCTCTGTTTCTATGAGCGTGGCTGTTTTAAATTCCACATATAAGTGATATATGGTATTTGTCTTTCTCTCTCTGACTTATTTCATTTATCACAATACCCTTAAGCCCAACCATGTTGTCCCAAACAGCAGAATTTCCTTCTTTCTCAAGGCTGAATAATATTCCATTGTATGTGTGATATATCTGTATCTATAAAATATCTTCTTTATGCATTAATTCATTGAAGGACACTTGGATTATTACCATGTCTTGGCTGTTGTGAATAGTGCTGCAGTGAACATGGGGTGCGTATATCTCTTTGAGATCCTGTTTTCATTTCCTTTGGATATATACCCAGAAGTGGAATTGCTGGATCATAGGGCACTTTTACTTTTAATTCTTTTTGAGGAACCTCCATTCTGTTCTCCGTAGCGGCTGCACCACTTTACATTCCTGCCACAAGTGAACCAGGGTTTCCATTTCTCCACATCCCCTCCAACACTTGTTATCCCTTGTCTTTTGATAATAGCCATTCTAACAGGTGTGATGTGATATATCATTTTCGTTTTGATTTGCATTTCTCTGGTAACTAGTGATTAGTTTCTTTTTTTTTTTTCTTGTGGTACGCGGGCCTGTCACTGTTGTGGCCTCTCCCGTTGCGGAGCACAGGCTCCGGACGCGCAGGCTCAGCGGCCATGGCTCACGGACCTAGCCACTCCGTGGCATGTGGGATCTTCCCGGATCGGGGCACAAGCCCGTGTCCCCTGCATCTGCAGGTGGACTCTCAACCACTGCGCCACCAGGGAAGCCCTAGTTTCTTAACTTGCAGAAACAGTGATTTGATTCCCTAATTTTAACATTCCTAAGTTGTTCTCCTTGAAAACCATCAAAGTACCTCACTATGCAATAATTGTTGTTTTGACCGTTTTCCACATTATCTCAAAAATTTTAAATCTCACATTTGGCATATTAATCTTTACAAATTCATAATTTTTACCATGTCATTAAGCCTATTGTGTAGTTCAGCTGACATTCCTTTGCTAGCAAGACTTTCTTGATGAAGGAAGCAGAGTGTTGGTGTACATTCTCCTGTAAGCTCCCTAATCTGGAAAACTGCTCCAGAATAGTTCCCTACCATTGCAGCTTCACCATCAGAACATATTCCCGTACAAAAATTGAACTCCAAACCATGTTTTGTTGACAATGTTTTTGCATAGTTCAATGACTATGTTCATAGTTTTTTTTTTTTTTTTAACAGCTCACAGTTAGCTATATTTGTGGGCAAAGAAGCAGAAGAAAAAAATTCTTCCTAATATTACTATCATCTATAATTGCACATTTACCAAAACAATTGCAATATGGGCATTACCTGTGCATTTGTCAAGACGCAGCAAAAATGTTTTGCTGGTTTTGCTCTCTGAGTTGGTATTAGCTTGTTTTTTAAATATGTCAAGCAATGGAATCATTGTCACATATTCATTCAATATTTCCAAGCAAGTATCTCTGACGTCACCTTTCACTAGTGCCTTCACAATTGCATGTTTATTTTCCAGCCTCAGAAATCTAAAGTACTACTTTAAAAGACATCTCCAAAACATTAAGGTTTAAATATGAGTCACTGAACTTTGCTTCCATTGCCTTTTAAGTCAGTGTTCATGCTTTCAAAATTGTTTTGGTTTTGAATTTATTTTTGTTTCCTGTGTAAATGTTGCTTATGTCTTGATGATTTCATTGCTTCATTAGCCAGTCCACGTCTGCCCAGAACATGCAATGATTTAATACTTCACCTTCAATTAGCTGAACTCAGTATATGAGTGATCATACTTCCTAGTAAAACTAGTATCAATTCTTTTGGTCTTTGTTTATTTGCAGTCACTTCCATGGACATCAGGTAGTTTGCTTCTACTGAAAACATATGTCCAAAAAAACCCATGAAGCTTGTTTTGCCATTAGTTCATTAGGGTTAAAAATGAGTAATATAAATTTTACTTCACTAACGTAATTTAAAGTTAAAGTAATAAAAACTCATAATAGAAAGTAAATGATTTGGGTTTCTCAGATTTTTGTGGATTATAATTGACAAGCTAACCTTAAAATGCCTCGTGTTGTAGTGTGACCCTACTGTTCATGACTTGTAGGCAGCTAGCACCCTCATGACTCTGCGTGTTTGTTCAACACACCAACTCATCCATAGCCTGCTCTACTTGCTAAGTCCAACAATCACATGCTTGTTAAATTGTTATAGAACTTTCTAAACACATATTTTCAATTTCTGTGCTTATCATGGTCCAGTAACACTTTGAGCACCACATTTGAGTAGCATCGTATTACACAGCATCCACGGTTTATTAATGCTTATCTCTTTTATAAGGACAACTTTTTCAATTCTTCTCCTTTCTTTTAGGTCCTTTTAACTAGGTGCACAGTAGTCTATGCTTTAAAGGAAAGCAAACACAAGGCTAGTTTTGAGGAAAATACAGATAAGGTAGGGTCTATTTTATCTAACTTTGTCTCCTTTCTTCTTTCTCTATCACACAGCTCTCCCAGGGATGCTGTAGGCACATGGTCCATGACAGTCTTTGTTTCATTGGCTGACTCTTCCCCACCTAATTAATCATCTGTCTTAGTGTTGGTTTAGCTCATTACAACGTCTCTGGAAAGTGATGATGCTGACATTTTTGTACCAGAATCAAATTGAGGTTGATTAAGTAAAACAATGCTAAGTCACAGAATATTTTCCAAGAGTGTTCTAATTTGGTTTTTCAGGGGAAGACTTTCAAAATCTGAACATGAACGGTAATAAGATCTGAGAAAGTTTCATAGATTTGTTCAACTTTGTAATTATGTTATTGCTAGAAAATGTGTCTAATTGTTGGAAATGATGTGGCAGAAAAAGAAAGCAAATAAATTGTTTTTGAGAAAACTCATTAAAGGTAATTAGATTTACAATTGAATAGCAAAATATAAAGAAGGAGTATGGAGGTGGAGCATAAGGCAGATAATTAGGAATGCTGTAAGTCTTAAGAAGAAAAGATTTAAAATAAAGCCTCATCCCACTAAATGCTGTGGGGGAATTCACCTTTTTCATTTTTTTTGTTTGTTTTAGTTTTTCTTATATAGACATTATCTAATAAAAGTATATTAGACACACTCCTGTCATGCAATTTTGACAAAATAAAAGAGAAAGGGAGTAGGGCACCATTTTCAATATTGAATTAGAAGCATAACTTCTTTTGAATTAGTAATTTTTATGCCATCTCTTGTTTTACCTTGGAGAGGTTTTATCGCTATGGGAACAACTGCAGAGAAATACACCATATTCATTTCCATCAGCTCCCAATGAAAAAGATTTTAAGCCCATAGAAAGTTGGCAGGATAGTATACAAAAATTTATAGGTGTAACCACAAGGATTTATTGATGAAAAGACACAGGCAGAACTACTTATATGGTAAACCATACCCTTGACATTTCCTAGATTGGGAGTTATGCTTAATTAGCATGCTTCAGAAATTTTATATCATTTGCAAAAAAAAAAAAAAAAAAAGAATGACAGTTTCCAGAATGTGTACAGAGATATAAAAAGTGAAAATTGCCAAAATCAATAAAAATAAGAACAATTTAATTTTGGTGATATTTTACTCTGACATCATTTACCTTATATCAATAAAATGAAGTTTTCCAAGGAGTTAGGATTGTATTCTAGCAAAATGGATTTATAAAACAAAATAAATGAATTCAGACAAATGGCTGATAACAGAAATGTTCTCTTAAGATACCACTGGTAATTTACAAAGGAAAATTACAATCGACTATTTTTTCTCCTAATGCCCTGCCCACCCGACACCTATTTTAGTTCGGTTTCCTCTAACTTCTATATTTCTCTCTGCTTTTACTCGATTGAATTGGGCTTGCTGTTCATGGAAGAAGGAAGTAGTAGGTGTAAATCTCTGTGGCCTGAAAACAATGAACAGTCTTGAGTCCCTTGCCTCTTATACACAGCAGAAGTCTCATGAAATTATATCTACGCTGGGAAATCCTTTTTGTAGGAGACACATAATGCCTTGATTCCTACTCGTCCCACAAAGTGAGGGTCCACGCCCCTCCTCTCTTCCCATACGTTCTCATCTTGTGTCTTATCTTTCAACCTCCTCTGGTACTTCTGGATTGCTTATTACTAAAAGTAATAATCTTTGTTGCTTGCAACTTCAGTTTCCCCCTATTTACTGACTTCCTTGCCTCAGTTTGCAAATGTACTCAATTAAAAAAAAATCTTTTTCTTGACCTCTCCAAATGTGACCTTACACCATCTCTCTTTACATCTCACCTTCTGAAAAGAATAGTCCATAATCCTGTGGACAAAGAATGTCATCTCTATTGCAATAAACAACAAATGTTGCCCTCCATCAAGCCATCAGCCACGGTAGCCCTGAGGGGAATACAGGATAGAGAAAAACAGGAAACATTCTGTATTGGATACTGGCCGTAGGTAGTTACGATGCATACCTTAGGAGTAATTTCAATGAGCCCAGATTTTTGCATCTTCCCATAAACAGAAAAGCTCGAAAATCATTAGTTTGAGATGTCTGTTTTTTGTAATTAGCAGTAATTTTTTGATTTTGGACTACATTATTTTTTTCAGCAAAAACTCCTATATATCTTGATTCCTCCCTTACCTCTTTGGAGCAGTTCCTCCTCAGAGCTATCTGAGAGGCTGTCTCCCAGGCTGTAGTCCTTAGTAAGGTCACCCCAAAAAACGTAACTTGCAAGTTTTAGGTTGTGTGTTTTTTTTCAGTCGACACCTCCCCACGCTGACTTTCTCAATACCTACTACACTCCCAAGACCTGTGAAAAGTCATGCCTATGTCTTCACAGCACAGCCAGTCTTAGAAACCAGCCTCATCCAAGGGCATCAATGGCTTTTCCTCAGCCCTCATCTGCCCTGATGCATTGGAAGCACTTCCCATCAGGTGATCATCTCCAGTCTCTTTCAAAACTTTCCTCTAGTTCTATTTCTCTTATACTTTTGACTCTCTCATTCACCTAACCACCCGTTCTTACATATAGGCTTATCCTAGTTTCAAAGTCTACCCTCAGTTCTTTCCTCCCCACAGTCTCCCCCTTGGTCATCCTACCCACTCTGATGGCTTCATTTATCACCCACACATTGATGACTTTCTAACAGTAAACTCTGTCCTTTTTCTTATGATCTTGATTCAAGTTTTAAGGGGCTGGTGCATTTCCATTTTCAGAGCCTTTCCGCAGCTCTAATGCTTTAGGCTTCAAACTGACTCATCTCCAAAAGAATGTTTTCCTCCAGCGTTTTCTACTTTGGTCTACCACCATTTCAGATTTGGTACTTCAGTAAACACTTTGATGCATAAATCCATTGCCTTGTTTCTACTCATTCTCTCTCCTTGATGTCTGTCCCACCTGGTCATATCACTTGTTTTTACAAGCATGATCTGAGTTTAGCCTTTTATTACTTATTGATTAGACTAAAAGAATAGTTCTATCCTCTTCTCAGAATTGCTGGTTTTGATATTATGTTTATGTGCAGATGATTTCCTACCTATATTTTATGTTTGCCTTTACTGGTGAGCTTTTCCATTCGTAATTTTCTCGTTTCTAGTAGTGGCCTCTTCTTTTCCACTTAGAGAAGTTCCTTTAGCATTTGCTGCAAAGCTGGTCTGGTGGTGCTGAGTTCTCTTAGCTTTTGCTTGTCTGTAAAGCTTTGGATTTCTCCGTGAAATCTGAATGATGGCCTTGCTGGGTAGAGTATTCTTCGTTGTAGGTTCTTCCCTTTCACCACTTTAAATATATCATGCCACTCCCTTCTGGCCTGCAGTTTCTGCTGAGAAATCAGCTGATAATTTTACAGGAGTTCCCTTGTATGTTAGGGTTAAGGTTAGGGTTAGGGCTAGGGTTAGTGTTAGGGTTGTTACTTTTCCCTTGTTGCTTTTAGTACTTTTTCTTTGTCTTTAATTTTTGCCAGTTTGATTACTATGTGTCTCAGCATGCTCCTCCTTGGGTTTTTCCTGCCTAGGACTCTCAGTGCTTCCTGGACTTGGGTGACAGTTTCCTTTCCCATGTTAGATAAGTTTTCAGCTATTACCTCTTCAAATATTTTCTCAGGTCCTTTCTCTCTCTCTTCTCCTTCTGGGACCCCTATAATGCAAATGCTGTTGTTTAATGTTGTCCCGGAGGTCTCTTAGGCTGTCTTCATTTCTTTTCATTCTTTTTTTCTTTATTCTGTTCCACAGCAGTGATTTCCACCATTCTGTCTTCCAGGTCACTTATCCGTTCTTCTGCTTAGTTACTCTGCTATTGATTCCTTTAGTGTATTTTTTATTTCAGCTATTGTATTGTTCATCTCTGTTCATTTGATCTTTAGTTCTTCTAGGTCTTAAACATTTCTTGCATCTTCTTGATCTGTGCCTCCATTCTTTTTCTGAGATCTTGGATCATCTTCACTATCATTATTCTGAATTCTTTTTCAGGTAGGTTGCCTGTCTCCACTTCACTTAGTTGTTCTTCTAGGGTTTTATCTTTTTCCTTCATTTGGAACATATTCCTCTGCCATCTCATTTTGTCTAACTTTCTGTGATTGCAGTTTTCATTCCACGGGCTGCAGGATTGTAGTTCTTGCTTTTGCTGTCTGCCCTCTGGTGGATGAGGCTATCTAAGAGGCTTGTGCAGGTTTCCTGGTGGGAGGGATGTGTTCCTGCACACTGGTGGGTGGAGCTGGGTATTGTTGCTGTGGTGGGCAGGGCCATGCTCAGGAAGACTTCAAGTAGCCTGTCTGCTGGTGGGTGGGCTGTGTTCCTGTCCTGTTGGTTGTTTGGCCTGAGGCATCCCAGCACTGGAACCTACAGGCTGTAGGGTGGGGCCACTTCTTGTGGAGGAAATGGTGGCCTCCAGGAGGGCTCACGCCAATGAGTGCTCCCCAGAATTACCACCACCAGTGTCTTTGTCTCCACAGTGAGCCACAGCTACCCCCACCCTCTGCAGGAGACCCTCCAGTACTAAGTCTGTCCTGGTCTCTTATGAGGTCACTGCTTTTTTCCCTGGGTCCTGGTACACACAGGACCTTGTGTGCACCCTCCAAGAGTAGAGTTTCTGTTTCCCCCATCCTGTGGAATTCCTGCGATCAAACCCAGCTGGCCTTCAAAGTCAGACTCTCTGGGGGCTCCTCCTCCCATTGCTAGACTCCCAGGCTGGGAAGCCTGACGTAGGACTCAGAACTTTCACTCCTGTGGGAGAACTTCTGTGGTATAATTATTTTCCAGTTTGTGGGTTGCCCACTGGCAGGTATGGGATTTGATTTTATTGTGGGGTGTGCCCCTCCTACTGTCTCACTGTGGCTTTGGATGTAGGGTATCTTTTTTGGTTGGTTCCAGTGTGGAGTTTTTTTGTCGATGGTTGTTCAGAGGTTAGTTGTGATTTGGGTGTTTTTGTAAGAAGGGGTGAGCTCATTTCCTTCTACTCTGCCATCTTGCTAGCCAATCCCAAGACAGTTCTTTATGAAACATTAGGCATGTCCTTTTTTGCCCCTTTTCCTTCATGCTTCATCTAGTTTCATTTGCTCTTAAGGTGTAGCCTAGATGCCTTGCACCTGGTGCTTCAGACCAGAGTTCCTAGTGCAAAAGGGTGGTGCCTGGCACCTCAGCTCAGCCTAAAGGAATAGTTCTATCATCTGTTTCAACATAAAACACACACTCTCTCTCTGTCTCTAGGTCGCTGTCTCTCTCACTCTCATGGTGAGGTCACTATTATCAAAGTTTTCATCATGTCTTCATTTCTGCTTGAAAGCCCTTGAGGATTCTGCACTGGTGATGAGTATGGTCTTTTATTTCACCTCTGGTGCAGGTGCTGTTGGTGCCAGGCTTGGTGTCCAGCTGCCATGGGTGTCAGCTGCTAATGGCTTCTGCCAGTGCCTTTCCTAGAGGTTTGCTTCACTCTATAGGAGCTAACTTGCCTGGAGATACCTGAGAAGTTAGTGCACATTTCCCCACCTTGTGTGGTTGGTGGGTATCAAAACGTGGCCCCTAACCCAGCATAGGACAGATCCTGTGGTGCTCCAGAGTGCCTCGTGAGATAATGCTGAGACTAGACTTGGGAAACCACATTTCTGCCTGCACTCTTCCTTTTTCCTGCTTTCCTCACTCTCTTAGAGATTTCTTCTGAAAATCACATGCACAGGAATCCCATCTTAGATGCTGCTTTTGGGGAAACCTGATCTAAGCCACCTTCCATGGTATCTCAACACAAAATAGGCACTCAGACATTTCTTGAATAAATAAATAGACTCTCAGATCTCTCAGGTTTTTGTTCAAATGTAGTTGCTTCCCTCAATATAGGTCTTTCCCCTTATTTTCATCTTTTTCCTACTTTTTATTAATTATCTCTTGTCTTCTCCTCTTAGTGTACAGATTTTGGTTTGATTGGATTTATAAGACCCTCAAATTCTTCTGAAGATAAACTATGAACACAATTGAA
Source organism: Grampus griseus (assembly GCF_964374135.1). NCBI lineage: Eukaryota > Metazoa > Chordata > Mammalia > Artiodactyla > Delphinidae > Grampus > Grampus griseus. The sequence goes on along the minus strand of NC_139007.1, from coordinate 6,910,421 downwards.
TAAGTGCACAATTGAAATGTTTAATTTAAATTTAAACACAATTTAAGTGTATGTTATTGAAATATTTCTGCAAAAAATTTGGAACGTTGTAGAAACACATGGCCAATGGAGAGTTGAAGTGACAGCCTTCAGTATGGCAGAAAAGTGTAAATGTTTTCTTCAATGGTATTTAACTCTTTTCATTATATTTCTAGGGTTAATTTTATTAAGACGTTATTACTATTGAATAAAAATATATTATCATTATTATTGAATGTGTATAAATTATATGTGTTTACAATATCAAATTGTATGTACAATCAAGGCACTAAATATATTTTTAGATATTCTTTTTCATTATCTCATAGACACACTGTAAACATCTCTGATGATACAAATAACAATCCTTGTTCACGGTGTGCACTGTTTAGTGATTTTAGAACCACAAGTCACAAAGAACACAGTATAGTGGTCCCAGCATATGTTGTATGTAGTTATGAATTTGAAAAGCACAATGATAACACCTACATAGATATACACACATACATGTATGTATATGTTTGTGCTGAACATATTAAAAGTGTCAAATGTATCTATAACAATTCATGAAAAAATCCAGTCAAAAGTTTACTGCTTTTAAAGGAAAATGAGGAAAAGTAGGGTCTAAGCTATTTCTGCAGAGTACAAGAGCTACTCTGAATACAACTGTTTCAAGAAATTTAGAAGTGAGTACTGTGTAGTCTACTTATATCCCATAAAAGAAAAATTTCCAACTTTTCTTAGGACTGTTACACCACATTTATTTTGCTATATCTCTGCTCTCCCCTGAGAATTGAAATATAACATATTGAAAAAAACTAAAGTGTCATAAAGTTAAACTTACTTTGAGAATTCTGTACTATCATCTAAGGTAACTGAAAATACTATGGAATTTTACAAAGATGAGGTCTTGTATTATTTATTAGGAACATAATTTGCTGACTTTCAAGTCATTAGGCCATAAAAATGTTTCATGTTGCAAAGGTTTTGCATTTTTGAAAACATGTAAGTTTGTATTTCCCAAATTGATTAATAACTTGTGATTAATTCTTGGTTTTGGCCGCCACCCACATAGATAGTCACTGTGTCTCAAATGGATAATTTACTTTGTACTTGACACTTCCAATGGTAAACGTACCAAATAGCTGCTAAGGGGTTCAGTGTGATCTTCTGAAGAAAGATACTGATACGGGAGCATTAGCATGTCGCCACCCTGGCAGAAAGGGCCTCCCCCTTTTCCATTCTCTTTGAGTGTTTCTGTGGCTGAGCAGGTAATACTTATAAGACTCTTTCAGAGAACACTGGTCGCCAGAGTCCATTCAAAGTGCCTCTGGCTTAATCCCATAATATAACTGAGAGCTAAACTGTGATGAAACAGATTAGAATCTTGAGTGATTTGCCTGCAGTCACAAATTAATCTGGAAAAGAGCAGCTCGGACTTCACTGACCAGGCAGTGCAGGTTCCCCATTCTGCTGCAAGGTAAGCAGGACTCAGGGGCAGAATGTGCAGGTTTTACAACGTGTGGAGACCACGAAAGGACCAACTATACCTATCTACATTTGTCCCTCCTTACGTGTGGTCTTAATTAGAGAAATAAAGTGGCTTTGGTTAAATTCTCAACACGCAAATCTGGATTTTGGCATGAAGCCACCAAACAGACAGTGGACGCTTCTTACACAGAACAGTTAAAGAGGATAATAGCCGTCCAGACTTGGAGAACTGCTAAATATTTCTGACCCTCAGTTTCCTTAATTGGTGGACTGGAATGACACAACAGCCTCCTTTCAGCTCTAAAATGTGACAGTTTGATGTCCCTGAAATGGGCCCGCCCCCCAGACCCATTCATCTGAAGTGGCTCCCAGTCTCTCTGGGATTCAGTTTCTGAGTGCCTCCAGTTTGGAGAAGTCCCCATGAGATGGTGATCTTCTACAGCAGAGACCAGCCCTTGGGTGTAATCGCATAAATAAATAAGACTTTTAGAGCAGGATCCGATTTGGAACATATAAAACATTTCCTCTTTACTAATGCAAATAACAGAGACAGCTTATAAAGCCATGCTGCTACAATACAAATACTGTCATTTGACCCTTCATTTATTTTATTTTATTTTTTTATTATTATTATTATTATTATTTGCGGTAGGCGGGCCTCTCACTGCTGTGGCCTCTCCCGTTGCGGAGTCAGGCTCAGCGGCCATGGCTCACGGGCACAGCTGCTCTGCGGCATGTGGGATCTTCCCGGCCCGGGGCACGAGCCCGTGTCCCCTGCATCGGCAGGCGGACTCCCAACCACTGCGCCACCAGGGAAGCCCTGACCCTTCATTTAAATGAATAAGAACCTCAGCTCATTGTGGCTTAATGATCTATGCGTGTATTACTGTAACAAAACCACTGGTTACAAGCTCGTTCTTGCTGCAGGCTCCCCAGGGCACTCTGTCTGCTGCTTCAAGGGCACAGCAGAGACTCCCTACATACAGTGAAGTTCACCACAGGTTCACTGTCATTAACCAGCTGTGATATTTAACTTTAAGGGGTGGCCTGGTCTCACTAAGACAGGGTTACATCTCTACTGTGTCTCTTTTTTACCTGATTCTAATTAGACTGAGCTACAAGTTGTCTCCCAACAGCTTGTTCCACTGATCTATCTTTCCTACCAGTCCTAGTGTGAGGCAAAAGTGGGGGATTCTTTTTCTGGCCACACAACAACTCCCTTGGAGACATCTGTTGGACATTAATGTATATTAGCCTCTTTTCCTTCTTCCTGCCTGCTCCATTGCTGCAGCAACTCTATCTGAGGCAGTTTTGGAGACACCCAGCTAGAGTGGGCAGGAGTACCTGGGGGGCAGGATACTAGGAGAAAACGGTGAAGCACAAATTTTCAGAAAAAAACAGGCCAATGTCATTCCTTAAAATCTTTTTCAAAGTTCCCTGAAATTCTGATGTTATATCTTGAAGAACATCTAACGGACAAGAACTCCAAAACGTTATTAAGAAATCTCCCAAATGTTGTCACACCTTATTACGTGAAGGAGTTGATGGTGAAGCCACTTGCTTAATAAGGAATCACATGCTGTTCGGGGCCTCCTCAGTCACGACAAGCACAAGAAGCTAATATGCGAAGTACTGAATGATATACTATTGCTCCGAGAAATGCATCACATGACAAAGGGACGAAAACTAGGCAATTTCTACAGTCTATGCTGATTCCTCACTGAATCTCTGAGATAGGGACTAATGTGATGGAAGACTTTATATTTACTTATTTATACACATGTACAACATATAGCCCCCAGAGCACATAAAAAAAGAACTGAAAAACGTCCGATGACAAATGCACATCATTCAAATATATATAATATCACAGATACTTAACAATGTTTGAAAGCTTTATATTCCTAGTAGAAATGGTACCTCATATGACGAGAGTAAGAATGCAAAATAAACTCTCACTGGGGAGGAGATCACGATGGCAGAGGAGGAAGACACGGAACTCACTTCCTCCGACAGACACATCAAAAATACATCTACATGTGGAATAATTCTCACTGAAAACGAACTGGAAACTGGCAGAAAGACTCCCGTGCAACCAAGGCTGTGAGAAAGAGCCACACAGAATTGGTTAGGAATGGAAGAGAAGTGATCAGGTCGGGATCCGTGCCCGGAGGGCTGACACAGATGGACACCCTCCCCTGGGGAGTGAGTGGTGAGAGCTGCAGACCGACTGCCCCAGTCCTGGTGTCCCACGAAGGGGAGACAAGTCCCCTTGGTTGGCTGGAGGGCCAGTGGGACTGACAGGAGGGCAGTGGGAAGCCTGGACTCTGCTCAGGAGGAGTGCGTACACGCTTGCTTGCCCCCGAAGCAGGGTGCAGAGGGTGAATTGAAAATGCACGGGTGGCTGCCCAGTTTCCTATGACTGCCCCAGCTTGCACGTCCAGACGGAGCCAAGTGAAAGCTCCAGCCACACGTGCTTCATGACACAGATCCACACCAGTGTGAGGGCTTGGCTGTGAGGCACAGAAGTGGCTCAGACCTGAAGCGACCTCTGAGCAGGACAGAGGTCACCATCATCAGTACCTGCACCAGCAGGGCATCAGGAGTAGTCTGGGTCTCTGAGCACAGGGGGCTCACCACGGACCCCACCGTGACCCATGCTGAGTGCCCACCCCAGGCGCTCTTGCTGCAGCACAACAGCTCCCCTCTGGGGTGGAGACTCCAGTGCTGGGGTGGGAGAGCACACACTTGAAGAGAACAGAGCCAACTCACACCCAAACCTCAGGGCTTCTGCTCCAGCAACTTGAGACCAGACCCACCCCTGTGGGGCAGTGATGGCCACTGAGCAGAGTGGAAGCACAGGCTCAAACCTGGTTCCGGCTCCAGCCCCTCGAGCTCTAGTGCCTCCTCCTACCAATCTGATGGCTGTCAGCACGCCCTCAGGAAAGATGTGACTTCTGTTCACATCAATCCAGCAATCCTGCCAAAGCCACAAAGTACATGCAGGCTGTATAGGGACACTCCCACGTAAGGGCATCCCTTCAAGACCACCATAGGTAACTGTTTCATCTAATTTCATAGAGACAGACAAAGTTAAGCAAAATGAGAAGATAGAGGAATTTGTCTCAATTGAACGAGGAAGAGAAGACCCCTAAGAAAAAGAAATAATGAAACAAAAATAAAAAACTTACCAGATAAAGAATTCAAAAAATTAGTAGTAAAAATGCTAACTGAATTAGAGAAAATAAGGGGTGAGCACAGTTAAAATTTTAACAAGGAACTAGAAAATATAATAAAGAATCAGACAGAAGCAAATCATTCAATAGCTGAAATGAAAAACACACTAGAAGGAATGAACAGCAGATTAGGTGATATGGAAGAGCACATAAATGATCTAGAAGACAGAATAACGAACATGACCCAAATAGAAGAGCAAAAAGAAACAAGAATTTTAAAAAGAACAGTTTAAGAGAGCTATGGGACAATATCAAGCATACTAATATTCACATTATAGGGGTCCCAGAAGAAGAGAGAGAGACAAGGGGGTCAAAAATATATTTGCTGACATTAATAGCTGAAAACTTCCCAAAGCTGGAGAAGGAAAGAGATTTTTAGGCACAGGAAGCACAGAGAGGCCCTAACAAGATGGATCCAGAGACCCACACAAAGCCATATAATTAGAATGGCAAAAGTTAAAGATAAAGAGAATTTTAAAGGCAACAAGAAAGAAACAAAGAGTCACAGGGAACAACCATAAGCTATCAGTTGATTTTTCTGCAGAAACTTTTCAGACAAGAAGGGAGTTTCATGATATATTTAAAGTCCTGAAACAGAAAAACCTACAATCTAGGATACCCTACCCAGCAAGGTTATTATTCAGAATTAAATGAGAGATAGAGAACTTCTCAGATGAGCAAAAAAACTAAAAAAGTTCATCAATACTAAACTGACCCTACAAGAAATGCTAAAGGGTCTGCTCTAAGTGGAAAAGAAAAGACTACAACAAAAAGTGAGAATTTAGAAGAAAGGAAAAATCTCACTAGTAAAGACAAATATATGGTAAAGGCTATGGATCAACCACTTAAATAAACAAGTATGAAGACTAAAAGACAAAAATTGTAAAATCAACTGCAGCTAACAAACAGTGAAGGGATAGACACTAAGATGTAAAATATGACATAAAAAACACAAAACATCGGAAAGAGGAGTAAAAAATGTCATTAGAATGTGTTTAAACTTAAATGTGTATCAGTTTAAAATAAGTAGATTCAGTGATAGGTCAACATATGTGAACCACATGGTGACCACAAATCAAGAAGCTACAACATATAATTTCAAGATATTCTATGGAATTATATAGTATAGGCAATATTTAAAAATACTTTAAATAGTAATTAGGGTAATTTTTGTAAAATGAACCTTTAGCAGTTTATTGCACAACTATATGCATGCAAACTGTCCGAATCAGAAGTGTGTCTACAGTCTTATCATTAAATTTTTTTCATGCCTCCAAAAGTCCATTTTGCAAGCATGTTAATACTGGGTATGTTGTGGCATATGTTAAATAATGTTGATACATAAATTAATAAAGGAAAAAGCTTATAATTAAAAAAAAGAGAACCTACAACAGACCCATGCCCTGAGCCCTGCAGCCTGCAGCCTGTATCCTGTGCCAGGCCCAAGGCCCCCACCTGCCACCATCTCTTTGTACCCACCACAGCTCTGGGGAGGCAAACCCCAGATTCCCAGAGCACCTGCCGTCCCACCCTCATATCCTAACAAAGACCAGGATGGGGAGGAAGGTGCAAGGGAAACCCTCATCATCTCTACCCTGGGTGAGAAATCCTTTGAAACCAGCTAGGAAGAGCTGCCCACAGCTAAGTTAAGTTAAAGGAGCATCCTCTCTACCCTCCTTGACCTCCAGCCTTCCAGGGAAGACCCAGGGTGAGGAATCCCTGGGGAAAACACTGAAAGGCGCTGCCTACAGCAACTGAACTTTGGGAAGGACCATCTCTACTCTCCCTTTTCCTCCAGGAAAAGACTGTTAAAAATCCCATGAAACAAACAAACAAACAAAGGGACCTACAATAGATACACAAAAACTAGAAATAAAGGAACACAAGCATGCCACTAAAGAAAATTATCAGACCACAAGAGAAAAAACTAAAAGAAGAAGAAAAGAACAGAGAGAACTACAAAAACAACGAGAAAACAAATAACAGAATGGCAATAAGTACATACCTATCAATAGGCACTTTAAATGTCAATGCACTAAATGATCCAGTAAAGTCATAAGGTGGCTGGTTAGATGAAAAACAAGACCCATCTATATGGTGCTAACAAGAGACTTACTTCAGAGCTAAGAACATACAGACTGAAAATTAGGGGATGGAAAAAGATATTTCATGAAAATAGAAATGACAAGCAAGTGAGGATAGCAATACTCATATCAGATAAAATAGGCTTTAAAGCGAAGTCTATAATAAAAGACAACAGGATATTATATAATGATAAAGGGATCAATACAAGAAGAGGATATCACACTTGTTAATGTATAGGCAACCAAAACAGGAGCACTTAAATATATAGAGCAAATATTAACTGACATAAAGGGAGACACTAACAAAAATACAATAATAATAGAGGACTTTAATACCCTACTTATATCAATGGACAGATCATCCAAATAGAAAGTCAATAAGGCAGCCATGGTCCACAACAGACCAAATGGATTTACAGATATATAGAGGACATTCCATCCAAAAGCATTCTTCTCAAGTGCACATGAAACTTCTCTAGGATAGATCACATGCTAGGCTACAAAACAAATCTAAATACATTTAAAGGACAGAAATTACAACAAACATATTTTTGTGACCACAATGATATGAAATTAGAAATCAATTACAGGAAGAAAAATTGGAGAAACACAAACAAGTGGAGACTAAACAACATGCTACTAAGAAAAACCAGTGGGTCAATGAAGAAATCAAAAAGGAAATCAGAAAATACCTCAAGGCAAATGAAAATGGAAACACAACACTCCAAAATCTATGGGATGAAATACAGGCTTACCTCAAGAAATAAGAAAAGTCTCAAATAAACAACCTAATCCACCATCTAAAGGAATTAGAAAAAGAAGAACAAACTTCTTCCCAAAGTCAGAAGAAGGATGGAAATAATAAAGATCAAACAGGAAATAAATAAAATAGAGACCAACAATCAATAGAAAAGATCTAAGAGACTAAGAGCTGTTTCTCTTCTTTTAAAATAATCAAAATTAATAAAACTTTAACTAGGCTCATCAAAAGGAAAGAGAGAAGACTCAAATAAATGAAATAAGAAATAAAAAAAGAGAAATAACAACTGATATCATAGAGACACAAAAAATCTTGAGAATACTACAAACAGTTATGTGCCAACAAATTGGACAACCTAGAAGAAATGGAAAAATTTCTAGCAACATACAAACTTCAAAGACTGAATAAGGAAGAAATAGACAATGTGAACAGATTGATCACTAGTAGTGAGATTGAATTTGTAATAAAAAAATCTCCCAGCAAACAAAAGTCCAGGACTGGATGGCTTCACATGGGAATTCTACCAAACATACAAAGAAGAGCTAATACCTATCTTTCTCCAACTCTTGCAAAAAACTGAAGAGGAGGGAACACTCCCAGATTCATTCTATGAGCCCACCATCACTCTGATATCAAAACCAGACAAAGACACTACAAAAAAAGAAAATAACATGCCAATATCTGTGATGACTATAGACGCAAAAATCCTGAACAAAATATTAGCAAACCAATTCCACAATATATAAAAAGAATCACTATGAATACTATACACTATGCTCAAGTGTGATTTATTCCAAGGGAGCAAGGATAGTTCAATACCCACAAATCAATGTGATACACCATATTAACAAATTGAAGAATAAAAATCACATGTTGGTTTCAATAGATACAGAAAAAGATACCAAGAAATGGAAAGATATTCCACGTTCTTTAACTGGAAGAATTAATATTGTTTAAATGTCCATACTACCCCAAACAATCTACAGATTTAATGTAATCCCTATCAAAATATCTGTGACATTTTTCACAGAACTAGAACAAATAATCCTAAAATTTATATGGACCCACAAAAGACTCCTAATTGACAAAGCAATTTTGAGGAAAAAGAACAAAGCTGGAGGTACCACACTCCCTGACTTCACACCCTACTATAAAGCTACAGTCATCAAAACAGTATGGTACTGGCACAAAAACAAACACATAGAACAATGGAACAGAATAGAGCCCAGAAATAAACCCACACACTTATGGTCAATTAATCAATGACAATGGAGGCAAGACTATGCAATGGATAAAAGACTGTCTTTCCAATAAGTGTTGCTGGGAAAACTGGACAGCTACATGTAAAAGAATGACATCAGAACATTTTCTCATACCATACACAAAATTAAGCTCAAAATGTATTAAAGACCTAAATGTAAGCCTGGAGAGCATAAAACTTCTGGAAGAGAACAGCCGAATACTCTTTTGACATAAATTATAGCAATATTTTTTGGATCTATTTCCTAAGGCAAAGGAAACAAAAGCAAAAATAAACAAATTGGACCTAATTAAACTTAAAAGCTTTTGCACATCAAATGAAACCATTGACAAAACAAAAAGACAACCTACTGAACAGGAGAAAATATTTGCAAATGATATGACTGATAAGGGGTTAATATCCAAAATATAAATACAGCTCATACAACTAAATATCAAAAAAATCCAAACGACTCAATTAAAAAATGGGCAGAAGACCTGAATAGATATTTTTCTAAACAAAGCATATGGATGGCCAACAGGCACATGAAAAGATGCTCAACATTATAGTCATTGGAGAAATGCAAATCAAATAAATATCACTTCACACCTGTGAGAAGAGCTATCATCTAAAAGATCACAAATAATAAATGTTGGTGAGGATGTGGAGAAAAGGGAGCCCTTGTACACTGCTGGTGGGAATGTAAATTGGTGCAGCCACTGTGGAAAACAGTATGGAGGTTCCTCAAAAAACCAAAAATAGAACTACCATATGATCCTACAATTCCATCTGGGTATACATCCAAAGAAAATGAAAACACTAATTTGAAGAGATACATGCACCTCAATGTTCATAGCAGCATTATCTACAATAACCGAGATATGGAAGCAACCTAAGTGTCCATAACAGATGAATAGATAAAGAAGGTGTGATATGTATATATACACTGGAATTACCAAAGAATAAAAATGAATGAAATTCTGCCATTTGCAGCAACATAGATGGGCCTAGAGATTATTATGCTTAGTGAAATAAGTCAGACAGAGAAAGACAAATACTGTATGTTACCACTCATATGTGGAATCTAAAAAATAAAACAAACGAATGAATATAACAAAACAGAAATAGACTCACAGGTATAGAGAACAAACTAGTGGTTACCAGTGGGGAGAGGGATGGGGGGACCACAAGATTGGGGTAGGGGATTAAGGGATACAAACTATAATGTATAAAATAATAAGCAACAAGGATATGTTGTACAGCACAGGGGAATATAGCCATATTTTGTAATAACTTAAATGGAGTACAATCTATAAAAATATCAAATCACTATATCGTACACCTGAAACTGATATAATATTGTAAATCAACTACACTTCAATAAGAAAATATACCAACATATGATTATATCATAGAAATTATACCACAGTATACTTTTCTCACTAAGTGGTTGATTTAACTCAGTGTTTTCTCAATTATGTAATATTGACCTTTTATAAGTGTTATTTTTAATAGTCTTATAGATAAAATGTGAATAACTAGATAATCCTAAATGATAAGTGAGGTTCTAGAAAGAAAGCCAAGTAAAGGCAAAGCTGGCAGCATCAGGTACTGAAATGATAGTAACAGCTCCCCAAAGTCAGGTACAGAACTCTGCATAAAAGAGTCAGGTATGGAGATCTGATGATTTCTGTCCTCTGAGTCTCATGTTGGTTTTGCACATTCACGAAAGGAGTTGGGGGAAAGCAGCATAGCTCTCTGGACCTGAACAGGGTACACACTTTCCCAGTTCCCCATCTAAATGGCAGATGGCGTCAAAGATGGATGGTATCTCTCCGAAACTCTCTAATCCTTAAGAAGAAATCCTCAGGGGCTTCCCTGGTGGCGCAGTGGTTGAGAGTCCGCCTGCCGATGCAGGGGACACGGGTTCGTGTCCCGGTCCGGGAAGATCCCACATGCCGCGGAGCGGCTGGGCCCGTGAGCCATGGCCGCTGAGCCTGCGCGTCCGGAGCCTGTACTCCGCAACGGGAGAGGCCACAACAGTGAGAGGCCCGCGTACCGCAAAAAAAAAAAAAAAAAAAGAAAAGAAAAAGAAAAACCAGAAAGAAATCCTCAGGAAATATCACAGGAAGTAAGTGGGAAAAGATGTCATCTGAATGCCAGGGAGTTTAAGACGTGCAATAAACACAAACCACTAGTTATAGAACGCAAAACCTCTAAGTTGCTCTTTACAACATGTGTGTTTACATATTTATACATGGATCCCAAGCAAAAAAGATGCTTTCCCTCCATATTTATGTTCTACATGGGACCAGGGTTAAATGTATTATTTAAAATAATGTGTTGACTTTTTTCTCTCAGCAATACTAATCCTTGGTACAAGGACACCAGGCATTGATTTGGGGGCTGAGCAGAATTACGGATGCACTCACTATGCATTCTAAAGGGCACTGTCGGTTTCAACACATAAAGATAAGAAGACAATCTGATATTCTCCTCTCACCTTAATGTGCAACTAACCAAACTACTTCCTGAAACTGAAAGTTCATCACTATCCATTCTTTATAAGTCTCCTCTCCCATGTTCAAGCACATGTAAAATAGTGGAATTACAACTACAGAAAATCAGAGTGGTTTCCCCAGGCCCCGAACTCACTTCATTGAAACTCTGAGGTCATTCTACAGCTCTGAAGTCAGCCCCCTCCTAAGCAAGAAGAGACGCTTGTGTTGACCACACTGTGAGGCAGTTCTGACCTGCTTTAGTGGGTTTGTGTGTGTTCTATTTAAAGCTGCCACGGGTCATGGCCAGGCCATAATGGCATAATTTCACTTGAAAAATACGTCAAGCCCCATAAAAACAATTCAGCTTAAGGAAAATTTTACTTGGATGAGTCCTGTGGTGTGCGTTGATTTCACAGAAGCAGTGATTTTGACGTCCTTTTTCCTGAGGAGATGGATATAACTCACTAATTATGAGAACATAATTGATGTTACTTGTGTTGCCTTAGGTAATGCATATAAGCCAGCTCAGAAACAAACAAGCCAAAAGAAGAACAAGTGGTTTTTCCATGAATGCCTTATGAACTTATACATGATCGGCACAAATTTGTTCACAAAACAAACATTAAGGTCTTAGCTACTCCACAATGAGGACACTCATCTCTGCTTCTTCAAGGAAAACGACTTAATCTACTTGACATTTCCAAACTTGTTAATATACTTGTTTATTGTGAAACTGGATAAACATTGGGCTTCATAAAGCTTCTGGGGCATTAGAACATGAGCATGGACATCCAAATAAAGTAGGAATTCAAGTAAAAGTTAAATAAAATGGGGCTTCCCTGGTGGCACAGTGGTTGAGAGTCCGCCTGCCGATGCAGGGGACACAGGGTCGTGCCCCGGTCTGGGAAGATCCCACATGCCACGGAGCGGCTGGGCCCGTGAGCCATGGCCGCTGAGCCTGTGCTCCGCAACGGGAGAGGCCACAGCAGTGAGAGGCCCGCGTACCGCAAAAAAAAAAAAAAAAAAAAAAAAAAAAAAGTTAAATAAAATGAGTTCAATGGAGTGGTAGTTAAAGCAGTCATTTTACTTTCAGTAGTTTTTCTTGACCAGTTAGACATTCTCTTTAATCAAGTCCTAATACTCTGAGTTCACATACTTCCTTTCCCGTCTGAACACAGCTTCAGATCCGCAGGTCGCAGGTGAGAATCACAACAGCTAACCCCTACCTGGCACACTCCTTTCAACAGCTCTTCCAGGTAGGTAGGGGTTATTAGAATCTCTGTCTTCTAAGTGAGGAAACAGAGCGGCAGAAAGGCTGAGGAACTTGCCCAGGATCACAAAGCTAAGAGGTGGTGAGGCTCGGGTTTAAACCCAGGTGATCTGAATTGCCTCCACATAATCCCCTATGTTGCTTACACACTAAGAAGCCAGCAGACACATGGTCTGCCCTGTCCTCTGTGCCTTTGCAGGACTGACCATCAGACTCCCCCATCGTGAAGGAAATATGACTCAGTTCCTTTGCCATCAAGTCTGGGCTGGTGCGGAAGGACACACCCTGATGGGACACACGCTAAGTAGGGTGAGTTCTCCATGCTGTTTAGGACACAAGGAACCCTGACCCCAGATGCAGGGTTCAGGGTGGCTTGGAGCAAGCACTTCAAGGGAGAGTAAAAAAAGTAGAATCTGCACAAAAATGTTAAAAGGAGGAAATTAAATGGATGGCTTCCTGGAAGGAATAAAAATGAAAAAAAAAAAAAGGACAAGCACAGGCAGAGAAGCTAAACTGACATAGCAGCACTATTTACAATAGCCAGTACATGGACGCAACCTAAATATTCAACAGAGGAATGGATGAAGAAGATGTGGCACATATATACAATGGAATATTACTCAACCATTAAAAGGAATGAAATTGCGTCATTTGTAGAGATGTGGACGGACCTAGAGAGTGTCATACAGAGTGAAGTAAGTCAGAAAGAGAAAGACAAGTATTGTATTTAAAGGCATATATGTGGTATCTAGAAAAATGGTATACATGACGTTATTTGCAAAGCAGAAATAAAGACACAGACATAGAGAAAAAATGTACGGATACCAATGGGGAGGTGGGAGGAATTGGGAGATTGGGATTGACACATATACACTATTGATACTATGTATGAAACAGATAACTAATGAGAACATACTGTATAGCACGGGGAACTCTACTTAACGCACTGTGGTGACCTAAATGGGAAGGAAATCCAAAACGGAGGGGATGTATGTATACGTATAGCTGCTTCATTTTGCTGTACAGTAGAAACTAACACAACATTGTAAAGCAACTGTACGCCAATAAAAATTAATTAAAATAAAAGACACAGGGTGGCTTGTAAGCATTTAAAACATAAAATTTCTCTTCAGGATCAAAATGAGGATCCAGCAACAAAGAATGCAAGAGTGTGGTGGCATCTTGGTCCAGCCGAACAAACTTCTGGTCGGGACAGTCACTAGCTGATTCACCAATAAATGTTCTTTCAGAGACCCAGAGGGACTTTAACAAAAGGCCCTGAGATTGTTCAGACATGCACTTTAATGTGACTATAAAGGAGAAATCCAACGTTACATTAAAATGATACTTATTTTTTATGTTTTGGGTATTAGGAATATTAGGAAATCCTATAAGGAATCTACATCTTAGAGGGGATTTTTATAAATGCCAGTTCTTTTGAGATGTCTCATGTAAACGTCCACGAACATGCTCAGCCGTCTGAAATATTCCACTTTTCATCAAGACACCTTCTTGGGCTCACATCCAATTCCCGTCCTTCTCTTTTTCCCCGATTCCCCACTGCTGCCTCTCCTTCCTCACAATTCACCCCCTAATTCCCTCACATCTTTTCTTGCAATTTTTGTTTCTAATGCTCTCCCATTTATTTATTCAACTAAAACTTCTCTCTCAGCTGGTACCAATTCCAGCCACCTCTCCTTTTATCCAGTATCTCTCCCCCAAATTTTTTCCAAATTTTAATGCTGTTGAACCCTCCATGCATCTTGAAACGCCCTTCTGTTGACTTCCTGGCTCTGCAGTATCCCGGTCCCCCTGCTGGTCTTTCTCTGCCACCATGGGCTGGACAGCCCCTTGGTGTCCAGGCAGGTGGTCCCCATGCTGCTTTCCCTTACTGCTCCCTGACACACTCTCACCTGCGGCTCAGGGTCAATATTCAACATTAGCTGAATTTTTAAAATTGTGTTAATCTATAAAGGATGTGAGATCCCAAAATATGCCAGCCAAATGTTTCACTTGTTATCAAAAAGATAACAAACGGAAAAAGCAATGGCATATAAGAGATTCAAATAAGGAGGTTAAGAAAAAAAAAAAAGGCCACAAATCTCAGATATATATCACCACCAAACACTGTTATGGTTAACAGCAGCTTTTAAGTACAAGAATCATACTACTACTATGTTTTATTAAATGAACACTTATCTAAAATTTAGTAGCTTACAAGACAATAAAGAGAAGAAAGTCAACTAATGAAAATTTCAAACAGAATTTTGGTGTGGTACTTGGTAAAAAATAATGTTTTTATCGTGCTTATAGAAAACTCTACGCAAAGGGTTAAAGAGAAAAAATTTTTATATTTATAATATTTATTTAAGCCTCAATAAAATAACAGTGGTATTATTAGTAGTATTATTAACATTTTCTATAATGTTTGGTATGCTTACATGTGACAATTATGTTTGAAACTCACCATAATTGAGAGATATTAGTAGAATACAGGCTAGTCTCTATTTAATCATTGAGGAAAACCAATAAATCAATGATTTCTTCTACTTTCCTTAAAGACATTATGCCTAGGAGTAAGGTGCATAAACTTGCACATATTTTATATTTCATTTCAATAAACTTAGCGATAGTCAATTCATTCCTGATCAAACACATGTAATCAAAATATGAGTTTTCTTGACAATGGGTCAATAGAAAAGAATTTTAAATTCCTAGATTTTTCTGTTGTTTTCTATTGCAAAGTTCAGTGAAGTGAAAAATGACAGGTCTTAGCTTTCAGTGTGTGTGTGTCTGTCTGTGTGTATGCACACACACACCTGCATATGCATGTACATTTGCATGTCCAAAAGAGGTGAGTGCTGCCTAACTCTTGAGCAGAGAAGAAATGGTGGCACTAAGATGGGTCTAAATGTAAATATGTAAGAATGCTTTTTTCTTTAATCTGCTTCACTTTTAAGTAGCTGAAAAAGCAGAATAAATCCCTGAGTACATTTGGAAATAATCATTTGTAAATGTGTATAATATCAATAATACCTGATCTAAATGCTCTCCTCTATAAATATGGCATTTGTGAAAGAGCAGTAATATTGATAAACCTTGCCTTACATTATCTACAAAATTCTATTACATTCCTTAGTTTCTGACACTGTTACTTGTTGATAAGTTACAATAAAAGTAATATAAAATTATCTGAATTATACATATTCATAAATGGAGTAAATTTGCATAATATAGTGGTTGAACTTTACAATTTGAATACGTTCCTCCAAAACTGTCATGAAGACTACATAAGTTTAATTTATTCTTTAACTCACCTTCTTCTGAAATGTAAGCTTCGCTAGGGTACAATTTCAATTTGAAGCATTACTATTTTCAAAGAGCCTCATCTGAATATTTTTTATTTCAGCTAGTCTGACAAAGACTCTCATAATTATCTTACAAGCCAAATTAAGAAATGTGGGTTGGAAGGAGGGAGAGTCCGAATGTATTTGTACATGACTTGTATCATGTCACATGAATATCAATGGTAGACAAGATGGCAGCTTTACTGTTGTTAGAGTTTTCAGGCCCTGTTCTGCTCAGGATTTATTAGTGATATGAATGAAGACTCAACGGGTAGGCTTATCAAAATTTAAGGTGATGTAAATCTGGGAGCTATATCACTGGCAAAAAACACAATAGAATGGTATTAGAAACTAAAATCCAGAAGATGAAATTTAACAATCACAAGGGTCAATTCCTACTCTGTGATAAAGAAAGGCAACTGCACAATCGCAGGATGGATGAAGATCTGACTGGGAAGAAGTTTTCATTAAAATAAAGGAGGAGGCACCTTGAATTGACCACATGTCAGTACAAGTCAGAAGTACAATTTCCTTGTATGCTTAAAATTCGTTAAGAGAGATGATCTCATGTTAAATGTTCTTACCACACAAAATTAAAAAAAAGCTCTGCCACAGGAGGAAGAATTCAGACATACTGTCTAGCTTCGCCCACCTCACTCCATAATTTCCATCTCAAACCACCTAGGGTTTTTTATTGGAGTTGAAATTAAAAACCTATTTATCGTTGTACTTTACTGAGTTATTGTTGACAATTAAAATTTTATATATTTAAGGTATACAACTTGATGTGATATACTTATGCATTTTGAAAATCACCACAATCAAGCTAATTAACATATCCATCCCCTCACAAATAGTTACTGTTTTTTGTCGTGAAAACACTTAAGATCTACCCTTTTAGCCAATTTCAAGTATACAACACAATATTAACTACAGTCTCATTGCTGTACATTAAGTCCCCAGAACTTATCCATCTTGTATAACTAAAAATCGTACCCCTTGACTGACATCTTCTCTTACCCCCTTCTCCCCTCAGCCTCCAATGACCACCAGTCTACTCTGTTTCTATGGATTTTACATTCTCAGATTCCACATGCAAAGGCGTATTTGTCTTTCTGTGTCTGGCTTCTTTCATGGAGCATAAAGTCCTCCAGGTTCCTCCATGTTATCGCAAGTGGCAAGACCTACTTCTTTATTAAGGCTGAATAATATTCCACTGTGTGTGTGTGTGTGTGTGTGTGTAATCACATTTTCTTTATCCATTCATCTGTCAATAGACCTTTAGGTTGTTTCCATATCATGGGAGTACGCATATCTCTTCGAAATACTGACTTCCTCCCTTTAGATATACACCCAGAAGTGGGAGTGCTGGGTCATAAGGTAGTTCTATTTCTACTTTTTTGGAGGAACCTCCATACTCTTTTCCACACTGGCTGTACCAGTTTACATTCCCACCAACAGTGCACGAGGGTTCCCTATTCCCCACACCCTGGCCAACACTTCTTATCTCTTGTCTTTCTGATACTAGCCATTCTAGCTGGTTTGAGGTGACAGCTCACTGTGGTTTTGATTTGCATTTCCTTGATGATTAGCTACCTTTTCATATACCTGTTGTCCATGTGTATGTCTTCTTTTGAGAAGTGTCTATTCAGGTCCTTTGCCCATTTTTAAATGGGGTTATTGGGTTTTTTTTGCTATTGAGTTGCATGAGTTCCTTATGTATTTTGGATATTAACTAGGGAGTATAATTTATCACTCAGTTTCCAGGAAGGGGTAGTTACTAGAAGGAAAATGTTCCCTGGATGCTGCAGACCGAAATTAATTCAGAAACATGGTCCTAGATACAACAGACATCTTGGTCATTACTGTGAGAAAATAGAATAAGAAGCTTGGAAATGAACTTCACATGATCATTTCATCTAGTCCTCTGCCCCCAGTGGGTGAAAACGCTTAAGGCAGCCTCAAAAACATAGATCTAGGGAAGTAATCGTCTATGTTTCCCCAAGGATATTTAAAACATTGATCATGTGGATTAATGAACTCTTGGATAGAGAGGGGCTGGAGAGCTAAAAGAGGAAACTACAATTGTACACACAGGTGTTGAGACTAGAACCCAAATGTGACTACTTTGTAAATAATTTTAAAATACCAGCAGAGTCCACTTTCTAGCAAAGTGTTCGAACTCGGTTTTCTCTGTGAGGGCTACAGTAGAACTTACTTCACAGAGCTATTGTGAGAAATAAATGAAATATGAATCATTTAGCACATTGTAGGCAGCTGATAAATGTTAGCTATTATTCACAACACTTTCCCTTTTATTTTCTTAGCCATCAAAACTTATTAAGCCCTTTTATGTTCACTGAAATAGCCACTGGGAATAAAAACTGGACACAGAAATGTTCTAACTGAGAAAACTTAGACATCATCTAGTCCAGTGGGCAGAACTGGGAATAATAAATTTAAATGACTGAAAAGAGATTTGGGGTTAATAGACTGAGACAGTAAAAGAGAACATGGTATCCAAAGCCAGAAGCCCCAAATTCAAGTTCTGGCTCGACTTTTTAGTAGTTCTATGACTTCAGGCAAGTCATCTATGCTCTGTGAGTTACACAACTCTCATCCGTAAGGTAACAGAAGTTCAAAATACTACTCCTATAAGAAAGCACACATAAAATGTCTGGAGACTTCAACATGATTTGAAAACAGTTAATAACAATTAGCGACAAGAATGGGGTGCCCCCTTGCAGAAAGTGTTCATGCAGAGCTGACCAATTATCTGTCACTGCAGGGGTTCCTTTTAGGGGGAGCCACTAAGCCTAACTGCCCTGGAAGGTGATTGCTATACTCCCAGGCAAGTACAATGTATCCACATATTACATACTTTATCTCAAAGGCAGGAGAGTAACTACAAAGAGTCACTAATGTCAACAATTTAATTTGGCTAAGGAATGTAGTTAATATCCACAGTCTTTACAGGATTCATGAACAGGCTAGAACTCCACAAATAGAACCCATCAAACTTAACTCTGCAAAGATGAGCTTAACTCAAAAACCCCAAAAGAGGACCAACGTGCTTCAGATCAAATTATGGTTAATTCATTTCACCCAAATTATATTTCCACATTCCACAATCTGGAAAATATATAGAATTTTCTGGATTGTAAAAGCGCTGTCAAAATCTCAAATTTCGGCTTTCAGGTAGTTGATATCTTCCTCAAGCCCATCTGCTTGCTGGATTTTGATTTTATTTTTATAAGTGTTCAGAAACAAGTAACCCCTAAGTTAGTAATGCCTGCCAGTTGTTCTGTGTCTACTTACCCTCTGACCCTCTTTCCCAGGTGGACCTTGGGGGCCTTGGATCCCCAGGGAGCCCTAGGAGGAAAAACAACACCTATTAATAGATTGTTTCAAGTATACCTGCCTTGCAAAGAACGTTGTGAAAATTAATACCTATTTTATTGATTATAGACAACTTTTAAAGTGATTCGAACTCTTCCAAGCCTAGCCTAGCCTACCTAATACATTAATAATGCTGAATTGTCCTTTGACTGGTTTATCTTTGGAGTTAACACCAGAAAAGAAAAGAAAGGTGATTCCTAACCACGTGGGAGGCGCAGTGTTCACCCCCAGTGGCGACTCCCATATGACTGGAACCATGTTTTATCAAACTGCCATCAATAAATGGTAACAATATTTGCAGGCAGAAAAAAATGCTGCTTCATATACTTAAACTCTATAAATGCAATGGCATTTTTGGTTGAGAGTGGCTCTGTGACTATCCACTGAGAGAACACCTAGTTACGACGTTGGCTTCAACATTCACCTACTCCTAACATTTAATTTTTAGCATCATAGACATTATTTAATACTTTCTCATAACATTGTCAAGTGGTAGAAAAAATAACCTTTGTTTTTTTTTCAGTTATACAAGAGGCCCAGGAAATCCCAGGTGCACGAATCCGAAAGTCAATCCCCTGGTTCTCACAGACAGTTACTATTACACAGGAATTCTCACTCAGCATGAAAAGCAAAATGATGACACGGCTGATTTTAAAGTCTCTGGCATTGATTGCTAGTTGTTACCTCTCTGAAAGCGTCTTAGTCTCCCCTGCTGCTTCCTCCTTCCCTATTCAACCTTTCAGTGTGAGTGTTTAGGCCCGTTTTCTTCCCAGTCTACACTCTCCCACCATGGTCTCATATACCATGGGCTTTGGATTCTCCAGGCCAATGATGCCAAGATTTATAACTCAGTTTATCTCTGAGTTGCAGGTCCACACATCCAACTGCCTGCCTAACACGCCCACTCCGCTCTCTCACCAGCATTTGAATTTAGCACACTGACACCACATCTAGGACCCTCCCACCAAAACTGGGTCCTCTTCCAGCACCCCCCAACTCTGTAAACCCACGCACCATTCTGCTAGGGTTCCTGCCAGGAACCTATAACTCGTCCTCCATACCTGCCTCTCTCACTTCTCTTTCACATCCAGTCACCAAGTCCAATTGCTGTAGCTCCACAAGAGATTTGGATACATTTATTATCTCCCTTCAACCTTCTGCTCCATCACCCTTCTTGCTTGATCATCTATGAGAGCCTCCTTCGTGACACTAGACATGGTGGACCCCTCCATCCTACACAGCACAGCCAAACCCGAAAACCCAGCCTGACCTCCTCTGGTTGTCCACATGAAGAGATGAATGCCTTGTTTCATCAGTCGTAGGGTGCCTTATACTTGTTCTTTAAAGTACTTATCATAAGTCTACTTAAAAGATTATTCAGGTAATGATTCACCAGGCTCTAAGGATAACAGGTAGAATCAGTGTCTTATTCAACTCTAGGTGCCTGTTAATGTCTGAGTGAAAAAAAAATCATAATGGGAAATCAATTCACTGTAAAAAAAAAAGAAAAAAAAAAAGGTTTTGGTAAGCCAGTACTGTTCAAAGGGTTTTAAAAATATGTATGGTTCAAGATGGCGGAAGAGTAAGACATGGAGATCACCCTCCTCCCCACAGATACATCAGAAATACATCTACACGTGGAACAACTCCTACAGAACACCTACTGAACGCTGGCAGAAGACCTCAGACCTCCCCAAAGGCAAGAAACCCCCCACGTACCTGGGTAGGGACAAGAAAAAAGAAAAAACAGAGACAAAAGGGTAGGGACGGGACCTGCACCAGTGGGAGGGAGCCGTGAAGGAGGAAAGGTTTCCACACACTAAGAGTCCCTTCGCGGGCGGAGACTGTGGGTGGTGGAGGGGGAGGCTTCGGAGCCACGGAGGAGAGCGCAGCAACAGGGGTGTCGAGGGCAAAGCGGGGAGATTCCCGCACAGAGGATCGGGGCTGACCGGCACTCACCAGCCCGAGAGGCTTGTCTGCTCACCCGCCAGGGCGGGCGGGGCTGGGAGCTGAGGCTCGGGCTTTGGTCGGAGCGCAGGGAGAGGACTGGGGTTGGCGGTGTGAACACAGCCTGAAGGGGGTTAGTGCGCCACGGCTTGCGGGGAGGGGGTCCGGGAAAAGTCTGGACCTGCCGAAGAGGCAAGAGGCTTTTTCTTCCCTCTTTGTTTCCCGGTGCGCGAGGAGAGGGGATTAAGAGCGCTGCTTAAAGGAGCTCCAGAGACGGGCGCGAGCCGCGGCTAAAAGCGCGGACCCCAGAGACGGGCGGGAGACGCTAAGGCTGCTGCTGCCGCCACCAAGAAGCCTGTGTGCGAGCACAGGTCACTTTCCATATATCCCCTCCTGGGAGCCTGTGCAGCCCGCCACTGCCAGGGTCCTGGGATCCAGGGACAACTTCCCCGGGAGAACGCACAGGCGCCTCAGGCTGGTGCAATGTCACGCCGCCTCTGACGTCGCAGGCTCGCCCCGCACTCTGCGCCCCTCCCTCCCCGAATCAGCGGCTCTTTAACCCCGTCCTGTCTGAGCGAAAAACAGACGCCCTCCAGCGACCTACACGCAGAGGCGGGGCTGCAAATCCAAAGCTGAGCCCCGGAAGCTGTGCGAACAAAGAAGAGAAAGGGAAATCTCTCCCAGCAGCCTCAGGAACAGCGGATTAAATCTCCACAATCAACTTGATGTACCTGCATCTGTGGAATACCTGAATAGATAACAAATCATCCCAAATTGAGGAGATGGACCTTGGAAGCAAAGATATATATATTTCCCTTTTTCTCTTTTTGTGAGTGTGTATGTGTATGCTTCTGTGTGTGATTTTGTCTGTATAGCTTTGCTTTTACCATTTGTCCTAGGGTTCTGTCTGTCCTTTTTTGTTTTCTTTTCTTTTTTTTAGTGCTTGTTATCATTGGTGGATTTGTTTTTTGGTTTGGTTGCACTCTTCTTTCTTTTTTTTTTTTAATTACTTGAAATTTTTTTTAATAATTATTTTTTATTTTAATAACTTTATTTTATTTTATCTTCTTCTTTCTCTCTTTCTTTTTTTTCTCTCTTTTATTCTAAGCCGTGTGGATGACAGGCTCTTGGTACTCCAGCCAGGTGTCAGGCCTGTGCCTCTGAGGTCAGAGAGCCAACTTCAGGACACTGGTCCACAAGAGACCTCCCAGCTCCACGTAATATCAAACAGTGAAAATCTCCCAGATATCTCCATCTCAATGCCAAGACCCTGCTCCACTCAATGACCAGCTCGCTACAGTGCTGGACACCCTAAGCCAAACAACTAACAAGACAGGAACACACCCCACCCTTTAGCAGAGAGGCTGTCTAAAATCATAATAAGGCCACAGACACCCCAAAACACACCACCAGATGTGGACCTGCCCACGAGAAAGACAAGATCCAGCTTCATCCACCAGAACACAGGCACTAGTCCCCTCCACCAGGAAGCCTACACAACCCACTGAAACAACCTTAGCCACTGGGGGCAGACACCAAAAACAACGGGAACAAGGAACCTGCAGCCTGTTGAAAAGGAGACCCCAAACACAGTGAGCTAGGCAAAAATGAGAAGACAGAGAAACACACAGCAGATGAAGAAGTAAGGTAAAAAAAAAAAAAAAAAAAAAAAAGTAAGGTAAAAACCAGACCTAACAAAGGAAGAGGAAATAGGCAGTCTACCTGAAAAAGAATTCAGAATAATGATAGTAAAGATGATGCAAAATCTTGGAAATAGAATGGAGAAAATACAAGAAACGTTTAACAAGGACCTAGAAGAACAAAACAGCAAACAAACAGTGATGAAAAACACAATAAATGAAATTAAAAATTCTCTAGAAGGGATCAATAGCAGAATAACTGAGGCAGAAGAACGGATAAGTGACCTGGAAGATAAAATAGTGGAAATAACTATTGCAGAGCAGAGTAAAGAAAAAAGAATGAAAAGAATTGAGGACAGTCTCAGAGACATCTGGGACAACAATAAAGGCACCAACATTCGAATTATAGGGGTCCCAGAAGAAGAAGAGAAAAAGAAAGGGACTGAGAAAATATTTGAAGAGATTATAGTTGAAAACTTCCCTAATGTGGGAAAGGAAATGGTTAATCAAGTTCAGGAAGCACAGAGAATCCCATACAGGATAAATCCAAGGAGAAACACACCAAGACACATATTAATCAAACTATCAACAATTAAATACAAAGAACAAATATAAAAAGCAGCAAGGGAAAAACAACATACAAGGGAATCCCCATAAGGTTAACAGTTGATCTTTCAGCAGAAACTCTGCAAGCCAGAAGGGAGTGGCAGGAAATATTTAAAGTGATGAAGGGGAAAAACCTATAACCAAGATTACTCTACCCAGCAAGGATCTCATTCAGATTTGATGGAGAAATTAAAACCTTTACAGACAAGCAAAAGCTAAGAGAATTCAGCACCACCAAACCAGCTTTAAAAGAAATGCTAAAGGAACTTGTCTAGGCAGGAAACACAAGAGAAGGAAAAGACCTACAACAACAAACCCAAAACAATTAAGAAAATGGTAATAGGAACATACATATCGATAATTACCTAAAATGTAAATGGATTAAATGCTCCAACCAAAAGACATAGACTGGCTGAATAGATACAAAAACAAGACCCGTATATATGCTGTCTACAAGAGACCCACTTCAGACCTAGGGACACATACAGACTGAAAGTAAGAGGATGGGAAAAGATATTCCATGCAAATGGAAATCAAAAGAAAGCTGGAGTAGCAATTCTCATATCAGACAAAAATAGACTTTAAAACAAAGACTATTAGAAGAGACAAAGAAGGACACTACATAATGATCAAGGGATCAATCCAAGAAGAAGATATAAAAATTGTAAATATTTATGCACCCAATACAGGAGCACCTCAATATATAAGGCAAATACTAACAGCCACAAAAGGGGAAATCGACAGTAATACAATCATAGTAGGAGACTTTAACACCCTATGTTCACCAATGGACAGATCATCCACTATGAAAATAAATAAGGAAACACAAGCTTTAAATGACATTAAACAAGATGGACTTGATATTTATAGGACAGTCCATCCAAACACAACAGAATTGTCTTTCTTCTCAAGTGCTCATGGAACATTCTCCAGGATAGATCATATCTTGGGTGACAAATCAAGCCTTGGTAAATTTAAGGAAATAGAAATTGTATCAATTATCTTTTCCAATCACAACATTATGAGACTACATATCAATTACAGGAAAAAATCTGTAAAAAACACAAACACATGGAAGCTAAACAATAAACTACTTACTAACCAAGAGATCACTGAAGAAATCTAAGAGGAAATCAAAAAATACCTGGAAACAAATGACAATGAAAACACGACGACCCAAAACCTACGGGATGCAGCGAAAGCAGTTCTAAGAGGGAAGTTTATAGCAATATAATCCTACCTGAAGAAACAAGAAACATCTCAAATAAACCACCTAACCTTACCCCTAAAGCAATTAGAGAAAGAAGAACAAAAAACATCCCAAAGTTGGCAGAAGGAAAGAAATCATAAAGATCAGATCAGAAATAAATGAAAAAGAAATGAAGGAAACTATAGCAAAGATCAATAAAAATAAAAACTGGTTCTTTGAGAAGATAAACAAAATTGATAAACCATCAGCCAGACTCACCAAGAAAAAAGGGAAAAGACTCAAATCAATAGAATTAGAAATGAAAAACACTCCCAAACTCATTCTACGAGGCCACCATCACCCTGAAACCAAAAGCAGAAAAAGATGTCACAAAGAAAGAACACTACAGGCCAATATCACTGATGAACATAGATGCAAAAATCCTCCACAAAATACTAGCAAACAGAATCCCACGGCACATTAAATGGATCATACACCATGATAAACTGGGGTTTATCCCAGGAGTGCAGGGATTCTTCAATATATGCAAATCAATCAATGTGATACAGCATATTAATAAATTGAAGGATAAAAACCATATGATCATCTCAATAGAGGCAGAGAAAGTTTTCGACAAAATTCAACACCCATTTATGATAAAAACCTTCCAGAAAGTAGGCATAGAGGGAACTTACCTCAACATAATAAAGGTCATATATGACAAACCCACAGCCAACATCATTCTCAATGGTGAAAAACTGAAACCATTTCCTCTAAGATCAGGAACAAGACCACTTTTATTCAACATAGTTTTGGAAGTTTTAGCCACAGCAGTCAGAGAAGAAAAAGAAATAAAAGGAATCCAAATAGGAAAAGAAGAAGTAAAGCTGTCCCTGTTTGCAGATGACATGATACTATACATAGAGAATCCTAAAGATGCTCCCAGAAAACTACTAGAGCTAATCAATGAATTTGGTAAGGTAGCAGGATACAAAATTAATGCACAGAAATCTCTGGCATTCCTATACATTAATGATGAAATATCTGAAAGTGAAATCAAGAAAACATTCCCATTTACCAATGCAACAAAAAGAATAAAATATCTAGGAATAAACCTACCTAAGCAGACAAAAGACCTGTATGCAGAAAATTATAAGACATTGATGAAAGAAATTAAAGATGATACAAATAGATGGAGATATATACTATGTTCTTGGATTGGAAGAATCAACATTGTGAAAATGACTATACTACCCAAAGCAATCTACAGATTCAATGCAATCCCTATCAAACTACCACTGGCGGCCTTCCCTGGTGGCGCAGTTGTTGAGTCTGCCTGCTGATGCAGGGGACACGGGTTCGTGTCCAGGTCCAGGAAGATCCCACATGCCACGAAGCGGCTGGGCCTGTGAGCCATGGCTGCTGAGCCTGCGCGTCCGGAGCCTGTGCTCCGCAACGGGAGAGGCCACAACAGTGAGAGGCCCATGTACCGCAAAAAAAAAAAAAAAAAAAAAATTCCACTGGCATTTTTCACAGAACTAGAACAAAAAATTTCAAATTTGTATGGAAACACAAAAGACCCCAAATAGCCAAAGCAATCTTGAGAAAGAAAAATGGAGCTGGAGGAATGAGGCTCCTGGACTTCAGACTATACTACAAAGCTACAGTAATCAAGACAGTATGGTACTGGCACAAAAACAGACATATAGATCAATGGAACAGGATAGAAAGCCCAGAGATAAACCCACGCACATATGGTCACCTTATCTTTGATAAAGGAGACAAGAATATATAGTGGAGAAAATACAGCCTCTTTGATAAGTGGTGCTGGGAAAACTGGACAGCTACATGTAAAAGAATGAAATTAGAACATTACCTAACACCATACACAAAAGTAAACTCAAAATGGATTAAAGACCTAAATGTAAGGCCAGACATTATAAAACTCTTAGAGGAAAACATAGGCAGAACACTCCATGATATAAATCACAGCAAGATCCTTTTTGACCCATCTTCTAGATGAATGGAAATAAAAACAAAAATAAACAAATGGGACCTAATGAAACTTCAAAGCTTTTGCACAGCAAAGGAAACCATAAACAAGGCCAAAAGACAATCCTCAGAATGGGAGAAAATATTTGCAAATGAAGCAACTGACAAAGGATTAATCTGCAAAATTTACAAGCAGTTCATGCAGCTCAATAACAAAAAAACAAACAACCCAGTCCAAAAATGGGCAGAAGACCTAAATAGACGTTTCTCCAAAGAAGATATACAGATTGCCAACAAACACATGAAAGAATGCTCAACATAATTAATCATTAGAGAAATGCAAATCAAAACTACAATGAGATATCATCTCACACCAGTCAGAATGGCCATTATCAAAAAATATGCAAACAATAAATGCTGGAGAGGGTGTGGAGAAAAGGGAACCCTCTTGCACTGTTGGTGGGAATGTAAATTGATACAGCCACTATGTAGAACCGTATGGAGGTTCCTTAAAAAGCTAAAAATAGAACTACCATATGACCAAGCAATCCCACTACTGGGCATATACCCTGAGAAAACCATAATTCAAAAAGAGTCATGTATCACAGTGTTCATTGCAGCTCTATTAATAGCCAGGACATGGAAGCAACCTAAGTGTCCATCGACAGATGAATGGATAAAGAAGTTGTGGCACCTATATACAGTGGAATATTACTCAGCCATAAAAAGAAATGAAATTGAGTTATTTGTAGTGAGGTGGATGGAGCTAGAGTCTGTCATACAGAGTGAAGTAAGTCAGAAAGAGAAAAACAAATACCGTATGCTAACATGTATATATATGGAATCTAAAAAAAAAAAAAAAAGGTCATGAAGAACCTAGGGGCAAGACGGGAATAAAGATGCAGACCTACTAGAGAATGGACTTGAGGATATGGGGAGGGGGAAGGTAAGCTGGGACAAAGTGAGTGAGTGGCATGGACTTATATACACTACCAAATGTAAAATAGATAGCTGGTGGGAAGCAGCTGCATAGCACAGGGAGATCAGCTCGGTGCTTTGTGACCACCTAGAGGGGTAGGATAGGGAGGGTGGGAGGGAAGGAGATGCAAGAGGGAAGAGATATGCGGATATATGTATATGTATACCGGATTCACTTTGTTATAAAGCAGAAATTAACACACCATTGTAAGCAATTATACTCCAATAAAGATGTTAAAATATATATGTATGGTCAACCTATTATATATTAAATGCCTTAAACGCTTTGGAATATGAGAAATCTATTCAAACATATCATTCCAGGATAAACATTCTTTTATTATCTAATTTTAGAAAATTAGGATTCTTTTTTATACTGTGACTATTTCCTTTAAAAGTCATGACTACCTTTAAACTAAAACATCAGGTGTGTTTGTGATGACCTATAATTATTTATTATGTATACATTTTTTGGTTTTTCATAGAAACTAAATTTTCATAAATGTCATAACATTAAGTTCACCATCTAATTTTATTTAGAATAAATAAAAAGGTTATAGATATACTTTAATTTTTCACTCAGATAGCTTTCCTTTGATTAAAATTGTCAGAATTTAGTGTAAATCACTATAAGTAATTTTAAAAAAGCATTAGTACAAAAAATCCTGGATGTATCACCCATCCTCAGTGTTCCCCAAATCTTTCTGAGTCTTTCTCCACAAAATATTCATAAAATATATTTATTTATTAATTTCTTTTACCTATTTTTGGAACACTTTGTTATAGGGGCATGTAGAACCTATGTTTTATGATTTACACAGGAATAAAAACCAGGGAATGAAAAAGGTGATCAGTTCTGTTTATTTTTACCAAAAACACCTGCCAAATGGTATATAACCAAGGAAATTCGCTAATTAGGCCAACTTTAGGATGGTAAATTCCTAACGTGTATAAGAAAAACAAATTTTACAATCCAAATGTACCAAATATTAATTACAAGGTAATTACAGGGAGTTGTGTCCTTTTTAATAAGATTGACAAAATCTTGGCTCCAGATTAAACTCTTTCTCTTTGCCCTTAGGAAACTATTTTCATTTCATGAATAGTCAAACTTATACATAATATTTTTGATATCCATCCAAATGTTGACAGCTCTTTCAGTGTTTTTAAACATGAGATACTAAAACATACACACACCAAACATTCATCAAGGGAGTACAATTAATTCTGAGCCACATGTAATCAAAATTCCATTCTCTTTACTAGTTTGCGAAATTATATGGCAAAAGTGTACATAAGACAAAAATATTAAACTTGATTTGGAATGTATTTGATGGATTCAAAAAAAATTTATGAGAACCTTTTGTGTGAAAAGTCCAAAAGTAAGACATGATACACTCACACACATAAACCCACTAATATGCCTCCTGTACGGTCATGATTCTGAATAATCCTCCCCCACCCCTTACCTTTGCTAAGTCTGGGGCCCAGAAAGGAATTTGATAAAAAAGTAGGATTATTCTTAATCTCCAATGGATTATTCACTATTTGAATTATCCATGACCAGGTTTTAATCCTAGCTATATTACATTAATATTCAGAATATTTTTGATCTGACTTTATTGAATATTACTACTTGACATTTACAAAGAAAAATGATATCAATATTGTCATTAGTAAAACACAGGTCAACCAACTGTGGAAAAATATTTTTTCCCAGAAATAAGAAATTAAAATTTGGGGATGATACATTATTTACAATTCTCCAGCTAACTACTCCTTGCATTTAGTAAAGTCAAACAATGGATTAACCTTCCACTTAGCATAAAAATTGTAGATATACCTAGGCTGATGCTCTTCAAATTAAACTTGGGTAGAGCCCACCATTTGTGTCAGAACCCTTCCCGTAATTCCTTCCTACTCTGACCTTGTAAATGCCATATGTGTGTGCTTTACTCATCCTCTCAGTTGATTATGAGTTCTAGAGAACAAAGAATCATTTTTTTTCTATGCTTTACCACACTTACAGAAGAGACTCAATAAGTACTTACAAAGTTGGATCATAAGGAACTAAATGGAGATAGAATAACACTGAGCGGTGATAGTGGTAGCAAAAGGTTTCTGGTCTACATGTAATTATATTTATTTTCAAAACTTGGCCTTGGACTTAAATACCACACTGGTGGACTTTCAATTTTGTCTGTATTTCTCATCTAAACTGATCATTCCACTCTCTGATGTCTAACAGTAAAACTGCCTTACAGTTCATTGAAGAATTAATCATCTACTCTTATTGTAATACAGAATCAAAAAACCAGGAGAGTTTGTTCTGATTCTTGATCTGGATTTTGGTATCATGGTTGTGTTCAATTGCTCTGATTCTTGATCTATATGTTGGTAAAGTGGATATATTCAATTTGTAAAAACTCCTTTGAACTACATCTTGTGATACATACTTTTCTGTATATATGTTATATTTCAATAAAGAAAAAAATCCTAAAGTCTGTGAAGGCTCAAATTAAAAACAATTAATCATCTACCATTTTTGACATCATCTCCATTATGGAACTTATTTAAATCTTTGACCACTATTTGATGTTTTACAGATTTATATCATTTTTCTAGTTAGAGAATCATATTTAAGTATCTTTGTGCACATGACATCTTTGCATAATCTGTGCATTATTTTCTTCTTCAGTTTAATGTGGTAAAGAATAATACCTAATCATTTTTTTCTTCTTTTTCCATCTACTTAGGCTGCTATGAAAATAACTCTAAATTGTTTTATTCCTAAAATTTCACAACCATGAAGATTTATTGCTTTTCTGAAAGAGAAGCTTAAGAATGTATTTAGGATATTCACAATGTAAACATCTGCATACGTCTATACAAGCATTCATTTTTTAAAAAGAATTCTGGACATTAAAAACGTTGACAAGGAAAGGAATTCCTAAGGCTGTTACCCCTTTTAGCTAGGATAAAAATATGCAAAAAATAGTCCCAGCCAGCTAAACCATTTTAAGTCCCAGTGGATCGCTATTACAGTGTGTTACACTGCACATAGCTCTCTCTGGACAATCTGCTGATTGTTTAAGACAGGCGAGAGTTTATCATCATGGAAGCCCATGTAAATATTTAACTGAGAAATTACTTAGAATTAACTGGTTCAGAGCAAAGTTTTGAAGTGTCTAACAAATACAGCAGATGTTTAGTAGAGTTAATAGGGTAGATTAATTGCATTTGAACACAGTTTCATTTGTGAAATGAAGGCAAGACATATTCATAACTTCTCAGTCAAAGAAAGAAGCTGAAGTAAAAGACTGAAGTTTCATTTTAAAGTATCCTTTGTACTCCCTTGCCAGGAATGTTGCAGAACATATGATCCCTAAAACCCACTTCAGCAAAAATGTTATGCAAGTAAGTGTATTTTAAGTGTTATGATTATTGGTTTAGAAGATGCTTCATAGGTTTGAAACATAAGATTAAGCAGAATCTGCATAAATTCTTAGAATTCCACTAGGGCGTTTTCTGTGTTTCCAATAGCATGTAGAAAATTAAGACGGAAAACAGAGTTTATCTGTCTTTATAGAAAATTTCATGCCTTTAACATGAGAACAATTCGAACAAATCTTATAAGTTGGAGGTATCAGAACAAAAAACAAATAAATAAAAAATATAATAGACATATAGTTCAGTCATGGGAAGCGATTTTCATGTTAGTTCTGAGAAGCGGCATTTAAGAATATTTATGATGATAAATTAAAGGAGTGACCAGTTTTATGCTATTTCACAGAATTGTCAGGATGCAAGAAATAATTTCCCTTAGGGAGTGTAAGTATTTGGAAAATAAATTCTATGTTATACATAAAAAGCCTATCATTTTATCATAAGCAGTTGTCATCACACACTAAGAAATAGATGTTTTTGAAATAAAAAACAATAGAATCTCTTCTATACACTAAAAAAGCCCTTGCAAACCTTTGCAGTAACACTGACAAGAGAAGGATAAGAAGAGCTGTCACCAGAAAGAAAAGTCTATGAAATATTTGTGTGGACAGGAATGTTTCAATCATTCTCAGTTACAGTAAACAAGTTCCATAATTGGATGGACAATTTTATCTTACTTTCAACAATTTAAAAAATAGAGGTCATTCGTAGTGCTTTCAAAACTTAACAATTTCATTCAAAATCTCTGGCAGTATTTTAGACATGAGACATAATGAATTATGATTGTTCTTTGTGGTTGCAGGGACAAATTTTAATACTAATCTTTTTCTGTGTTTTCTGAACTCAGAAATCACATTTCTTTTTATTATATAGATTCTGAAATAGCACGTTCTCAGTCACCATTGATTTAACCAATAAAACTAGAAATATTATAAATTAAATAACAGAACACAGTCTGTGACTCTAGAATGCTGTGGGACATCCGTAAGTCCCACAGAGTTTCCCCTAACAATGACCTTTCCTCCTATTATGAGGCATTCCACTTCACAAATTATATATATATATCCTCAGTTTCGTTCCCCTTTGCATCTTATCTAGCAAAATGGACTGCTTTCAGTAGGTGTTGAATGGACGAATGGCTGCTAAGATTCTGATTCTTTACACTTCTCCTAGTACTTCTGCTGTAGTGAGGATATTAATTGCCATAGCTACAGAAATTCCAGTTTAGAAACCTATATTCTTCATATACAAATCCCACTTGATACCAAAATAATCCAAGTTATTTAAAATTCTTACGTGGTAGTACTGCAGAATAGATGCTACACTTCTATCTGGAGGAGTTTGCCCTTCATCAGAAGAAGAAATATAAGCTCTGTCTTTAATTTATCTCACACTGATGAGGATTAAATACTTACTTTTTAAAAAAACAACATGAACTGCAGTGATTAAAGTATCTATGTAAACCATTAATTACAAAGAAATAGATCCAATCAAATTATTTAAAATGCTTATATCACCTAAAATAATGTAGTTTCCTATTTGGCAATTATTCTTGACTCACTTTCATTTATTTGTCGTAAGTAATTTCAGATTTGTAATTATTATTGACTATGAAAGTCTTTAAGTAGATTTGCTTTATATCGGCCCTAACTTAATAAATGAAATAGTTTGATTTCAGTTAACTCAAAGCTCTGTTGACAAGTAAAAAATCTTTGGGCCACGGTCTGTCAAATCCATTTGTATCATCTGTCTTAATGACTTATGTGAGGGAGAATTTGATTGTTTCAGTTTTAATGATTAGTCTGATCATCATAACAATCTGTATTTTGGATTGGCTTTGCCATAAGTCAGTGGAACATGGTTCCACTGCAGAAAGATGGATAATCTATACATAGGTTGTCTTTATACCTCTTCCATTGTCTTCTGAAGAATGGACAACCTGATAGAGATGTAATTCCAAATGTAACAGCATTAATAATGTTTGTATTTCGGCTATGCAACATAAATAACCAACTGAAGGTAACAAGCTAGTAAACTTAGGAATAAAATGTAAATCAAAACAGAGATATTCACACACCACATGAGAGACCTAGATATTTAATCAGATAACTGAAGATGGTTTATACAATATCAGGTTAAGTGAGTGGCAATTGAGTAAGGTGGTGAAAACCAAACTTCCAAGGGGGGGGGGGAAATGCTCCATATGGTAATAAAGAACTTTAAAAAAATATTTAAAATATATATTGAAGACTTTTCACTTTTTAACCTCTTTCTACCTGTCAGAGGTATCCATTTTCCTCAGGAAGATTAAGATAATAATAGCAAAAGTGTAAAGACAATGGAAGAGTAAACACAGACACAGACAGGGGGCTGGAAATTAGGCTCTGTTAACAGAAGAGTGTTTTTAAACGTCAAACACCTTATCACCGTATATCGGGAGATGTTCCTATAGATCATAAAGTTTAACTATGAATCACATGGCACAGAGGAAGGAGCAAATGCAAGGGTAATTCTAACCCAACCGGAAAGAGAATGGAAAAAATGTAGCTTCCCTCTGTTTCCCTGAATGAAGAATTTCGGAAGAAGAATGGTGAATTAATCAGATACTAGAATCCTTGCCTTCTCTAGAGTTCATAAGGCATTAGATTTCTCAGGAGCAACATTGATATCAGCTAAAAGACAATGATGCAAAACCATTATAATTCTGATGGAAAGAGTTTTGAACCTAGAATTCTATACCAAGACAAGCTACCAATCAAGTGTGAGAGTAGAATAGAAACATTTTTATATTTATTTATTTATTATTTTTTTGGTGGAAAGGAACCCTTGCTTTATTTTGGATGCTGGCAACCAGAGATGGAGGTGGAGGCGGTGGATGCCTGTCCAAAGGGCAACTCCCTGCCCCTGTCCCACTCCTGTGACAATCCAGGGATAAGAGCTTTTATAGGTGAAGGGAGAGGGCTACATGCAGTACAGCACAGTCAGCTCTGACAGTCACCTTGAAATTGGTCATCAGCGGTCTGACTAGTGTCACCCTGATTGTTATAAGTACAATTAATCTTCAGTTCCAGGATTGGTTGGTTTCCATTTCTTTTTTTTTTTTGAATTTTATTTAATTTTTATACAGCAGGTTCTTATTAGTTATCTATTTTATACGTATTAGTGTATACATGTCAATCCCAATCTCCCAGTTCATCCCAACACCAACAGCCCCCTCCCTGCCACTTTCCCCCCTTGGTGTCCATACATTTGTTCTCTACATCTGTGTCTCTATTTCTGCCCTGCAAACTGGTTCATCTGTACCATTTTTCTAGGTTCCACATACATGTGTTAATATGCGATATTTGCTTTTCTCTTTCTTACTTCACTCGATTACAGTCTCTAGATCCATCCACGTCTCTACAAATGATCCAATTCCGTTCCTTTTTATGGCTGAGTAATATTCCATTGTATATATGTACCACATCTTCTTTATCCATTCATCTGTCGATGGGCATTTAGGTTGCTTTCATGACCTGGGTATTGTAAATACTGCTGCAATGGACATTGTAGTGCATGTGTCTTTTTAAATTATGGTTTTCTCTGGATACATGCCCGGTAGTGGGACTGCTGAGTCATATGGTAATTCTATTTTTAGTTTTTTAAGGAAACTCCATACTGTTCTCCATAGTGGCTGTATCAATTTACATTCCCACCAACAGTGCAAGAGGGTTCCCTTCTCTCCACACCCTCTCCAACATTTGTTGTTTGTGGATTTTCTGATGATGCCCATTCTAACTGGTGTGAGGTGATACCTCATTGTATTTTGATTTGCATTTCTCTAATAGTTAGTGATGTTGAGCAGCTTTTCATGTGCTTCTTGGCCATCTGTCTGTCTTCTTTGGAGAAATGTCTATTAAGTTCTTCTGCCCATTTTTGGATTAGGTTGTTTTTTTAATATTGAGCTGCATGAGCTGTTTATATATTTTGGAGATTAATCCTTTGTCCGTTGATTCATCTGCAAATATTTTCTCCCATTCTGAGGGTTGTCTTTTTTGTAGTTTCCTTTGCTTTGCAAAAACTTTTAAGTTTCATTGGGTCCCATTTGTTTATTTTTGTTTTTATTTCCATTACTCTAGGGGTGGATCAAAAAAAATCTTACTGTGATTTATGTCAAAGAGTGTTCTTCCTATGTTTTCCTTTAAGAGTTTTATAGTGTATGGCCTTATATTTAGGTCTTTAACTCATTTTGAGTTTATTTTTGCGTATGGTGTTGGGGAGTGTTCTAATTTCATTGTTTTACATGTAGCTGTCCAGTTTTCCCAGCATCACTTATTGAAGAGACTGTCTTTTCTCCACTGTGTATCCTTGCCTTAGTTGACCATAGGTGTGTGGGTTTATCTCTGGGCTTTCTATTCTGTTCCATTGATCTGTATTTCTGTTTTTGTGCCAGTACCATATTGTCTTGATTACTGTACCTTTGTAGTATAGTCTGAAGTCAGGGAGTCTGATTCCTCCAGCTCCGTTTTTTTCCCTCAAGACTGCTTTGGCTATACAGGGTCTTTTGTGTCTCCATACAAATTTTAAGATTTTTTTGTTCTAGTTCTGTAAAAAATGCCACTAGTAATTTAATAGGGATTGCATTGAATCTGTAGATTGCTTTGGGTAGTATAGTCATTTCCACAATATTGATGCTTCCAATCCAAGAACATGGTATATCTCTCCATCTGTTAGTGTCATCTTTGATTTCTGTCATCAGTGTCTTATATTTTTCTGAGTTCAGGTCTTTTACCTCCTTAGGTAGGTAAATTCCTAGGTATTTTATTCTTTTTGTTGCAATGGTGAATGGGATTGCTTCCTTAACTTCTTTTTCTGATCATTCATTGCTAGTGTATAGGAATGCAAGAGATTTCTGCGCATTAATTTTGTATCCTGCAATTTTACCAAATTCATTGATTAGCTCTAGTAGTTTTCTGGGAGCATCTTTAGGATTCTCTATGTAGAGTATCATGTCATCTGCAAACAGTGACAGTTTTACTTCTTTTTGAATTTGTATTCCTTTTATTTCTTTTTCTTCTCTGATTGCTGTGGCTAGGACTTCCAAAACTATGTTGAATAATAGTGGTGAGAGTGGACATCCTTGTCTTGTTCCTGATATTAGAGGAAATGCTATAAGCTTTTCACCACTGAGAATGTTTGCTGTGGGTTTGTCATATATGGCCTTTATTATATTGAGGTAGTTTCCTCTATGACCACTTTCTGGAGAGTTTTTATCATACATGGGTGTTGAATTTTGTCAAAAGCTTTTTCTGCATCTATTGAGATGATCATATAGTATTTATTCTTCAGTTTAATATGGTGTATCACATTGATTGATTTGCATATATTGAAGAATCCTTGCATCCCTGGGATAAATCCCACTTGATCATGGTGTATGAGCCTTTTAATGTGTTGTTGGAGTCTGTTTGCTAGTATTTTGTTGAGGACTTTTGCATCTATATTCATCAGTGAAATTGGTCTGTAATTTTCTTTTAAGTAGTATCCTTGTCTGGTTTTGGTAACAAGGTGATGGTGGCCTCAAGGAATGAGTTTGGGAGTGTTCCTTCCTCTGCAAATTTTTGGAAGAGTTTGAGAAGAATGGGTGTTAGCTCTTCTCTAAGTGTTTGATAGAATTCACCTGTGAAGCCATCTGATCCTGGACTTTTGTTTGTTGGAAGATTTTTAATCGCAGTTTCAATTTCATTACTTGTGATTGGTCTGTTCATATTTACTATTTCTTCCTGGTTCAGTCTTGGAAGGTTATACCTTTCTAAGAATTTGTCCATTTCTTCCAGGTTGTCCATTTTATTGGCATAGAGTTGCTTGCAGTAGTCTCTTAGGATGATTTGTATTTCTGCGGTGTCCATTGTATCTTCTCTTTTTTCATTTCTAATTTTATTGATTTGAGTCCTCTCCCTCTTTTTCTTGATGAGTCTGGCTAATGGTTTATCAGTTTTGTTTATCTTCTCAAAGAACAAGCTTTTAGTTTTATTGTTCTTTGCTATTGTCTTCTTTGTTTCTATTTCATTTACTTCTGCTCTGATCTTTATGATTTCCTTCCTTCTACTAACTTTGGGTTTTGTTTGTTCTCCGTTCTCTAGTCCCTTTTGGTGTAAGATTAGACTGTTTATTTGAGATTTTTCTTGTTTCTTGAGGTAGGCTTGTAGTGCTATAAACTTCCCTCTTAGAACTGCTTTTCCTGCATCCCATAGGTTTTGAATCATCATGTTTTGATTGTAATTTATGTCTAGGTATTTTGTGATTTCATCATTGATTTCTTCAGTGATATCTCGGCTATTTAGTAACGTATTGTTTAGCCTCCATGTGTTTGTGATTTTTACGTTTTTTCCCCCTGTAATTGATTTCTAATCTCACAGTGCTGTGGTTGGAAAAGATGCTTGATATGATTTCAATTTTCTTAAATTTACTGAGGTTTGATTTGTGACCCAAGATGTAATCTATCCTGGAGAATGTTCTGTGTGCACTTTAGAAGAAAGTGTAATCTGCTGTTTTTGGATGGAATGTCTTATAAATATCAGTTAAATCTACCTGGCCTATTGTGTGATTTAAAGCTTGCGTTTCCTTATTAATTTTCTGTCTGAATGTTTTGTCCATCGGTGTAAGTGAGGTGTTAATGTCCCCCACTATTATTGTATTATTGTCGATTTCCTCTTTTAGAGGTGTTAGCAGTTGCCTTATGTATTGAGGTGCTCCTATGTTGGGTACACTGATATTTATAATTGTTATATCTTATTCTTGGATTGATCCCTTGATCATTACGTAGTGTCCTTCCTTGTCTCTTGTAACATTCTTTATTTTAAAGTCTATTTTATCCGATATGAGTATTGCTACTCCAGCTTTCTTTTCATTTCCATTTGTATGGAATATCTTTTTCCACCCCCTCACTCTCAGTCTGTATGTGTCCCTATGTCTGAAGTGGGTCTCTTGTAGACAGCATATATATGGGTCTTATTTTTGTATCCATTCAGCAAGTTGTGTCTTTTGGTTGCAGCATTCAGTACATTCACATTTAAGGTAATTATTGATATGTATGTTCCTATTACCATTTTCTTAATTGTTATAGTTTTGTTTTTGTAGGTCCTTTTCTTCTCTTGTGTTTCCCACTTACAGAAGTTCCTTTAGCGCTTGTTGTAGAGCTGGTTTGGTGGTGCTGAATTCTCTTAGCTTTTGCTTGGCTGTAAAGCTTTTGATTTCTCTGTTGAATCTGAATGAGATCCTTGCCAGGTAGAGTAAGCTTGGTTGTAGGTTCTTCCCTTTCATCACTTTGAATATATCGTGCCATGGCCTTCTGGTTTGCAGAGTTTCTGCTGAGAAATCAGCTGTTAACCTATGGGCATTCCCTTGTATGTTATTTGTCATTTTTTCCTTGTTTCTTTCAATAATTTTTCTTTGTCTTTAATTTTTGTCAATTTGATTACTATGTGTCTCGGCGTGCTTCTCCTTGGGTTTATCCTGCCTGGGACTGTCTGTGCTTCATGGACTTGGGTGGCTATTTCCTTTCCCATGTTAGGGAATATATCAACTATAATTTCTTCAAATATTTTCTCGGGTCCTTTCTCTCTCTCTTCTCCTTCTGGGACCTCTATAATCCGAATGTTATTGCGTTTAATGTTGTCCCAGAGGTCTCTTAGGCTGTCTTCATTTCTTTTCCTTCTTTTCTCTTTATTCTGTTCTGCAGCAGTAAATTCCACCATTCTGTCTTCCAGGTCACTTATCCGTTCTTCTGCCTCAGTTACCCTGCTATTGATTCCTTCTAGTGTATTTTTCATTTTAGTTACTGTACTGTTCATCTCTGCTTGTTTGTTCTTTAATTCATCTAGATGTTTGTTCTTTAATTCTTCTAGGTCTTTGTTAAACATTTCTTGCATCTTCTAAATCTTTGCCCCCATTCTTTTTCCGAGGTCCTGGATCATCTTCACTATCATCATTCTGAGTTCTTTCTCTGGAAGGTTGACTATCTCCATTTCATTTAGTTGTTTTTCTGGGGTTTTATCTTGTTCCTTCAACTGGTACAAAGTCCTCTCCCTTTTCCTTTTGTCTATCTTTCTGTGAATGTGGTTTTCCTTCCACAGGCTGCAGGATTGTAGTTCTTGCTTCTGCTGTCTGCCCTCTGGTGGATGAGGCTATCTAAGAGGCTTGTGTCAGAAACATTTTTAGATATGTACAATCTCGGAAAATTTACCTCCTTTTCACGTTGTCTTAATAATTTGCTTCAGGATGTGTTCACATAGAAGAAAGAATAAAACCAAGAAAGGAGATGACAAAGAAAAGAAGCCCTGGAATCAACCCAGGACAAAAAATAAAGGGAGTCACAGAATGAGAAA
The DNA here is from genome assembly GCF_964374135.1 of Grampus griseus. Lineage (NCBI taxonomy): Eukaryota > Metazoa > Chordata > Mammalia > Artiodactyla > Delphinidae > Grampus > Grampus griseus. The sequence goes on along the minus strand of NC_139007.1, from coordinate 6,870,913 downwards.
TTTGTAGTTGGCTTAGAAAGCTTGTAGTAAAGGATGGAGTAAGAGGTCTGAAAGGTACTCCCCCAACATAAGAGACTCAGTAAGAGAATTTGAAAAACATGGAAGATAAGTGCAGGGAAAACAGAAATACAACTAGAAACACCACAAAACAAAACAACAGTAACAACAAACCTATTCAATAAAGGAAAGTATACCACTTGGGTCTGCAAACAGTAATATTTACGCAGTCATAAAAAAGTGAACATTTTCTATTTTTAGAATAATAAGAATAATACTATAACTCCATTCATCATTCACCTGCGCTTGGCACCGAGATTGTTTCCATTCTTTTACTATTTCAAACAATGCTGAAATTTTAGCCTTGTATGTGCACAATTTCATAAATGAGTGACAATATCTCTATTTATATTTTCTGGTTCAAAGAAAATGTGAAATATTGATAGACAGTATCAAATTATCCTCCACAGAGATTGTATCTAGGCATTCTTCCCTCAGAATGTATGAGTGTGTTCCTCTACATTTTTGCCCATGTACTATACTGTCAAACTTTTAGACTTTTGCCTATCTATTTTTCTTATTGTGGTAAGAATTTTTTACATGAGGTCTACCCTCTTAACAAATTTTTAATTGCACAATATAGCATTATTAACTGTAAGCATAAAGTTTTCCAGCAGACCTTTAGACCATATTCATCTTGTATAACAGAAACTTTATAGTTTTCACAGCAGCTCCATAATTTCCCCTACCCCCAGCTCCTGGCAATCACTATTCTACTTTCTGTTTCTATAAGCTTGACTATTTTAGATACAAGTGGAATCATGCAGTATTTGTCCTTTTGTGACTGGCTTATCTCACTTAATGTCCTTCAGGTTCATTCATGTTGTTGCATAGGGCAGGGTTTCCTTCTTTTTTAAGGCTGAATAATATTCCATTTTATAAATACACCACTTTTTTAATCCATGTATCCATCAATGGACATTTAGGTTGTTTCCATATCTTGGTAATTTTGTCACAGACATATGAAAAGATCTTTAACATCAATAATCATCAGGGAAATGCAGGTCAAAAACCACAATGAGATATCACCTCATACCTGTTAGAATGACTACTGTTTTAAAAAAATAACAAGTGTTAGCAAAAATGTGGAAAAATTGGAACCCTTGTACACTGTTGGTGGGAATGTAAAATGGTGCAGCTGCTATGAAAAACAGTATAAAAGTTACTAGAAAAATTAGAAATACAATTATCATACGATCCAGAAATCCTACTTCTGAGTATATATCCAAAAGAATTGAGAGCATTGCCAATCTTGCAAGAGAAAAGTAGTATCTCAGAGCCATTTTAGTTTACATTTATTATAAGTGAATTTAGATGTCTTTTAATATGTTTAAGAGTGATCTTATTCTTTCTTTTCTATGAACTCTGTTCACATCCTTTCTTTAATCATCACTTTGTCTTTAGATTCAACTTTGTACTTACTGATGGCAAAACAAAGGAGTGGCCTTTAAAGATTAAACAAGCCTTGTTATTTCTGCAGAACACTTGAAAAATACCAGGGTGGTTGCTTTAATATTGAATGGTTAATTCTTAATTCACAAGATGAGTGAGAACTCCCTGGGAATTAAGAATTAACTATATGGTGCATTTTAGTAATTTGTGCACTAATGGGTAAAGTAGTTGCCTTGTCTGTTTATTGGTTTTTTTGTGAATGTTAAGTGAGAAAGTGTGTGCTAGCAGTTTTTATATTGAAAAAAAGACTTATCCTTGAAAAATATTAGAATCCTGAGACTTATTTAAATACATTTGAGAACTGTTTCTGTAGAAATTATACTGCAATTCAATGGACGAATCTGTCTATATATAAATACTGTTTAAAACACAACCTTTTAGAAATGGGATCAAACACTTACCTTACCTAATCACATTTATTTTATAGCCTGAATTAATTAAGGCTGTGTCAGTGTAACTCCAATTCAGTGCAAGCAACATCGAGATTAGTTGTGATGTGTCACATAAACCCCCCAGGATGTTGTTCCCGTGCCACTTTTTAATCTTCTGGGTTAGTAACATGATGTGTCTTCTAAATAACCAGATTGTGATACTATCAAAGCCAGGAAAAACCCCTTAATTTTCAAGCTACCAATCAAACACTAGAAAGTTGGCATGAAGGTTAATTATAATTAATGTTTTCTTAATATTTCAATGAAATGGAGCACGCAAAAAGTTATTTTCAAGCTTCTGATAAAGAGTAACTAGTGTATCAAGTGAACAAATCAAGATAATTTGAGAGTCGATGTACTAATATAAAGCTGTAACAAGCAAACAATAGTAAGTAAAAGGACAGGTGAACAGGATAGAAAAAGACTCTCCTGTTTGCACAGAACCAAAAGGCAGATGCGCTAGTGCAGCATTTCAGCATCATTTCAACAAACGCTTTGATGACCTCCACACACTCACAATCATAAATTAGGAAGAGTACCTGCTCTTGCACCAGGAATTCCACTAGCCACTTTAAGTGATTTTATTTAATTCTAACAACCCTAAGAAATATAATTTCGCCCTTTTATAGATGAGAAAAACAAACTTCCTAAAGATAACACTGCAAATAAGTGAGGGACCTGAGCTCTAAACTTAAGTATGTCTGACCCCTAAACCCTATTCTACTTCGAATATATTCTACTTCTACTTCCAAAGAATTATCTGGAGCATAAGATTTATTTGAATACACATAATCTTCATCCATGAATTGTGTTTCAGGTCAATGGTATCATATTTAAGACCCGCAACATTTTTGATATATGAAGATATTAAACTTTCCAGAATATATTATACTGGGAAACTGAGAGTGGTTGTGAAACAGGATGGCACGCTATTAAAAAACAGAATGAAAAGTGAACAGCATAGACTGAAGGGAAGTTAAGAACAGCAAAGCCCCAAAAGGCATCTGAGGATTAGAACTGGTCAGAAGCTGGAGAAGGCAGCTGTACAGTTAGCAGTGCTGTGGTAAATAAATGAGCAATCATCTGCCAGGACTTGCCTAAAAAAAGATGCAATACACCAGGGCTGGTGGTTGGAGAAAACTCTCCATGAAGCTTGTGCATTTCTGCTTGTGTTGTGAGTGAGGTGCTAACCGTTCTATGTTCTGAACTACCTTTTCACACCCTTCAGGTGGTGGCCTAACCAGAAGGCGACCTAGAGAATTCAGATTTCATTCTGGCTCAGCCACCTAGATGCTCTTGTTGGCTCGATGTGGTTCTAGATCAGAAAGATAATGGCCACTGATCACTCAGCACCCTTATAACAGCCCGCCCAGCTAAAGTGACACACACAATGGGTCTCTGTAAGTTTTATTAAAAATATGCGTGTCCTGCCTGATGTACCTGGATTAATTCTTCAAGTCAAGGGGAAAGGTCAGCTCAGAAACTTGGGAAAATCATCTGGTCTCCTAAGACAGACTTGGAGGCTACATGGGATTTGCTTAGCTGGTTGGGTGTGGGATTCTGGGGAACATGGTTGAGATCAGCACTACAGGTTGGCCTCATCTACTTGCTTGGAGTCCTGTTAATAGTAGCCCTTGTTAAATGCTATCTGAGACAGATTGAAAGTTTGGTCCCAGCCTCTTTTGGTGAGGCCAGTCCGAGAGGCTGAATGAGTGGTACACTCAGGAAAATTTGCCAGAAGCTCAGACGGTAGAGCAAGAGGAGTGGCTGTTTCGGGGAGACTATGGGTCTTCCCATGGGTCTTGCATGTTTCTGTGTATCTTGTGAGGGAAGTACTAACTGCCCTTTCATTCTGAACTATCTTTTTAAGGATATTTGTATAAGAAAGCCCTTCCTCTGGGGCACAAAAACAGTTGCACCTTTCAGGATAGATTAGGGTTTCTAGGCTCCACATCCAGTGTTCCTTTACTTCTCAAAAGTTGACTTTAATAATGGATTAGAATATATAAAGCTTCTGTTCATGTCTGCAGTATAGTGAACAGAAGGTAGAATTCTTCAACTAAGGTGATAATTCCAGCTGCCCACAAAAAACATGTTTCTCAAACTGAATTAAAAAAAAAATCAGGGACAATAAGTGATATCAGAACCGCCATTCTGAAATTGAAAAATTTCAACATGGGAGGAGAATCCCTGCCCTAAAGTAATTAGCTTCAGCTGGAAAGAGAGAATCTACTCTTCATTATGATGTTCAAGTTGATGATTTTGTATTTTCCTATAGATATTTTAACTGTAGGATTTGGTGATATTTTGTTTTCATAATATGTCTGTCAATGAAAAATATTTGTTTCCTCTGCCTATGAAGAGGAAATATTTATTGGGTCCCTACACTGCACCAAGTACTTTTAGTCTCTGGGGCTACAGCTGTATATAAGTTAGACCAGGCTCTGTCCTCATGGAGGTTTTACTAGAGGTAAAAAAGAAAATAGTTCAATTTAGTTTACATTTACTAGTTTTCTCAAGGTGAAAGAATTCTACCCATAAAGATGACTATACAAAAGTTCTCTTTGAACATTTCTCAGCAAGTACTTCATAAAGGCCTCATTCCCATTGATGTTCATTCCTATTGATATTTTTGCCACTGAATAGTAATATAATAGTGATAAGAATACCTGCTAAAAGTTAAACAGTACTTACTAAGAGCCAGTCATTATTCAAAAGATTTTACATGTACCATTTAATCTAATCATCACTACAACACTGTGCAACAAGAAATATTATCTCATTTTTAGAGGATGAAACTAGGGCACAGAAAATTCAAGTAACATGGTGAGGTTCAAAGCCACTGTCTGGATCCAGGGTCTGCATAACTCTTAAGCTATAATGCATGGATTTTTGGTTAGCTAAAACCAATGGAATGGTTAATTGTAATGAATATAATTCAAATACTTTTAGAGAACAATCATTTTAAAATACCACCTTATAGATCAATGTAAGGTTTCTACCAAATTTTTTTAAATGTTTAAACAGAGTAGAATTGAATTAAACTAATTTCTGTGTAGATTTATGACTTAAGTACATGTTTTTCTGCATATAATTTTTCAAAAGTCTTATCCATTTTATAATTTTCTAATGGCATTTGAGATACATTTTAAGGTATTTTTCTAGGTTGCTGAGCATCTCAACTTGAAATAAAATAGCTCTTTCATAACAGTACTAAATTGCCAGTGTATAGCACTTTTAGGAAAGAAAGTTTTACTGTTGAGTTTTAAAATGCATAATTTAGAATTTTGGTGAAAACAATTTGAAATGTTTTTTGAAACAGAAGCAAACTATAAACAGGAGGGCAGAAGGAGTTATTCTCAAACCATTCATCTAATGAAAAATACATAAATCACCTCCTTGTCAAATGAGCCGATGGTAGGTTTTTCCAAAACATAAATCTTCTCTGAGGCTAAACATAAATCTTCCTAGGGCCTTAAGCATCAACTCCCCTACATTTCTGCACAGACTCAATAAAAATAGATTTATAGTATAGAAACACTCTCTATTTTAATCAACTAATTTATTTATGTAAGCCTTTTGCCCACAAATTTTAAAAAGCATTAATTTAAAAAAAATATTTCAACTGCCTTCTTTCTACTGATCCACTAGTACCCTAAAAATCCCAATATTGGCCTGGATCACCAGTTTCAGAAAGTTAACAAGAATTAACTATGAATTATGTAACTTTACTAGATTAATATTATTAATTCAAATTCAGGCAATCCATAGAAAGACCATATAAATAACAGATTTTGAAATGTAAGGAATTCAAAATAATCTTAAATTGAATTGCCTGTCACTTACTATGCTATAGTACATATTTTAATAGGTAAATATAAATATGTATAATTCATAAATGCTATAGAACATGTATTTATTCTGATAAGAACAGAAAGAGAAATTATGTTCTATGGGCATTTAACAAGAATTTTTCTACTTCATTCACCTAAAAAGAAATAGTTATAGTTCCTTAGCAATTTTAATAAGAAAGCATCATTTAGTATTTGAGGCTGTGATTTAAATGTATTCAAAGTAAATAACTTTAAATTACAGCATGAAAATTCTAGCAAAAAAATTACTTTCTCTGAAATAATGTTTTTGTGTAGGGTCAACAGAACTACTGTTCTGTTGTGTACCAATACTTGTACACTATTTGTATATTAATTGCAAACGATCAGTTTATAAAATGATCAGCTTTAACCATCTGGTTGCTTTTTCTTAAACCAAATAGGTCCCAAGAAGGCAGTGACAAGGAGTATTTCTGTGTCCCCAGATATCTAGTGTCTGATATATAATTAGCATTCGAATAAGTAAAAGTAGGTAAAAAGGGAAGGAGAAGCTAGGGAAGGGACCAGGTCATCTACTGAACTGATTTTGTATCTTGTACACACTAATTTAGAAAATAGCCTTATTCCTTAGGTGAATACTATATGATCTCTTGTGCATTAGGGCCATCTGTTAATTTGTGTCATTTGATCTATAAATGACCAGCTGAGATTGTCTCTCAGTTACTTTTGGTATTTAAGGTAGTTTTTATAGGGTGAAGTCTGTGCCCCGCCCCCGTGCCTATAACTCACATAAGCTGGATTTATCTGGGCCCCAGGGCTGCATTTAAAGTATCAGTTAGTGAGCATGCCTAAGACACTTCTGCTGTTGATTGACTTAACCTTTGGCTTCTGTGTAAACATTTGGTGCCATCTGGGTGAGAATTTAATGACTCCCAAAAGGGACATGGCCAGAGCCACATAGGCATTTTCCTGGGAACTAAAATAAGTGGATACATTGAAGGAGCACTGCTGCACCTTCCTTCACTTGTCGCTTCTGACATGAGGTGCAAAGCCCAGAAGAGACAAGAAGGAAGGAGACAGAGGTGTCAGCCTACTGCCTCATTTCAGTAACAGTCGCTGCCTTGTTTCTGGAGCTTCAGCAAAACTTTACTGAAAAAACAGTAGTATATTATCTAGTGGAGGAGAAGTTGGTAATAGTAAGGATATAAAACATACACAACAATTTTTAAAAGTTTTATATATAAAGAAGTACTACATTTACACAAAATTAAGATTTTAACAACAAATGATGAAGAATAAAGAAATGTACTTTTTATACCTGCATATTTAAATGTAAGGGTTTATATCTAATATTTAAATGTAAAGAAAAAGCTAAGGTAAAATGTCATAATTCAAATAACGTGAATAAACCATAAAATACCTACATTTAATAGAGGATTATTAGGTCAAAATCTTGGTGATTTCAGAATAATTTATCAGAATCTATTTTTAACATAAATTTACATTATGCTCTTAGAATAAACTGTATTTTGATCAAACAAGTTTGGATGTTATTATAATAAGTTTTCCTTATTCAGTGTTGGTTTTAACTCACATAAATACATATCTTCTTTGTAAGTTATAAATACCAACAGAAGAGACATTTCAAATTCATCAGTAACTCATTTTTTCCCCCGGATTTATTGGGATACAATTGACATATCACACTGTGTAAGTTTAAGATGCACAACGTGATGATTTGAGATGCGTATCTATAGTGAAATGATTACCACAATAAGGTTAGTTAATAGCTCCATCATCTCACATAGACACCCTTCTTTTGCACGTCTGGTGATAACATTTAAGATCTAGTCTTTTACTCACTTTCAGGTATATAATACAGCATTGCTAACTAGAGTCACCATGCTGTATATTAGATCTCCAGAACTTATTCATCATAAAACTAGAAGTTTGTACATTTTGACCAACATTTCCCTATTTCCCCCACCCTCCACCCCTCCCAACCACTATTCTACTATCTGTTTCTATGAATTCAGCTTTTTTATCTTCTGCATACAAGTGGGAACATATAGTATTTGTCCTTCTGACTTATTTCATTTAGCATAATGACCTGAAGGACCATCCATACTGTCACAAGTGACAGGATTTCTTTCTTTTTATGGCTGAATAATTTTGTAAGTGTGTGTGTGTGTGTGTGTGTGTGTGTGTATCTCCATGTTCTTTATCCATTCATCTCTTGATGGACACTTGTTAGGTTGTTTCCATGTCCTGGCTATTTGTGAATAGTGCTGCAATGAGCATGGAAATGCAGATATTCCTTTGAAATACAGTTGACCCTTTAACAACACAGGGGTTAGGAGTGTAGTCAAATATCAGTGTATAACTTTATAGCCAACCCTCAGTATCCATGGTTCCATATCCTTGGATTCTACCAACCATGGCTCATATAGTAAATTCACATATAAATGGGAATTCATGCAATTCAAACCTGGGTTGTTCAAGGGTCAACTGTACTGACTGCATTTCTTTGGGATATATACTCAGAATTCGGATTGCTAAATCATATGGTAGTCTTATTTTTAATTTTTTTAAGGATCCTCCATACTGTTTTCCATAGAGGCTGCACCAGTTTACATTCCCACCAACAGGGCACAGGGCTCCCTTTTCTCCACATCCTCGCCAACACTTGTTATCTCTTGTCTTTTTGATAATAGTCCTACTGACAGGGGTGAGGTGATATCTCATTGTGGTTTTGATTTGCATTTCCCTGATGACTGGCAATGTTGAACATCTTTTCATGTACCTGTTGGCCAAATGAATGTCTTCTTTGGGAAAATATCTATTCAGGTCCTTTGCTCATTTTAAAATGGGATTAATTTGGGCTTTTTGCTGTTGAGTTAAATGAGTTCCTAATATATTTTGTATATTAACCCTTTGTCAGATATACGGTTGTAAATATTTCTCCCATTCCATAGTTGCCTTTTCATTTTGTCGACTGTTTCTTTTGCTGTACAGAAACTTTTGAGTTTGATGTAGTCCCACATTTTTATTTTTGCTTTTGTTGCTGTACTTATGGAGTCATAGTCAAAAATTCATTGCCAAGACCAATGTCAAGTAGATTTTCCTTATGTTTTCTTCTAGGAGTTTTATAGTTTCAGCTCTTACATTTAAGTCTTTAAATCATTTCAAGTTAATTTTTGTGAGTGGTGTAAGATAGGGGTCCAATTCAGTCTTTGGCATGTGATTACCCAGTTTTCCCCCAAATCATTGAAGAGACTATATTTTCTCCAATGAGTGTTGTTGGCTCCCTCATCAAATATTAGTTGACGGTATATGCCTGGATTTATTTCTGGGCTCCCAGTTATGTTCCAGTGGTGTATGTGTCTATTTTTGTGACAGTACCATACTGTTTTGATTAATACAACTTTGTAATATAGTTAGAGGTCAAGAAGTGTGATGCCTCCAGCTTTGTTCTTCCTTATCAGGATTGCTTTGGCTCTTTACAGTCTTTCATGATTTCATAAGAATGTTAGGATTTTTTTCTATTTCTATAAAAAAAATGCCATTAGAATTTTGATAGGGATTGCACTGAATCTATAGATGGCTTTGGGTAGTATGAACATTTTAACAATATTATTTCTTCCAATCCATGAACACAGCATGTATTTCTATTTGTTTGTGTTTTCTTCCATGTCTTTCACCAAAGTCTTGTAGTTTTCACTGCACATATCTTCTTCCTTTCTTGGTTAAATTTATTCCTAAAATGTTATTGTTGTTGATGCTATTGTGAATAGGATTGATTTCTTTATTTCTTTTTCAGATATTTTGTTAGTGTATAGAAATGAAACTGATTTCTGTGTGTTGATTTTGTATCCTGCAGCTTTACTGAATTTGTTGATTATTCCTAACAGTTTTTTGGTGGAGTCTTTAAAATTTTCTATATGTAAGATCTTGACATCTGCAAATAAAGAAAATTTTACTTTTTCTTTTCTGATTTGAATGCATTTTATTTCTTTTTTCTTCCCTAATTTCTCTGGCTAAGACTTCCAGTACTATGTTGAATAAGACTGGGAAGAGTGGGCACACTTGTCTTGTTCCTGATCTTAGAGGAAAAGCTTTCAACCTTCCACTGTTGAGTATGATGTTTGCTCTGGGCTTGTCATACATGCCCTTTATTATGTTGAGGTATGTTCCTTCTATAGCCAATTTGTTGAGGGTTTTTATCATGAAACATTGTTGAATTGTATCAAATGTTTTTTCTGTGTCTATTGAGATGATCATATGATTTTCATCTTTCATTTTATTAATGTGGTATATCACACTATTTGACTTTTGTATGTTGAAACATCCTTGCATTTCAGGGGTCACAGTGTATAATCCTTTTAATATGATGTTGAATTCGATTTGCTAGTATTTTTTTGAAAATTTTTGCATTTATAATCATCCAGGATATTGGTCTGGAGTTTTCTTATAGTGTCCCTATCTGGCTTTAGTATCAGGGTAATGCTTGCTTCATGTTATGAGTTTGGAAATGTTTCCTCCTCTTAAATTTTTTGGAACAGTTTGAGAAGGAGTGGCATTAATTCTTTAAATGTCTGGTATAATTCACCAGTGAAATATCTAGTCCTGGACTTTTCTTTATTGAGAGGTTCTTTATTACTGATACAATTTTTTCACTCATTATTAGTCCATTCAAATTTTCTATTTCTTCATGATTCAGTCTTGGTAGGAATTTATCCATTTCTTCTAGGCTGTCTGATTTGTTGGTGTATAATTATTCATAGTACTCTCTTATGATCCTTTTTATTTCTATTGTATTATTTGTAATGTCTCCTCTTTTATTTCTGATTTTATTTAGTCTTTTCTCTATTTTCTTAGTTAGTCTAGCTAAAAGTTTGTCAAAAACCAGCTCTTAGTTTAATTGATCTTTTCTATTGTTTTTCTGGTCTCCATTTCATTTATCCCTGCCCTGATCATTGTTATTTTTTTGATTCTGCTAACTTTGGACCTTGTTTGTTCTTCCTTTCCTAGGACATTTAGGTGTAAAGTTAGGTTGTTTACTTGAGATCTTTCTTTTTTCTTAATGTAGGCATTTATAGCTATAAACACCTCTCTTAGAATTGCCTTTGCTTCATCCTATAAGTTTTGGTATGTTTTGTTTCCATTTTCACTTTTTTTAAGATATTTTTATATTTCCCTTTTAATTTTTGACCCATTGGCTGTACAGGAGTGTGTTGCTTAATTTCCACATATTTTTAAATTTTCCAGCTTTTCTATTTTTATTGATTTTAGTTTCAGACTGTCTTTTCTCCATTGTATATTCTTGCCTCCTTTGTTGTAGATTGACTGTAGGTGTGTGGTTTTATTTCTGGGTTCTTTATTCTGTTCCATTTGTCTATATGTCTGCTTTTGTGCCAATACCACAATGTTTTGATTACTGAAGGTTTGTAGTATTATCTGAAGTCTGGGAAGCTTATGCCTCCAGTTTTATTATTTTTCCTCAGGATTGCTTTGGCAATTCTGGGTCTTTTGTGGCTGCATATAAATTTTAGGATTATTGTTTTTAGTTCTGTGAAAAGTGTCATGGGTAATTTGATAGGGATTGCATTAAATTCGTATATTGCTTTGGGTAGTATGGCCATCTTAACAATACTAATTCTTTCAATCCAAGAGAAATGGATATCTTTCCATTTCTTTGAATCATCTTCAATTTCCTTTATCAATGTCTTATAGCTTTCACTGTATAGGTCTTTCACCTCCTTAGTTAGGTTTATATCTAAATTTTTTTTGATGTGATTTTAAATGGGATTTTTGAGTTTTTTTTACTTTCTTTTTCTGGTATTTCATTGTTACCGTAAAGAAATGCAATATATTTCTGTATATTAATTTTGTATCCTGCAACCTTGCTGAATTCTTTTATTAATTCTAATAGTTTTTGTGTGAAGTCTTTAGGGTTTTCTATGTAGAGTATCATGTCATCTGCATATAGTGACAATTTAATCTCTTCCCTTCCAACTTGGATCCTTTATTTCTTTTTCTTGTCTGACTGCTGTGGCTAAGTCTTCCAATTCTATGTTGAATAGAAGTAGTAAGAGTGGGCATCCTTGCTTGCTCCAGAAACTAACAGGAAGGGTTTCAGCTTTTCACCAGTAAGTTATAAGTTGGCTATGGGTTTGTCATAAATGGCTCTTATTATGTTGAGATATGTTCCCTCTATACCCACTTTGGTGAGAGTTTTTATCATGGATGAACGTTGAATTTTATCAAATGCCTTTTCTGTGTCTATTGAGATGATCATGTGGTTTTTGTCTTCTCTTTTGTTGATGTGATGTAAGGCACTGGTTGATTTGAGTATGTTGAACCATCCTTGTGACCCTGAAATGAATCCAACTTGATCATGGTGTATGATACTTTTCATGTACTGTTAGATTCAGTTTGCTAATATTCTGTTGAGGAGTTTTGCATCTATATTCATCAAGGATATTCCTCTATAATTTTCTTTTTTTGCAGTGTCTTTCTCTAATTTTGGTTTCAGGGTGATAATGGCTTCATATAATGACTGTGGGAGCAGTCCCTCATTTCATTCTTTTGGAATAGTTTATGAAGGATAGATATAAATTCTTATTTGTGTATTTGGTAGAATTCCCCAGTGAGCCATCTGGTCCTGGGCTTTTGTTTACAGGGAGGTTTTTTTTTTTTTTTTAATTACAGATTCTATTTCACTTCTAGTAATCAGTCTGTTCAAATGATCTGTTTCTTCTTGACTCAGCTTTGGCAGGCTATATGTTTCTAGAAACTTGTTCATTTCTTCCAAGTTGTCCAATCTGTTGGCATATAACTGTTCATAGTATTTTCTCATGATGTTTTGTATTTCTGTGGTATTGGTAGTTATCTCCCCTCTTTCATTTCTCATTTTGTTTACTTGGGTCCTCTCTCTTTCCTTCTTGGTGAACCTGGCTAGAGGTTTGTCAATTTTATTTATCCTTTCAAAAAACCAGCTCGTAGTTTTATTGATCTTTTTTATTGTTTTTTATCTCAATTTTATTTATTTCCCCTCTGATCTTTATTATTTCCTTCTTTCTGCTGATTTTGGGTTTTGTTCTTCTTTTTCTAATTCTTTTAGGTGATAGGTTAGGTTGTTTACTTGATGTTTTTCTTGTTTCTTGAAGAGGGCCTGTATCACTATGAACTTCCCTATTAGAACTGCCTTTGCTGTATCCCATAGATTTTTTAAAAACATCTTTATTGTAGTATAATTGCTTTACAATGGTGTTAGTTTCTGCTTTATAACAAAGTGAATCAGTTATACATATACATTTGTCCCCATCCCATAGATTTTTGTAAGGCTATGTTTTCATTGTTGTTTGTCTCAAAGTATTTTCTGATTTTTTCATTGACCCACTGGTTTTTTAATAGCATGATTATGATTAGTCTCCATGTAATGTTTTTTTTCCCCAGTTTTTCTTTCTGTGGTTGATTTCTAGTTTCTTACCATTGTGGTGAGAAAAGATGCTTGAAATAACTTCTATCCTCTTAAATGTGTTGATGCTTGTTTTGTGTCTTAGTATGTGGTCTATCCTAGAGAATGTTCCATGCACGATTGAAAAGAATGTGTATTCTGGGGTTTCTGGATGTAGTTTCCTGTAGATATCAATTAAGTCCAACTGTTATATTGTGTCATTTAGGATCTCTGTTGCCTTACTGATTTCCTGTATGGAAGATTGGTCCATTGATGTCAGTGTGGTGTTAAAGTATGCCACTATTATTGTATTCCTGTCAATTTCTCCTTTTATGTCTGTTAGTATTTGTTTTATACATTTAGATGCTCCTATATTGGGTGCATATATGTTAATGAGTATAATATCTTCTTCTTGTATTGACCCCCTTATCAATATCTAATGCCATTCTTTGTCCTTGGTTATAGACTTTGTTTTAAAGTCTATTTTGGCTGATATGAGTATTGCTACCCCTGCTTTTTTGTTGTTTTCATTTGCATGAAATATCTTTTTCCACCCCCTTGCTTTCAATCTATGTGTGTCTTTCACCCTAAAGTGAGTCTTTTGTAGCAGCATATTATAGATTCTAGTGTTTTTTTTATCCAATCTGCCACTCAATGTCTTTTAATTGGAGCATTTAGTCCATTGACATTTAAAGTAATTATTGATAAGATGTATTTATTACCATTTTAAACCTTATTTTCCAGCTGATTTTGTAGTTCTTCTTTGTTCCTTTCTTTTTGGTTTTCCTTTTGTGGTTTGATGGTTTTCTTTTGTATTATGCTTGAGTGCCTTTCTTTTTGGTTTTTGTGAATCTGTTGTATGTTTTTGATTTGTGGCTACTCTGGTTTTCAAGTATGTTAACCCAGAACTATATCTACTTGCTTTAGACTGATAGTCATGTAAGTTCAGACACATTCTAAAAATGTATATATATATTTTTTACTCCCCTCTTCTGCATTTTGTGATTTTGATGTCCTATTTTACATCTTCATATTTATCTTTTTGCTGTTAATTGTAGTTATAATTGCTTTAACAACATTTTTTATTGTTTTTTAATCTTTGCACTGGCTTATTTAAGTGATGTTTAATCATTTTATATATTGGCCTGTCCTACTGTGTTTTTCCCTTTCCTATAGATTCTTGCTTCTTTTATATTTAGAGAAGATCTTTAAATATTTCTTTTAGGTTAGCTTTAGTATTGCTGTATTCTTTCAGTTTCTGTCAAGAAATTATTTGTTTCTCCTTTTTTAAATGATAATATTGCTGGGTAGAGTTTCCTAGGTTGCAGGTTTTCCCCTTTCAGGACTTTGAATATATATTGACACTCCCTTCTGGCCTGCAAAGTTTCTGTAGAGGAATCAGCCTATGAGGGTTCCCTTGTAACTGACTCTTTGTTTTTCTCTTGCTGACTTCAGAATCCTCTCTTTTACTTTTGCCATTTTAATTATGATATGTCTTGATGTGGGTCTGTTTGGGTTCACCTTGTTCAGAACCCTCTGTGCTCCCTGTACCTGAATATCTCTTTCTTTATTTAGTTTTGGGAAGTGTTCAGCCATAATTTCTTCAAATACAATTTTTGATCCCTTTCTCTCTCTTTTTTTTTTCCTTCTGGAACTCTTATTACGTGTAGGTTAGCACACTTTATATAATACCATAGATCTCGTATGTTTCTTTCATTTTTAAAAAATTTATTTATTTTTGGCTGCGTTGGGTATTCATTGCTATGCGTGGGCTTTCTCTAGTTGCGGCAAGCGGGGGCTACTCTTCATTGTGGTGTGCAGGCTTCTCATTGCAGTGGCTTCTCTTGTTGCGGAGCACGGGCTCTAGGCACGCAGGCTTCAGTAGTTGTGGCACGTGGGCTCAGTAGTTGTGCCTTGTGGGCTCTAGAGCACAGGCTCAGTAGTTGTGGCACAGGGGCTTAGTTGCTCCGTGGCATGTGGGATCTTCCTGGACCAGGGCTCGAGCCCATGTCCCCTGCATTGGCAGGTGGATTCTTAACCACTGCACCACCAGGGAAGCCTTCATTTGTTTTTTCATTTGTCTTTCTGTGTGCTGTTCTGATTGGGTGATTTCCATTATTCTATCTTCCAAATCACTAATTTGTTCTTCTGCATTATTCAGTCTGCTTTTAGCTCATTTTTTATCTCAGCAATTGAGTTGTCTAATTTTGATTGTTTCTTCTTTACAGTTTTTAGTTCCTTGTTACAGTGATCTGCATTTCTATTGAAAATCTTTCTTAATTCCTTTAGCATTTTAATTACCTCCTTTTTGAACTCAGAGGTCTAGTAGACTGAAGAGGTATGTTTCATTAATTGTTTTTTAGGGGATTTCACTTGTTCTTTTTATTGAGAGTAGTTCCTGTTTCTTCATTTTACTTATATTTCTCTGACTCTATGAAGTTAGGAGAAACAGTTATCTACTGTGGTCTTGGAGGGCTGTTTTTATGTCGGAGCATCCCTTTGCAGACTATGTAAGTCTAATATTTTTGCTGTGAGAACTGTTTTCATAACGGATGCCTGCCACATCTCTCCTCAGAGTGTGCTGGCTGTTATCCCCTTGATAGAGGGTATGACTGGTGCCGTGGTATCCAAATCCTGCCCTGCACGTTGGGTGGGGCCTCCTCTTTGCTCCGTGGCTGTCACAACCCTGTTGGAGGTGGGGTCTGCTCCCCAGTTGTTTCAGTAGAAGCCGTGAAGGTTGGGTTTGATAAGGCTCTGTTGACCTTAAGTGTGTGCTCTGTCCCAAGGAGGTGAGTGCTGAAGCAAGAGAAGCCCATGTGGTCACAGTGAACCTATGCACCACCTATTCAGACGTCCACAGTTCTGCTCAGAAGCAGCCCAAGGTCACATCCCTTTCTCTGTTGTGTTTGTCCCAGACCTAGTGTAAGGCTGGCCCTGGGGATCAGGGCATTGTAGCTGCAGGAATTGAAGTGGTGTGCTGCCACCTGAGACCTAGGCCTCCTCTGTGGTAGGGCTCTCCCAGAGCCTCTCCCCCAGGATTCCAGCTCCAAGTTTTGTGTGAGGTGGGTGGAACTGAAGCATTCCTGCTGGGAAAGGAACCTCTGCACACTTCTCGCCAGGGCCTGTCCGCTGGAGATGTGCCATTCTGTGGACAGTGCCCCCCACTGGTGTGCACACCAATGAAGTCTGCTGCTGCAGGGCCCACCTCTCACCTGCCCCCACTGTGGGAGTGCTGATTATGGGCTCAGGTGTCAGCCCCTGCCCCACAGTGCGTGAACGCACAAAGCCCGCCAATGGAGCAGTGCCCCGCGTGGGCAGGCTAATTGTGGGGGGTCCCTATGGTGGGCCCACACTCTGCCATATGTGCACTAACAACAGGCTCTGGGGTTAGGTCTGGACTACACTCCAGGCCCTGGGGGCTGTCTACACACAGCTAGACCGAGTCCTCTCCCAGCGTTCGTCCACAGAAGCCCAAGTTTCAGCTCCTACCTCCTCTGTATTCTAGCAGCTCCACCCAAAGTGCGTTTCAGACTGGGAGGTGGGTAAGGTGGCAGCCATCACTACCAGTCTCTCTGTGCCCTGACTGCTAACAAGCCAGCACACACAGACTCCTCGTGGGCAGAGTCCAGGCCCGCTCCAGCTCCTCTATCTGTCCCGATGGACCCCCCAGCTAGTGAAGGGTTTCCAAGGGCGAGGGGCTGCCCATGCGGACCTTTCCTCTTTCACAGCTCCCTCCCAGGGGCACCTGTCCTGTCCCAATGCCTTTTTTATTTTGCGGGAATCTTTCTTCCAGCTTTGGCTGTGTAAGAGATCTTCTGCTAGATTTCAGTTGGTTTTCTGTGAGAATTGTTCCACCTGCAGTTGTATTTTTGATGTGTTTGTGGGGGGAGGTGAGCTCCACGTCCTCCTAATCTGCCATCTTGACCTCCTACTTTAGCGTCTCTCTTATATCTTTAGATAAGTGTAAAGATCAGCTTGTACTCCTTTGGTGTCTGCCAGCTGAACAGGGCAAAGGGACGTCTACAAGGTGCTACCTGGCAGAAAGATGTCAGCTGTCACTAAAAATCCACAAGATAGATAGAGTCCAATATAATATTCTGGCTGAGGGGTCAAATTTGCTTATCGGGTGAAATGATACAGATAGAGATTGCATTTTGGTCTTCAAACACAAGTTGAAAACAACTAGGTAATCAGATAACTACGTGGAATGATTGAGCACATAACTCAGTTGAAGAAAAGCAAGCATGTGATTTAAATAAAATGAGCAGGCTTAACTCGAAATCACTGTCAAATAATGTAAGAAATAAACTCCACAAATTATAAAAAATTGAATAATATGCATTTAAAGTCTCCTCTCAAATAAATAGTTTTTATTTCCATCTTGAAAATCAAAGCTTCAAGCAGAGAATTCCAGTGTGAATTGAACTTGGATAGTCCTAAGAAAGTCATTCGTTTGGTTCCTTAGATTTTCCACTTATGAAGAGATATTTGCCCTTCAAGTGAGCATTGCAAAGATTATCTGTGTAAGACATTATTAATATAGTGTTCATAATGACATTTTCAAGTACAAAGATAAATAGGAATGTTATCAAAGTCACACAGCCTTTGCGAGTCCTATGCTGCTCCGCTGGAAGACCCCCATCCAGATGCTAGACTTCTTTATACCTAACCTTCTATGACCACGACAGGTCTCGGAAAACTGATGATTTAAATTCTTAATTTATGTCATTAGATGATAGCAACATAAAATTCAAGAGACCTCAGGCTACACATGATCTTAATTAAAAGCTTTTCTTCTTTTCCATTAGGCTTAGTGTCATTCTCAGACCAAATCTTTAAGTTAAATGAGAAACCCTAACGGACGACGAAGAAAATCAGTAACAGCAAATTGTATCCAAATATAAAATCATTACATACTTATGATTAAATGTTTAATAAATGATGAACCATTTAATTGAGAACAATCCCATTATGTGCACATTATAAACTTTTCTCATAAATCTGTTTCTGAAATACTGACATTTCATCATGTGCAAATCTTAGAAGCAACTCACATAGGAAAAAACAACAGTCTTGAACAGGTTTTGGAGAATGTAAAAGTTTAAATAGGTAGCTATATTTATACGTTGGGTGATTATAGTTTATTTTGTTCTTTTATAGTTTTTAGAGTAAATAGAACTGTCTCTGCTTCCATTAACTTTAAATGTCATGTTAAGGATGTATAATCAAACTTTTAAGGGGCAAAATTATGAACCACATGGAGGGTGGAGGAAATTGCTTAGGTTAGGTACTGCTTCCAGGCTTTTCTAGAACTACCTGCATGACCTCGGGTTAAGCCCTTCAGTGTTGTGGGCAGATGCCTCATCTTTAAAATCTGGAGGTTTGCCTAGATCTACTCAAGTCACTTTCAGTTCTCAAAATATCCAGTGGCTTAAATTCTGGTTTAATAATGATGTAATGTGAATAATAAACAGGTTTAACGTATTTGTTTTGAATTTTGACTTCAAGAATACTTACAGTTAAGGCTGGTGGCCCTGGAGGTCCCAGATCTCCCTAAAATAGATGAAAGAAAAGCTGCAATTACCAATAGTCCCTTTTTGCTCATTTTATACATTTTCTGAATGGATCAAAGCAATATCTAGATAAATCTGGAAGAAAAGTAGAATTTTACCTTGATAAAGGTCTCTGCACAATGAAAAATTGATCATGTGCTTTTAGCTCTCATGATATAAATATCGCCTTGTGCATCCCCATGCTTTCTGCAGCGGCAGAACTTGTTTTGAAAAGCTAAAATAATCTAGTTTCTATTCTTTTGTCTACTAATCCAAAATTAGAATATCTCTTCAAATATGGTTACTTGCCAATGGAGCAGCTGGAAATTGTCAAAACGACAGATTATATTTCTGACAAAGTTAGCATGGGGATCAGAAGAAATAATAAGTGGGTCTCCCCACTTCATGCCTTCCAGCTGCAAGAGCAGTCCCACTGCCTCTTTTAAAGCTTTGCTGAACTGGCCTTGCACTTGCCAACAACTGTATGAGGCTTTGCCTATATTCATGTACTTTTAAATACTAATATTGCTTTGCTGACCTATGTGAATACAAATTACCAGGTGGATATACTGACAAACTATTCAAAATCTAAAAAATATAGTTAATCTAAAAGTTTATCATTTTCCAATTTATAAATATGTCACCTATATGCTTTATTGTATCAGCATCCTTATTTATTTCATGAGAACTCTTAGTCATTAAGATCAAGCATCACTGGGAAAGGCAAGATAGGGGTAAATGATTAAGAAGTACAAACTACTAAGCACGAAATAAATAAGCTACGAGGATATACTGTTCAGCACAGGGAATATAGCCAATATTTTACAATAACTTTAAATGGAGTATAATCTATAAAAATTTTGAATCACTATGCTGTACAACTGAAACTAATATAATATTGTAAATTAACTACACCTCAATAAGAGAAATTAAGTTTTTTTAAAAGGCAAGTCTTAGAATGTTAAATTTGACAGACTCTTAGGGACCCTCCATCTCAACAAAACTCCTCATTTTGCAGACAAATAAATTGAATCCTGGAATGCCGTTGGTGAATTGAATAAAGTCATTGCTTAAAAAAAAGTCAAGCATCACTGCCATAATCCCCCTTCAAATGGACCTTGTGGAACCAACACCATGTGGCATGGGGCACTGGCATGCTGTATTCTCGTGTTGGGAGTATCTCTATGACGTTCTCTTTTTTCATCTAACATAATCACCTCAAAAGTGAGGACTTAGCCTTGTGTAATCATTATTTTGGGAACAACTGAATAAAAATAACCGATAGCTGTTAAAGAACATCGATGGAGCTTAAATCAGTCATTGGGGACCAATTCGCAAAGTCAATTTTAATGTAGAGGTAAATATTGAAGATAGACAAAGATTTCTAAATGGGCTGAGAATGGAGAACAAAATACAGTGCAAAACGTCTACACGCACAATTGTCATCAAACTAGTATCATCCAAGGACCTTACTCAAAACAACTTTTGCTTTTTACTATCTCATAATTCTCTTTTCAAGGTCCCTGCCAATAGGCCACTATAAAATGACATATGAGAAAAGGTGTTAGGAAACGGGGCATTTAGATTAAGACTGAGATGCACAGTTAGCCTCCTTCCCCCCAAAGGTCGCCTGCTTCACCATTGTGGTAGCAGCTCAGTGCTATTGGCAAAGGTCTCCAGTACAGGACATGGCTGCTAATTTGGTGATGCAATACTTAATGCTGTTAAGCAAGGGAGAGAAAAGGGAAATCTTATAAACACAAATTAATGTCGACTAGCAATTGTGCATTTAATCTCCTCAAACTAATTAAATGAACCAAAAGGCTTTTCTTCTTGTTCAGATGCTTTTAACATAACAGCCTTTGGTTAATTTTAACAAAATTAACTTTTGGCAGTTAAACAGTATCAATGAAAAGTCACTTCATAGGTTCTTGGGGTTTTCTTAAGGAAAGATTGGCACTTTCCTGGGTGAATACGGTACCTTTTCTCCTTTTGGGCCAGGTGGACCATGCGGACCCACGTCACCTTTCAAACCCTGTGCAAAGAACACAGCCAATGTGATTTCTATATACAGTTCACAGAAAGCTGCAATTTCGAACAAGTCATTAGTCGCAAAATAAATCATAATTTACTGAACTCCCAAATCTCATCTTCAGTGTGTAGTATAGAAAAACTGGCTCTAAAATGATATACCACATCTGCGCTGTGGTGGGTACAGATACATTAAATCAGTGTGAGGCCGCAATACTGCATATTTGTGCAACTTTGCTTCCTGCTAAAATTACATTAATTCACCATCTGGGAGAACATCATTTAGGTCTATATGAGCTTCTAAGTATCCACTTGGGCTTAAATTTGTGGATGTTGTAAATACCTCTGATTTAGCATTGATTTGGCCTTTATAAAGCTTGCCCCCAAAATTCAAGATTTAAATCAAAAACATTTTTTCGTCTCTATCGAGAAATCTAATTGTGGGGAGGGGAAGGGATGAAGGATGTATTCTTTTCCCATCCCTCACAAAGCTGGAGCTAAAATGCAATCTCTCTCCTGTTTTAAAGTCTGGTTTAGTTTTCTAGCTCCTATTTCTTTTTTTTACCTGGATTTATAAAGCTATCAAATAAAGCTATATAAGACATAGAGAGCATATCAGATAAATATATTCATGAGTCTTCTGAACTCTTGGGTGTTTTAGTAGGTATTTGGTTGATCCGATTCAGAAATGACAGCTGTGAGGAACACCACAATAGATTTCACTGGAGGAGATCAGTGCTACAGTTGAATGTATTCACAGTGTAAACAGAAAGAAAATTAGATAGACACGTCCCAACTGTATGGTAAATAGGAATAAATATCTTTTCTCAGCCTTAATTTAACACATTGGGTGAGGGAAGAACAATAATGGAAAAAAGAAATATTCTGAAGCCACAGAAGGCACAGTAAATCCAAGCATCTTACTGTTCCTAGCTGAGGCATCCAGCTCTTACTGTTCTGACATTTTGTGGTGAATAAACAATGCCAAATGCCATCACTTGTAGCTACTCGATGTAGAAGCTGAGGATGAATTTAAAGCAACAAAAGTAAACGAGATATTTAAAATAATCTTGTTACAAAGAATATGTGAAAACTGTAGCCTTATACTTTAAGAAAAAAAATTTAATGGGTGAAAACATCTATTCAATCATTGGTTAAAACAAACACCTTTGTGGTGCATAAACAACTTTGTGGATAAAATTCATAGCTACGTTCCTTCCATCATTACCTCCAGGTATTTATAGAACAAGGATGAGTGAAAAATTAAATCATATTTGAGGTGTGATATTCTCTTTATTATTTGAAATACCCATTCTTTCCCAAATCAAGCAACACATACTCTATTTATACATGCCTCTGGAGTAAAACTTGGCATCAACATATTCTGAACACTTGTGGAAAGAAAACAGCTATTTCTGTGATTACGGTTTATTCTTAGTTTGCTCATGCATTTATTCAGTAGGCATTTACTGGATACCCTCTGTGCAGTCACCCCTACAGTTGTCAGATCTGTACTGCCCGATAGGTGGCCCTGGGCCTCATGTAGCTTTTCACCCTTGAAACGTGGCTAGTCTGAATGGAAATGTGCCGTGAGTGTGCAATACCATCGGGGTTTCAATATTTGGTACAAAAAAGAATGTACAGTAGCTCATTAATAATTTTTCTGTTGATTACGTATTGAAAAGATAACATTGTGGATATGGGATTAAATAAGATATATTATTAAAATTAGTTTCACCTGTTTCTTTTTACTTTTTACAATGTGGCTATAAGAAAGTATAGTATATTTACCTTTGTCTTGAAATTATAATATTACATTTTAAAATATAATATATTATACTTTATTGGCATTAGAGAGTGTTATTGAGAGACACAAAAAAGAACAGGAAGTTGACAAAGACCCCCTCCTTAACGAAACTTGAGCCAGGACTCAACTTCGGCCCCATCCTGTCTGTCCTTGGCTTGCTTGGCCCAGTTTTAGCAAGAATCTTGTTAAGTCAGTTTAGAAAGAATTCCCCAGCCTTGATATCTGATCAAGTCCCTCATCCCCCTCTTTGATGCATAAGTCTTTGGTGTGCCTTTAGCAAGAATCCTCTTAAGGCAGTTTAGAGAAAATCCCCCAGCCTTGATGTCTGCTCTTAGTAATATTCCATTCGCTGACTATATCGCTCTACTCCTTTGCTATAAATTCCCACTCATCCTTGTTGTATTCAGAGTTGAGCCCAATCTCTCTTCCCTATTGCAATACTCATATTGCAATAATCTTGAATTAAAAATCTTCTTTACCATTTTAACAAGTATCATAATAATTTTTTCGATAACAAAGTCAGGATTCCTGCCCCAATGGAATTCACGTTATAGAGGAGGGTGACCGACAATGAACAGGTCCACGGGCTGAATGTGATGAGTGTGGGGCAGACGCTGCTATTTCAGTGAGGGTAGTGGTTGGAAACGGGCTCTGGGTGGAGGAGATGTTTGTTTCACAGGATCCAGTCATGCAGTGATCCTGGAAAAAAGTGTTGGGGCAAGCGGAGGGACGGGTGGGTGAGGCAACAGCAAGCACAAAAGCCCTCTAGGTGGAAGGAGTGTCATGAGCTGGTAAGGAGGTAAAGAGCAGGAGATGAAATCAAGGTTAGTCAAGGGTCACAGCACATAGAGAACTGCAGGCCCTGGAGAGAAGCATGGGTTTTGTTCTAAGTGCAAGGGGAAGCCACTTAGGGTTTTAGCCTAGAAATGGCATGATTTGACTGTGTTTCCAAAAAAAGATAGTTTTGGCTACAACATGAAAGTAGATTGTACACAGCAAAAGCAGAAGCAGAAAAGGGGGTCTTGCAGCTTTGCAAACAAGAGAGCAAGATGGCTGAGGATGGACTTGCAGAAGCGCTGGAGGTAGGGCCAGGGAAAGGGAGGGACCAAGGCTGATGTGTACTTGGCTTAAGTGACTGGCTATTCCACTCACTGACCACAACTCTCTACTCCTTGGCCATAAATCCCCACTCATCCTTGTACTCAGAGTTGAGCCCAATCTCTCTTCCCTATTGCAATACTCATATTGTGATAATCTTCAATTAGAAGCTTTCTTTACCATTTTAAAAAACCCTCAGAACAGGAGAAAGTATTTGCAAATGAAGCAACTGACAAAGAATTAATCTCCAAAATGTACAAGCAGCTCATGCAGCTCAATATCAAAAAAACAAACAACCCAATCCCAAAGTGGGCAGAAGACCTAAACAGACATTTCTCCAAAGAAGATATACAGATTGCCAACAAACACATGAAAGGATGATCAACATCACTAATTATTAGAAAAATGCAAATCAAAACTACAATGAGGTATCACCTCATACCAGTCAGAATGGCCATAATCAAAAAATCTACAAACAATAAATGCTGCAGAGGGTGTGGAGAAGAGGGAACACTCTTATACTGTTGGTGGGAATGTAAATTGATAGAGCCATTATGGAGAACAGTATGGAGGTTCCTTAAAAAAGTAAAAATAGGGCTTCCCTGGTGGCACAGTGGTTGAGAGTCCGCCTGCCGATGCAGGGGACACGGGTTCGTGCCCCGTTCCGGAAGGATCCCACATGCCGAAGAGTGGCTGGGCCCATGAGCCATGGCCGCTGAGCCTACGCGTCCGGAGCCTGTGCTCCGCGGCGGGAGAGCCCACAGCAGGGAGGGGCCCACGTACCGCAAAAAAAAAAAAAAAAAAAAAACTAAACTAAAAATAGAGTTACCATATGATCCAGCAATCCCACTCCTGGGCATATACCCTGAGAAAACCATAATTCAGAAAGAGTCATGTACCACAATGTTCATTGCAGCTCTATTGACAATAGCCAGGACATGGAAGCAACCTAAGTGTCCATCAACAGATGAATGGATAAAGAAGATGTGGCACATATACACAATGGAATATTACTCAGCCATAAAAAGAAATGAAACTGAGTTATTTGTAGTGATGTGGATGGACCTAGAGTCTGTCATACAGAGTGAAGTAAGTCAGAAAGAGAAAAACAAATTCTGTATATGCTAACACATATATATGGAATCTAAAAAAAAAAAAAAGATTCTGAAGAACGTAGGGGCATGACAGGAATAAAGACGCAGACGTAGAGAATGGACTTGAGGACATGGGTAGGGGGAAGGGTAAGCTGGGACCGAAATGAGAGAGTGGCATGGACATATATACACCACCAAATGTAGAATAGATAGCTAGTGGGAAGCAGCCACATAGCACAGGGAGATCAGCTCTGTGCTTTGTGAACACTTAGAGGGGTGGGATAGGAAGGGTGGGAGGGAGGGAGATGCAAGAGGGAGGAGATATGGGGATATATGTATATGTATAGCTGATTCACTTTGTTATAAAGCAGAAACTAACACACCATTGTAAAGCAATTATACTGCAATAAAGATATTAAAAACAAAAAGCCTTCTTTACCATTTTAACAACGGTCAGAGTGCCATTTACTGCTGAGAAATTTACTAAAAAGAGGTATTCTCTCTTCTTGCTGGTAGAACATCATCCCGAGAAAAAACAAACATGAAGAAAGAAATGGTGGAGAAAGACATCAACTTTCTATTTACGCAACCAATATTATGGAACATCTACACACATGCAAGACTGAACCCAGTACTCCTACGAAGAGATAAGTAGGAAGTCATTGTTTTATTTATTTACTTATTTATTTTTTGAATTTGATTTTTTATACAGAAGGTATCTATTAGTCATCCATTTCATACACATTAGTGTATACTTGTCAATCCCAATCTCCCAATTCATCCCACCACCAGCGCCCCCCGCACTTCCCCCCTTGGTGTCCATACATTTATTCTCTACATTTGTGTCTCTATTTCTTCCCTACAAACCAGTTCATCTGTACCACTTTTCTAGGTTTCACATATATGCGTTAATATACAATATTTGTTTTTCTCTTTCTGACTTACTTCACTCTATATGACAGTCTCTAGATCCATCCACGTCTCAACAAATGACCCAATTTCGTTACTTTTATGGCTGAATAATATTCCATTGTATATATGTACCACATCTTCTTTATCCATTCATCTGTCGATGGGCATTTAGGTTGCTTCCATGACCTGGCTATTGTAAACAGTGCTGCAGTGAACATTGGGGTGCATGTGTCTTTTTGAATTATGGTTTTCTCTGGGTATGTGCCCAGGAGAGGGATTGCTGGATCACATGATAATTTTATTTTCAGTTTTATAACGAACCTCCATACAGTTCTCCATAGTGGCTGTATCAATTTACATTCCCACCAACAGTGCAAGAGGGTTCCCTTTGCTCCACACCCTCTTCAGCATTTTCTGTTTGTAGATTTTCTAATGATGCCCATTCTAACTGGTGTGAGGTGATACCTCATTGTAGTTTTGATTCGCATTTCTCTAATAATTAGTGATGTTGAGCAGCTTTTCATGTGCTTCTTGGCCATCTGTCTGTCTGCTTTGGAGAAATGTCTATTTAGGTCTTCTGCCCATTTTTGGATTGGGTTGTTTGTTTTTTTAATATTGAGCTGCATGAGTTGTTTAAATATTTTGGAGATTAATTCTTTGTCCGTTGATTTGTCTGCAAATATTTTCTCGCATTCTGAGGGTTGTCTTTTCGTCTTGTTTATGGTTTCCTTTGCTGTGCAAAAGCTTGGAAGTTGCATTAGGTCCCATTTGTTTATTTTTGTTTTTATTTCCATTTCTCTAGGAGGTGGATCCAAAAAGATCTTACTGTGATTTATGTCAAACAGTGTTCTTCCTATGTTTCCTCTAAGTGTTTTATAGTGTCCGGTCTTAGATTTAGGTCTCTAATCCATTTTGAGTTTATTTTTGCGTATGGTGTTGGGGAGTGTTCTAATTTCATTGTTTTACATGTAGCTGTCCAGTTTTCCCAGCATCACTTATTGAAGAGACTGTCTTTTCTCCATTGTATATCCTTGCCTCCTTTGTCATACATTAGCTGACCATAGGTATGTGGGTTTATCTCTGGGTTTTCTATCTTGTTCCATTAATCTATATTTCTGTTTTTGTGCCAGTACCATACTGTCTTGATTACTGTAGCTTTGTAGTATAGTCTGAAGTCAGGGATTCTGATTCCTCCAGCTCCGCTTTTCTCCCTCAGGACTGCTTTGGCTGTTTGGGGTCCTTTGTGTCTCCATACAAATTTTAAGATTTTTTGTTGCAGTTCTGTAAAAAATGCTGTTGGTAATTTGACAGGGATTGCATTGAATCTGTAGATTGCTTTGGGTAGTATAGTCATTTTCACAATATTACTTCTTCCAATCGAAGAATATTGTATATCTCTCCACCCGTTGGTATCATCTTTAATTTCTTTCATCAGTGTCTTATAGTTTTCTGCATACAGGCCTTTTGTCTCCCTAGGTAGGTTTATTCTTAGGTATTTTATTCTTTTTATTGCAATGGTAAATGGGAGTGTTTCCTTAATTTCTCATTCAGATTTTTCATCATCAGTATATAGGAATGCAAGAGATTTCTGTGCATTAATTTTGTATCCTGCAACTTTACCAAATTCATTGATTAGCTCCAGTAGTTTTCTACTAGAAACTACTAGTTTTCTAGTAGTTTTCTAGGTGGCATCATTAGGATTCTCTATGTAGAGTATCATGTCAACTGCAAGCAGTGACAGTTTTACTTCTTCTTTTCCAATTTGTAGTCCTTTTATTTCGTTTTCTTCTCTGATTGCCACGGCTAGGACTTCCAAAACTATGTTGAATAATAGTGGTGAGAGTGACATCCTTGTATTGTTCCTAATCTTAGAGGAAATGCTTTCAGGTTTTCACCATTGATAATAATGTTGCTGTAGGTTTGTCGTACATGGCCTTTATTACGTTGAGGTAGGTTCCCTCTATGCCCACTTTCTGGAGAGTTTTTATCATAAATGGGTGTTGAATTTTGTCAAAAGCTTTTTCTGCATCTATTGAGAATATCATATGGTTTTTCTCCTTCAATTTGTTAACATGGTGTATCAAATTGATTGATTTGCATATATTGAAGAATCCTTGCATCCCTGGGATAATTCCCACTTGATCATGGTGTATGATCCTTTTAATGTGCTCTTGGATTCTGTTTGCTAGTATTTTTTGAGGATTTTTGCATCTATATTCATGAGAGATATTGGTCTGTAATTTTCTTTTTTTGTAGTATCTTTGTCTGGTTTTGGTATCAGGGTGATTGATGGTGGCCTCATAGAATCAGTTAGGGAGTGTTCCTTCCTCCACAATTTTTTGGAAGAGTTTGAGAAGCATGGGTGTTAGCTCTTCTCTAAATGTTTGACAGAATACACCTTTATGCCATCTGGTCCTGGATTTTTGTGTGTTGGAAGATTTTTAATCACAGTTTCAATTTCATTACTTGTGATTGGTCTGTTCATATTTTCTATTTCTTCCTGGTTCAGTCTTGGAAGGTTATACCTTTCTAAGAATTTGTCCATTTCTTCCAGTTGTCCATTTTTTTGGCATAGAATTGCTTGTAGTAGTCTCTTAGGATGCTTTGCATTTCTTTGGTGTCTGTTGTTACTTTTCCTTTTGCCTTTCTAATTCTTTTGATTTGAGTCTTCCTTTTTTTCTTGATGAGTCTGGCTAATGGTTTATCAATATTATCTTCTCATAGAACCAGCTTTTAGTTTTATTGATCTTTGCTATTGTCTTCTTTGTTTCTATTTCATTTATTTCTGCTCTGATCTTTATGATTTCTTTCCTTCTGCTAACTTTGGGTTTTGTTTGCTCTACTTTCTCTAGTTCCTTTAGGTGTAAGGTTAGATTGTTTATTTGAGATTTTTCTTGTTTCTTGAGGTAAGCTTGTATAGCTATAAACTTCCCTCTTAGAACTGCTTTTGCTGCATCCCATAGGTTTTGGATCATCGTGTTTTCATTGTCATTTGTCCCTATGTATTTTTTCATTTCCTCTTTGATTTCTTCAGTGATCTCTTAGTTATTTAGTAATGTATTGTTTAGCCTCCATGTGTTTGTGTTTTTTACGTTTTTTTCCCTGTAACTGATTTCTAATCTCATGGTGTTGTGGTTGGAAAAGATGCTTGATATGATTTCAATTTTTTTAAATTTACTGAGGCTTGACTTGTGACCCAAGATGTGATCTATCCTGGAGAATGTTCCATGCGCACTTGAGTAGAAAGTGTAATCTGCTGTTTTGGATGGAATGTCATATAAATGTCAATTAAATCTATCTGGTCTATTATGTCATTTAAAGCTTGTGATTCCTTATTTATTTTCATTTTGGATGATCTGACCATTGGTGTAAGTGAGGTGTTAAAGTCCCCCACTATTATTGTGTTACTGTCGATTTCCTCCTTTAGGGCTGTTAGCAGTTGCCTTATGTATTGAGGTGCTCCTATGTTGTGTGCATATATATTTATAATTGTTATATCTTCTTCTTGGATTGATCCCTTGATCATTATATAGTGTCCTACCTTGTCTCTTGTAACATTCTTTATTTTAAAGTCTATATTATCTGATATGGGTATCGCTACTCCAGCTTTCTTTTGATTTCCATTTGCATGGAGTATCTTTTTCCATCCCCTCACTTTCAGTCTGTATGTGCCCCTAGGTCTGAAGTGGGTCTCTTGTAGACAGCATATATATGGGTCTTGTTTTTGTATCCATTCAGCAAGCCTGTGTCTTTTGGTTGGAGCATTTAATACATTCATGTTTAAGGTTATTATCGATATGTATGTTCCTATGACCATTTTCATAATTGTTTTGGGTTTGTTTTTGTAGGTCCTTTTCTTCTCTTGTGTTTTCTACTTAGAGAAGTTCCTTTAGCATTTGTTGTAGAGCTGGTTTTGTGGTGCTGAAATCTCTTTGCTTTTGCTTGTCTGTAAAGCTTTTGATTTCTCCATCGAATCTGAATGGGATCCTTGCTGGGTAGAGTAATCTTGGTTGTAGGTTTTCCGTTTCATCACTTTAAGTATATCATGCTACTCCCTTCTGGCTTGTAGAGTTTCTGCTGAGAAATCAGCTGTTACCCTTATGGGAGTTCCCTTGTATGTTATTTGTCATTTTTCCCTTGCTGCTTTCAATAATTCTTTGTCTTTAATTTTTGCCAATTTGACTACTATGTGTCTCGGCATGTTTCTCCTTGGGTTTATCATGCCTGGGACTCTCTATGCTTCCTGGACTTCGGTGGCTATTTCTTTTCCCATGTTAGGGAAGTTTTCGACTATAACCTCTTCAAATATTTTCTCAGGTCCTTTCTCTCTCTCTTCTCCTTCTGGGGCCCCTATAATGCAAATGTTGTTGCGTTTAATGTTATCCCAGAAGTCTCTTAGGCTGTCTTCATTTCTTTTCATTCTTTTTTCTTTATTCTGTTCAACAGCAGTGAATTCCACCATTCTGTCTTCCAGGTCACTTATCCGTTCTTCTGCCTCAGTCATTCTGCTATTGATTCCTTCTAGTGTAGTTTTCCTTTCAGTTATTGTATTGTTCATCTCTGTTTGTTTGTTCTTTAATTCTTCTAGGTCTTTGTTAAACATTTCTTGCATCTTCTCGATCTTTGCCTCTGTTCTTTTTCCGAAGTCCTTGATCATCTTCACTATCATTATTCTGAATACTTTTTCTGGAAGATTCCCTATCTTCACTTCATTTAGTTGTTTTTCTGGGGTTTTATCTTGTTCCTTCATCTGGTACATAGCCCTCTGCCTTTTCATCTTGTCTATCTTTCTGTGAATGTGGTTTTTGTTCCACTGGCTGCAGGATTATTGTTCTTCTTGCTTCTACTGTCTTCCCTCTGGTGTATGAGATTCTTTAAGAGGCTTCTGCAAGTTTCCTGATGGGAGGGACTGGTGGTGGGTAGAGCTGGCTTTTGCTCTGGTGGGTAGCACTCAGTAAAACTTTAATCCTCTTGACTGCTGATGCGTGGGGCTGGGTTCCCCCCTTGTTTGTTGTTTGGCCTGAGGTGACCCAACACTGGAGCCTACCTGGGCTCTTTGGTGGGCCTAATGGCGGACTCTGGGAGGGCTCATGCTAAGGAGTACTTCTCAGAACTTCTGCTGCCAGTGTCCTTGTCCCCATGGTGAGACACAGCCACCCACCGCCTCTGCAGGAGACCCTCCAACACTAGCAGGTAGGTCTGGTTCAGTCTCCTATGGGGTCACTGCTTCTTCCCCTGGGTCCTGATGCACAGACTACTTTGTGTGTGCCCTCCAAGAGTGGAGTCTCTGTTTCCCCCAGTCCTGTCAGAGTCCTGCAATCAAATCCCACTGTCCTTCAAAGTCTGATTCTCTAGGAATTCCTCCTCCCGTTGCTGGAACCCCAGGTTGGGAAGCCTGATGTGGGGCTCAGAACCTTCACTCCAGTGGGTGGACTTCTGTGGTATAAGTGTTTTCCAGTCTGTGAGTCACCCACCCAGCAGTTATGGGATTTGATTTTACTGTGATTGTGACCCTCCTACCGTCTCACTGTGGCTTCTCCTTTGTCTTTGGATGTGGGGTATCTTTTTTGGTGAGTTCCAGTGTCTTCCTGTCAATGACCGTTCAGCAGTTAGTTGTGATTCTGGTGTTCTCGCAGGAGGGAGTGAGAGCATGTTCTTCTACTCTGCCCTGCCCTTCATGGTTCAGGCTCAATAATTGGAAGTCATTGTTTTTAATAATGGCAGGGAACGTGAAACACAACATTTGGGAAAATGGTTAACTCTACAGTGGGCATGGCATTAGGTTGAGCTCTGGGTAGATCAGTGTTCCAGTTACTTCTATAATTCATAATCATCATATATGTGACATGCCACGAAAATATTATTTGAAGCATAAAATAATACATTAAAAACTTTAACATTCCTGCCTGACAAACTAACCCTAACTGCACCTTCTGGAGGAGGGACTTACTTGCTGATGTGTCAGATAACTATCCCTGGTTTAATCAACTGCTCGGAGAGGAGGTGGGGTAATAAAGCCACCAGCTGCCGGTGGACGTGAGCAGTGAGGACTATGATAGACATGTGCACAGCAGGCATGACGGGAGCAGGTCTCGGAGACGCCTCATTCTCCTGGAGGTGCTCAGGACTTCAGACACGTGGAGTTCAGGACAGTCAGGAAAGGACTCATGCATTATCATGGGTGCATTATTTAAGCTTCCCTATACAATAGGTATAAATAATAGCTGTCTTCATGGAAACAACCTAAATGTCCATCGACAGAGGAATGGATAAAGAAGATGTGGTACACGTATACAGTGGAATATTACTCAGCCATAAAAAAGAATGAAATAATGCCATCTGCAGCTACATGTATGGACCTAGAGACTATCATACTAGGTGAAGTAAACCAGAAAAAGACAAACATCATATGATAGTGGTCCTATGTGGAATCTAAAATATGATGCAAATGAACCTATTTATGAAACAGAATCACGGACACAGAGAACAGACTGGTGGTTGTCAATGGGGAGGGGTTTGGGGGAGGGAGGGAATGGGAGGTTGGGGTTAGCAGACGTAAGCTTTTATATATAGAATGGATAAAAGACAAGGTCCTACTGTATAGCACAGGGAACTATATTCAATATCCTATGATAAACCATATGGAAAAGAATATATATAAAAAAGATTGTGTGTATATATATGTATAACTGAATCAATTTGTTGTATAGCAGTAATTATCACAACATTGTAAATCAACTATATCTCAATAAAAATTTTTAAAAATGCAAGCTGAAAGCTGAAGGACAGTATCAAAACTAAAATTATAAAAGCAGGTAGACCATGAATTAATTTTTATTGGAGGACCTACTTACTGGTGGTATGCAGCATCTTTAAACATCATTTGATACAAGGTAATGTTATTTGTTAAAATTTTTAACCCATCTATTCATTATTTTCCCCATCTTCCACCCACTGCATCTTGTTCCCTAGCAATGGCACCAGCTGTCACCAGCCGATATCGCAGCTTTGTGATTCCAGTATTTTTGTATTCAGTATACAGATTGCATTGGTGTAAGGAGATTAACGTGACCATTTTAGAAACATCAGATGCTGTAATTCTGATAAGAGTTGTTTGAAAAACAATAACAAAGATGCAAAGGAGAAGACTAAACTAAATAATTGAAATCTACTTTTCCAAGATTACACAACCCCACAAAAAATAAATTAGAAGATCTATCTACCTATCTCTATATTAGAGAAAATGTGCTTTATTTAAGTTTCTAATAATAGCAAATGTTTATATAGCTCTTACTGTATGCAAGGCACTGACCTAAATGCTTTATGTATGATGACCCCTTTAATTAAAAAAAAAAAGACTATGAGTTAGTGCTATTAATATTATCATCCTATTGTGCAGATGAAGAAACAGGCACAGAGACAATAAATAATGTACTAATTAGTATGCCAGTTGGGCAGTGGTAGAGCTGGGATTTGAGCCCAGGTAGTCTGGCTTCGAAGATCATTTTAACAACTTTCTAAGATTCCCCCTCAAGTCTGTTTTAAGGTGCCACTGTTGAATGCATCTCATAGTAGGTCACAGTCAAAATCACTTAATTATAAACTAGAATATGTGAAGCTGAGGTCTTATATTTTGAAGGCTAAATTCTAGTAACTCAAAGTTTTGACAAGTTCAATATATATTTGGTATGCATTATTTAAACTATAAGGGAAATATGAGCATGTATAGTCCAATACCTTTAGTCCAATACCCCAGTACCTTGAAGATCAATCAAAGTTTACACACACACACACACACACACACACACACACAGACACACACACACACACACGGATGCATTTAGAAAGATATCAGAACATTTTTTTTTTTTGTCCTAATGACTAAGAGCTGCTACTGGTGATTAGTTGGTGAGCCTCAAGGACACTATGCATTCTGCTCTTGCAAGATAGTCCCACGTGGCAAAGAACCATCATGACCAAAATGCCAAGAATGTCCCATTAAGAAAGCTGAACTGGCATACTTCCCTTTAAAGGAGGTTTACATTTTCTGAAGTGAGCTTGTCCACTTTGCGGGAAAGCTGGCACAGATGAAATTATTAGAAGATACATTTATATCAAGATATATTTAATATATAAGAATAAAGACTATGAAAAGGCTTTGAATCTGTTTCACAGGAATATTAAATTCTTCCAATTTTCTCTGACTTGGAAAGTAGCTGCCATGACCTGGCCCACTGAGGTTATTCACTCTGCATTCCAATAGAATGTTCCTGAAGTTAAAATGTCCATCATGGCTTGACTTCAATGCAAGCTGAGACAGCTATTATAATGCCCTTCATTCCCTAAGAATGTGTACCTGCTCTTACCGAAAGGCAGAGCAAACTGTCATAAATGCTGAATGATTTTGGTTCGTGGAGTAAGTTTATTTTACCATTGAAAAATAGACAATGAGAAATGTGGCATGACTTAGTGGGAAGATTAAGAGACTTTTCGGTCAAACAAGGGATAAAGGCTGATTTTACCATTTTCTAAAAGAAAATTTCTTAATTTCTTAAGCTCTTATTTCTTGCCTCTAAAAATAGGGATGCTATCACCCCTTGCACCTTCTACCCCATAAAGCTGGGGTAAAGACTGAATTTCAAATTCCTCATGAAAACAGTTTTTTGGACTATGGCACAATATTAAAACCATCACCGATGGAATAAATAACAGAGCACGTG
The DNA here is from genome assembly GCF_964374135.1 of Grampus griseus. NCBI lineage: Eukaryota > Metazoa > Chordata > Mammalia > Artiodactyla > Delphinidae > Grampus > Grampus griseus. Next base: position 6,836,470 of record NC_139007.1, on the reverse strand, counting down.
ATTCTTTACCCCTAGTAAGAGTAGAGGGGTAAAAAGAGAACTTTCATTACTTTTTCTTATTTCTCCTTAGTCATGACCTCTGAATACCTTTGGCAAAATTAAGGGAAGGAATATTAATTAAGTAACCAAGTGAGAAAACTTAATGTGCTTTGTCACGCTTTATAATGTACCTAATGAGCTATATGAGACAGTGATGGTGCTAAAGGAATAACACACCCGTGTGTGTGTGTGTGTGTGTGTGTGTGTGAAGGACTCTTCCCAGACCCTTGTCAAAGAGGAAAGGTCACACTACCCACTAGGCTGGGGGCTCTCTCAGCAAGACGGTCTTTAGATCTGGGCAAGTAGAAGGCACTCATATCTATGTGTGTACAAACTGATTAATTCTAAAAAGCCAAATCACCTTACCTTCAGACAACATAAGAAAAGTTTCCAAATCTCTAAGTTAATGTGACTATATTTCAGGCTCCAACCCCTCAAATCTCCTTCCAGTTTTACTCGAGTGTTTGGATAAATCCTTTCTCTATTTCAGTTCTAACACTATCTTAATTAACTTCTAAAAATCCTTGTTTTGGGAATTCCCTGGTGGTCCAGTGGTTGAGAATCCATGCTTCCACTGCAGGGAGCACGGGTTCGATCCCTGGTTGGGGAACTAGGATCCCGCATGCCACGAGGCGCGGCCAATAAAATAAAATAAAATAAAAATCCCTGTTTTGCTCCTGTATCTCGGGGAGCAGCATACATGCAGCTTGGTCATCTTTTGCAAAGCTGTAGTTAATCTCTCTCAACACTCTGACATTTATCATGAGATAATATCCTTCCTGTAATGAATGGTCAAAACCTTGGGCTATTTTTGAGTTTTCGCTGGAATCAAGCACCAAGTTGCATGTATTTTACCTCTGCAATATCACTGTGCACTCCCTTTCACCTCTGTTTTCCTAGTTTAGGTTCTAATTACTTATATTTTAGACTATTATAATAATCTCTCAAGTTTTAACATGAAAATTTAGCAACTAATTATTGAGAACTTACTCCAAACATCTACTAAGTACTAGCGGCTCCAAGAAATGGTCTTTGCTCTCATAAAGAATATGATAGAAAGAACAAAAGCACAGGCAAAGGCCTCAACTCTATGCATTTTGTAGAACACGCTGTGAAAGGAATCTTCCTTTGAACACAACACGAACCACATCACCCCATGCACCCAGCCAGAGGAGGAAAGTGCTCACACAGACCACTGCCCATGCCTGGGCTCCAGCTGTTTTCCCATCGTGTTTTCCCTACATTGCCTAACATGCATCTGGAAGTCCAAACACCTGAATGAATGCTTCAGGTTTCATGGTGCTTTTCAAGACTGTAATCCTAATTAATCTCAGTAATCTCTTTGTATTAAATAATAGGGCATTGCAGTGATGGGGACTTTAGAATCTATTCTAAGGCTATCACCTTACAGACTCTGAGAAGTGATTTCCTCAACTAGTGACAGAACGGGGACATACACTGGGCTCTGACTTCTCACTGGAGATCTCTTCCCACGACACCAGGATCTCCCGTGACAGGGTTGGGGGGTGGGGGGAAATTAGATGCTCTATTAAGTGTATGGGCCAATGGTCAGGACATTCAGCATCCTGATGTACTGTAAGGAGGCAGAGAAAATGCAGAGACTCCCTTAGCTCCAACCATTGCTGCAGCTCCCAGTCTCTGGTGGAGAAAAATCCCTTCGAAGAAGACAGAAACAAGAAGGATATCATATTAAAGATGTGAATGGGGCTTCTAAGGAAGTAAGAGAGTAAAGCTGTGGGGGGCTAGAGCCTCAAGCCGGAGTAACTCCTGGGGTGTTTCTCTCCCGCTCCCAGAATCCCTCTTACTTTGTCCACAGGCCCCAGGGACTACAATGTTCAGCCTCCCTTCCCACTGTGTGCAACCATCTACTGCAGACCAGGTGGATTTCATAGCACCTCTAGGGCATTAGGGAACTGGATCTAGCTTCCTTATTCTTTTATCCAGAAAGTAAGTAGTATGGTCCTTCAGAACCTTTCTGAAACACTTTTATGCAGATGAATAAGGGAAACTGTGAGGAAAAAAATTTTTCATTGTGGATACCTGCCTTAGTAAAGTTAGTATATCTACAGTAAATGGTACCTCTGATGTCCTGAGGGGGGAGTAATTTACACTTAGAGGAAAGCCCAGATTTGGTTTATCCTCCGAACTCCATCATAAGAACCCAAGTGAAGCTCCGGGGGGACAGCTGTCCTGGGCGGGGGTCGGGGGCAGGGTGCAGGAGAGGACTCAAGGATGTTCCCTGGGACAGGGACAGGAGCCCTGAGGTTGGGGAGTAGGTGCAATGGAGGGGGAGCAACACAGATACACATGGTTCCCTCCCTTCTGCCCTTTCCTCTCATCACTGAGATCGACCTCTGCAGACCCCTCAGTAGATGAAGATTGGGGGTAAGATGAAAAGTAACCTGGGTAAGAACACAGGTCACAGCAGAATACAGGCAAGAAGAAAAAAGAAAGAGAAAGGAAGATAGAAGAAATGCAAGCCAGAAATAGCAAGGAAGAAAGGGCTGTGAAGGATGAGTACAGTACAAGGCATCTAAAGCCAGGGAACTACCTGGTCATTACGAAACTAAAAATACTGGTGCCACATGTGTCCTTCAGCCATTTCCTAAGAAGGTCCTCATTTTTCTTCAGCACCAGAAGCTGGCCGAGGACCACATAGCTCCCCCTACCTGGTCTGTTTCATGCTCTTTGGCCCTCTTTTGGGCAGGACAGTCACTGTCTCTGTAAAGTTTTTTAAATCAATAAAGTCAGTGGCCTTTAAAAAAAAATAAATACTGGGGCTCCACTGAGCCACGTAAAAGACGACCTTGATTCTTGACTTTGCAATGACTATGGCTAGTTCTTCCAAGCATAGTCAAGTCTCCATAGCATTAGATAGTTAGCATATTTCAGCGGCAAAATGTTAACAGAATGTTAGAAAAAAAGTTAGGCTTACATCTTGCCCATTAACTCCGGCCAAACCTGGATCTCCTTTTTCTCCTTGTGCACCCTAGAAAGAAACAATTTATACAATGAAAAATGTTACAACTGAAAACCTTTACTAAGAAAAAACAAGGGACTTGCATTGTTTGGCTATTTATAACAACATGATTACTTCACTAATCCCTTGAAAGAAACATTGATTAAAAAACAATTCTGAGTCCTAAAACCAAAGAGAAGTTTAAAGGTTCAAAAAAAGTCGCATAAAAATGATTAAAGAGTATAAATAGAACAAGGATTATTTTTTTTTTCTATAAGCAACAAAGAATTTCCTGGAGGGCAATTTGGCAATGTATATCAAGGGTCTTAAATCTGCTCATATCATTGGGCCCAGTGATTTTGCTGCTAAGAATGTATCCTAAGGAAATAATCAGAGATGAAAAGTTTTAGGCAGTAAGATGTAGAGTGCAATGCTATTTATAGTAGTAAAAAGAGAAACATACTAAATGTCCAATAATAGGGAACTGGGTAGATAAATTATGGTATATAGATACAGTGGAATAAGCTGCAACCATTAAAATCACGTTTATGAATTTTATTTTATACTATAGGAAAGCTCTCACAATATAAAAAAGTAAGATACAAGTGTCTGATTACCAAATTCAGTGAATAAATGTTAATCAATATCTATTTTTATTACTGTAAAGTTACAAATGTTCAAAATGGCCACTAATGCCATTGTTGATGACACATCTCATAGCTCCATATATTTTTGTCTGATTACTATCTGAAAGGTATATACTTTTATTGGTTCACCCTGCATAGCTACAGTATAATTCAAAAACTTAAAAAGAAATGCTTGTCTACCTGAACATCCACCTACCTACCTGTGCATAAATCTACCTATGGGTCTTAGAAATGCTATTGGAAGAAAACAAATCAGAAAAATAAAAATAAATAATCTATGCATGCTGTGACTATGGACGATTTTATTTCCTTCAGTATACTCTTCACTGTTTTTCAATTTTTAAACAAGAAACATGTATTATTTGTATAATATGTAAAGTGTTTAAAAATAAAAGAATATATTATGTGTAGAAAGAACTCATTCAAGTTCCAAGTGGATCACACATCACTCTGTGTGTCTATAGTAGTAATAGTAGTAGTAGTAGTTATCTCTCTCTGCTTTGTGCCACTAGGGTGATTTTATTCCCTTCTTTATATATTCCTTTGCTCTTCATTTTTTAAGGCAATAAACATTATTATTTTTATTTGCAAGAAAGAAAAGCAAGCGCCTCCTGGGCCAAGATGGTGGAGTAGGAACATGAGCTCACCTCCTCTCCTGGGTACAACAAAGTTACAACTATTTATAGAGCACCTACCAATGAAGACTAGCAGAAGGGGTCTTCTACAACTAAAGATATAAAGAAGGAACCAAAACAAGACAGATAGAAGGGGTGGAGACCCAGACCCATACCCCTGGGTAAGTGACCCACAAATGGGAGAATAATTACAATTACAGAGATTCTTCCCAAGGAGCAAGGGGTCTGAGCCCCACATTGGGCTCCCCAGCCTGGTGGTCCTGCACTGGGAAGACGAGCCCCAGAACATCTGGCTTTGAAGGACAGTGGGGATCACGTTGGGAGAGCCATGGGGGCTGTGGGAAATAGAGACTCCACTCTTAAAGGGTGCACACAAAATCTCACATGATCTGGGACCCAGGACAGAAGCAGTAACTTGAAAGGACCCTGGGTCAGACCCACCTGCTGATCTTGAAGAGTCTCTCAGAGGAGAAGGAGGCAAGTGGAGCTCACCCTGGGGACACAGACACCGGCAGCAGCCATTTGGGGGAGCTCATTCTACCATGTTGACACTGGCACTGGGAAGCACAACTATGGAATCCTCCTTCTAGCTTATTAGCCCCAGGACCCAGACCCACACTGGCTCAACAGCCTGTAGGTGCTAGTGCTGGGACATCTCAGGACAAGCAACTAACTGGGTGGGGGCAAAGCTCACCAGCAAGCAGGCTGCCTTAAGACCCCCTGAGCCCACAGCTGCCCCTGGACACATCCCTGCCCACCAGAGGGCTGAAGATCCAGCTCCACACACCAGTGTGCAGGCACTAGACCTGGGACTCCCAGGGCCCTGCAGCCAGAGACCTGGGGACTGGCCCTGCCTACCAGCCAGCCTGCTCTAGCTTCAGGACCAGCCTCACCCACCAGTGGGCAGACACCAGTTACAGGACACCCTGGGATCCAACCCCACTCACCAGCAGGCCAACACCAGCTGTGAGACACCATGGGCCACTCAGCCAGCTGCCCCAGGATCTGACCCCACTCACCAGCAGGCTGAAACAAGCTTCAGGACACCCCAGACCCTAAAGCCAGCTGTGCCAGGAATTGGCCCACTCTGGGACGCCTGGGCTCTGCACTTAGAGACCCCAAGACCTGGCTCGGCCTGCCAGTGGGCAAGACAAGGGTATGGGATTAAGAGATACAAACTACTATGGGTAAAACTGAAAAGCAACAAGAATATAGTGTACAGTACAGGGAAATATAGCTCTTGTTTTGTAATAACTTTAAGGAGAATATAATCTGTAAAAACACTGAATCACTATGTTGTACACCTGAAACTAATATAATATTGTAAATCAACTATACTTCTATTAACAAAAAGGAAAGCTGGGGTGGCAATCATTTTTCAGACAAAATAGACTTTAAAGCTATAAACAAGAGACAAAGAAGGACATTACTTAATGATCAAGGGATCAATCAAAGAAGATATAACAATTGTAAATATATATGAACTCAACATAAGAACACCTATATACATAAAACAAATATTAACAGACAGAAAGGGAGAATTGTAACTAACACAATAATAGTAGGGGACATTAACACCCACTTACATCCATGGGCAGATCACCCAGACAGAAAACAATGAGGAAACACTGGCCTTAAATGACACATTAGATCAGATGAATTAAACAGCTATATACAGGACATTCCATTCACCAAAAAAAGGAATACACATTATTTTCAAGTGTACATAGAACATTCTCCAGGATAAATCACATTCTAGGCCACAAAACAATAATTTTAAGAATGAAATTACATCAAGCATCTTTTCTGACAACAGTCTGACACTAGAAATTAACCACAAGAAAAAAACACAAAGAAACCACAAACACGTAGAAGCAAAACAATATGCTACTAAACAACCGATGAATCACTGAAGAAATCAAAGAAGAAATGAAAAGATACATGGTGACAAATGAAAATGAAAACACAACAATCCAAAAATCTATGGGATGCAGCAAAAGCAGTTCTAATGGGGAAGTTTATAGTGATACAAGCCTACCTCAAGAAACAAGAAAAAGCTTAAATAAACAACCTAACCTTATACTAAAGGAACTGGAAAAAGAAAAATGATCAAAATCCAAAATTAGTAGAAGGAAATAAATCATAAAGATCAGAGGAGAAATAAATGAAATAGACACTAAAAAATAATAGAAAATATCAATGAAATAAGAGCTGGTTCTTTGAAAAGATAAACAAAATTGATAAACCTTTGGCCAGACTCATTAAAAAAACCCCAAAAAGATGGAGGTTCTAAATCAATAAAATCAGAAATGGAAAAGGAGAAGTTACAACCAACACCACAGAAATATAAATAGGATCATAAAAGATTACTATGAACAACTATATGCCAATAAAATGGAAAACCTAGAAGAAACGGACAAATTCCAAGAAATGTATAATCTCCCAAGACTGAACCTGGAAGAAATAGAAAATATGAACAGACCAATTACCAGTAATGAAATTGAATCAGTAACAAAACAAAACAAAACTCAAGTCCAGAACCAAATGTCTTCACAGGTGAATGCTACCAAGTATTTAGAGAAGAGTTAACATCTATCCTTCTCAAACTATTCCAAAAACTTGTAGAGGAAGGAATGCTTCCAAACTCATTCTATAAAGCCAGCATCACCAGATAAAGATATCACAAAAAAGAAAGAAAACTACAGGCCAGTATCACTGATTTAAAAATCCTCAACAAAATATTAGCAAACTGAATCCAACCATAGATCAAAAGGATCATACATCATGATCAAGTGGGATTTATCACAGATGCAAGGATGGTTCAGTATTTGCAAATCAGTGTGACACACCACATTAACAAATTGAAGAATAGAAATCATATAATCATCTCAATAGATGCAGAACAAATTTTTCAAATTCAACATCCATTTATGACAAAAACTCTCCACAAAGTGGGAATAGAGGGAACATACCTTAACATAATGAAGGCCACATATAATAGGCCCACAGCTCAAATCATACTCAACAGTGAAAAGCTGAAAACATTTCCTCTAAGATAAGGAAAAAGCCAAGGATGTCTTCTATCATGACTTTTATTCAAGTAGTATCAGAAGTCCTACCCACAGCAATCAGACAGAAAAAGAAATAAAATCATCCAAATTGGAAAGGAAGAAGTAAAACTGTCACTGTTTGCACACGACCTGATACTATACATAGAAAACCCTAAAGACACCACCAAAAAACTACTAGATCTCATCAATGAATTCAGTAAAATTTCAGGATACAAAATTAATACACAAAAAGCTGTTGCATTTCTATACACTAAAAATGAACTATCAGAAAAAGAAATTAAGGAAACAATCTCATTTACAGTTGTATCAGAAAGACTAGAATACCTAGGAATAAATATAACTAATGAGGTAAAAGACCTGTACTCTGAAAACTATAAGACACTGATGAAAGAAATTGAAGATGACACAAAGAGATGGAAAGATATACCACGTTCATGGATTGGTAAAGTTAATATTGTTAAAATGATCATACTACCCAAGACAATCTACAGATTCAATGCAATCTCTATCAAAATATCCAGGATATTTTTCACAGAACTAGAACACCTAACCCCCAAATTTATATGGAATTAGAAAAGACCCCAAATTGCCAAAGAAAGCTTCCAAAAAAAACCAAAGCTACACATGTCACATTCCCTGACTTCAGATTATACTACAAAGCTACAGTAATCAAAACAGCATGGCAATGGCACAAAAACAGACACACAGATCAATGGAACAGGACAAAAAGCCCAGAAACAAACCCACTAACCGATAGTCAATTAATCTATGACAAAGGAGGCAGGAATATACAATGGAGAAAAGACAGTCTTTTCAATAAGTGATGCTGGGAAACCTGGACAGCTATTGTATATGTAAAAGAATAAAGTTAGAACATTTTCTCACACCATATAGAAAAATAAACTCAAAGTGGATTAAAGACCTAAATGTAGCTCTGGAAACCATAAAACTCCTAGAAGAAAACATAGGCAGATCACTGACATAAATAATAGCAATATCTGTATGGATCTGTCTCCTAAGGCAAAGGAAACAAAAGCAAGGGTAAACTAATTGGAACTAATTAAACTTAAAAACTTTTGCACAGCAACAAAAACAAAAAAAACAACATAATGAATGGGAGAAAATATTTGCAAATGATATGACTGATAAGGAGTTAACATCCAAAATACATAAACAGTTCATATAACTCAATATCAAATAAAAAAACAACCCAATTAAAAAATGGACAGAAGACCTGAATAGACATTTTTCCAAAGAAGACATACAGATGGCTGACAGGCAATGAAAAGATGTTCATCTTTCAATGAAAAGATGTTAGAAAAATGCAAATCAAAACTACAATGAGATATCACCTCACACCTGTAAGAAGAGCTATCATCTGAAAGACCACAAATAATAAATGTTGGCAAAGATGTGGAGAAAAGGGAGCCCTTGTACACTGTAGGTGGGAATGTAAATTGGTGCAGTCATTGTGAAAAACAGTGACTGTATGGAGGTTCCTCAAAAAACTAAAAATAGAACTACCATATGAGCCAGCAATTCCACTCCTGGGCATATATCTAAAAAAACAAAAACACTAATTTGAAAAGATGCATACACCCCAATGTTCACAGCATTATTTGTAATAGCCGAGATATGGAAGCAACCTAAGTGTCCATGAACAGATGAACATATATAGAAGATGTGGTGTACACACACACACACACACACACACACACACACACACACACACACTGGAATACTACTCAGCCATAAAAAAGAACATTTTGCCATTTGCAGCAATATGGAGAGGTCTGGAGGGCATTATACTTAGTTAAATAAGTCAGATGAAAGACAAATACTCTATGTTATCACCTATATGTGGAATCTAAAAAAAATAAAACGAATGAATATAACAAAACAGAACTAGAAAACAAACTAATGGTTATCAGTGGAGAGGGAGAGGAAGTAAGGGCACCATAGGGCTATGGGATTAAGAGGCACCAACTACTATGTATAGAACAAATTAACTACAAAGATATACAGCACAGGGATATATAGCCATTATTTTGTAATAACTTTAAATGGAGCATAATCTATAAAAATATTGAATCACTATGCTGTACACCTGAAACTAACATAATACTATAAATAAATTATACTTCAATAAAAAAAAAGAAAAAGAAAAGCAAGCACCTGATTTTAAGAGATAATATTTTAAATATTTTACAAGTAGAAATACACATGTACAGTCCCAATTAAGTGCCAGCAGCACAAACCACCCCAAAATGTGCCACTTTGGCATGTGGACTGCATTGAGCTAAAGGCAATTAAGCCCCATAAGACTCCGGAACAGCTTTTTTCCCTCTCCCTTAATTGCCTAAAAGAATTTAATAGGGGGCTTGGCCCAGAAACAGAACTATTACCAGGGATAACTTTGTATCTAAAGAATTGTCTACATGACAGGCAAACATCTGCTTACCACACATATGCCCTTCTCATCCTTCGGCGAGTTGTCTTCCTCCCCTTGCAAGCCTGGCCCGTCCCACTCCTTAGGTCTGATGGCGGATAAGCCTCAACTGCCTGACTGCCTTTGGGTGTCATATTTTTATGGGGCTTTGGTACTAAAACTTTCTTTTTCTCCTGTTAGTCTATCATATGTCAATTTAATTATTAGACCCGTCAGAGAACCTAGAAGGGAAGAAGGGAAAAGTTTTCTACCCCTACGCAATCATCTAAGACTATGTGTTATTACCATATTGAAAACACAGGAAATGAAGTAAAAATAATTTGATTACTTGCAATACAAGAAATACATATAATATATAGGATGAACAAAAGGCCACACAAACATATTCAGTGAAATACATTCAAGAAATAATGAAACTGAAGATGTTAAACTGGAAATGGAGGGTAAGGAGATGCTGCAGAGCTGGGCTCTCCAGGCTCGTAGCCGCTGGCCACACATGGCTATTTAGTGAAATTTAAAATTCAGTTTTTCAGTTTCCCTAGCCACATTTCAAGTGCTCAGTAGTGCCGACTATATTGGACTGCGCAGGATAGAATATTTACATCACCACAGAAAATTCCACTGGACTGTACTAATCCAGAGAGTGGCATATATGACAGAAAGCAAAATAGAAATCAAGAGGCTCAGAAATACCCAGAAGAAAATATCTAGTAAGGGGATCCAAAACAACACAGTGTCTAGATATCGATATAAAATGTATTCCGCACAAGTTAATAGAATAAACTGAATTCTTTGACACAAGAAGACAAATATAATTCCATAGATAGCATCATTGACTTTCAGAATGTAACTAAAAATGAATACAGTCTTTATTCAAAATTAATGGTTCTCATAGACAGAAAGCATAAGCAACTCTAAATATTAAAGAGACATGTGTCTACAAGGAAACCTGCAACTTGTCAGTTATAAAAGTTCAATAATAACAACAATAATATAGAGAACAGAGCTGATAGTCTGATGGGGTTTATGCGGCATGGCAAGGGCACAAGAAATGTGGCAGATGGCTAAAGAAGAAACAAGCCGCTTCAAATTGATCAGTGGCAAAAATGCAATCAATTTTAAAAAGTATTACTTTTAATATAAGAAGTAGGGGCCATGGTGATCAAATAAGGTTCATTAAAAAAAAGTCATTTACTTTATTATTATCACTGTCACCAACCCTTCTATAATGTTTACTATATGCCAAGCACTGCTTTAAGCATCCTGCAATTCTATGACAATCTGGGGTAAAGATACGATTATTACCCTCATTTTACAGGTAAGGGAACTGAAGACAGAGAGGTTAAGTAACTTGCCCAATGTCACACAACTTAAAAGGGGCAGGATCCTGATTCAACCCAGGCACTATGGCTCCACAATCTGTGCTCTAAAACTATTAAGCTCATTTGTTTTTAAAACAGACTGGGGATAAGCAAAAATACAATGCAGAAATTTGGTTTTCTGCAAATCACGAGGCAAAGTCTCTGACAATGCCCCTCAGGGTAGGAAACAAATATCAGCCAGGTACTATCACTACTGATGAGCTTGTAACTGGCAGAGGACCTCCCAATCGATCTCTCTCTCTCTCTCTCTCCCTCTCTCTCTCTCTCTCTCTCTCTCCTCTCTCCTATCAAGATCTCTTACTCTTGGCATCATTGACAGTTCTTCCTTGCGAGGGCTCTCCTGTACATTATAGGATGTTTAGCAACATCCTGGCCTCTATTCACTAAAGGCCAGTAGGTAGCCTCTCCTGCACCCTACCTACCTTCAGTTAACAAATAAAATATCTCCAGATATTAAAATATCTCCAGATATTGCCAAATTTCCCATAGAAGGCAAAATTGTCTTCAGCTGAGAACCACTGATATATATTATGAACATTTCATTTCATATTCATGATATGAAATGTTAGACGGAAACAATATGCTATATAAACACCATGGACTTTATTAGGAGTAAGTGCAATCTTGCATTAAAGTGAATTCTGGATGGGTTAGATAGCCCACTTAAAAATAAAAATGTTAAAGGAGCAGAAGAAAATATAAGTGAAACATAGCTTAGAACTCATGGTGAGTAAGGTGTCTCTAAGTATAGAAACAAAAAAAAAGAAATTCATAAAAAATAATACATTTGACAAAACACTAATTATAAACTTATAAGGCAAAAATATAAACTAAACCAAAGGGCAAGTGACAAAATGGGGAAAAAAAAGCATCATATGGTGGCTTAATGCTTAACATCATTAATACACAGAGCTTTTATCATTCATAAGAAAAAGAATAATATACCAACTGGTAATTGAGCAAAGGACACATCAGGCAATTACCCATGAGGAATACAAAAGAAATGCTAGATGACAATTACTAATATTTTAACTGGTATTAATTCATCAGGTTATATACTGGGACTAGGTGAGCTCTAAAGCTTCGTTATTGTAAATTCTATCATTCTTTGAAAGCAGTGGGAGTTCTATATCCAGACAGAAAAAAAAAAAGATATTCAAGCATTGCATACTTAAATCCCAAACAAAGTTGACAATAGTAACCAGCTGTTCCTTTTTTGTCCATTGAGAAGAAAATGATTGAAAACAAAACTACAGCATTAATAAGCCAGAATTAAAGAAAATTTATTTGACATCAGAGGTTGTTAGAGAGTAGTTGCATTAGATTGTTTCTCAGTGTTAGGATAAATTCAAATGCAGAAGATTCAAAAACAAAACCAGTAGAACATCTCTGGAGATTTCTTTGAAAATACGATCATTCTAGTCTGACAAAACTTAAATGCAATCCCAACCAAAGGAAAGAGGATAAATGGAAATCAGATTACATTTAAGATTCTTCCTATACCCATTCTTTGATGAAACTATTTTCAAAACTATACCAAAATTTATGAAATAATGCCATTTGCAGCAACATGGATGGACCTAGATTATCATATTAAGTGAAGTAAGTCAGACAGAGAAAGACAAATATCATATGATATCACTTATATGTGGAATTTAAAAAAATGATACAAATGAACTTATTTATAAAACAGAAACAGACTCACAGACATAGAAAACAAACTTACAGTTACCAGAGGGGATAGCAGGGGTGGGTACCGGGAGTAGATAAATTAGGAGTTTGGGATTAACATGTACACACTATTATGCATAAAACAGATAAACAGCAGGGACCTACTGTATAGCACAGGGAACTATATTCAATGTCTTGTAATAACCTATGATGGAAAAGAATCTGAAAAAGAAGGTATATGTAACTGAATCACTTTACTGTATACCTGAAGCTAACACAATACTGTAAATTAACTATACTTCATTTAAAAATGGTTTAAAAAAACTATGCCAAAATTTAATATCCTTCGAAACAAAATCACAATGCCTTGGTATACAAAATATTGTGTTCAGGAAAGTAGTGAAACTCTTTTACAGAGTTTGGATTAATCTATTATTATCCACAATGCAGGTAGTTATTAACATTACTGATATTTCAATAGATAGTAGCAATAATACACTGGCTTCTATTCTGTGTGCTTTACTATATGCCAGGCTCTGTGCCGCGCACTTTACACAGAAAGGGCTTGTGATACTTGTAGCAGTAACTCTGCAAGTTGCATGTTCTCATCCCCTTTTACTGATGATAAATCAGTAGCTCAGAGGACATATGTAACTTTCACACACCCAAAGAACTCCTCCTACTATCCCAAGTTATTTGCTGTTACTCTGACCTCATAGGGACTTTCCTTCACTTGGTGTAATTTACCTTGTACCACATGCCCTAGCTCAACTCTCAGCTGAAGCTGTGTTCAGTTCCTATGGGCTCTTAGATACTGTCAACATCTAAGGGGGTGGGGGGAATTCAAGAGCCCTTGAAGCAATCCTCCACCAAAGGGTAACTGGAGTTGATGGATTAATGTGTCAGCTTCCTGTCCTATAGAGAGACAACCGTAAAGCACATTCTACAGGATTCCTCAGGGATCCCCAGCACGTCTCAGCCTCAGTTGCCTACAATGATAAGTGGCTAAAAATGTGCCTTTTTAAATTAGCTTTTCCCCATCCCTTTACTCCTGCTTCTTGAGACCCCTGCTAAATAAACTACCTGCTTCTAAGTCAGGAGAACCCAAGTGAAAACAGTGTCCATCAGACCCCAGTGTCTTCATTTCTGTCTGCATTCTTACTTCATCCACTCTTCTACCACTACTCTGAACACACTTGTTCTTCTGTCTCTCTGACGGAGCCAACCTCGAGTCCAACTGCCCACCTTCTCTCTTGTTCCTCAGCTGCTGAACAATCCTAGAGAAAGTCACACAACTGGGCCGATAATGCCATTATAAAATCATGATCACTAACCTCATTCTAGGTCCTTACACTACTCCGTTTCCTTCAAACCCTCGGTATTAAGATTCCTGATCTTACCCTCGGGTGAGCATGGTGCCCACGGAGAAAACAGACGCTGTCACACAAACCTTCCCTTAATGCCTTGAAATCTACGAATTCACTTACATCGATACCGTCCTCTCCTCTATTCTAAAGCATGGAAGAATTGTTTCATCCTCTGTTCCATCCCCCTGCTCCCACTGAAAGAGGTTGTTGAATCTTCTATTAAAACAAAGCCTCTCACTTCCCTCTCCTGTTGGTTTCTGCTTCATCTGCTCCTTCTATTTTCAGATAAGCTTTGGAAACAGGCTCTGATACCTCTTGTCTGCATTCTGTTCCTTCTCACTCACTTTGCAGGCCACTCCAGATTGACTTGGACCCTCCCTGTTACTCAAAACCCGCTCATGCCAAGGTCTCAGGTGACCACCAGATGCCGTACAGTCTTTTTTCTCCTTTGACCCATCGGTAGCATTTGATATCTTTTTGACCAAACCCTCCTAGAAATAACTGCTTGCTGAGACACTATATTTGTTTGGTTTTTATTCTACTTCAGTACCCGCATTTCCTCATTTTCTTTTTTTGCTGCATCGTCTAAATGTTGCTCTTCCACAGGGATCTGCAGAAAACAGCTTCTTCTGTTTTCATTTTCAGCAGACTTTCCCGGTATAATCTCTATTTTTATAGCTAGAGTCACCATCTATATGCTGATAAGCCCCAAATTTCTACTTTCAGCCTAAATATCTTTTTAACAGATTTGTTAAGGTATAATTTATACACCATAATATTGACATGTTCAGTTCACTGAATTTTAGTAAATTTATATAGTTGTGCCATCACCACCACAATTCAAGATTAAAACACCCTCACCCGGAAAAGTTCCCTTGTACCCATTTGTAGTCAGTTGCCCATCATAGCTACAGCCCAGACAACCACTGATGTGCTTTTTGTCTATATTTTTGCTTTTTTTCTAGAAATTTCATATAAACAGAACAGTACAATATGGAGGTTTTTTATTTTTTGGTCTGGCTTCTTTGACACAGCATAATTCTGTTGCTACATGGAAAAGTAGTTCATTTCTTATTTCTGAGTAGTGTTCTTTGTACGCATATATCACATTTTGTTTATCCACTCACCAGTTTCCCGTTTTTAGCTATTCTAAATAATTCTGCTAGGGACAATGGCATAAATATCTTTGTGTGGACATGGTTTTTATTTCTCTTGGGTAAATACCTAAAAGTATAATAGCCAGGTCACATGGTTAAGTGTATGTGTAACTTTTTAGGAAACTTCCAAACCAATTTCCAAAGTGCCTGTATCATTTGCTATTCCCATCCTCAGTGTAAAGGTGTCAAGTTACTACTACTTCTCACCAGTAGCTGGTATTGTCAGTCTTTTTAATTACAGCCATTCTAGTCAGTGCATACAGTTATCTCATGTGGTTTTCACTTGCATTTTCTCAATAATTAATGATTTTTTTCATGTGCTAATTAACCATTCACATTTTTTTTTTTTTTTTTTTTTTGCAGTACACGGGCCTCTCACTGCTGTGGCCTCTCCCGTTGTGGAGCACAGGCTCCAGACGCGCAGGCTCAGTGGCCATGGCTCACGGGCCCAGTCGCTCCGCGGCACGTGGGATCCTCCCGGACCGGGGCACGAACCCGTGTCCCTTGCATCGGCAGGCAGACCCTCAACCACTGCGCCACCAGGGAAGCCCACATATCTTCTTCAGTGAAGTATCCATTCAAATATTTTGCCCATTTTTAATGTTTGCCTGTCTTATTACTGCATTTTAAAAGTTCTTTGAATGGTACATATGCAAGTCATTTATCAGATACAATTCGCAAATATTTGCTCCCAGGATGTGGTTTGGTTGTCTATTTTTGTCAAGGCATTTTCAAATTTAAAAGCTTTAACATCTTTATTGAGGTATAATTAACATACTGCACATATTTAATGTGTGCAATTTGATAAGTTTTGACGTATGTATACAGCCATGAAACCATCACAACAATTAAAATAACAAACATTTGTGTGCTCTTTTAAAATTTGTTTTTTGTTTTTGCATTTTGTTAGTGACTATTTTGAGCATTTTTCCTGTGTTTATTTGTGATCTTTATTGTCTGAGTGTCCTTTTCAAATAATTTATTCATTTTAAAATTTGGATTGTTTAATGTTATTTATACATTTTGGATAAAATATATAAATTTATATTTATCTTTATCCTTTATCTTGTATGTAATTTGCAAAGATTTTCTCCACTGTGTAGCTTGTTTTTTCATTCTCTGAGCAGAGTCTAAGAGACAGTTTTAATTTTGATAAAGTCTAATATAACAACTTTATCTCTTATGGATTGGACTTTTAGTGTCATATCCAAGAATTTATAAACTTATTTATAAATAAATGGATAAATGTAATAGATAACATGGAAGATATGGATTGAAATTCTTCCTTTTTGACATGAATATCTAATTGTTCCAAAGGTTTTGTTGAAAAAACTGTCCATTATCTGCTGCATTGTTTTTGTACCTGTGTTGAAAATAAGTTGTACATATATATGTGCGGTTATTTTTGGATTCTATACTTTGCCATTGGTCTATTTGTCGGTCATTACACTAACACTACACTTTCTTAATTACTTTATCATAAATGTTGAAACCAGGTAGTTTTAATCATTCCGTTTTTTTTTTTTTCATTGGCTATACCAGGTCATTTGTATTTCTGTATGACTTTTAGATCATGTTTAATGTAATTATCAATAATTACATCCTTCTACCTTATAGATGTATTTTATGTTTCATATAACATAACCTTGAACAGCACAGGTTTGAACTGCCTGGGTCCACTTATACGCAAATTTTTTTCAATTGTAAATATGTACAATACTACAAAATCTGTGGTTGGTTGAATCTGTGACTGAGGAACCGCAGCTACAGAAGGCTGATGATAAATTTATACCAGAATTTTTAACCGCACAGAGAGTCGGCACCCTTAACCCCTAGAGTTGTTCAAGGGTCAACTCTGTGTGTGTGTGCGTCAGTGTAAACCTTTAACAAAATAAACTTAATATGGGGACTCTCTGATTTGTGTTATTATCTGGTCTATTGAAATGGAGATAAATCTACTCAATATAGGAGAACAGAAACAATTAAACACACTTCTTTTGTGAATTGTTAAGGCTCAAAGGTTTCAAATAAATTTTCAATATAATTAATTTTTCAGTTATTTAAACCGTTAAAATATCTTGTTTTCCATTCACTATTAAGAATCAGTAAGTTAAGAAATATCATTTTAAGCAAAACCCCTTTGCCTAAATGTTGTAAATTTGAAAATTAAAAGAATACACCTGCAGCATTCACTTGACTCTTGAACGAGGGAGTTAGGGGCACTGATCCTCTGAGCAGTGGGAAATCCACAGATAACTTCGAGTTGGCTCCCCATATCTGCTGTTCCTCCATATCTGAGTTTCCGCCTCCGTGGATTCAACCCATCACAGATGGCATGGTACCATAGTATTTACTGTTGAAAAACTCCGCAAGTAAGTGGACCCACACAGTTCAAGGGTCAACTGCACTACTAACTCACATATATATATATATAGATTAGTTAATGAAAGGCAGTTACAAAAAAGAACTTTTCTTTTCCAAATAAGACATTCTTTTCTAACTTAAAGATATCTGCGACTTATCATCTTAATATAGCTTACAATCAGTACTAATTTAGTGCTTTGTTATTAGGGATAATGAGGATGATAAAGATGTGACTGATTATGTCTCTAGCAGCTAAATATATACTGAGAAACGTGATAGATTCTCAGGAACTGCCAAGCCAGAGCTTAATGTTCCAATTGTGATCTAGTGAAGTGAGTCTGGTGCTAGGAAACAGGAGGCCTGAGTCTAATTACACGTGTCTCTACAGCTGTGTAAAGTCTTTACCGTTATCGGCTTTTGGATTTTTAACTAGGAAAAGCAAATAACTTCTAAACCTACCTGAATACTACTGTTGCAATGCTGAGATGGAAGAACGTATACGTAAAGTGTTACATTATGAATTACATTCCCAAGATTCTTTTAAAATAATGACTTCCTGAGGCTCTAAGAATGAATAGAGATAAAGGCTGAGACAACTTCTCATTCAGAGACAAGTGGCCCTGCTTTTCAAAGTCTCAGAAAGAGTCTGTCTTGATAAACTTATTTGTTACGTCACAGATTGTTCAAAATTCTTTTATCTCAATGGATAGGAGCCAAGATTACTCACCTAAGTGCATTTGTCACATAAACCTAATTATGTTATCTCTCCAAGGAGGAGAAAGAACTTAATCTGACAAAATAACTTTTATAAAATCAGCTTATATCAATTTCCTTTAATAACTAAAAATGCAGATCTATTGATAATTATATTGTAAATTTAATTTGGCTCATATGTCATATAAGAAGAGCAAATCCTCTTTCAAGAAACACTCTCACTGATGTATCACAAACCATTTCCAAGGTCTAGTTGACAGTCCACTATTTCAAATAATTTTAGACACAAAATGTTAATATAATTAAGGAATCTAGATGGTCCTTGGAGTCCAAAATAGCAAGAAGTGGTCTATGCTTTGATTTACTAACAAAACAATGGCATAATTCTGGTTAAACAAACATGGTTTTACACGAGCTTAAGTCATCCATTATTAAGTTGCCTTAGCCGTGGCTGCCCAGTTAACTGGCTAATTGCTATGGTAGGAAAGCCACCCAACTGACATTTGTATGAGGTCTAAATTCAAGACTCTCTTCTTGAAAGCTAAATCTTTGGAAAATCTACTACTAGGCAGTGGTGTTTATGTTTGCTAATGTAGCCTCTGAATTTCCAAGTTTCTTAGAAACTGATTCTGTGGTACAGGGACCAAGGAAACATTCAAAGAACTGTTGTCATGACTTCTACAGATACTAACATATGACAGTAAACTAAAGCATCTGTAGAAATGGCCCCAGTGTACCATGATGACAAGATGGTATGCCACAGCCCACCCTTCCCACTGTGCCTAAAATTGTGGTGACTACGTTAGGAACGACCATTAAGAAGACACAAGTTATTCTCATATTGACTGATGGGGGTTGAGGGGGAGGGGGAGGGGGGAATATGAATGAATTTGATTATACAGAGGAGGGAGGCACCACAGCAGGAATAATCCTGGGTGATGTGACATACCAAGAGGTGCATCTTTGGGGAAGCCAGGCATGAGGTGATGTGTGAGCAGGTGGACAGAGCATAGGCAGAGCATGAGGCTGGGTGGGATGGGAGATGGGCCCAAACTGAACGGCCTCATCTCAGATGCCCATGGGCAGAGGCACACAGTGGGTCTCCCACAGATGTCTCTCAAATGAAGTATCATCAGGAAGAATTCTGAGTAAAATAATGGCATTTTAAATGACAGTCTCTAAAACTGATTTGGAATTCAAGTATAATGAATTCTCAAAACTGCCACATCATCTGTGTGTTAGCATGAAAATTTCCAAATTACAGCAATGTCTGCAATAGTATTACAGGCCTTTTCAAAATTCTACATTTCATTTCATTTTGCTGATGAGGAAAAGAGCTGAAACTTTACACTCATCTGGGAGAGACAGCTCAGTCCATTGCAGCTGCTTCCTGGGAATCCAGTGAGAATGACAGATCTACAAGGAAACCCTCTACAGTCATCACAGGCAAATCTCAACCAGACCAATGAATCACTGCTCCCATGGCTGTCTCCACCCTGCTCTTGGTCTGACTAGGATGCAACCCTTCTTTGCTTGTTTTGGAAGTAGATCTTCTATAAACTTTTCTAGGAAGTCTCACTTAACTGGAGTTAGCAAGACATAAAGAGCAAAGAACTAAACATCAGCAAAATTATAACCTTTCTGAGCTTGTTTCTTTATCAACAAACAGCCTAATAGTATCTTCTATCTCTTGGCATGATGTTGAGCTGCTGCCTGCAAAAGGTGCTTACAAACTGCCAGTAAATGTTACTTAGTTTTCTTAAAATCTACACATGTAATAAATTAATGTAAACATATGAAACTGTTACTTGTACTGTGGTTATATAAGAGAATATCCCTATTCTTAGAAACTACACAATCAAATATTTAGAGTTAAGAGGCCATGATTTAAGTAACTTATTGTCAAATCATATGAAAAAAGTTATATGTAAATATTATTATATAAATATGTATAATATACAAATATGTATGTTATGTATAAATATATAATATAAAACACATAATCTATTACCTATATATTATATGTATTATGCATATTATTATGTAAGATAATATATGATATTAAATATGATGTTATATATATTTTATAGAGATACATATTATATGTATATTTTATAGATAGGTAGGTAGGTAGATAGATAGGAAGAGAGAAAGAGAGAGAGAGAGGAAGAGAACACAAATGACCTACCATATGAGGTGAAAGATATGTGGGTGTTTTCTGTACTGTTTTTTTTTATAATTTTCCTGATATTTTATAAAGTTTGTGGTTTAATGTCACTCATTGAATCTTGACTGAAGAAAGCACATCCAATAATACACACAAGATCAGAAAACTACTTGGTTCTCAAATCCCACAATACGCAAGATTATTCCCATTAAATTCTTGAAGGGTTACGTAACTTTAAGTCTACCTAACAAAAGCAACACTAAGTAATCAAATCGATTTCATCAGGACCTATGTGAGGCCTTCTTCCAAGCACTGGGGACCTGAAGACTGAACGTTGCCATCTGGGGAAACCAGCCTCTGATGACTGGCAAAGACCCTACAACTTTGAGGCTGCAGGGCTTCAGTGGTGAGGTGAGTACTGTAAGCAGATGCGGGCAGGAAGCCTTCAGGTTGGAGGTAAGAACTAAGGCCCTGCAGCATGGTTAGGACTTAAATCATACGCAGGAGCATGGAACATGTTATCCATGGAAGCTGTCCAAGATGCCTGCTTCACATCAGAGGGATTAGCAGGCTCACTGGAGAGGTTCCTACTGACTACGAAGAGGACAATTTGAGAATCAATAAGGGTAACTACAATGGAAGAAAAGCAGGTTCACAAAACTGAAAAAAACAAACAAAATAAAACATAAGTGGTAACCACTGTAAGATATTAGAGAATCAGCTCATTATTTTGAAAAATGGTATATAAATGGAAAGAATCAAGCATGTAGCAGGACTTTCCTATGTGAACCATACCACTGAGTAATCAGAGAGCAGATGAGGGGAGGTTCTTCCCTATAGAAACATTCCAGCCAATAAATGTAGAGGGGATGAGGGAATTAAAATAGTACCGTTTTGAAACCCTAAATGAATTAATGGGTGTAGGTATTGATGATCAATGGCTGCTATCATCACAAAAAGAGAGATTTCTGGACATTAGGTCCCTTCCGATAGAAGAATACCACACCACTTACGAAGTGATCGTGCCCAGAACAGCATACCTAAGGCTTATCTAACTCCCCATTTAAAGGGAACACAGAGGAGAGAGGAACATATTAAATTACACCACGGAGATGTAATCAAATCCACACTGGCAAACCCTTCGGTACAAACAGCCCCGCTTCCTTAACAAATAATATAATGAAAACAAACAAAATAACAGAGAGATAGAGGGGAAATTACAGATTAACACACCTAAAAGCACAGCAACCAACTGGAACGTGTGAGCCTTTATTTGGATCCTGACTAAAGCAAAATGTTAAAAAAAAAAAGTTACGATTTTTATACCATTCTTGAAATCTGAACACCATGTGATTACCTAATGACGTTAAGAAGTTATTGTTTAAAATTTTAAGTGTGAAATTGGTATAGTGGTTATGTTTTTAAAAAGTTCTTCTTATTTGGAGACACGTACTGAACTGTTCATAGATGAAGAATAGGGGTCACTCCCACAGGAACACGGATGGGGTCGAGTGGAGACAAGATCGGCCGGGAGTCGAAGCCAGCTATGCACATGTAGGTATTCACAAGTCTCCTTTATTGTCTTTTGTGTTTGTTTGAAATTGTCCTTAATAATTTCTTTAATATGCCCGAGCACTAGTTCTTTATTTTACCTGAAGGTAAGCAAAGTGATTTCATGCCCACAATTATAGAGATAAGTTATATACACATATTCATTATGAAACTTTCTGATACCTATATAAGAATCTGCTTAAAGGGTAAAGCCCTAGAAATGAAGAAAACAGTTACTCATTCACAATTGGTGTCTAGCATTTATATAAGATTTTACATGCATGAGACACTATTCTCAGAGCCTTAACTTCAAGTAAATAAACTTCACCACGGCACCATGCATTAGATGCTACAGTTTTCCCCATTTTCTAGATGAGGAAACTGAGGTAGAGAAAGAGTATCTTCACACACCGATAAGTGGGAGAGCCAGGGTTTGAACCGCGGCAGTTTCATTCTAGGGCTCAGGCTCTTCAACTTTAGTCTGTATTTAATTCTGTCCCTAAATCCCGGGCAAGTTCTCATGTTCTAGGCACAGTCTAGATCAAAAGAAATGAGGGGAGGCTATTCCAGAACAAGGAAAATGTAGAAGTAAAGGCACAAATCTGAAGGGCCAGCAAGTTACTTGGTTTCAGTGAAGCACAGGATTCTGCACAAGAGCAATGCTATGAAAAGAAGCCGGCCGACAGGGAGGATTAAGTGTGCAGGACCGTGATGGGTAAGTTAGGGAGCGAGGACGTCCTCGTGTAGCCATGGCGGAGGCACTGCACTTCTTGGAGATGAGCGGAGCGAGGCCTGTAGGACACACTTTGGGGAGGGGAGAGGTTAGAGGTAGGATTCAGTTAGGAGGCTATGCCAGCGGTCTAGCAAGAGCGAGGAGGGCTGGAACTCGGGACGATGGCACGGGAATGAAAACACAGGGCAGCTACGAGAACTGAGATGCGACCGAAGAAAGAGAAATAAGAGTTAACGAAAACTACAGGTTTGGGCCTACGCAAAGCTCGGGAGGATGGTGAGGTCATCACCACAGGCAGAAAAGGGCAAGTGCAGGAAGAGGGGCAGACAGCAGAGGAAAGAGGGAAGGGGATGGGTTTCGTTTGAGACACTGACATCCAGGAGGACGGGTCTCGGGTAGTTTGGAAAGGGAGGCAAACTCCAGGAGAGAACTCAGGTGCAGGACACAGGTTTGGGAATCATCCTCGCGAGGGGTGATGGTTGAACTGACGACAACTTGAGTCTCCCGAGGGGGACAGGAGGTAGGCTTGGTTTGAGTCTCCAGCAGTGTTGTGAGTCTCTTAACACATGGGTCTTTTTCCTTCAGTTGTTTTTATTGAATGAGTCTTTAAATTATATAGTGTTTTACAATTTTCAAAAGTTTCACACACATGATTTCATACAATTCCATAATAATAATTTTTCCTACCCCTATCGTGCCCCTCCGCCCTTCCCTCTCCCCACTGGTAACCACTAGTTTGTCCTCTACATCTGTGAGCCTGCTTCTTTTTTGTTTTCTTCACTAGTTTGTTGTATTTTTTAGATTCCATATAAGTGAAATCATACAGTATTTGTCTTTCTCTGTCTGATAATACCCTCCAACTCCATCCATGTTGCTGCAAATGGCAAAATTTCATTGTTTTTTATGGCTGAAACCATTCCATTGTGTGTGTGTTTGTGTGTGTGTATTAATTACATCTTCTTTATCCATTCATCTATTGATGGACACTGAGATTGTCTCCATAACACATATATTTTAAAAAATTCCTCCAAATCATCTAGCACAAAACTAAGCAAACTCTCTTGTCAGATTCATGAGAAGATATAAGAGGTGCTAGGAGTCTTCTCATAATCAGAGTTCTGATCTCCCAAATGATCCCAGTACAGCATTTATTTATTGGTAGTGAGGATGGTGTTTTCCTTACTGTGTCATCTGGGAACAAACTAATAGGGAAAGACCAAATCCCAAAAGCAAACTTGTAGTGGAGGACTAAGAATTCAGACACACAACTCTGCTCTAGACTGAGGATCTAGATCTTCATCTTCCGGCCTTTATTACTCAAAAGCCGTTCATGTCAGGATTCACTATTGAATTGTTAGTCAAATCCAGCCAGTGGGAAAAGTAGATGAAACGATGTACGTTTTCACCTGTCTCTAATGTAACAAATCACTCACAAATAAGACTGCAGTTAGTTGAGAACGAAACTACAGGAATGAGAGAAAACTGTAAATCATTTCTTCACATTTAAATCATTTTTAATTTAAGTTTAAAAACATTAAAAACTCAAATAAAGTTGTTTCTAACAGCAAGGCCAACAGCATATCACTTCTGAGTGTTTCCCAGAACCTACATGAGCCAGATAATTTAGTTTAAAGCTCTAAAGATCCAAATAATTATCCTTATTTTTTTCACTTATTCAGTTTATTCTTCCCATGTCAGAACTCGATGTTCATACTTAATTTCAAACTTTTCACATTTTCCATTTACTGCAACCTTGGGCTAAGCAAGTCCACGATTTCACAAGATTTTATGGGGCACTTTTATGGTATTAATAACTATATTCCGGTAGGGGTTCTCTACAGGGGAACGAAGAGTATTAGTCAGAGGGCTCCTAAGTGAGCACAGCTGGGAATCCTTCTCCACAATCAAGAACCCCCACCCGCCCCCCCCCCAAGGCCATGAAGCACAACCGGGAGGCATTTTGTTCCATCCAAGTCCTGGAAGCCTATGAACTGAAGAGCTTTGATACCAATGGTGGTGCTTACGACTCTAACTTTTAGAAAACTTCTCAAGCACATAAGCACCTCTAGATGATTCTATGTGTTACAACCGCTTTGCTGTGAGTGAAACCAGTAACCAGGCAATCCTTTTAAGGACTTTAAGCCATTAGTGTGAGATTTGTTTCAAATTTATTTCAACTACTGGAGTTGATACTTCTCGGTAGCACATGAAGAATTTTCCTGCAATGCAGCCTTGTAGCTGGGCCACAGATAACTGCAATTTTCACTGGCTCAAGAGGCTACTGTTCGTACCTCTAAAAGAAGAGAAAATAGTGAAAAAGTTTAGAGATAGAGTTATTCGTTATTAATATAGTTCTGTTTTTGAGGAAGACAACAATGAGACAATACGACAGAGGGTTTTGTTTCGTTGTGTTTTTGGTGTTGGTGGGTCCAGTGTTGTGCTGTAGGTGAGGGTCAGTTACTATCACTGAGCATCCCTAGGCCTTCAGTGGTTGATGGCTTTAGATTCTGAACAGTCAACATGATACGTATTCCTTGAAGAACGTTTAAGGAGTTATAGCATACACTGCGCGGTTCGAGTGTACACCCAGGCAGCAGGGTTTAGTCTAGATGGGACTCCAGGATTTGATTACGTTATAGGTTTATAGATGAAAATTACTACTGCTCTCAAATTTTTCTTGGTGTGCAAGAATCTGTGAGGGAGCTGATTAAAATGCAAAAACCTAGGGTGGGACTCAGAAGCAGGCATTTTAAGCACCTAGGAGATTCTGATGTAGGTGGTTTGCAGACCACATTCCGAAAAACACTGGATATAATTTACACTCAGTGCTTTTCATTAAATATATCTGTTGATAACTAACAATTAATAACCTCAGCTTAACCAGAAACACATGTACCTTGACATTTCTGACACAAAAATTTTTTTTTTTTTTTTTTTTTTTGTGATACACGGGCCTCTCACTGTTGTGGCCTCTCCCGTTGCGGAATACAGGCTCCAGACGCGCAGGCTCAGCGGCCATGGCTCACGGGCCCAGCCGCTCCGCGGCATGTGGGATCTTCCCGGACTGGGGCAGGAACCCATGTCCCCTGCATCGGCAGGAGGACTCTCAACCACTGCGCCACCTGGGAAGCCCGGAAGACTTTTTATACACAGTAATTTGTAAGTCATTAAAAACTTCTACTGGCAGCTATTATTCTTAACTGACACTTTTCTCTGTATGTGATTTGAAACTAAAAACAATTCAATTAATTGCAAAATTTGCTTTCTTCCTGACTTAGTAGACTGTCTCACTGAAAAAAACTTACTTTTCAATTTTTATTTTTAATTAAGCAAGACAAACACATTCAAGCTCTAGGTTACTAAAGCAAATTCTCTAAGTAGAATATGACACCAAGAGAATATATGTTTTAACAAGACCCTGAACTATGTTTTCCTAAGACCCTACTGGTCCCACTGAAGTTGTTACAATCTATTAAATTCAATTTATGTAAGTGGAAGCGCCTTAAATATGCATTTTACAATAATATGCGTTTTAAGATGTCCCCTGATATATATTATACACACTGCTAGACCATAATGGCTATAAACTCAGTAAAATTAATAATATGCATTTTTAAATAGCCTGAACTTTCAAAGACTCCCAGAAGAGACTTTTTTGAGCGAAGTTTTTGAAATAAGGTAAATTTTTACAATTTTGTGGACAAAGAAACGTTTCAGGAACTTTTGAAGATGTTCCGTGATGGTGAAGGGAACGCAGGCTCCAGGGCCCCTGTCTCCACTCTCCACTGTCTGCACTCACTTAGCAGTGGTCCAGGTTCTTCCGATTAAGCTCTCTCTCCAACCGACCTAACTGCAAAGTCTCTGCGTCTCCTCTCGTCCTCCTCTTCTTTTCTAACGGTGCTGAACTCACACTGGACCATGGAACCATGGGTATCTGGAAGGGTGTTTCTACTCAGAGGAAGGAGTAAAGCAGTGATTGTCATGCCTCCATATTTGGCTTTAGTCCTTCCCCACTGATTCACTTGGAGGCTCTTCCACTGAAAGCTAGAACCTGGCTACAAGTGGAATCAGTAAGCTAAAGATTCCAAAACCCTCCCACACAGCAAAACTCAGGTTAAATATATCTTTTAACCTTGTACTATCAAAATTTTAATAGTGAGGAGTTCTTTTTCAAGTATTATAATGCCCAGGGAAAAAAATACCTTCCCTAAAAGACATGTCTGAGGTATACTTTATGTTCTGACCCCAACTCCTCAGGTAGGGAGACTTTTTGTACTTAGCCGAATTAAGTCTAAAAAAATCAATTTCCCTCAAATGCTACCAGCTCTTAAATGAAGCCTTAAATTACACATTTGATTATTGTATGTGCATTAACTCCTTCTTTAAAGTGAAGAAAATTATCAATCTCCTACAAAAAGTTTTAGGCTGGTCACACATAACTCCACGGCAGCATTCAAAATTCAATGTTAGTAGCAATGGCTAAAATGTCCCCCAAGGAAACAAAGAGTGTCCCAAGAACTATAAACCCAACTAAATTGTCATTAAAGTATAAAGTAAAAGAAAATTTGTGGTGATCGCCACGTACTCCGTGTGTTTTTTTTCATAAACTTTTTGAGAAGGAACTACTAGAAGACAGACATCACCCAACCGAAAGAATATAGAAGCTGTAGGTAAAGGACTAACAATGAACACAGATTCCATTTAGCTGCAGGACTGAAATAAAAAAGAAAAATTATGAATTGTGATTAAAGAACAACATGTAATTACTATAAATACATGTTGAAAAATGTTGAAATTGTACATCTAACAAAAATTAGAAGAAGAGAGAAAGAGAATGGTAACGTGGGTGTAATAATTCCTTTACCTTTTGTGATGAGGTATTAAAAATTGTCTTTAAAGCTAAAAAATTAACAGAGATAAGCAAATCAATAATACCAATGTAAAAACTAAGAAAAATAATAATTCATTGAAGTCAGACAGTGGCAGGGATGGAAGTGGAAATATATTAATTCTGCCATTCCAGAGAAGGAAATCAATAGATACTGAGTAGAAAAAGAGATATCATAGTTTATGAATATAACCACTGGAACAAAAGTTTTCCAAATTTTGAGGAGACATGCAAAACAAAGCAACTAAGTAATACAAAATCACTAAACCCATAAATTAAAATATTTCACAAAGAAACCTCCAGATCCTGCTGGCTTTTCTGGTGAATTCTTAGAAACATTTAGGAAGAATTAACACAAATAGTATACATACTCCTTCAGAGAACAGAAATAAAGGTCACAGTTTTCATTTCATTTTATGAACCCAGCATAAATCTAATACCAAAATCTGACAGGGAAATTACAAGGAAAAACCTCTCAAGTTTTCATAAGCACTGCTTCGAAAATCCTAAAACAGATATTAGTTAATTGAATCCAGTGATATACAAAAAGGGATAATATATCATGAACAAATGAGTTTTATTCTACTAATCCAAGTCTGGCTTAACATTTAAAAATCAATCAGTGTAGAAAAGAAGGAAAATCATAGTATCATCTTACCAGCTGCTAAAAAGACATTGTAAAAATTAACTATCTGAATGGGTATTCAGGAATAAGCTCAGAAAACTATATTCTTGATATCCTTATTATGATAAAGCGTCTCTACAGAAACCTAAAGCATACTTAATGATAAAATATTGAATTATTTCCCCATGCATTCAGAAAAAAAGACAAGATGTCCACTATAACCACTTCTATTCAATAGTGTACTGAAAGTCCTAGCCAGTACAATATGACAAAAAAAAGAAATCCAAGCGATAAAAACTGGAATGGAAGAAATAGAACTATTTATTCACATACAATATAATAATCTACAAACTAATAGAATTTAAATTAGTTAATTAAGCAAGGTTGCTGGATACAAGGTCAATAAACAAAGATCAGTGTATTTCAATATTCTAGCAAATATCAACTGGAAATTAAAAATCTAAAATTATCAAAAATAGTATTAAAAACATCAAATACTTAGTGATAACAAAAATTATGTAAGAAGCCTACAGTGAAAATTAATTACTACAAGATGATTTGAAAAACCTAAATAAACAGATATCCTGTAGATTTGATGCCTCTATTATTAAAAGGTAAACTCCTCCCAAACAATCTATAGATTGAAAAAAAACTAAGTCAAAACCTCAGCAGGTTGTATGTATGTGAGTGTGGAAATTGACATGTTGATTTAAAAATTAATATGAAGATGCCAAGGTCCTAGGTTACACAAGACAATCTTTCTATTTTTAACATCTTTATTGGAGTATAACTGCTTTACAATGTTGTGTTAGTTTATGCTGTATAACAAAGTGAATCATTTATACATATACATATGTCCCCATATCTCCTCCCTCTTAAGTCTCCCTCCCTCCCAAACTCTCTATCCCACCCCTCTAGGTGGACACAAAGCACTGAGCTGATCTCCCTGTGCTATGTGGCTGCTTCCCACTAGTTATCTATTTTACATTTGGTAGTGTATATATGTCCATGCCACTCTCACTTCGATCCCAGCTTACCCTTCCCCCTCCCTGTGGCCTCAAGTCCATTCTCTACGTCGGCACCCAAGGCAATCTTAATAAGTAAGTTGAAGGACTCACACTACTGGTGCTTTCAGTGCAATACTTACTATAAAATGTCAGTAATTTAGGCAGTGTTGTACTTGTACAGGGGTAGACAAACAGACCAACAGATCAGAAGAGAATCCCTCCTCCCTTTCCCCACTCTTCTTTCTTCGTGTATTTTCTTTTTTATTCTAGTTAAATTGCCCCTGTTCTGCCTGATCCTGCCATTACCATTATCATAATCCTAGTTCAATCTCATTTATGTATTATCGTAGCAGTTAGCTAGATATTTTTCATTCTTCAATCCATCTCTCTTGTACTTGTTTTTTTAAATTAAAAAATCACCTAACTTACAGAAATTTTACATAAATTCCTAAACATAATCACATAAAATATATATTTTAGCAGATTTTTAAATGTTGTCTTATAAAATATTTGATACATTCTCAAGAATATACGTATCTGTAGATTTATATAGTATATGAATATATTTATACATATATCTTATGAATGTAAAATTAATGAATATGATATATTAAATTCATAAATATAAACTATTTCATAGATAGAAATTTTTTTAATATAAATATATATAATGTAAGTAATGAAGCATAACAATAAATAATAATCTTCTTCCCATACTTTTTTGTTTTTACCCCTTTTCTGAATGCCAGACCTTCGTTATCAACTTTGTAGGTATCCTTCCAATTTTTTCTCCAAATTCATATAATCATTGCTGGATACACACACACACACACACAGAGTCACACACACACTATGGATTTCTTTTTTTTTTTTTTTTTTGCTTTAAAAATTGGTTATATCGTAGTCTGAAGTCAGGGAGCCTGATTCCTCCAGCTTCGATTTTCTTTCTCAAGATTGCTTTGGCTATTCGGGGTCTTTGTGTTTCCATACAAATTGTGAAATTTTTTGTTCTAGTTCTGTGAAAAATGCCAGTGGTAGTTTGATAGGGATTGCACTGAATCTGTAGATTGCTTTGGGTACTGTAGTCATTTTCACAATATTGATTCTTCTAATCCAAGAACATGGTATATCGCTCCATCTATTTGTATCATCTTTAATTTCTTTCATCAGTGTCTTATAATTTTCTGCATACAGATCTTTTGTCTCCTTAGGTAGGTTTATTCCTAGACATTTTATTCTTTTTGTTGCAATGGTAAATGGGAGTGTTTTCTTAACTTCACTTTCAGATTTTTCATCATTAGTGTATAAGAACACAAGAGATTTCTGTGCATTAATTTTGTATCCTGCTACTTTACCAAATTCATTGATTAGCTCTAGTAGTTTTCTCGAAGCATCTTTAGGATTCTCCATGTATAGTATCATGTCATCTGCAAACAGTGACAGCTCTACTTCTTCTTTTCCAGTTTGAATTCCTTTTATTTCTTTTTCTTCTCTGATTCTTATGGCTAAAACTTCCAAAACTACGTTGAATAATAGTGGTGAGAGTAGGCAACCTTGTCTTGTTCCTGATCTTAGTGGAAATGGTTTCAGTTTTTCACCATTGAGGATGATGTTGGCTGCTACAGTAATCAAGATAGTATGGTACTGGCACAAAAACAGAAATATAGATCAGTGGGACAGGATAGAAAGCCCAGAGATAAATCCACGCACATATGGTCACCTTATCTTTGATAAAGGAGGTAAGAATATACAGTGGAGAAAAGACAGCCTCTTCAATAAGTGGTGCTGAGAAAACTGGACAGCTACATGTAAAAGAATGAAATTAGAACACTCCCTGACACCATACACAAAAATAAACACAAAATGGATTAAAGACCTAAATGTAAGGCCACACACTATAAAACTCTTAGAGGAAAACATAGGCAGAACACTCTATGACATAAATCACAGCAAGATCCTTTTTGACCCACCTCCTAGAGAAATGGAAATAAAAACAAAAATAAACAAATGAGACCGAATGAAACTTCAAAGCTTTTGCACAGCAAAGGAAACCATAAACAAGACCAAAAGACACCCCTGAGAATGGGAGAAATATTTGCAAATGAAGCAACTGACAAAGGATTAATCTCCAAAACATAGAAGCAACTCATGCAGCTCAATATCAAAAAAACAGACAACCGAATCCAAAAATGGACATAAGACCTAAATAAACATTTCTCCAAAGAAGATATACAGATTGCCAACAAACACATGAAAGAATGCTCAACATCATTAATCATTAGACAAATGCAAATCAAAACTACAATGAAATATAATCTCACACCAGTCAGAATGTCCATCATCAAAAAATCTACAAACAATAAATGCTGGAGAGGATGTGGAGAAAAGGGAACCCTCTTGCACTGTTGGTGGGAATGTAAATTGATACAGCCACTGTGGAGAACAGTATGGAGGCTCCTTACAAAACTACAAATAGAACTACCATACGACCCAGCAATCCCACTACTGGGCATATACCCTGAGAAAACCATAATTCAAAAAGAGTCATGTACCAAAATGTTCACTGCAGCTCTATTTACATAGATCAGAGTCTTAAGATTATGCATTAAAATTTTGTTTTAAATAGATGTTGCCAAATTTCTTTCCACAAGAGTCTGTAGCTCTAAACATCCCACCAGCGATGTATGGGAATGCTTTGTCCTTGAATCACATAGAGCAACAGGTGTCAGGCTGATGGTGTGAAGTCATAATTCCTAATTGCTTTAAATTACATATCACTGCCTACTGGTGAATCTGAGTCTGTTATATGTTTGTTAGTATTTTGAGTTTTCTCTTTACTAAACAACCTGTTCATACACTTTGTTCACTTTTAAAAATTAAACTGTTCATCCTTTCTCATCCATTTTTAAAAACTCTCTGAAAAGTACAAATGTTAACCGGCTGCCTGTTAATTTCATTATAATATTACCAGAACCATCATTTTCTAATTGTTTTTTTTTTTTTTTTTGATACGCAGGCCTCTCACTGCTGTGGCCTCTTCCATTGCGGAGCACAGGCTCCGGACGCACAGGCCCAGCGGCCATGGCTCACGGGCCCAGCCGCTCCGCGGCATGTGGGATCCTCCCGGACCGGGGCACAAACCCACGTCCCCCGCATCGGCAGGTGGACTCTCAACCACTGCACCACCAGGGAAGCCCTCTAATTGATTTTGACTATAGTCCTTCACCATTGAAATGTTTAATCTTTATGTCTAATATATTTGCCTTTTATTTTATAGTTTCTGGGTTTAAAATCTTGGTTAGATATACCCTTGTCCCTAGGTTGTACAAATACAAAATATATATTGTTTTGTTTTGATTTTTACATAAATCCTTTGTCCATCTGGGATTTATTTTTGTATAGGGTATAGGGTATTTTTCATATGTATAGAGTCAGTGGTACCAGAACATCTATGGAATAATCCATCCATTTCCACTGAATTGAAATACAGTATTTATTAAATTCTCATAAATTCAGGGGTCAATTTCTAGATTCTCAGTTTTGTTCTATCTATCTTTATACTATATGTTATAACATTTATATTATTATGGTTATTTTAGAAGATGGTATAATTTCTGGCAAAGCAAGTCAACCCTTACTATTGTTCTTGAAACATTTTTGACTCTTTTCAGGTATTTATTTGGCCCTATAAATTTTTTTTTTTTTTCGGTACGCGGGCCTCTCACTGCTGCGGCCTCTCCCGTTGCAGAGCACAGGGTCCGTATGCACAGGCTCAGCGGCCATGGCTCACGGGCCCAGCCGCTCCGCGGCATGTGGGATCTTCCCGGACCGGGGCACGAACCCGTGTCCCTTGCATTAGCAGGCGGACTCTCAACCACTGCGCCACCAGGGAAGCCCTGGCCCTATAAATTTTAAGCAATCTTATCCAACTCCAAACAAATTTTAAAATAGCTCAGCATTTTTATTTGTATTGCATTAAATTTACATATTGATTTTGAATTACTGAACTTTTAATATTGAAGCTTTTTAAGGAAATAGTTTGTATATTCATTTAGATCTTCTTCATATGCTTTTTCTTTGTATACACCATATTCCTTTCTTATTCAAAATTTCCCCAATTTTGGGGCTTCCCTGGTGGTGCAGTGGTTGAGAGTCCGCCTGCCGATGCAGGGAACACGGGTTCGTGCCCCGATCCAAGATCCCACATGCCACGGAGCGGCTGGGCCCATGAGCCATGGCCGCTGGGCCTGCGCGTCCGGAGCCTGTGCTCCGCAACGGGAGAGGCCACAGCAGTGAGAGGCCCACATACCACAAAAAAAAAAAAAAAAATTTCCCCAATTCTTATTGCTTTTATAACTTACATTCAATATTAATAGAATATTTCCTATTTACCTTTCTAGATGTTTATGGCTAAGATAAAGAAAATCTATTGTTCAATACATCTCTGATATCTAACCCAATTCCTCAAATCTCTTAGAAATTGAAAATTTCTTCCTAGTAAAGTCGCTTAGGCTTTCTACATATGCAATCCAATAAAAAGGTATAGGTTTACCTCTTTTTTCCAATTCATACAAGTTATTTAATTTTCTTATGATGCAATGGTGATGGCAATTTTACCTCCTTAAGTCTTAATTTTGCTTATTTAACACTTTCTAACATAGTTTTGCCTTTTTTAAGAATAATATTTGTGGTTGGATTTTAGTAAAAATATTCCATCAATTCCTGTTTTCCTTGGAGATTTGATTATGAATGATCATTGCATTATCGTGTATTATCAAAAGCTTCTGCATCTATCTATATGATCACAAAAATTTTACACTTCACATGGTTGATGTCATGTAGTATGCTGATAAAATCTCTTAACTTGAATCATCCTTAACTTCCTAGTATTGAACTTCCTTTCGCTGAACTGTTGAATTCTATTTGCTAATATTTCATTTTTTAAATATATCTATATTCATAAACAAAATTAGGTTACAGTTTTCTTTTTGTTTTTTATTAGACCTGGCATTAAAGTTGTGCTGACATCTTAGAAGCTGTCCATCTTTTTTCTTTCTTTTTTTTTTTTTTGGCAGTACGTGGGCCTCTCACTGTTGTGGCCTCTCCCGTTGTGGAGCACAGGCTCCAGACGCGCAGGCTCAGCAGCCATGGCTCACGGGCCCAGCCGCTCTGCGGCATGTGAGATCTTCCCAGACCGGGGCACGAACCCGTGTCTCCTGCATCGGCAAGCAGACTCTCAACCACTGCGCCACCAGGGAAGCCCCCGTCCATCTTTTCTTTGGTCTAAAATACTTTAAACAACATGAGCTAGGTAAACCCTGCTGAGAAACCACTTAGTCCTTGTCCTTTTTTCAGTGGTAGACCTTGAATCATCTCTTCAATTTCTTCCACATAATTAGTGAAGTCATATTTTCCAACGATTCTTTGTCTATTTTTTACATTTTTGGGAGGAAATCATCTATCCTTCTAGGTCATCAAAATCCTTTCTTTAGAATCACACATAGTAGTCTCTCGGAATCTTTTAGCCCACACACTATCTGTGGTCAAATTTATGTTTATAAATTTCTTTCTTCTTTCCAATTTGTCTCATTTCTAATTTTTATTTTCTGTTTCCTTAACTGAATTTTATTTATTTTATTGGCCATTTTATTAAACCAGATTTTGGATTTGTTTATCCTTTTAACAATTTTTTTAAAAAATTCTGTTGGAATGAAATTCTGCCATTTGCAGCAGTGGGGACGGTCTTAGAGGATATTAT
Organism: Grampus griseus; assembly: GCF_964374135.1. Lineage (NCBI taxonomy): Eukaryota > Metazoa > Chordata > Mammalia > Artiodactyla > Delphinidae > Grampus > Grampus griseus. Next base: position 6,801,265 of record NC_139007.1, on the reverse strand, counting down.
ACTTAGTGAAATAAGTCAGAGAAAGACAAATACTTTATGGTATCACTTATATGTGGAATCTAAAATATAATGTAAATGAATGTATACAGCAAAACAGAAGACTAACAGACAGAGAGCAAACTAGTGGTTACCAGTGGGGAGAGGGCAGGGGGGAGGGGCCAGTTAGGCGTATGGGACTAAGAGATAAAAATTACTATGTATAAATTAGATAAGCAACAATGATATATAGCACAGGGAATTATAGCCATTGTCCTGTAATGACTTTTAATGGCATATAACCTGTAAAAATACTGAACCAATAGGCTGTACACCTAAAACTAATATAATATTGTAAGTCAACTATACATCAATAAAAAAATTCTGTTTAACTATTTTATGATTATACTTATTAATTCTCTTCTACTATTTTATTTTGGTTTATTTGTTGCTCTATTATTGTATGAGATAAAAACTTATTCCCTTTCTTTTTATATTTTCTCCTTTATACTTAAACATGTTTTGCACTGTATATTTTCACCCACAGTATAGCTTTTTCATGCTCCATTTATTTTGATATAAAGTATTTTCTTGTTCATTAATTTCTATAAATTCCCCTTTTATTTACTCTTTGGCTCAAGGGTTATATTTAGGAGTATTTTTCTTCATTTCTTGATTTCTTTATTATTGTTTATATCCAGGAATGTGTCTTGCAAGAGGTCTGCTTTTTAAACTTATTTGTTTTCCCAAGGAATCATAATCTTTTCTAAATATTCTATGAACATACAAAATAACTGTCTATTGGATAACTGATTCTCCCCCTCTGTCTCTCTGCCTGTCTCTGTCTCTGTCTCTCACTCTCTCTTTATAGATACCAGCAATCAACCTAAGTGAATGGAGATACAGCATAACCTGCAGGTGCCAGCTCAAATGAGACCTGAAATTTCTTCCTCTTCTTCTCAAGAACCAAAAGAGGGAATGGCAGCATTAAGGCCTACTGCTGACACACACACTGATCAGAGATCAGTGTGTGATCTCTGTGATTCTGTGAGTCTGTGTGAGTCTGTGATCTCAGGGATCACAGAATCCCTGAGAATTCTTGTGACAACTTGAGGAGGGAGATTACAAGAAAAGACTCAACATCTGGCTAGTAATTATTGGAATTCAGATCAGTAAATTGGGTTCTTCTATAAATACGACCGTGGCTGTTTATTACCACATAAAGCCAGGAATTCACCCCTTAGACATTATGATCAAATTCTAAATCTCATTTGACTCATAAAAGAGGTGGCTATATCTCATGCTCTTTTCTTTCTTTAATTGAATAAAGGATAAACTAATTCAGATTAAGTAGCCTTAGGACAGCAACTAGCAGAATAAACCAAGACTACAGCTCAAATCCATTTTCCCTCTTAGGCTAAAATTTTCAGTTCCTATAAACTGCAAGAATAAAGAAAATAGAGAGCCTCAGAAATTCCTAGTAAATGCCAAGCAAAAGGCAGAACTAAAGTCTTATTTAAGCCAGCCTGAGTCTTTCATAGGAACACTGGCTTTCAGATGGGTTTTCTTGTGGGATGACTCTTCCAGAATATCAAGGTTCTCTGCCTTACTGACTGCTTGCCTGGGGGTCAGGTGGTGCCCCTACCAGGGGAGAGCAAGCTGAACTGGCTGCTCAGAGGGCACCTCTTGATATTCCTTCCTCGCAATTCTCCTGAAGGGTGCTCTGCCTGAAGCTGTACTTTAGTCACTTTTTTGAAAGTTCTTTCCTTCTTTTTCCCCCTGGTGGTCCCTGCTTTTCATTTTGTTGTACAATATACTCCATCTGGTTCCCCATACAGCTCATACTTGTCTTACTCTGTGCCTTTGTAAGTGGACTATTCCATTTGCCTCTCCCTTGTTCTGGAGAACTCCTACCTATGCTTCAAAACTCACTAAGGAGCCCTTTCCCAGCTCACTTCCCTCTGCCAGGCAGAGTTTTCACTCCCTCCTCTTCCTTCCCATGGCACCCTTTACAAACCATCCAACACCTCACGCATGCTGTCTGAAAGAATGTTTTCTCTTTCATCTCTGTTACAGTAGCGCTGCACAGTGTCTGGTACAGAGTAGATAGTAAATGATCAAGTAAATGGATGCCTGAACAAGCGTGTTCTAAAACCTAGCACGTGTTCAGAAGGAAACTTCAGTATCAAGCTAGGTTCTAGTTGGCATCAAACTGCTTTGAAAATAAATTCAAGGCTTTTTAATTCATCGATTCTAGTTAACTACCCTTGAGACAAAGACAGACGTTAAGATAGGAGAGGACAGATTAAGCACAGATAACTAAGAGCTCATGGAAATTAGCCACTCACGTGAATTTCTGAGAATCTTGGAGAAGAAAAGGCCTAGATCCAACAATGTTTCCTCATTTAAAGAATACACATGAGTAATGAGTAAGCTGAATATCAATCCTTGGCAAAATTCTACAATTAGTTATTAAGCAAATTGGTTTTATGCCCTTTGTAAAGAATAAGATGATTATCAAGAAGGTACCTCATGTCAAAAAACAAAAATCATTCAAATGTTATGAGATTGGTTTATTTCATGCAGTAAGACATTTAACAAAATTTCTTAGCATGTGTTAGATAAATGTGGGTTAAACTGCAGTGAAGTAAGTGGTTAAATATGCTAATTTTATATCCATTTGTGTTTAGTCGTCATAGAAAGATTTCTCCAAGGGTGTGCCACAGAGCTGTGCCCTAGGTCTTGTCTTATTCAATATTTATATCAGTTACTCAAAGACTCAGAATTTATGTATACAAAATTTGTGGCCGCTAGAAAGCTAAAAAGTGACTGTCGTAATAGATGTCAGAATCAAGGGTTAAAGTTTCCAAGTAGAAACACTAGGGGAAAACCCCACAATAAAAGTTGGCACGTATAAATGTCAATGCTTACATTCTGATTCAAGGAAACAACTGCCTGACAATAGTACAGACCTATCATATTTTGAGATTCAGTCTAGCTCTGAACATTTGTGCTTCCAGAGGTAACCCAGCCTCGCCCTCTCCTTTTACAGATGGAGATTCCGAAACAGCCATGCAATCAGCTAAGCTGGAGCCAGGATTAGGGCTCAACCCCACTAAACCCCCTTCACTCTATTATATCGCCTGCATTATCCACTCCTCAAACGCACTAGAAGATCTTGCCCACTTGTGAGCATCCCACTAACAGCACCCTGATAAGCTGGCGCATCACAAGATGAAGTCTGTGAGGACCAGTAGGGGCCTCTGCATCCACGAGGCACAACAGAAACACCTGAGATCCTAGCGTGCAAATGTTCAGGAGAAGACATCTGCCACTGTCAATGCTCCAAAAGCCTGTCAGTCACTTGAAGAAGGAACAAGCCGAGAAAGTATTCTTCCCAAGGGGATAAACTGGTCAAAATAACAGGGAATAGATTTTGACTTAAAATGAAGAACTTAGAATTGTCTGTTATTAGCATTAGTGAGCAGACCCTGGAAGCTGTCAAAATCCAAATAACGGATGAGGGTCAGCGGAGATGACCTCCTGAGTTCCCTCTAAAAGGAAGAGGCCTTGGTTTGACCTCTGTCTCCTGGGTGCTCCTGTGTGACTCAGCCCTCGATTTTCACCAGGACATCAACGCCATGAATCATCTGTACACACAAGTAAACCTTAAGTGGGAGAAAGGACCACTGCAGGTGAGCCCTGGAACACGGACAGCAGGTGATGCCATCTGCATCACCACACTCCACCCCAGGGCGGGACAAGTGCGCGGACTTAAAGTAACATTCCACAAAACGTTTGCCCAAAGCGTTTGTGCTTTACCATTTTGTCATTATTTTTGATCTCATGGTATGATGACCTCATGATCAGCGGGACACAGAGAACATCAAGGAAGAATGCAGAAAAGACGAAGCCAATATTAACTGCTTTCTGTGTCTTGCCTCATTCCTCCTCTGTTGCTATTAGAACAGGTGGTGGGAGTTACTTTTATGGCTTAAAGAAGATTGTGAAGATTAGCAAGCAAAATAAGACCCCAAAATAAATTCTTTAAGATATTAAACTAAGAAGCAATAGACGATCCTAAGTCCAGACAGTAACTTGTCACACAGGCGGTTGTTTGTACAATGTCCACTAGGACAGCAGCTGCATCACACCTCTGCTTTCTGAGCAGTGGAATTTTGCTATGTAAGTCTGGCGGGACACTTGTTCAGCAACGACTATACAGTGAATTGCTTTTACATTGACTGTGAAGGAAGCTCACATGCCACTGGGCTCTAAATAAAAATGATGCACCTGTCATCTAATATTTGGTGACCATGAATTAATGATTCCCCTACCATCTGGAATCACCTCCAACAAAGAGATGCGGTTATGTGAGGTATATTTATTAACTGGGATCTAGTGAAAACAGTGAGATATAATGAATATTTGATGATTATATGAAGAAGAAGCAATTGCCAGATACATTTTTAAGTCCATTTCTTTTTGTAATTTTTAAAAACCACATCTTTTCATTACACTAAAACCTCTGTCGCCAAATGTGAGGGTTGCCTTTACCTTCCTCTTAATTTAAAACTCAGTCTGATTCAGGAATGCTCTCATGTGAGAGGGGAACTGCGTAACAGATCTCTTCCTTGTTACTGAGTCCACAAAATACTCAAGTCACCTGTTCAGGAATTTTTATGTTTATATTAAAATTTATCTTTCCTCCTCAGAGCTACCTGAAATAAAAATGGAAGGAAAGTAACTAGAAAAGGGAACTAGGCTTGGATGGGATGAAAGCAAAAGAGCTGGGAAAGAAAGCCGGAGGGGCGGCAGGATTACCAAGAGGCTGTGGAAAAAGGAGCCCAGGGAAAGTGGAGAAGACTAAGTCTATAGCAGAGGGTGACCCTGAGCAAGGCGGAGGGAACTAAAGCGCAGGAGTGGGCACCCGAGACAGCGCCGGAGCCTGGAATGAAGAAAGAGGGTAACTGGAATAAAGGTCAAAATAAGAGCAGAATTCAGACAAACTGTAAACCACCCTTTGAGAATACTCAGCCCCTACTAAAGAGAAAGCTATCCACAGTCAAGTTGTCTTAACAATCATGTGAATGAGGGTCGTGACTCTTCTACTTATCTCTCATTATGTGCCCTGAATTTCCATATTTTTTTGTCCTTAAATTACATAAAATAGTTACTGAATAAATTTCCATGCAAAACCAACCTAAGGTTACTGCTGTCAATAGTTCCAAAAATTCCACTCTAATTGCAACTAAAAATTATGACAGAAGACTCAATAGACGACCCTTCACACTACCACAAAGTTAAAAAGACACTGTGTAATATCTGGTATTAAAAGAACTGGATTATTTTGTTTTTTAGAGTAAGGAACTGAATAGTGGCTTGCCAAAGGCAAGGTCCTTCACAAGTAATGAAAAATGGAACTATGTTAACCGATTATTACCTCTCTGCACATTTTAGTATACTATTAAATATAGTTTACTATTAAATATATGTTTTATATATTGTCTTTTTTGAAACAAAACTTATTTTTTAAAATTTATTTTATTGAAGTATAGTTGGTTTACAGTGTTGTGTTAGCTTCTGGTGTGCAGCAAATTGATTCAGTTATATACATATACACACACATTCTTTTTTCATATTCTTTTCCCTTATGGTTTATCACAGGATACTGACTACAGTTCGCTGTGCTATACAGTAGGAGCTTGTTGTTTATCTATTCTATATATTACAGTTTGCATCTGCTAATTCCAAACTCCCAATCTATACCTCCCCCTACCCCCCGCCTTGGCAACCACAAGTCTGTTCTCTACATCTGTGAGTCTGTTCCTATTTCATAGATAAGTTCATTTGTGTCATATTTTAGATTCCACATATAAGTGATATCTTTTCAAGACAAATATCATATGAAACAGAATTTCAAGGTCATACATGTGAAACTAATTTTGATCTCTCACTCCACCTCACAAATTCAATAGCCGGAATCTGAAAAAACAGGGTTGATACTGAGTTGAATAAATCAAAATAACAATTATCGAATACTTCAGAAGGTTGAAAAGAAACACTAAGCCTTGTCTACACTAATCTCTTCAGCATTGAATTAACCAATTGAATTCTTCTATGTGCTCGGCATTATGTTGGTTTTCTGAGATAAAGACGTAAACAGATACGGTCCCTGCTCTTATGAAGCTACTGTTCTACTGGGGGAAATAGAAAAAAAAAAAGTCAGTAAATTTATAATTATAAATTGTGATAAGTGGTATAAAGGTGAAGTGTAGTATTAAAGGTACAATGAGAAATTAAACAAAAGGAACTGAATTTGATTGGAGTATCAAGAAAGCCTCCCCTGAGAAAACGACTTTGAAGATGTAGATAGAGGTTAACCAACGGAAGGGAAAGAGTGTTCCAAACAGAACCAACGGACAGTTCCGAGGCAGAAGACAGGCTGGCGAGTTCAGGGAACTGCGGCAGGAGCAGAAGTACAGAAGGGGAGTGAATGAGAGATGAGAGGCAACTACAGGGACTGGGGATTTTCACTTAATGGGAAGCAGCTAAATATTTCAAGCACAAAGAGCCCATGAGTAGTTTTGTAAAGATCCATCTCTATAATTGGAGGATAGATGAGAGAAGAGAGAGAGTGAAAACAGGAAGATTAGGCAGGAGTTGATAATAAATGATTACAGCTTGGTGGTATTGGGGGCTATGGAGAGAAACAGATAGATGCAAACTATAATTTGGAAGTAAAACTGACACTGGCCGGAAATTTCAGAACACTGTTAAATAATAATGGTGATACCTTTGTCTTGTTCTTGATTTTAATGGGAATTTCTTAAATATTACATTATCATTGGCATAAGTCTGACATTCCTTAGGAAATGTTAGACATTTGCAGCTCTCTGCGTGAGCTTGGTCTGTACTATTCTTTGGGGGTCTATCTTTTTTTTTTTTTTTGGCTGCATTGGGTCTTATTTTCGGCATGTGGACTTCTTTTTTTTTTTTGCGGCACGCGGGCCTCTCACAGTTGTGGCCTTGGCCTCTGCCGTTGCGGAGCACAGGCTCCGGACGCGCAGGCCCAGCAGCCATGGCCCACGGGCCCAGCTGCTCCGTGGCACGTGGGATCCCCCCAGACAAGGGAACAAACCCATGTCCCCTGCATCGGCAGGAGGACTCTCAACCACTGCGCCACCAGGGAAGCCCTGGGGTTCTATCTTAATCAAGAAGGTTTTGCTCTCAAGGACTCAAGCTTGCTTTGGACGTTGGCGCATTAAAGTTTCTTCTTCTACAATCCACACCCCTTGGCTACGGCTGTGCCCCCTCACCCCTCACAGATGGTTCTTGAGAGGGTTCTCTGCATGCTCTCTTTACTTGTCCGTCACTCTTCAACATACTGCACTTGATGTCTACCCTTATTATCCACCAAAATGACCTTTGCCAAAGTCACCAGTGACCCATGGCAACAATTTTACTTGCTCATCTAGGGAGGCAGTGAGTTAGGGCTCTGGTGTTCCTTCTTAATTTTTCACCTTCTGCCCCTGTTTCCTCATCTACAGAGTGGGGATAATAACAGCAGAGAGATGCTGGGAGGATTAAATGAGGTAATTCATATGAAGCTCATAGAAGAAAAATGGCTGAGCATAGTAAACGTTCAACAAATATTAGCTACCGATATTGCGATCCCATTTGACTGCTAAGCGCATTTTGAACTTGTAAACGCTCACTTTCTTCTGCTTGGCAACACATTCTACTGGTTTTCGCTGCACTTCTCCAGATGCATCTTCTCTATGTTCTTCTTCTTCCTCTACTCAACTTCTGAATGTTGAAGCTCCTCAGCTCACAGGCCCAGGCCTTCTCCGACTTCCAACCCCTCTCCTTATGCAGTCTCGCCCACTCCCATTGCAATGTGCTGACCACCCATCACTTGTAACTGGAGTACAGACTTTTTTTTCTGAACTCCAGGCTCAGACCTCATTAGATGCCTCACACAACCTCAAACTCATGGTATAAGCCCCTACCCAAATTTGTTCCTCTTCCAATGTACAATGGCCAGAATGTGACAGTTATCTCTTATCACCACCTTCTCTCTTACACCTACATCACTAAACTCAGTTGGTGCTATCTCCAAGTTATATGTGAAATCTATCCACTTCTCTCCACCTCCAGGAAAATTACAAGCTGCAATCATCTCTTGCTTGACTACTGCACAGCCTCCTAGTAGGCACCCTACAGCAAGACGTGACACATGAAGAGAGCTAAAGCAATTGGAACGAAGAAGCCAGAATGCACATTTCCTATGACACCGTCATATACAGCCCATTGCTTTCAATGGAAAAACTAGCAGAATTAATAAAATTAGGAACTAGATTCAAGAAAAGAATTGGGTAAAGTGACTAGATACTAAATAGAGATACAAAAATCAAGAGCTTTCCCATATATCAGCAATACTCACAGACTTACGGCTGCTTTTTTTTTTTCTCACCCCCGTATCCCTTCTTATAAATCCCATGCACTCTCTGTAAGTCAGCTGAGTTGGCCGCAGGGCTTTCCAGACTCAGGTGATGGAACCAGAGGTGAGTCAACTAGATTCTCTGTACTCGGAATGTGGGTATGACACCTGGTGATGGCAGTGTGTTACTGGCACTGGGATTATGAAGGTGTGCGAGCTGGGGACAAGGCTGCCACTCTGGTGTGGCCTCCTAATACTAAGTTTACCAATGAGCAAGCAGAGTCAGGATGTAACACAAGAGAACAGAGCGGTTTCACAGATAAGAGAGATCATGTGGCCAGAGAAGAAAAGAGAGGATGCAGAGGCGTCTGAGTGCCTGAGTCCACTCCTCTGAGGCTCAGCCACACTCTGCCCTATCCCAAGGCAACGTGTAGAGTTAACATAAAACCAACTGGTAGTTATACCAACAGTAATATTGACATTTTGGAACTAGGAGAACTAAACTAAATTCATAAAGAAGACAAAAATAAAAGCAAACGGGGCTTCCCTGGTGGAGCAATGGTTGAGTCCGCCTGCCAATGCAGGGCATGCGGGTTCGTGCCCCAGTCCGGGAAGATCCCACATGCCGCGGAGCGGCTGGGCCCGTGAGCCATGGCCGCTGAGCCTGCGCGTCCGGAGCCTGTGCTCCGCCACGGGAGAGGCCACAGCAGTGAGAAGCCCGTGTACCGCAAAAATAAATAAATAAATAAATAAATAAAAGCAAACACTTTTCAACATCTTACTCTATGCCGGGCACTTGTTTGGATCCTTTGATGACAACATCATTTAAGTTTGACACAAACCCAATAAAATCAGTATCATTATTATTCTCAGTTCAAGGATGAGGAAATCAAAGAGTGGGTAACCATCCAAATTTAAACATGTAGCAAGTAGCACTATAAGTGGGTAAAAGTATGCAAGAAAACATTTTAAAAGAAGAGTAATGAAAAAGTGTTCCCAGTGCTAGATGTTAAAATGTATTATAAGAGCTAAAATAATTAAAATAATGTGGCAGCAATACAGTAATCAATAGACAGAATACATACCCCTAAAATAATCTTGGCATATAAGAATTAGTATATGATAAAGAAAGCATCATGAACAAACGTGTAAGGAAATTATTATCAGACACGGTTTTGAAGGAAAAGTCAAGTTTCATCTCATAACATCATCAAAATACATTTAGGTGGAAGAAAGGGTTACAATGTGTAAAAGCAAAACTAGAAGAAAATGTGAGTGAATATTTAACTGATTTCTTGAAAGCACAGGATATCAAAATACAGAAGGAATTAAGGAAATCATTAAAGAAACACCAACTGTCAACAAAGAAATTTAGAATTTCTGTATATCAATTCATAGTAAACATTAAAGACAAACCTTAAGATGAAAATAATATTTATAATACCTATGACAGAATTGTGTGTATAAGTGTTTAAGGTGATATAGTTAAAGAAATACAAGAAATAAAGAAATAAAATTTTAAAGGGAAATAATGTTTATTGATTAAAAATTGTAAACATTTGAAAAACTTAATACTTAAAGCTAGTGAGGGTGGAATAAGGATGCAACCACTACTTACGAATGTGTAAACTGATTGAAAAAAAACTTTGGAGAGAGTAATTTGAGTATATGTATCAAGAATCTTAAAACTTTCAATACTCATCAACCCAATAATTTTAATTCCAGAAATCTAGTTTAAAGGAAGAACAAGAGATATATTTAAAGATGCTTATCAAAGTATGCTGAGTCTGCATTACATGTACTAGCTAAAACATTTAAAACAACCGAAACAAAAAAGAAACAAAAACAAATAAGAAGGACTTAAATTTCCAACAAGGGAATGGTCAAATAAAATATATATCCATACAGTGAAATATTAAGCAATTATTAAAAATAATACTTTAAAAGACTAACATTCATGAAATAGTACAGCCCTTGATGGTTATTCTCCTCTTTTTCATGTCTCTTTTTTTGACATTTCACTTTTTCTATAACCACTATTAAAAGATGTAGCAACATATTTGACATAATCTAGAGTTATTCACTAGCCCCGTAAAGAATGAAGAAAATGACACACAATCAGTGAAGACTAACGTTAAGCCTCCAGCTTGGCTGTGGGATTACCATTACACTTCCCCACTGCCTGCTACCATGGCTAATTGAAAGTTGGCATGGCTGCTCCCATACCAATTGGCATTGGCCACAGATAAATCGCTGTGTATTTTGAAATCATAGTTATTATTCTACTCCATCTGTTCTCTTCATTTTTCAAGTCAACTGTCAAATTAAACAAGTAAGCCCTTCCTAAAAGTTGCCGAAGTGTTACATGTTACCAGGGTAAATGAAACAATTGTCCAATATGCTGATGTTCAGCAAATTCTACAAGGGGAACCAAGAGAGAATTCACAGGAAGTGAGGTGACATGTCAACAGTTGTTTTAAAGTGGTGATGGGAAATGCTATATTTATAATAACAGTATTTAACATTCTTGCATTCATTCTGAATGCTAAGCATAATTGCCCAGAAAGCTTTAATAGTGAAATCCTAAAAATACATTTCAACTCTGACCTGCTTTTCCCAGTTGTTCTGGTCTCAGTATTACTTTAGCTAAAATTAATAAGCACATGGGACTATGTAAAAGTACTAAGTCATTCCTTGGTTTAGCTATTTGACACCTTGTATCTCTCCCTTCCCATTCTAATTGAGAATTTCATCTTTCTATAATATTTTCCTATTACCCACAAAGCATCTCTACCATTTCAAATATGGAAATATCTTTTGACCCAGTCTCTGAGTCCCACTATGTAAACATAACTTTAATGATTACTATGCAAGTCATGGGAGAAGAAGGGGAATGAAGTCGCTAAATTATTCACCCTTTTTGCTCTGAAGTAGAGTTCAACTGTTATACTAAAATAAGGAAATTTTATCTCATTTGCGTTCAATTTATTACAAAAATGGCCCCATTTTTCACCCCTCTATGTAGCCATACCCCTTGCAGTGAGACTTTGTCGCTATCAAGAGGTGGCATTTGTTTTCCCGCCCCTTGAATCAGGGCTCGGTTTGGGACTTGCTTTGGCCAACACAATGTGGCAGAGTTGATGGCACGCTGGCTCTGAACCAGGGGCCTGGAGAGGCCTTATGTGCTTCTGCCTGCTCTCTTTGGACCCCTGCCGTTACCTTGAGAACAGGGCCATCGTTGGAGGATGGGAGACCATCTGAGTAGACATGCTGTCCATCAGAGCCCGACCTAGACCAGCCACCCTCAGCCAACCCATCAGCTGAGCACAGATACACAGCAAACCTAGACAAGACCAGCTGGGAGCAAAGTCACTGAGCTAATAAGCCCAGTCTAAACTGCTAAACCACAGGAGAACAAGCTAGACAAATGAATGTGTTAAGCCACTGAAGTTTAGGGTGATTTGTTACACGCCAGTAGCTAACTAATATATCCTCTCGTCTTTTCCTTACTTATTTAGAAGTAAAATTAGGAAGTAATACTAGGCAAATAAAAAATCAGACATAGTAATTATATCAAATCTATTTTCCTCAAAATATCAATATTTACATTTTGGCTGTTGGGGATATTAACATTTACTGAGCACCTTTTAGTTACTAGGCACTTGTTTTACTCCTACAAAAATCCCATAAGGGGGCTTCCCTGGTGGCACAGTGGTTGAGAGTCCTCCTGCCGATGCAGGGGACACAGGTTCGTGCCCCAGTCCGGGAAGATCCCACATGCCGCAGAGCGGCTGGGCCCGTGAGCCATGGCCGCTGAGCCTGCGCATCCAGAGCCTGTGCTCCGCAACAGGAGAGGCCACAACAGTGAGAGGCCCACGTACCGCAAAAAACAAAAAACAAAACAAAACAAAAATCCCATAAGTATGAATTATCTTTATCTTATAGAAAAGGAGAGTAAGGTAAAGACAGCAAGGAACATGTCCAGGTTCACACAGTTGGCATGGCAGAGCTGGATTAGAACACGGGACACAGGAATGTGAATCCACTTATCCTACCATCAGCTCCACCATCAGTTCCACAATGAACTGTTAAGCCTAGGCTCTCCCTGGAGTGGTTCTCCAGAAACTAGGAATGCGTGTTCCCTGCCAAATGACCAAGATGCTACCCCAGAAGGTTCTGAAGAATAACTTATGCATATTATAGAGGCATACTCACTTATGCTTTTTCTCATTCTCCAACAAAACTTTAAATGGCAAAAATACCACAGCTATGCCTTCAAATTCTCAATTCAAGTTCTATGTGCAATTACCATAACAACAATTGGATGGAATATTGACTAACGAAAAGTGAAAATATCTTCCAGTGTAAAAGGTCTTGATTTATTTGAAGGCATAATTGTTGTTTCTAGTAGCACATGATTACTATTGATTGCCTTATTGACTATAATCTCATGATATTTAATGCTAGAAGGCAAAAGGCCACACATCATTCATAAAATCAACACTAAGCCTAAATGTATATTTTATTCTAGGATGGCCAATGAGAATTTTAGTTATGTCATCTGAAAATTAAGAAATACAAACGATCGGATGCATGCCTTAATTATAAATAACCGAGACAGTTTTGGATTAGTAAAGCGTACTTGTACTTAACCATACATTAGAATAGACATTTTAATAATTCTATTCATTTGAATATCACATTTTCTACAAAATTATATTACAGATTATACTACCTTATATTGCAGTAATACAATACAATAATACGTGGTTAAATAAATCAACTAAATAGGCATCAGTTAGGTGTTTTTCCAGTGGATTCTGTCAGGTAAAGTATTTGCAACAGCTATAAAACCAGAGTAATCAATATTTAAATATAATTTTCTGATTTAAATAAATATATGGCATTTCAGGACCTAGACAACACTCTGGTAAGAAGACAATAAAAATCACAAGTCACTGGAAATTTATAGCAACCAGTTTTCCAAAGTTTTCAGAGATAAATTAAAGCAGGAATCATATGCATTTGTTAGTGTTATGGTTATGGTTATTGTTATTAGTTTAACTCAGGGTGAAATAAAAGATCATTGATCAAGATGATGAAAGTAGGTAATGCCCATAAGTCAGAAACTGTTGAAACATGAACACTCTAGACTATAGAACACGTGAACTGTTGCACACTGTCCACATCTCCTGGAGCCACATGGTTCATGACAAAAAGCAATTTGGTTGTTCTCTTTTCTTTTCATTAAACTTAAGAGATCTTGAAGAGACCAGATAATCTCAATATCAAATGGAAAAGTTTCACAGTTGCTGAAACATCTTAGATCCCTGTAAAGATTTGCTGCCATGTGTGCCCATATTATCTTAAATGTCACTCTTGAATGAACCAAAATCGACAACATTTTAGCTAGAAAATGTCAGGAACACTGTGGCGAGAGTAACAGTTGCCACTGGGTGTTTCTCTCTCACAAGTAAATGATATGTTAACAGTAAAGTGCAGCAGAATCAAGTTTAATGCTAAAGAAATTAGTTTTTAAACTTTAAGTCAGTTAGGGTTTGACTGACAACATACAAGAATGAGAATTTTAAAAGCAAACTAAATTACATGATCTGAAGCAATTACTTAAAATATTGAATTCTATTATGAAGCAGATGTTTACATTTGCTTTTCTATTTGCTCCTTTTCATAAATGCAACCGAGTAATACTCCTGTTTTCACAAAGATCTAAAGTAAAGATCTGGGCTCAGCATTTAGGAATGGTGATCACTTCATTGAACCCCTGCCAGATGGCCTTTTTCTAAAGTCATATTCAGAGCCTAGCTCTTGCATCTACCTTGGTTGTATAACAAGAGTTGGTTTGGCTATGTCATTATGAGGAAGGCTGACAGTGGGGATAACTGTCATCAAGAGTGGACTCTTGGAGCCTGTGCTCTGCAACGGGAGAGGCCACAATGGTGAGAGGCCCACGTACCGCCAAAAAAAAAAAAAGAGTGGACTCTTCACCAGTCAGAATGGCCATCATTAAAAAATCTACAAATAATAAATGCTGGAGAGGGTGTGGAGAAAAGGGAACCCTCCTACACTGTTGGTGGGAATGTAAATTGGTGCAGCCACTAGGGAAAACATAATGGAGGTTCCTCGAAAAATTAAACATATAACTACCCTATGATCCAGCAATCCCACTCCTGGGCGTATATCTGGACAAAACTATAATTTTAAAAGATACATGCACCCCTATGTTCACAGCATCACTATTTACAACAGCCAAGACATGGAAGCAACCTAAATGTCCATCGACAGATGAATGAATAAATAAGATGTGGTACATATATACAATGGAATACTACTCAGCCATAAAAAAGAATGAAATTATGCCATTTGCAGCAACATGGATGGGCCTAGAGATTATCATACTAAGTGAAGTAAGTCAGACAGAGAAAGACAAATATCATGTATCACTTATATGTGGACTCTAAAATATGACAGAAATGAACTTATCTACAAAACAGAAACCGACTCACAAATGTAGAGAACAGATTTGTGGTTGCCAAGGTTGGGGAGAGGGATGGAGTAGGAGTTTGGGGGTAGCAAATGCAAACTGTTATATATAGGATGGATAAACAACAAGGTCCTACTGTACAGCACAGGGAACTACATTCAACATCCTGTAATCAACCATAATGGAAAAGAATATGAAAACGATTGTACATATATGTATAACTGAATCACTTTGCTATACAGCAAAAACTAACACAACATTGTAAGTTGACTATACTTCCATAAAATAAATTTTTTAAAAAAGAAGAGTGAACTCTTCATTTTGTTTACTGCTAGTAGTAGCCATATAACATCTACAGTAATACTGAAGGAACCTAAGGAAAATCCCCCAAAGAAGGGATGTTTAAGACCACTCCTATAGAAATAGAGAAATCAGAATGTAGACCTCAGCTGGGGGTCTATTCCTCAGCCAGAATCTAGACATCCCCTCTCCTGCCTCGTGGGCTACGCTGTCAGGGATCCAGGGATCCCTGAATGTGCTCCAGCCAGTAACAGGTCAGTGGGGTGAGGTCGTTCCTAAGCTCAACCAGAACGTGGCAAACCTGAAGACAGCTGTCCTCTGGGAGAGTCTTGCCAGCATCAGAAACTAATCTTTGACAGAAAGAACCACCCCTTCAAATACTTTTCCCTTTAGGACTGACTTGGTGAGGCGTGAGTTTCTGCCCTGTAATAAGTTGCTGTAGACAGACTCGGGAACATGCTTTCAGATGAGGTCCGCTATACTTGCTCTAGTTTCACGGGTTCTTTTCTGGAATGAGGGCAGCATCTTCAATACACTGAGGAACCCCGTGATAGTCCAGCTTGGGTCAAGCTGGCCTGAAAGCTAGTTTTCTAGCCATAAAGAGAAGCAGCAGATTTCTCTACGTGGTTTATACTGGATTATAGAAACATCATCTGAAAACCATCATATGGTATTTTCTCTTTGACAGTTGATAAACTTCCTTTTTTGGTCAGTAGCCACGTGGCTTTGGTAGATATGATACCTCTGAACAAGAGCAACTTCCTGAATTATTTCATTTTGCAACTCGTGAACTTTGTCATTTATAACAGTCAAATTTTAAACACAGTAGAGGCCACATTAAGGTAATTAAAGAAGAAAGGTGAGCCTTATTTTCACTATATATTCAGTTTTCCACAAAGAATTGAAATTCAAATGAGATTGTCTTTATATAGAAAACAAATTGTGTTGCAAGCAGTCCAAGAATCTCATTCTGGTGTCACACAGAGATGAGTGCCTCACATATTTTTCTTGTTTAATCTAGAAACAAAAAGTTTCTAATCTAGAAACGAATATTTGGATATCAACTATTTATCTTATGGAAAAATATGTGTGGTCATGTGTCATAATACACAGCATGTAACACTGAAGAAACCCAAACATCCCATATATGGTAAACAAAAATCAAAGCAGAACATATTTTTAACATAAGCGTTGTTATGTGAATCTTACATTTGACTATAAACCATTCAAGCTGTAATTCTCATTCAAGATACTGTCTTTTCTACTTGGTGCTTTATTTCTTCCTGATAACCATATTCTCCATAAATATTTTCACCTCTCGGTGACAGGGACTATTTGAAGGCAACAGTTAACAGATATGAGGAATTAGAAGGGAAATCTTTGAAGCCAGGTATACTGAATGTTTTTCAATACCTCATAGCCTGTGAGAATCTATTTATTACTAAGCTATACCGACCATATATCTAAAATATCAAAATAGCCACTAAGATTCTAGTGAGATGGCGACTTTAAATTACAGGGAATATATCTGTTTTCCTTGCTTATTCTTACTTGTTCCTACAGGTAAAGTCCCATTAATAAAGCAGGACTATGTAAAGCATTTATTTAAAGCCATGGTCTCGCAATGATGGTTATTCTAAAGCAAAAATATTCAAGAGCTTCCTAAGAAGGAGCATCCACTTAAAAAACACTCATCTCTCAATGGACTTCTCTTCAATTATACGATAATTACATGGCTATCCTTCCTTCCCCCTCACTGTTCTGTGAGGAAAAGTAATTAGCAAGTAGCTTACAACATGTGTAATTTGTCTTATAATAATAATAGATGCTCATTCTGTCTATAAATACTTACTGAAGAAGCAAGTATCTGACAACGGCTCAGCAAACTCAACACAGGCCACACAGTCTAATTTGAGATGATCTCCTCTGGCTGCCCAACTACATGGCACGTTATGAAACAATGGAATGGTGCTGTTTTTGTTCTATTTGAAAATAAAACTAGACACGTGAAATGCAGAAGGATGCAGATGATTGTGTGAAGGGAAGTTCCAGATGACTAAGACAGTTCTGTCCTTGAGTACAAAGCTGTGAATGTGTGAAACGACTGCTTGAATGGAGGGGTTAACAGCTTCTCTCAGCTGCAACCTGCAGCCCTCTCCACATGGCTTTCTTTACCTCTGAGTCTGGTAACCAGTAACCTGGCGGGGTTTAAGGCGTTCCCTATAACCCAGTCTGGAATATTGCACAATCCTTACGGTTTTCCTAAATGTTGCCCCTGCCTTTTAAACATTCCCTTCATTCAACTCTTCCACACTATTCTATTTTGAATGTGCCATACCTTTTCTGTTGGACCTTGACTATTACAATTAGTTCTACTTATTTATTTCCTCAGGAAAAACTCCACTGATAAACTAGGTGTACATATAAACAAAGCATTTATTTAGACTTGGACGTTTCATGAGCACATCAATGATGTTGCAGCACAAAAATATAATGCTTAATAAATGTCTGAATTATTTATGATTTCACTAGAAATTTGTAGAAATAACTACCACCTAAACAAGTGTAGAAAGATTTATGACAGTCATCGACATGGTAAGTCTACCTTAGGTGAAGCACATATTTTAAATTATTTCTATAAAATCATTGAATTGCTTTTATGGAAAGCACAAAAACAAGTTAAATATTCTACTTCAAAATATTTTCAAGAACACAATTTAGTTTTACAAATGAGTATGAAAAGTGATCTTTACCTTCCCACCAATTTCTCCTTTGCTACCTTCGAAGCCTTGCTCTCCCTGTAGAAGAGGAATGTGACGGGTATAATAACGGGCACTACTTTTAACACAAGTAATAATAATAATCGTAGTTTCTAATATTGAAAAATCAATAATTGTATATATTAAAACCATTTCTGAAATGTAAGCTCGAAGCCAACATTAACTTATACAAAATTTAAACATTTCTAAACACTGAAGGAATAATTTTCTAGAGTAAAACCTATATAGCTTCACTACTTGCAATGCAATTTAATCTCCATAGACCGGAAGTTCTGCAACCAAAGTACCTTTCTCATAGGTGTTTTGAGAACTGAATGCATCAAATAGCGTGCCTGGCACAGACTCATTTAGCCATTACTGTTGTTATTACTACCACTATTTATTCCACCAGATCCAGGAGAAACATCCTTCTCAAGCTGACTTCCACGGAAGACCGTCCCAGGGAGAGGTATGTGATGAACGAGGCCAGGGTTCGTGCTCTGGCTCTGACACCGGTGCCAGGCTCTTTCCCACCCAGATGGCCCGCCTCTCCAGCACAGAACGGGTGTGGGCTCTCACTCATCATGTTGTTTCTGAGAGGTATAAACCCCCTGTTCTTCAAGTAAAACCTCTCTGATCTGACAAGCTTATTTTCCCACTTAACTCTGTACAGATATTTAGAGTACTGATGTTTCATTCATACGATCAACAAATATTCATTGAACGGCAAATATACATCAGGCACTCACAACAGCGTAGCCGGCAAGGGAATGCTGGGGGTGGGTCATACCCACCCCTCCACCCACAGGAAGCGGTCAGTAAACCAAGACGAGGGATGGAGGGTTTCTTATCTCCAGTTTTTATCTGCAGTGCTTCAAACAAGGTGACACTTAATGTAATTAAAATTTGTGTGTAAGCAAAGGAATGCCTGCTTTTTTACTATGTGTATATTATACATGTACTCATACACCCGATGACACATACACACACACCCGATTAAGTCATTACTTCTGGGGCTTCTGGTGGCGCAGTGGTTACGAATCCGCCTGCCAATGCAGGGGACACGGGTTCGAGCCCTGGCCAGGGAAGATCCCACATGCCGCGGAGCAACTAAGCCCGTGCATCACAACTGCTGAGCCTGCGCTCTACAGCCCGTGCTCCGCAACAAGAGAAGTCACTGCAATGAGAAGCCCACGCACTGCAATGAAGAGTAGCCCCCGCTCGCTGCAGCTAGAGAAAGCCCACGCGCAGCAACGAAGACCCAACACAGCCAAAATAAAATAAATTTAATTTAAAATAATAATAATAATAATAATAATTACTTCTGCTTTATCTACCTTCAAAAAAGGTACAGGAAAGAAAGCAAGTTAGTATTTGGGTATATTTGCCACTGAATGTGTGGTCTATCTTTTTCCTACCACTTTTCCTAAAATATAGACTTTAACTTGATCTGTTAATTCAAGCTGACACAAAGCTGCTGAACACCGCAGTACATCGGCCACAATGCCAGCATGAGGCAGCCACCATAAACCGTTGCTGGAAGGTCCTAAACTGTTTCCCAGAAGATAAATCTACACATCCCTTGGCTGGCAACTCGACTCACAGATGCAGCACCCGCTGTATCAATGGGTTTTGTCTAGAACTGCTGTGAAGAAGTGCAGAAGCTTGCCATTTCATCACTGCCAGTTCAATCTTAGTATCTTCATCAAGTAAGTAAAGGAGGATTTTTCAAAAGCTGTAACTACAAATACGTGCGTATCTTTTTAACGGTAATTTTTAGCTACAGAGCAAAACCTAGATGCGACAGTAACTTCTGACTTCCTGTTGCTAAGATCTGTAAAACTTCTCCAGAGCATAGAAATGATATGCTTGGCTTTGGTGGGCATCTAATATCGCACCAATAACGCTCTCCCCTGTGGTGGGATTATCTGGGTGGCGTCATGACAGCTGGCGCCGCCTGAAGGGGCTCCCCATCCCTTCAGGAAACTGGAATAAACCAGTCTCTGTGTTTCCAATAATGCTGGTCACCTACAATCATATTTCTTCCCAGGAGGAAAAATCAGCCCATGGACAATAAAGGGGTGAAATGAAGTTTACCTTGGTAAGGAGAAAGATTCTAGGCCCAGAAAGAAGCACCCTAGCCAATGCAAAAGTCCCTACTGATTATGAATTTATCATTCTGAAAGAATTTTTTGAAGAGATTCGTTGTAGCATCTTTGTAAGATTTAATGTTTTATATCATTGCAACCATTATGTTTAGCTCAATCTGGGAAATACAAAAAGAAAAAGAAGTAACCACACACTGTCAAAGGTAGTAAAGCCTGTTCCAGTCTTCATTTTAGACTCAACAGTGAAAACATTCCCAGAGCAGCTGTGCTTACTCCCCGGGCCCCCATGAAGCATCATTGCCCACTTCTCCGGAGAAGCATGTGGCTAAACCTCTCCGATAAAGCTCCCTCCTAAAGTAGGTCCTTTGAGAAGGGATCGCTTCCATGGGCTCTCTTTGGAAAGGAAGTTCAAGTGCTGGTTGACTCAGGGAATTCAATTTCATCAAACACATCTTCTAAATCTTCACTATACTTATGTACACATTCAACTTTCAAGATGTTAAAGTTCTTAACTAATATGAAACATTAAAAATCTCTTTACCTTTTGACCAGGTAAGCCTGGAGCTCCATGTAAACCATTTTCGCCCTAAAAGAAATACACAGAATAAACTTTGTTAGCCACAAAAAACAAGTGAATAAAGAAATGTTTGTGTTTTTTTTAACAACTTGTTCTAGGCTGGGAGGAAAGGCAGCCTAATGCTGAACGTGTATCAAGTACAGGGGTACAGGGGGCTTTGCACCCATCCTTCATCTCCCAACTCCAAGACTAGTACTTGCATTCAGAAAATAAGAAAATAGAGGCTCTGAGCGGTTCGGTAGCATGCTCACAGTCACCAACTAGGAGCATCACCTAAGATTTGAATGGAGGTCTCTCAGACTGCACAGCCCATGCTTTCCCATGTGCCACTTAGTGCCCTTCATCTTATTTTCTCTCTTTTAAACCTCTGGGCATAATATTAAAATCCGACACAGTCTGTCTATGGGCCAGGCACTGTTCTCACAACAAATCTATCAGGTAGATACAACTATTATGACCATCTTCTTACAGATGATTACACAATCGGGATATAGACCTGGAATTCAAGTTCACCTACTTCATCTCTGCGCACCTAATCACCCACCTGCACTGCCTCATGGAAAAGATTTCATTCTGGCTTGTAAGTGACCTCTTATCTAAAAACTATATATATATATATATATATATATATATATATATATATATATATATATAAATATTTTTATATATATAAAGCATATCTACTTTCTTTCTCATTCCTGTTGATTGCCTTTAGATCAGTTTTGAAGACGTGCCCAATGCCGTTCTACTTGAAACAGTTACTTGGGAGAATTTTGAGTTCTTTCCATCCATCTGGTTCCTGTGTTGGGTACAAAGGTTTTCAGCAGATGCCTATCAGTTTCCATTGCTGGAATTCATGGGCCATCTCTTTGACAAGTCTGGTTTGCAAATGGCACACAAGCTAGAACAAGATACTCCTGGGAGGATGTGCACATTCCCAGTGGAGCCTCAGGAATTCTGCTGCTTCAAGGATGTGACTTGGGCTCCCAAATTTCCAGGTTTAGAAAGCTCAAAATAAACTAACAATTCTACTGACCCGCTTTATTTCTAGCAAACATTTATGAAACAACAGCTTGTTTTTAAAGTGTTACCTAAAATGAAGTTAGATACCACTTCTTAGAGTTTTAAAAATAAAATTCAAATATATGAAGAAAAAATCATACATTCAAATTTTAAAATAGCAATAATATGTTCTGTTTAAGCCTAAAGAGATCGTTACCGTTTCATCAATTAATACATTTTTGGAAAGGCTTAGTCATTTTTGCCAGCAGTGTACTGCTATATACATAACATATTTTAAAGACTAAGGCTTTTCTTTGACTAGATTAAATTATCTGTGCTGCACAGTGTAACTGCTATCATCACAGAATATACTAAACACTAAAGGCAAAACTTTGTGGCCAAGTGTTGAGGCATCAGTAAAATACAGTGTACTTATCTATGTAATAAATATATTTCTATCATTTAAAAAGTTGTTATAGTTCTAGACCTGAGGCATCCCACAAATATATTAGAAACTTCCCATTTCACTTAATAAAGTGAAAGTCAAAGCACATTAAGTTTTTGACACCAGGGAACATTCTATGGAAACTGAGCTGTTACTCATCACAGAAGTATGTCCACTTGTCCATGAGGAGCAGAATTATTTTCACTGGTTGGTCCAATATAATGTTTTACACCATATTACAAGTTACACACAATAACAATATATGGTTTGTAATCCGGTAAGGTACACTGACACAGTCTACACTGCCAAAAATACTTTTTGGAAAAAGGAAAGCAATGTCAGTAGCTCCTTCCCTTTTTCTTTGCTCACAGCTCACTCCTATGTGTCATGTGCTCCAAAGACTGGCACCTAAAGGGCCACCTCTGGCACATGTCAGGTTAGGGTCACACCCAGATGCACTGTCAACTGGGTACCATTCTTCTTTGACAGGAAGAATGTTTCTCTCTTTAATGGACACTGGTTTTACGATTGTTGCAATTAAAATGTTTTCCTATGGCCAGTGTTAATTGGTCTCTGCTCTTTCCTGACCCAAAATTTGTTTTGTAAACATAATTCTAAGCTCCATGGATAACCCAATGGACACCACTGATTACTCTTCCAGGAAATGAGTTGGCTTCACGTGACACAACAACATATGAAAGATTTTGAGATACTGGGGAACTTCTGAAGCTTAAAGTCTGTAACTTTGGTATTCAGAAACCAATTTATTTTCTTCTCACAGATTTTCTCAAAGTTACCAGAGATGTCTGACATAGAAACTTATAATCATGTAAAATCATTTGTCATTTTTCCAGTCCGAAGGATAACTTAGCATATTCGTTTCTGACTATATCTCAAAAAAAAAACAAACTACTAAGTAGCATAACAACTAAAGAAGAATATAGTCTTAAAGAGCAAAATTTTGTTTAACAGATTAACAGACTATGTTTCTCCTGTCAGGACTTTATCTAAAACCTAATTTATGTCAACAGAATGAGCCCTTCTTTACTCTGAATCACAGTTTCAAAGCTCTGGTGCCCATGCAGCTTGGGGTCAAATTGAATTCTATCCAACAAATAAATGCCTGCCTAAAATTACTGGATGAGCAGACATTAGCTGTTTTTTCTAAACTCTTGGTATCCCTCGGGGCTCCCAGTCTCAGCACAGGAGGAAATAAAAAGCCTCTTTTTTGGCTTCCCATCAATACTTTAGCCCATTATTGAAAGAAAATGATAATCAATGTTTTCTGTATCTACTATAACTTTCAAATTTTGTTTCTCCAGCATATACTTTCTATTACAGGTTTTTCCATCAAAGGGCCCGCGTCCCTTTCGTATTACAGATTGAAGCTCCAGATGGGCACTGTATGAATACGTGTAATATAAAGCAGGGCAAAATCTAACATTGCTGCTGATAGCGTCGATGCCATGGCATTAGTGTCATACAGAGCGTGTCTTCAACTTCACAGAGTAACCTAAAAAGCTCTTTCCAGAATTCAAAGTAACCTCTTTGGAAAGCTTTTGGAAAAAAACTTAAGTGTGATTTAGGAGCAGCTGGTGGCTTTCGGAAAAGCTGATCAAAGGATTTCATTTTACCTCCTTTTTATCACTGCTCATTTCCTGGAAGTAAGCACAGCTAGGCATACAAGATAAATTATTAGTTTTCCTGATTTCTTTGACATTGGAATCAATGTCTTTTCTTATGCAGGAAATACATGCTGTCTGAAAGACATTTAATAAAGAATCATACTCCCTAGGGCTGTAGTTTGCAAACCTAGTACCAAGGAGACCAAGCAAAGAAAGGCAGATCAAGCAGGTAAATGAAAATTCCCTTATAACTAGACCCAAGCCTGGAAAATAGAAAGTTATATACTATGTTTTGGCGATTTTTTTCTTTTAAAAGTTAGGCATTCAAACTTTGATTAAAAAGTCTGAGATCCTGGGGCTTCCCTGGTGGCGCAGTGGTTGAGAGTCCGCCTGCCGATGCAGGGGACACGGGTTCGTGCCCCGGTCCGGGAGGATCCTGCATGACGCGGAGCGGCTGGGCCCGTGGGCCATGGCCGCTGAGCCTGCGCGTCCAGAGCCTGTGCTCCGCAATGGGAGAGGCCACAGCGGTGAGAGGCCCGCGTACCGCAAAATAAATACATAAATAAAATAAAATAAAATAAAAAGTCTGAGATCCTGCAGATGTAGAGAATGGACTTGAGGACACGAGGAGGGGGAAGGGTAAGCTGGGACGAAGTGAGAGAGTGGCATGGACTTATATACACTACCAAATGTAAAATAGATAGCTAGTGGGAAGCAGCCACATAGCACAGGGAGATCAGCTCAGTGCTTTGTGACCACCTAGAGGGGTGGGATAGGGAGGGTGGGAGGGAGACGCAAGAGGGAGGGGATATGGGGATATATGTATATGCATAGCTGATTCACTGTGTTATAAAGCAGAAACTAACACACCATTGTAAAGCAATTATACTCCAATTAAGATGTTAAAAAAAAAGTCTGAGATCCCATTTATAACACTGTTTCCATATTTAAAAATGTAATTTGACCTATCATTTTACTTAGAGCAAGTTTCCCAGGAACACAATCTTCTGTTTGAATTTACTGTACGCTTGGAAGTATATCAATATTTTCCCACTAATTAATTCATATTCATTAAGAGTAAATTTACTTAAATTGAGTTTTGAGTGAAATAGCTGGAACAAATATCTGAAGTGGAATGCCAGAATCCTAGCATGAAAACCAGTAAAGGAAGCAGCCAAAAGTAAAACTGGTTATGATTTTGTGTATCACTAACTTGACCTCTATAATTCCGACAATAGGCATGCTGTACTCAGGCCATAATCTTTCGGGATTTAATTTTTATATGGTTCTAAATTCCTGCCACTCAACTAAATATTTCAGGAAATAAAACATATACCTCCTATATTTTTTCTGATATCTCGTCCGATCAGAGTCCTTTTGTTTCAGGGAAGAGTATTTTTTCCTTCTATATTCTGGGACTTCATTCCAAGAAATAAATTGTTAAGTAAAAAAACTATGTACTTCATAGGGTTTAAAACTTCAAACTTTTTGAATTCTTTGTATTTGTTGGATCCTTCATGCAGCTAACACGTGGGGATATATTATCACATGAATGCTCAGAATAAGGCAAATTTAAAACATTCTTAAACAAAAATGAATGAGACCCTATTATTACTTATTCTTATGGTCATTTCAAAGAAGAGAAAGCCAGCCCACCATCAGTAATACATGGTCAATACATGTTTTAATCATAGTTATATAAATGTGGGGAGTTAGCAGCAGCTGAACCCAACATCTACTTTCTCAAAAACTATTAACCTGAGTGTATCTGTGTGCACACAAGTACATGCAAGGGCACACACCTAGAAAACAAGCAGGGTGGGTATTCTTAAATACAGGGACAGGTGTAAATTTATACATTTGTATCCACCAGCTCCACCAAAGAATCTGCTAAGGCACTGACCCTATTGAAAGCTTCTTAAAGTCAGGCTAGTTTGCTGTTTAATTTGCATTGTGGAGAGCAAAACAAAACAATTTGATGTACGGATATTGAAACAATGCCTTCTGAACCCAAATTAACCTTTCCCAAATTTCTGCCCATTGGTCTTATTTCACACAGGACAAATATCATATGGGACTTATACATGACATCCTTTTGTGTCACCATTAAGCCTATTCAGTAATCCTATCATTTTTCAAATGATAGTTTGGAGTCCCTTAATATTATAGTAACTAACTGTTCCATGGGCACACACTGTCCTTTAAAATGTGGCACTGAGAATTCAGCACATCACTCCAGATATGGTCTCAACCACACAGAGATGAGTACTGGCATACACACACATACACACACACACCTTGTTCTGGATACTATACAATACTGGCATTACTACAACTTGCTTTTTTAAAACTAAATTGCTTGTGCATACATTGAACTTGTAGTCAACTAAAACCATTAAGTTTTCCTTTCAAAGAGGATATTTTTACAATCCTCTTTCAAATTACTGGAGTGCAAATTACGCTGAGTTATTCAAATAAAAAACAAGTAATTTTGAAATGGTTTGGGGACGTAAACGTTTCTTTCCACTTACAGCAAAGTTAGGGAACTGAGCCCTGGCCAATGTTGTAAGACCACACTACAAAATCTAGTGTGGTTTTCAGTAAGGTTTTCAAAATCAGTGATTTTCAAAATCAGTAAGGTTTTCTTCAAGTGGATCTGTTAAGAATGAGTGTGTGGGCTTTTCACTTCCTTGTGAGACTAGCTGGAAGGCAGTCTTTAGGCAAACTTGAAGCTTCACAACAGTACCAGGGAAACAGAAGACATTTAGTGCAAATCATCCACTGAACTATCTAGAGTGGAGTAACTGACATCTGAATCAAGTATTCTAACAGGAGATAACTGAAGATATAAAGAGAAGGACAGTGTCATCAGTAAGCTCCTACTTGGAGACAGTGAGACACCGGTAACTGCAAACTGTTTCTGGCCCGAAGTAGTCCTCATGCTGAGTAATTTAGAGTTCTACTCTGTATCAGTTACTTCTACTGGAGCTTCAATGCATTGAAGGCATCGGTTACCTATCTTTAGACCTGAGATAAATGGCTGTGAAGGTCTGGAGGAAGAACACGCCTTAGCAACGTTGTAAGCAAGTCAGGAGATTTGCAAACCTAGTACGGAGGACAAGGCAGCAAAATCACCTGGAGATTTATGCTGGAGAGAGGAGGGAGAGCATGTTGTCTCCAAGGGAAATGGGAAGCCAGTTCTGGGGCTGCACACTCTTCCCTCTATTTCTGTTTCACCCCCGAAGCACCCCTGTCAGCTTCACCAGACATGGGAGAGTCTCTGGCCCTCCTATTTCCTGAAGTGCGCGTCTGCAGATAGTACAGGAGATTTGGACCGAAGCCTCGCGGCTTTGGGGGCCTTTCCAATCCTCCCTCGGCATGGTTTTCTAACAGTCATCCTCTGTTCCTCTTCTCTATTGACCTGAGCTCTGAACAGCTCAACAAACATTATGCAGAACCAAGGAGGTGCCACGCGCTGGGCCAGGTGCTGGGGTGAAAGGTGTGAGAGGGATCCCCGGCCCTTGTTCTCCAGGAGGTCACAGTGGGGACCAAGACACACAGACTATGTGGGTAATGTAAACAAAGCGCTACACGAGCAGAGTGCAGGGCTGCTAAGTCTGCCTGGTGGCCAAGGAGAATTCATGAAATAGATGCAATTTTTCTTGAGCTGTGAAGTCAGTGATCTGTGAAAATGCAGTGACGGTGGGAGGAAAGAAAGATGCTGACTGTGGTCATCCTCTCGAATATTCTTCTCTTACCCAACAAGCTCGTGCATGACCGTCCACAGGCTATGACAACCCTGACTAGGCTGCAAAAAGCTCCTTTAGACACAGCCACATTAAGAAAATTCTATTATCTGAACTTGTAGACGTCTATATAAAATAACAATTACACCTCTAAATTCCCTATTGAGTATCTCAGTAATCTACACCAGAAATAAAATAATTAGGACAAAACTGTAATTAGAAAAGATACACGCACCCATATTTTCATAGCAGCACTATTCACAATAGTGCCAAGGCATGGAAGCAACCTAGATGTCCATCAACAGATGAATGGATAAAGAAGATGCGGTATGTGTGTGTGTGTGTGTGTGTGTGTGTACACACACACACACACACACACACACACAGGAATATTACTCAGCCATAAAAGAGAATGAAATAATGCCATTTGCAGCAACATGGATGGACCTAGAGAATATCATACTAAGTGAAGTAAGTCAGAAAGAGAAAGATAAATATCATATAATATCACTTATAGGTGGAATCTAAAAATATGATACAAATGAATTTATATACAAAACAGACATAGATCCACAGACATAGAAAACAGACTTGTGGTTGCCAAGGGGGAGGGAGGGGGAGGGAGGGAATGATTGGGAGGTTGGGATTAGCAGATGCAAACTATTGTATACAGGATGGGTAAACAACAAGGTCCTACTGTATAGCACAGGGAACTATACTCAACATCCTGTGATAAACCATAATGGAAAAGAATATGAAAAAGAATGTATATATGTGTATAATAAAATCACTCTGCTGTATAGCAGAAATTAACACAACATTGTAAATCAACTCTACTGCAATAAAAATTTTTTTGAAAAGATTAAAATAATTAGCCACTAAACTATGCAGAGAAACAGAGACTGCGTGATCTTTTTGATGGCAATACTTTAATATTTGTGTGCTAGATTCTCACAGTGCATTAAACCAAATAGGAACATTAGCAGACTAGCTTCTTAAAACCTGGCTAACCGTTTAGCAAATAAAAGTCGAGTGCCGGGGTGCCAGAGCCACTGCATGTGTTGAGCCTGTCATCCATCTGTTGTGTTCTCTGCCAACTGCTCCACTTGGGGTGCGAGTGGAAGGCATTAGGAGGGAATAAGAAACCATTAAGAAATAAACTCAACTGCAGAGTGAGCAAGCCTCTTTTTCTTTTTCCTATCCTTCTACTACCTCTGTCCTTCTCGGGTTTCTGCTTATTTTAGTGCTATCTTGTATCAATATACTGCCCACAGATAAGACAATTAAATGAGACTTACTCCAGGTAAAGGCAGTCATTTTTCACTGATAATTCAAGCATCATTCTTGTAACTGTAGTAAGTGAGGTCAAGAAGCAGGCGGACAAAACTGTTTTCTTTGTGGCCATTTTAACCATGAATAGAAATTGGTTATAATAAAAAGTTCAATCCTATGTCCAGATTTGACTATACCTTTATTCACTGCAGGATTTTCTGAAATACAGGAGTATGTGTGTGACTCTCTGTTTAAGAGGTATCAACTCCTAATATAAACCTTGACAATTTCACAGAAAGGAAATATCCCATTTTTAGAATAAAGCTGTGTTGTACTTTTTTTTCTCCTCATTTAGTGTTGTGATTTGGACAATAAATTGTCACATACTAATACATATTTTAAATTTTTTGATCTTGGGAAGAACTCTGAAATTCATCTTAATTCTGAATTTCACTGGCAAACTGGATGAAACTAGATAATGCAGGGAGAAAGCCAAATGACAAAAAAAAATTCTTCAGCTTTCTCAACAAATGCCTGTAAGTTTCGGAGTATCTGAGGCATTAATGCTACATCTGGACCAGGGCTGTTGCAGAGTTCATTATAATTCACAACAGCTACCGGCCTTGTCTGCGCTTTCATAAACTGTAACAGCGTCTGCCTTTATTTCCTGAAGCTGCAGTCTTCTCATAAAATGTCTTTTTAAGGGAAAACCGAGATTCAAAGATCACAGTCGTTTCATTTTCCAACAGAAAAGAAATATAAAGACAGTTAGGGAACAATGGATCTGTCCAGTTTGCTCTCACCCTCCTGCAAAGAGCTGGGGCTTCAGAGTTGATGGTGCAAAGATCCGGTACACAAAGCAGCTCTTAATGAGGACAGTTAGCCCAGCTATTTTTAAGACATGCAACTTGGCAACTCTCTCACCACACTATCAGATACACTTCTTAAGCGCCTTAATGCATGTGGCTTTTTACCTCTAGAAGTTTGATTTTTTTAAAAAAAGAACATCACGGTACTAGATGAAACACTTGTATTTTTGATCAAGTAAATATACAATTTATAGATATATTTGATCAAATGAATATAAAATTTACACATATATATATATATAATATCAAAAGCATATTTGGAGAAGAGCATAAATAGAGAAGTTTCTAGATTAGACACTGAGGTAAGGTTTATCTGGACAGTGTGGCCATGATGGGCCTGTCTGGAGGTCAGACAGGATCTCCAGAGAGTCAAGTTTGGGAAGTTTGGAAACATATTTTAAATATAATTTGGAATTAGGAAACCAGACAAAATAAAACTGCATTGTTTTCATAATGCTTATTTCAGAAAGTAAAGCTAGACACAATCCTTTCATTTGGTGAAAAACATATGATGATGATTTTCAAGAGATGGACACAATTTTCTGAGGCCGGGAGAATTATCTCTAAGGATAGGCAGACTTTAAAAGGGTCCATAGATTTCAAGACAAGGGACACAGCCCTCCCTGGAGCAGGAAGGAAGGAAGTCCCCTGTGCAGTTCCCTCTCTTGCCTGCAGATAAATGAATTTAAGATCTAATTCAGAACTGTCTGCAAAGGAAATGTGAGCACTTGAGGGACGCTTCAGACGAGGTAATACGGTAAAGGTGCCAGAGCCATGGATTCACGTGGGTAGAAATTCAAATCCTGACTTCACTAGTAGTTAGCGATGAAACTTTGGGGAATTTTCTCCATCTGTGAAACAGTGATGATAAATCGTACTTCATAGAAATGCAAATCAAAACTACAATGAGATATCATCTCACACCAGTCAGAATGGCCATCATCAAAAAATCTAGAAACAATAAATGCTGGAGAGGGTGTGGAGAAAAGGGAACACTCTTGCACTGCTGGTGGGAATGTGAATTGGTACAGCCACTATGGAGAACAGTATGGAGCTTCCTTAAAGAACTACAAATAAAACTACCATAGGACCCAGCAATCCCACTACTGGGCATATACCCTGAGGAAACCATAATTCAAAAAGAGTCATGTACCAAAATGTTCATTGCAGCTCTATTTACAAAAGCCAGAAGATGGAAGCAACCTAAGTGTCCATCATCGGATGAATGGATAAAGAAGATGTGGCACATATATACAATGGAATTACTCAGCCATAAAAAGAAACGAAATTGAGCTATTTGTAATGAGGTGGATAGACCTAGAGTCTGTCATACAGAGTGAAGTAAGTCAGAAAGAGAAAGACAAATACCGTATGCTAACACATATATATGGAATTTAAGTAAAAAAAAATGTCATGAAGAACCTAGGGGTAAGACAGGAATAAAGACACAGACCTACTAGAGAATGGACTTGAGGATATGGGGAGGGGGAAGGGTAAGCTGTGACAAAGCGAGAGAGAGGCATGGACATATACACACTACCAAACGTAAGGTAGATAGCTAGTGGGAAGCAGCCGCATAGCACAGGGAGATCAGCTCGGTGCTTTGTGACCGCCTGGAGGGGTGGGATAGGGAGGGTGGGAGGGAGGGCGATGCAAGAGGGAAGAGATATGGGAACATATGTATATGTATAACTGATTCACTTTGCTATAAAGCGGAAACTAACACACCATTGTAAAGCAATTATACTCCAATAAAGATGTAAAAAAAAAAAGAATAGCAGGCCATCTGACAATGGGTTAATATATGTAAAGAGATCTTGTAAATCAATAAGAAAAACAACAACAATCCAATGTAAAGAAAGGGCAAGGGCATTTCAGAGAAAAAAATTCATATATAAATGACTTATAATCTCTCATACTTTTAAACATGGAAAGTAAAATAATAATGTGGTATAATGTTTCACCTATTAAATAGAAAATGGAAAAACTCAATAATGTGTGTTGTTGAAGAAGTCATGTGGAAATAGGTGTGTGTCCCACTGCTATGGAGTAATTGTCATGTGGCGAAATTTTTCCAATAAATACTTTAAAAATTAAAAAACAAAATCGTACCTCATAGAGATACCGTGGGGAATGAATGAAATAATGTAAAGAAGTTTCTTGATAGTACTTAGCACATAATAATTATAAAGTAAATGGCCACTATTATTATTATTGTAAAAGTTTGTACTCATATTTTTTGGTTAGGTTGAAAATTCATTAGATTCCTAATATCCAGTTTGTTTTAAGAAGTCAAAGTTTTCTAACATATGTGACTTTTATTTTAACGTTTCCATCCAATATATTTTGAATAAATAATATAAATTCCCTCAAATGAGTTCTAGTTTAGTCTCTTAGTAAGCCAGAGTTTAGAATAAGAGAATCATTAAACTGTTTTCTTTTAAAATTATATCTACTGTTTTCCAAATATTTATTTATCAGGCACTGAGCTGGCAATCTCATGAATTATTTCATCTAATCTTTAAGACAAAACTAGAAGTAGGTACAATATAATTCCCATTTCATAAAAAGAAAACTTAGAAACTGTAAGAGACATGTCCCAAATTACACAGAGTAAGGATTTGAGCTGGGATTCAAACCCAAGATGTTTATAACTCTGGGTATTTAATAATTGAATGACAGAACAATGAGGGCTATCACTTACTGCACACCTACCCCACGAAAAGTGAAATAAATTTATCAAAAGTTTTCCCACTAAAATAAACACTTTAGGACAAATTCTAGGTAATTCAGCAGATCGAAAATTGGTTTTAGCATAAATTAGGCTCTATTTTATTTAATTTTTTACTGTCACATTATTAGGATTAAGATTATTGGAAGATAAGTATTCCTATTTTAAAAAACTATCCCTACTTCTCAAAAAACATATCTGATACATGACATACACAAGTGAAATAGGGAGTGAGGCCATTTTTTATTTGCAATATTCAAGCAGCAAATGCAAGCATGCTTTGAGTGTGAAGTCTGGAGGTAGGGCAGTGGGCAGGATTTGCTGCAGGGGCCCAATCTCATTTTCCCACTGCGCATCATGAGGATGTGAGTTGTGAGCACCTGTGTGTGTGTGTGTGTGTGTGCGTGTGTATGTGTGTATGACATATGTGCGTATGCCCTTGTGTGATCTCATGCATTAAGCCACTCAGTGCTCTTGGAAACTTAACCATCCAATTTACTTGTTTTGACTGACAGTGGCTTCTGTCCAACCAAGCTGACTGGAAGTCACCAGTGACTAATATCTAAGAACCCTTGCTGCATAGAGTAGATTTTCTTATTTGAACCCAGAACAGAAAACTTACCAAATATCTTAGGCAAAATCCTAGCTGTGCTGAGTAAACGTAAAGGGGACAGTTATTTTTCTGTGGTGTGTTGGCAGTAAGGCTATGTATCTATCAGGTTAGAAGGCCTATGCAAGTCTGTACAAGGTAATGCGTATTATAATTACAAAAGAGCATAATTAACTGCTATAGTTCCTCATCTTCAAAGTCTCCGTGATTCCATATTACATAAAGCCTCCTGGGCCTCAGAAGAAAAATGCCACCTCAAGAAACTAATACTTTGTTCAGGGCCTTGACTTAAAAAAATTTACTGCTATCACCTCGACAAACTTCGAAGTGTAGGTTTATTTTAGGATAATGGGATTTATATGCAAATCACTTAATTTATTACTGTATCACATTGTATGTAAGTATAAAGTGCAGTTAATATACAAATTCTACTCTACTCTGCTCAGAATAGGCTTCCCTCCATTCATATAAATTGGTTTTCTAGGGGGAAGGGTGAGCTGTGACAGGGCGAGAGAGAGTCATGGGCATATACACACTAACAAACGCAGTAAGGTAGATAGCTAGTGGGAAGCAGCCGCATGGCACAGGGATATTGGCTCGGTGCTTTGTGACAGCCTGGAGGGGTGGGATGGGGAGGGTGGGAGGGAGGGAGACGCAACAGGGAAGACATATGGGAACATATGTTTATGTATGACTGATTCACTTTGTTATAAAGCAGAAACTAACACACCATTGTAAAGCAATTATACCCCAATAAAGATGTTAAAAAAAAAAAAAAGGATTGGAAGAGAAAAAAAAAAATTGGTTTTCTAGTTTAAATATTAAACCTTAAAAAAAACCTTCCCTTTGAGAATATTTTACCTGAGATATAGGTTCTATGGCACTTTGCATATGTTCTTCTCCAAGTGAGCAAATTCATCTTTTTTTATTTTGTCTTTTAACAGAACTCTTAAGCACTTCTAAATCTAAGAAAAGAACCCCAAAGAATCACAACTGTTGAGAAGCAGAATCCAGGCCAAGCTCGGGGATGCTGTGTGCATCCTCTGGGAGACACGGCTCTGAGGATACATAACACTTTAAGAATAATTTTTCCTTGGAAACTTAGAAAAATCAATCAAGTTATTTTCATCATAAAAGAATGGAAGTACTGTACCCCAAACATAAGTGCCCATCTTTACAACTATATTTAAAGTTTATGAAATTTAAAAAATAAAAAAATTGATATATCCTCATTGGAGTCAAATATTTAAAACTTATAAAGCATGCCAATAGATACATAGTAGCTTTCTTGTTATTTTCATTTTGTGTATATTCATTAGAGATATTTTAAATAAATGGTAACCTGTGGATTATAGAAGTGAGAAAAATGCTCTTGAGGTGACATTTCTTCACTGATGAGTGTTATATACCTTTAACAGCTAAATGAAGTGACAAGTTAGAAGTAGACCTGGCACCACCAGTGACTGGGCCCTTGAAGAGAAGTTATGGTCAAAGACTTGGTGATTCTACAGATGTTGGGAAGGTCCCTGAAGATGCCTGAAACCAGGACCCAAGAGCTAAGTGCAGCCTGATACCATGGTTAGCACCACAGGAAGCTGAACAAATTCTCTGATTGTCTGTGAGGCTCTCTGAGAGCGACTCAAGTAAATTAAACTTGTGGAGACTGCTTGGGGAAACATGAGAGAGAGTTTGCCAGGACAGTGTGCATTGGTTTTAGAGTACCATGGATACGGCCTCTCCTTCACCACGTTAGCTTTTTTCTTTTTAACATCTTTATTGGAGTATAATTGCTTTACAATGGTGTGTTAGTTTCTGCTGTATAACAAAGTGAATCAGCTATACGTATACATATATCCCCATATCCCCTCCCTCTTGCGTCTCCCTCCCACCCTCCCTATCCCACCCCTCTAGGTGGTCACAAAGCACCGAGCTGATCTCCCTATGCTATGCAGCTGCTTCCCACTAGCTATCTATTTTACATTTGGTAGTGTATTTATATGTCCATGACACTCTCACTTTGTCCCAGTTTACCCTTCCCCCTCCCCATGTCCTCAAGTCCATTCTCTACATCTGTGTCTTTATTTCTGTACTGCCCCTAGTTTCATCAGAACCTTTTTTTTTACATTCCATATATATGTGTTAGCATATAGTATTTGTTTTTCTCTTTCTGACTTACTTCACTCTGTATGACAGACTCTAGGTCCATCCACCTCACTATAAATAACTCAGTTATTTATGGCTGAGTAATAGTCCATTGAATATATGTGCCACATCTTCTTTATCCACTGATCTGTCGATGAACACTTCAGCTTTTAAGTTCCCTGGAGACAGTGTCTTCACACAGATCTTGTGAGACTCACTCTTGTCACCAGTTTGACCAAATGGGCCCAAAGGGCTGAGGCTTTCCATTCCCAGAATTACTACATCCAAGTGATTCACTGCTAGCTAGTATATTCCCTTATATCTACTGCAGTTTTACTTTAAGTGGAGTGTTGGGTGAATCATCTCATGAAATTCTTTCTACAGATCTGGGCTTCTAGGAAAAGCAACAGCATCTTTAATTCTGAGTTGTGTTTGCCTGGAACACCACATCTTGCTCCAGCTCCTTCACTCAGCCCAAAATGCCCTTGCTTTTCTAAGAAACTCTATTTTTTTCTGGAGAATTCCTTGGCTTGCATGTTTAACTTCCCAGCCTGCTGCTTTCTCACTCTCACGGTCCTTGATGAAGATTGATTTGATCAACATCTGCAGCAGTTGAGCCTCTTGATTACTCTCTAGCTCCTGTATTGAGTCCCACCTGCTGAGAACTCCTTTTCAGAGCTAAGAGCCTCCTCCACAGCCAGTCAGTAGCACCTTAGGCCTGGTTTCCACAAATAGGATCCAAGAGATGTCACCTCATTTGCACCAAATTCAATTAACAGTATTTATTTTTAGACTCATTTTATGTATTTATTTATTTTTGGGCTGCGTTGGGTCTTCGTTGCTGCACACGGGCTTTCTCTAGTTGCAGCGAGCGGGGGCTACTCTTCATTGTGGTGCTTCACCTTCTCATTACGGTGGCTTCTCTTATTGCAGCACAGGGGCTCTAGGTGCCCGGGCTTCAGTAGTTGTGGCACGCAGGCTCAGTAGTTGTGGAACACGGGCTTAGTTGCTCCGCGGCACGTGGGAGCAACTTCCCGGACCAGGGCTTGAAGCCATGTCTCCTGCATTGGCAGGTGCATTCTTAACCACTTCCCCACCAGGGAAGCCCCAATTAACAGAATACCAATCTTAGTAAATTCTGTTTTAAAATATAACAGGAGAATTTTATCCACTTTCCCTTTATTCATTGTGTAAACCCAATTAAATCTTATTTTACACCCCACAATAAAGAAGTCTAGACCAGAGGGCAGACAGCAGAAGGAAGAAGAACTACAGTCCTGCAGCCTGTGGAACAAAAACGACATTCACAGAAAGACAGACAAGATGAAAAGGCAGAGGGCTATGTACCAGATGAAGGAACAAGATAAAACCCCAGAAAAACAACTAAATGAAGTGGAGATAGGCAACCTTCCAGAAAAAGAATTCAGAATAATGATAGTGAAAATGATCCAGGACCTTGAAAAAAGAATGGAGGCAAAGAGCGAGAAGATGCAAGAAATGTTTAACAAAGACCTAGAATAATTAAAGAACAAACAAACAGAGATGAACAATACAATAACTGACATGAAAACTACACTAGAAGGAATCAACAGCAGAATGACTGAGGCAGAAGAACGGATAAGTGACCTGGAAGACAGAATGGTGGAATTCACTGCTGCAGAACAGAAGAGAGAAAAAAGAAGGAAAAGAACTGAAGACAGTCTAAGACACCTCTGGGACAACATTAAACGCAACAACATTCACATTATAGGGGTTCCAGAAGGAGAAGAGAGAGAGAAAGGACCCAAGAAATTATTTGAAGAGATTATAGTAGAAAACTTCCCTAACATGGGAAAGGAAACAGCCACCCAGTCCAGGAAGCACAGCGAGTCCCATACAGGATAAACCCAAGGAGAAACATGCTGAGACACATAGTAATCAAACTGGCAAAAATTAAAGACAAACAAAAGTTATTGAAAGCAGCAAGGGAAAAATGACAAATAACATACAAGGGAACTCCCATAAGGGTAACAGCTGATTTCTCAGCAGAAACTCTACAAGCCAGAAGGGAGTGGCATGATATACTTAAAGTGATGAAAGGGAAGAAACTACAACCAAGATTACTCGACCCAGCAAGGATCTCATTCAGATTCGATGGAGAAATCAAAAGCTTTACAGACATGCAAAAGCTAAGAGAATTCAGCACCACCAAACCAGCTCTACAACAAATGCTAAAGGAACTTCGCCAAGTGGGAAACACAAGGGAAGAAAAGGACCTACAAAACCAAACCCAAAACAATTAAGAAAATGGTCATAGGAACATACATATCGATAACTACCTTCAACGTGAATGGATTCAGTGCTCCAATCAAAAGACACAGGCTCGCTGAATGGATACAACAATAAGACCCATATATATGCTGTCTACAAGAGACCCACTTCAGACCTAAGGACACATACAGACTGAAAGTGAGGGGATGGAAAAAGATATTCCATGCAAATGGAAATCAAAAGAAAGCTGGAGTAGCAATACTCATATCAGATAAAATAGACTTTAAAGTAAATAATGTTACAAGAGACAAGGAAGGACACTATATAATGATCAAGGGATCAATCCAAGAAGAAGATATAACAATTATAAATATATATGCACACAACAT
Source organism: Grampus griseus (assembly GCF_964374135.1). Taxonomy (NCBI): domain Eukaryota; kingdom Metazoa; phylum Chordata; class Mammalia; order Artiodactyla; family Delphinidae; genus Grampus; species Grampus griseus. The sequence goes on along the minus strand of NC_139007.1, from coordinate 6,763,519 downwards.
CAGAGCACCTCAATACATAAGGCAACTGCTAATAGCTATAAAAGAGGAAATTAACAATAACACAATAATAGTGGGGGACTTTTAACACCTCACTTGCACCAATGGACAGATTATCCAAAATGAAAATAAATAAGTAAACAAAAGTTTTAAATGACACAAAAGGCCAGATAAATTTAATTGATATTTATAGGACATTCCATCCAAAAACAGTAGATTACACTTTCTTCTCAGGTGCGTACAGAACATTCTCCAGGATAGATCACATCTTGGGTCATAAATCAAGCCACAGTAAATTTAAAAAAATTGAAATCATATCAAGCATCTTTTCTGACCACAACACTATGAGGTCAGAAATCAATTACAGGGAAAAAAACGTAAAAAACACAAACACATGGAGGCTAAACAGTATGTTACTAAATAACCAAGAGATCACTGAAGAAATCAAAGAGAAAATCAGAAAACACCTAGAGACAAATGACAATGAAAACACGATGATCCAAAACCTACGGGATGCAGCAAAAGCAGTTCTAAGAGGGAAGTTTATAGCTATATAAGCCTACCTCAAGAAACAAGAAAAATCTCAAATAAACAATCTAACCTTACAACTAAAGGAACCAGAGAAAGAAGAACAAACAAAACCCAAAGTTAGCAGAAGGAAAGAAATTATATAGATCCGAGCAGAAATAAATGAAATAGAAACAAACAAAACAATAGCAAAGATCAATAAAACTAAAAGCTGGCTCTTTGAGAAGAGAAACAAAATTGATAAACCATTAGCCAGACTCATCAAGAAAAAGAGCGAGAGGACTCAAATCAATAGAATTAGAAATGAAAAAGAAGTTACAAAGACCCCACAGAAATACAAAGCATCCTAAGAGACTACTACAAGCAACTCTATGCCAAAAAAATAGGCAACCTGGAAGAAATGGACAAGTTCTTAGAAAGGTATAACCTTCCAAGACTGAACCAGGAAGAAATAGAAAATATGAACAGACCAATCACAAGTAATGAAATTGAAACTGTGATTAAAAATCTTCCAACACACAAAAGTCCAGGACCCGATGGCTTCACAGGTGAATTCTTTCAAACATTTAGAGAAGAGTAACACCCATCCTTCTCAAACTCTTCCAAAAAATTGCAGAGGAAGGAACACTCCCAAACTCATTCTGGAAGGCCACCATCACCCTGATACCAAAACCAAACCAAGACACTACAAAAAAAGAAAATTACAGACCAATACCGCTCATGAATATAGATGCAAAAATCCTCAACAAAATACAAGCAAACAGAATCCAGAGCACATTAAAAGGATCATACACCATGATCAAGTGGGATTTATCCCAGGGATGCAAGGATTCTTCAGTATACACAAATCAATCAATGTGATACACCATATTAACAAATTGAAGAATAAAAACCATATGATCATCTCAATAGATGTAGAAAAAGCTTTCGACAAAATTCAACACCCATTTATGATAAAAACTCTCCAGAAAGTGGGCATAGAGGGAACCTACCTCAACATAATAAAGGCCATATATGACAAACCCACAGCAAACATAATTTTTAATGGTGAAAAACTGAAAGCATTTCCTCTAAGATCAGGTACAAGACAAGGATGTCCACTCTCACCACTATTATTCAACATAGTTTTGTGAGTCCTAGCCACGGCAATCAGAGAAGAAAAAGAAATAAAAAGACTACAAATTGGAAAAGAAGAAAACTGTCACTCTTTGCAGATGACATGATACTATACATAGAGAATCCTAAAGGTGCCACCAGAAAACTACTAGAGCTCATCAATGAATTTGGTAAAGGAGCAGGATACAAAATTAATGCACAGAAATCTCTTGCATGCCTATACACTAATGATGAAATATCTGAAAGAGAAATTAAGTAAACAGTCCCATTTACCAGTGCAACAAAAAGAATAACATACCTACGAATAAACCTACCCGGGGAGACAAAAGACCTGTATGCAGAAAACTATAAGACACTGATGAAAGAAATTAAAGAAGATACCAACAGATGGAGAGATATACCATGTTCTTGTATTGGAAGAATCAATATTGTGAAAATGATTCTACTACCCAAAGCAATCTACAGATTCAATGCAATCCCTATCAAAATACCAATAGCATTTTTTACGGAACTAGAACAAAAAATCTTAAAATTTGTATGGAGACAAAAAGACCCCGAATAGCCAAAGCAGTCTTGAGGGAAAAAAACGGAGCTGGAGGAATCAGACTCCCTGACTTCAAACTACTTTACAAGTAATCAAGACAATATGGTACTGGCACAAAAACAGAAATATAGATCAATGGAACAAGATAGAAAGCCCAGAGATAAACCCACACACCTATGGTCAACTAATCTATGACAAAGGAGGCAAGAATATATAATGGAGAAAGACAGTCTCTTCAATAAGTGGTGCTGTCAAAACTGGACAGCTACATGTAAAAGAATGAAATTAGAACACTCCCTAACACCATACACAAAAATAAACTCAAAATGGATTAGAGACCTAAATATAAGACCGGACACTATAAAACTCTTAGAGGAAAACATAGGAAGAACACTCTTTGACATAAATCACAGCAAGATCTTTTTTGATCCACCTCCTAGAGAAATGGAAATAAAAACAAAAATAAACAAATGGGACCTAATGAAACTTCAAAGCTTTTGCAAAGCAAAGGAAACCATAAAGAAGACGGAAAGACAACCCTCAGAAGAGAAGACAACCCTCAGAGAAAATATTTGCAAACAAACCAACAGACAAAGGATTAATCTCCAAAATATATAAACAGCTTATGCAGTTCAATATTAAAAAAACAAACAACCCAATCCAAAAATGGGCAGAAGACCTAAATAGACATTTCTCCAAAGAAGACATACAGATGGCCAAGAGGCACATGAAAAGCTGCTCAACACCACTAATTATTAGAGAAATGCAAATCAAAACTACAATGAGGTATCACCTCACAGCAGTTAGAATGGGCATCATAAGAAAATCTACAAACAACAAATGATGGAGGGGGTGTGGATAAAGGGAACCCTCTTATACTGTTGGTGGGAATGTAAATTGATACAGCCACTATGGAGAACAGTATGGAGGTTCCTTAAAATACTAAAAATAGAATTACCATATGATCCAGCAATCCCACTACTGGGCATATACCCAGAGAAAACCATAATTCAAAAAGAGTCATGTACCACAGTGTTCATTGCAGCACTATTTACAATAGCCAGGTCATGGAAGCAACCTAAATGCCCATCGACAGATGAATGGATAAAGAAGACGTGGTACATGTATAATAAAATTATTTTTAAAATGGAATATTACTCAGCCATAAAAGGAACGAAATTGGGTCATTTGTAGAGACGTGGATGGATCTAGAGACTGTCATACAGAGTGAAGTAAGTCAGAAAGAGAGAAACAAATATCGTATATTAACGCATATATGTGGAACCTAGAAAAATGGTACAGATGAACCGGTTTTCAGGGCAGAAATTGAGACACAGATGTAGAGAACAAATGTATGCACACCAAAGGGGGAAAGCGGCAGTGGGTGGTGGTGGTGCTGTGATGAATTGGGCGATTGGGATTGACATGTATACACTGATGTGTATAAAATGGATGACTAATAAGAACCTCCTGTATAAAAAAGAAAAAAAAGATTTGTTCATATGGTGGTATAAGTAATCCCTCTCTTGTATGTACGTTCTAATTATCTTTTCTCAATTTGTCTTTTCTATTTTGCCTGGCATTTTACTGTTTCTATAATCATATGTATGATTTGATTTTTAAAAAAAGTAGCATAACTCAGCTCTAAGATATACGAAAAAAAAAAGAAGTCTAATAATCTATTTTATAGTCCAAGTTCTCCAATGATTCTGTACTTGGCAAAGAAAAAAGGAAAGAGTTCCCATATTCAAGTAATTTTTAAAATCCCAATGATCTGAAATCTAAACAATCTGAACAATATATTTTAGGAAGAGATTGGTGAAATGGGTATATAAAGCAAATTTGGACTGGGCAAGCTCTTCAAGAGTTAGGTGATTAAGTAGTATTCTCTTGGGGAAATGGCATTTTGAAGGATTCAGACCTTTAAACAAGTGTCTGAAGGAACTTTTACTTATTGAAGTGTCTTCGTTTAATGTCATCAGAAAGATTAAGCAAGAGGACAGCAGCCCAAATAATCATTAGCTTGCAGCAAGGTACCATTGTTTACAAAGTTTGTTGGGTTTTACTGAGTCTACCATTTACAGAAGCAAAGAATTTGCATATCAGGCTGAATAATTTCTAAAAGAAACAGAGCAATATCAGTGAAGCAGTCAGATATCAGAGACACGTTTAAGAAGGGCTCAGAAAATAAGTTCTGAACCTCCTACCACTTCAGCTTCAGTTCCCCTCGTGACAATGATAGCTTCATAACCACAGGGGTCATGACCCTCTAGATAGTGAGGCAAAATGGACTCACTTGATAATTAGTGCAGCTAGAACAGCTACGAAAATTTATGTTAAATTTATTTTAGTGAAGAAGAGAATTTTCTTAGCATCAATATGTAAAACTCTAATAATTCAACAATCTAAGTGAAAAATAAGACAAGATAATTGCAGTCTAATTTACAAATATAACAATTTTTTTAAGTTTCCTGAATAAGTATGCTAACCTCTTGTGAGTGGACTCATTATTTAGAATCATCTTTACAGTATTAGAGAAGACAATGTGAAAATCATTTTATTGATGGATTGAAATATATTTCTTGTATTTTTATTTATCATATTTCATGCAATACTTTATTTTTAAATGTTTATTTATGTCTGCAGTGAAATACATATTAAAAGATCCTATATCATGTGGTCACTTATTTGTGGAATCTTAAAAAATGATACAAATGAACTTATCTACAAAAACAGAAACAGAGTCACAGACATAGAAACCAGACTTACGGTTACCAAAGGGGAAAATGGGGGAGTGATAAATTAGGAGCTTGGGATTAACAGATACACAATACTATAAATAAAATAGGTAAACAACAAGGGCCTACTGTGTAACACAGGGAACTATATTCAATATCTTGTAATAAACTACAAGGGAAAAGAATCTGAGAAAGAATAGATTTATATATATATATATATATGTATAGCTGAATCACTTTGCTGTACACCTGAAACTAACACAACCTTGTAAATCACCTAGACTTCAATTTAAAAAGAGAGAAAAGATAAAACATATCAATAAGTAACCCTCCCCCGCAAGAAAGATACTATACCAACCATAAAATAGTGAAATTAAGAAACTTTGGGTCTCTTAGAATAATGACTAATGTTCTGAAGCAACTGTTTTCTGCAAAGGACCAGACAGTAAATGTCTTAGAATCTCTGCCACAATTACTAGACACTGCTGTGTGGCACAAAAGCAGCCTTAGCCATTATGAAGACCCATGAGCATGGCTGTGCTCCAGTAAAACCTGATTTACTAAATCATACAGCAGGAATTTTTGGCAGCCCTCCTGCAGGGTCACAGTTTGCTGACTGCCCCCCGCCCCCCGAAATACCAGACTTGTTCCATGTATTTTCCCTTCCTCTCTGATACAACCTGGTAAAATAGCTACAAAGCTTAATCAAGGGTCTGATCCACATACCTTTTCCCCAGGAATTCCAGGAGCACCCAATTCACCTTTAAGACCAACTGCACCCTGAAATATAGAAATGCTCATTAGGAGTTTTTTCAAAGGTGTATTAATTGCTAAGGTTGTCATAGATGAGTTGATTTTGCTCGCACCAAAGTGTGTGCCGTTAAGTTTTTTTTCCTGTTATTCACAAGTCATTAAACTATACTTTTGACAATTAATAAATTATCAGAAATTTAATAATAAATATCAGAGTGCTAATCAAAACTCAAACTAGACATTCTCCACACAGACATATGCAGTACAGCTTTCTCATTTCTTTTATATTTATCAAAGGTTAAGGAATGGTTCTATTGCTGTTACTTCAACTAGTACCTGGTACTTTCAATTCAAATAAGTCATGAAATTTCAGACTCCAAGGTACCCATATTTTTATATTTAGTGTGCCTGACCTTCCATTACATCCTCCAGGAAAACACTCCGAAGCTGGGTCAATCCTTTTGTCAATTTCCTTGCTCATCCACGTTAACTGGAAAAATCTGCTCAGTGAAGCTGATGGGCTACCTTTATCTGCCTTTATGGCTCTTTCACAAATTCAGTCTAATAAATTTATCCTTGAGACAGTGGACAATAATGTAAACTTTCTGAATGAATTTCTCTATTACTAATGCTTGGTAGAGATTAATAAACACATTAGAATTCTATGAGTATATAATACCATTATTACCCTGATATTACCTGTTAATTTCAGATTTAAGGCATACAAATAAATGTCAACTTCAAGTTCCTATAGATTAGATGAGATTGTATCAGATGGAGTAAAATTACAAAAACAAACCTGTCAATTAATCCAATATGCTCAATATTAGATTAGAAAGGATAAAGAAATATTCTTTAATTCTCATATTGACATAGACAAAAATTCAAAACCATAAATATTAAATCTTGCTTCTTTGAGGTTATTACTAAGGGAAAAATATTCCTTCTTTTAAAAAATTATGAACATATTTTGATTCAATTATTTTTTATTGGTGTGGTGTGTCTTCGGAACGGGCACATGAGTAATGTCACACTGGAAAAAAAATAAAGGGAAATTCACTAGTAATCTCTGGGTTAACACACTAGACCACTCAAAATGGAAACTTCCATACAGTGAGATTGGAGAGTAGGGGTAGTAGAAAAAAAACAATACCAAAGTTTTTGACTATAGAGTCAAGTAAGTTAACATTTCATCTTAAATTAGTTTGATCTTCTCTAAAAGTATACCTACAAAGCAATCATTTCATAAAGCCTACACTTTTCGGGAAATTAACTTGATACGGAAGGTAATAATACAAAACTAAACTGGAAAATTATTCCCCAAATAGACCTCAGATCATACTCCTCCTTAGGTTCAGGAACATTGAAATTGAGCTGCTATGTTATAAAACTGAGGGAATTTCAACTCTGAAGTGGGTGAAGGTATTAGCAAGGGTATTAAAGAACTGAGAAAGTAATGTAGTTGCTAAGTAATTAGGCTGCTAACCACATCTGCTAAGAAAAGGGAATTAAAAGATTCAGAAAATTACAATCATTGAGTCTAAATGAAAGAAAAGTCTTAATTATTATTTCAAATAATGTCATCCAGAGTTTAGTCTTGGACAGAGGGCATGGTTAGGATGGTCTGATTGGGTGGCCTGATACAGAATATTCATCATAGCTATGTGTTCATAAGCAGTGGTTGAATCTCAAACTCTCTCCAAGAGAGGGGGTCATAAGCTTTATGAAGAAAAAAGCAGTAAATCAGACTTATGAAGCATCACAGTGTGGATGAAAAAATAGGCAAATAAACACTAAGTCATCCCAAAACTTGTGACTTTTCTCCAAATATTTCTGATTCATCATTAACTAGTGGGTAACATCAAGCTAAAACTAATCAGGTCACTATGTAAATTTTTTTAAATGCTTTTGTTTGTAAAGGAAAAAGTGTAGTAGAACATTAGTGAATAATATAACAGTTCTTAACGATTTAGCTTATCTAGCTCCTTCTCTGCAAACTGACTCTTCGCCCTGCTTGGCAAGGTCCACTGGGCAACTGGGGCAGAGAATTCACAGGTTCTAGAAACAGCTGAGTTGATGACTTAGACCTTCCTTGTGGTAGAATATTCATTCATTCAACGTATTTTTAGCTCCTATTATGTGCTGTTCTATGTATGGTGCTCAAGGAACTCATATTCTAGTGGGGGAATAAATGGAGGTATAATGATAACATGTCAAGTGACGATAAAAGTGCTAAGAAAAGAAAGAAGACAGAGGTGGAATGAAGGGATGCTTTTTACACAGAGATGTCAGAAGAGGCCTTTCTATTTTTTTTTATTTAATTAATTAATTTATTTAATTTTTTTGGCTGTGTTGGGTCTTCGTTTGTGTGTGAGGGCTTTATCCAGTTGCGGTGAGCGGGGGCCACTCTTCATCGCGGTGCGCGGGCCTCTCACTGTCCCGGCCTCTCCCGCTGCAGAGCACAGGCTCCAGACGCGCAGGCTCAGTAGTTGTGGCTCACAGGCCTAGCCGCTCCACGGCATGTGGGATCTTCCCAGACCAGGGCTCGAACCCGTGTCCCCTGCATTGGCAGGCAGATTCTTAACCACTGCACCAATCAGGGAAGTCCCCAGGCCTTTCTATTTTAAAGTGATTTATGAGAGAGAGCCTAAATGATGTGAAGGAAAGAGAAATGTGAATATCTAGAACATTCCAGGTATATGTAGCCTGGTGCAAAGACCTTGGAACAGACATGAACAAGGGGAGAGTGTAGGAGCCACTATAGGGAGAGGTAGCGGGGTAGGGAGAGCTCTACACATTATGGGAAGCTTTGTGGCCCGTGGTTAGAGCTTCAATGTTATCTTGAGGGGAACAGGAAGCCATGGGTGGGTTTTGATCCAGGTGGGACAAGATTTACTTACAGGATTATTCAGAACAGCTGTCTAACTCATAGTGTACAGGCATAAATAAAGTAAAATTTGCTCTTTATAAAGCTGCCACAGATGACAGTAAGGATTCTCAAAACGTAAGACCTGGGCTTCCCTGGTGGCGCAGTGGTTGGGAGTCCACTTGCCAGTGCAGGGGACGCGGGTTCGTGCCCCGGTCCGGGAAGATCCCACATGCCGCAGAGCAGCTGGGCCCGTGAGCCATGGCCGCTGAGCCTGCGCGTCCGGAGCCTGTGCTCCGCAATGGGAGAGACCACAACAGTGAGAGGCCCACGTAACGCAAAAAAAAAAAAAAAAAAAAAAAAAATAAGACCTTCAGAAATATTGTAATGAGTAATACATAACTTGGAAAGAGATTTGGGAACTGTATTCTCAAAACTTTTCTCATTTTATCTCATTGGGCCAAAAGTAAAATGAGAAAAATGAGAATGAGAAAAATTAAATTTCAAAAACTAGCACACTATATCTAAAAAAAGTCTTGTCAAATAAGATTGGGAACAAAAGACACAGATTTGAATGAAATACTTAAATCACTGAGTGATCTTTTGAAGAAATGACTGTCATTAAATTATTAATATTTACTATGAGTGGCATATAACAACTCAAGGTTTTTATAACCTAAAACATGTAATCAATTGAAAATTCTAAGGAATTATTTCACAAAATGAAGATGTGTTTGATTTTAATCAAACCACGTATGAAACTCAACTCAATCTAAAAGGATTACCCTCTACCTCTCCTTCAACACATGACTGTGGATAAAAAAGTAGGGGAAACATACATTTGCTAAGTATCTACTATGTACCAGTTCCTGGTACTAAGTATTCCTTCTTCACAATAAGCTGTTGACTCAGTGTTATTAAGCACCATTTTCAAAGCAAGTAAGAGGTGGACAGGATTCAATCCCAAGTCATTCAGGCTCCAAAGTGGTACTCCTTCTAATATACTGTCCTACAGCCCCTAAATATACTCTCTTGGTCTTACACACCAAAAGAAAAACCTTGAGAACAACATCTGGTTGCCTTAGTAACACTGCACTTCTGATCATTTCACAAAATCAACTATTCAATATGCCTTAGAGCAAAAATGACTTTTGATCTTCAAACTGTGCAGGCAGTATTTTGTGCACCTGCTCTAGTAATGAAACTTATATACAAGACTCAAACACAGGTGGAAAGCCATCTTTATTTACTGCCCATTAAAGTTGCAGGATCACGTAGTACAATAAGAACAGAAATGTACTCATCAACTCCTCAAAAGGAAAATACATCCATGTTTATTAAAAAAAGCTGATCACATTCATGGCCATGGTCATCTGAAGTTGTATTTGCACATCAAGGATTATGCTGGTTTAATTAAATGCTGGTGCATGTACTGAAACAATAAAGGAAGTATAGTGATTATTTGCCTTCTTTTGTAGGTTATCAATTTATTTTATCCCAGCTGTCATTGCCTTGCCACTAAAATCTCTTGCCATTATGAATTTTGTGTAGTCTGGAAGTTAAAACAAATGTTATTATTTTTTAAATGTATCATAAATGGGAAATTATGTAATACATTATAACTCTAAGATACATTTTGTATAGTTTATAGATTTGGCATACAATAAATTTTCTAATAATTATGATCTTTTTTATTTCTGTGGTATCAGTTGTACCATGCCCTCTTTCATTTTTATTGTTTATTTGAGTCCTCTCTTTTTTTCTTGGTGAGTCTAGCTAGCTATAGGCTTGTCAATTTGTTTCTCTCTTCAGAAAAGCAGTTACATTGATCTTCTCCATTGTATTTTTAGTCTCTATTTCATTTATTTATGCTCTAATTTTTTTTTTTTTGGCAGTACGCGGGCCTCTCACTGTTGTGGCCTCTCCCATTGTGGAGCACAGGCTCCGGACGCAGGCTCAGCAGCCATGGCTCATGGGCCCAGCCTCTCCATGGCATGTGGGATCTTCCCGGACTGGGTCACGAACCTGCGTCCCCTGCATCGGCCGGCGGACTCTCAAACACTGCGCCACCAGGGAAGCCCTGCTCTAAATTTTATTTCCTTCCTTCTACTAACTTTGGACTTCATTTGTTCTTCTTTTGCTAGTTCATTAAGGTGTAAAGTTAGGTTGTTTATTCGAGCCTCTGATTGTTTCTTGAGATGGGCACTTATCTCTATGAACTCCTCTCTTAGAACTGCTTTTGTTGCATCCCACAAATTTTGGTATGTTATATTTCCATTTTCTTTGGTCTCAAGGTAATTTTTCATTTCTTTTTTGACTTCTTTTTTCACCCACTGGTTGCCCAGTAGCATGTTGTTTAATCTCTACATTTGTGAATGTTCCAGTTTCCTTCGTGTAATTAATTTCTAGTTTCATACCACTGTGGTCAGAAAAATATGCTTGATACAATTTCAATCCTTTTAAATTCATTAAGACTTGTTTCATGGCCTAAAGTACAATCTGTTCTAGAAAATGTTCCATATATATTTGAGAAGAATATATTCTATTGCTTTCAGAGGGAATGTTCTATATATATCTCTTAAGTTCCTCTGATTCATCTGTCATTTAAGGCTAGTGTTTCCTTATTGATTTTCTGTCTGGATGATGTATCCATTGATGTAGTGGGGTATTAAAGTTTCCTACTATTATTGTATTACTGACTACTTCTCCCTTTAGGAATGTTAATATTTGCTTTATATATTTAGGCACTTCTGGGTTAAGTGCATAAATACTTACAAATGTTACATCCTCTTGTTGGATTGACCCCTTTATCATTATATAAAACCCACCTTTGGCTCTTATTACATTCCTTGTTTAAAGTCTATTTTGTCTGATATAAGTATAGCTACTCAGCTTCCTTTTGATTTCCATTTGCAAAAGATTGGAATATCTTTTCCAATCCCTTCGCTTTCAGTTTGTGTGTGTCCTTACATATAAAGTGTATTTTATAGGTAGCATATAGATGGATCTTCTTTCCAAACTATATTATAAAGTTATAGTAATTAGAACAGTGTGGTATTGGCATAAAAACAGACACATATATCAGTGGAAAAGAACAGAGAATCCAAAAATAAACCCACACATATATGGTCAATTAATTTATGACAAAGGAGTCACAAATATATAGTGGGGAAAGGATAGCCTCTTCAATAAATAGTGTTGGCTATTTATAATAGCCAAGACATGGAAGCAACCTAAATGTCCATCGACAGATGAATGGATAAAGAAGATGTGGTACATATATAGAATGGAATAATACCCATAAAAAAGAATGAAATAATGCCATTTGAAGCAACACGGATGGACCTAGAGATTATCATACTAAATGAAGCCCTACAGAGAATGACAAATATCATATGATATTGCTTATACATGGAATCTAAAAAAGAATGATACAAATGAACTTATATGCAAAACAGAAATAGACCCACAGACATAAAAAACAAACTTATGTTACCAAAGAGGAAAGGAGGGAGTGATAAATTAAGAGTTTGGGATTAATATATACACCCTACTATATATAAAACAGATAACCAACAAGGACCTACTGTATAGCATGTGGAACTATACTCAATATTTTGTAATAATCTATAAGGGAAAAGAATCTGAAAAAGAATATATATAGATAACTGAATCACTTTGCTGTATACCTGAAACTGACACAACACTGTAAATCAACTATACTTCAATAAAAAATAAATAAAAATTTTAAAATAAATAAACAGTGAGTGCTGAGAAAACTGCAGAGCCACATGCAAAGAAGAATGAAACTTGACCAATATCTTATACCATACAAAAAAATTAACCCAAAATGGATTAAAGACTTGAACGTAAGATCTGAAACCATAGAATTCCTAGAAGAAAACATAGGCAGTAAGCCCCTCAACATACATCTTGGTGATAATTTTTTTGAATATGTCTCCAAAAGCAAAAGTAACAAAAATAAACAAGTGTGATCTCAAGGGCAAAAATAAATGCCCATCCCAAACCCAAATATTTCTTCTCAAGCACTTGCTTAGGTGCCAGAAGTTCCCATGGAAGGTACAATGGTGGACCCTCCTTTGGGAGTCAAAAGACCAAGGATGGCTTGGCTGAAGCTTGCTGTGCAACTTTGAGGGATCAGTCATTTCACAAACTTCAGTCTCTTACCTTTTAAAATAAGGAGTCCACGTAGATTATATAAATAATTTAGAACCATGGACTTCCAAGTTAAGGCATGAAAAGAATTTAAATCTGTTCTACCTTGGAAAGATAGTAAGAACATAATCAACTCCTAATCTTAGCAGGAATTAATCTACCTAGTTAGCTAACAAAAGACGTGACTCATAGAAAACAAACTTATGGTTACCAGAGGGAGATGGAGGGGGAGACAAATTAGGAGTTTGGGATTAACATATACACACTACTACATATTAAACAGATAACCAACAAGGACCTACTGTATAGCACAGGGAACTATACTCAATGTCTTGTAATAACCTATAATTGAAAAGAATCTGAAAAAGAATATACTTATATATAGAGAGTCAGTTATATATATATATATCGCTGAATAACTCTGCTGTACTCCTGAAGCTAACAAAACATTGTAAATTAACTATACTTCAATTAAAAAAATGGTTAATAAAAAGACATGACTCAAAGAGTGAGGAATAGACAGCTCTGTTTTGAGAAGGACAGGGAGAAAGGAAAAGCATGGATCCTGGCTAGACTCAGATCTGCACAGGTCCAGGTCACCCACCATCTTCTCTAGCAAACTCTCTCCCCAGTCTCCCCAAGACTGTTACCTCAGGGCCCCTGCAACCCTCCTACAGCACCTAACTGGTGTGGCCTTGTAAGGTCTTCTATCTCCTTCCAGATGTAAAATCCTGGAACATAGCCTGTTCCTTCTATCCACTCTAACACCCAGCACTAGGCCTTATGCAGAGCAGGTGCTCAACAAAGGTGAGCTGTATGAATAAAGGGTGGGGAAGAATCTTCAGTGGAGACCTATCAGCAGACAGAGAAACAGGAGTTCGTCACATATCTGGGGAAGAAAATGCTAAGGAAGGCTAGAGCCCAACTAAAAGACACTTTCTTGCTTCACAGTTTTGCTTGTGGTTTACAGGTACATTTTAGGCCAGCCTTCCAGTTGGAATACAAAAGCAGACTTACATGCCAATATAGTCTTCCTTATTTCAGTGATCAGCACTTAAATACAGCCCTCGATAGCCTTTCACAGAAATGTGCATTTGTATGGGACACAGAAACATGAGGTGGACACAATTGTGAAGTCACTTTTGGACGAATCCTCTTTTGTCCCGACAGCGTTGGCTGGTGTCTTACCTGCTCTCCTTTGTCCCCCTTCTGTCCAGGTGAGCCTGGAACTCCCAGTAATCCTGCTTCTCCCTGAGCAGAAATGAATTTTGTGTTATCAAATATTCTGTCATGTTGAACTAAAACCCCATAGTCTATAAATAAGAAGTTGACAATAGTAAGACAAAGCTTTGCTTTCCTGGGAGCTGATGCAGGTCCCTCCGCTGGGAGGCCCTTCTCCCCTCATCATAAGGCTCATACCCCCTATTCCAAACGCCCGCCAGCATCATCTCCTCCCCGAGACCTTCCATGGGCTGGAACGTGCGCTCTCCTCCACGCACCCTGCACCTCGTACTAGCCTTTAGCACGGAGCTTCCTGTGCAGAGCTATTCACTTGAGGAAATGAAAGCTTCCTCTAAACTCCCACCTCACCCTCCCCACCACTACTCCAGCCCGGAAGGGAAGTGGCGCAGGATGCCCTAAGCCTAAGCGTGCATCCAGTCATGGTGCCGGGGACCTTCTGCTCTAGAAGCTGGGCAAGTCTCCCTTCCCTTTGTACTGGTGTAGAGGAAAGCCATCAGAGATCACTCAGGCCTCTGAGTGCCATTAACATCCACAAAAGACGTTTGTGTAGCCCAACGGGCCCAGGCTTCCTAACCAGGAAGGGGCAAGCAAAACAAATTCTTTGGGCAATAACAGAGCTCCTCTGCACTTCCTGTACAACTCACTGCAGAAAGGAGAGCTGGGTGGATATTTGGGATACTGGACAGACACAGTCCCCACACTACGTAGAGTATCTTTGGGTATGCGTTGAGGGGCAGGCACTGCGTTTCCTTCATCTGTGAATTTGCAGAATTGAAGCCTATTCCTGGCATGTGTTATGCCCTTGTACTTAGCTGCTGTACAGGTGGCTCCTCCCTTTATTTTCTTCTACTTCCTACCCAGGAAAGAAGGTCAGATGGCCTCAGAACTCTCCAGATCAAAATCCAGGAGGTCCTATCCCCAACCCCCTTCTCTTAACCCACCCAGCAACTGAGAGGCCCAGGCACACTAAAGAGAAAGACCAGGGCCACACCCGCAGGGCCTGGCTCACTGTGTGGCGTGGCTTTTCCGTGGGCATAGGGGAAAGGGAGCATACCTTGTTTGGAATGCACTGGCACTGGTCTGTAAGTTCCTGCTTTGCTGGCAGAAATGCAGACATTCTACTGGCATGAGCGGGTACCAATGATGCTGCAGTACTTCCAAAGCTATGCTGCTCTGGGCACTAAAATCCAGAAAGAGGCTTTAGGATATGGGGTCAATTCCAAATGCGGTGACATTCCCAGCACTGACTCTCACCAAACTAGACATGACTGGAGGTTCTTGCAAGAACTTCTTTCTAATAACCAAAGGTTGACACCAACCTGTGAAAGTCCATAATGACTTTGCCTTTTCACTAGACTCCTACGTTTTTATTACACTGACAACACACTAGAAATGCATTAAATTGTTGGTTTTGGTGAGAAATTCGAAAGCTATTATAGGTGACTTTATGACAAGTACAGTAATATCAAACGTTTACAAGAATTACAATTGTTACAATAAAATACTTTATACAAATAACATTGGTATATGTGTTTCGGGAACAAATTTTAAAATAAAAGAATGTAATTTGAACTTTTAGAACATCGTTTAGTTCAAGAAGATGATTATAAACGCATGTAAAAGTAGAAAATAAACTCTTTTTATGCTCTAAGGTAGTATGTATTTAATCAAAGTATGTATATCTTATTCCAGTCCATTGTTCTTTATTCAAAAGTCTCCACTGTAACAGACAAGTGATGACTTTTATAACTTATCCAGTGTGTTCAGAACATGTGGGGATGGCCACATGAAGTGAAATTTGGTTACAAAGCAATGAACTTTTTTTCTGTCAAAAAATAAATCCAGATGGCCATCTGAAGAAGATAAATGCATCCTTTCCTCTCAATATCATTTACCAGAGTCCTTACCACGGTTTGTAACTCTGAATTTGCAGTTTCATGAATTTGCAATTTCATATCTCTGAATTTGCATTTTAGGGGGAAGTGTTCACACATTACTTTATATACTACAAATTATATATGCCTGGAAAAATACTGTCAGGATACAAAATTAAAATATTGTCTGTGGTTATTTATTGCAATGAGATCATGGTTGATATTTATTTTCTTCTATGAAGTTGGCTGTATTTTCCAAATTTTATATAGTAAACATACATAACTTTTCAAACAAAATAATATTTTGAAAAAGTGTGTAGCATTCTAATGCTTGTGAGCACAGTAAACACGGTAAGAAAAATAGCTCCCAGAAAAACTGGGACTAGTTTCCTGTCTTTACCACTAGTTCTATCACACTTACTCTCTGCAGATTTAATGATTAGCTGTTTAGTTATCATAAGTTTCCAAGTCCACAAGTCTAAAAATTACATTAGAATGAAACACATAAGATTATCACCAAAATGATCCATTTATGTCCTATGATTTGATATGATTTTCCAGCCAGTTCCTGCCCCGTGCCCCATGGGTTCAGTTAGATAATCAAGACCTATTCCGAGCTCACAGTTTTGCTCTGGATAACTGATTCACTACTTTAAGACTTTAAAAGCATGTGTCAGGCTTCACTATAAAACTGCCCACACTTTCCAAAAAGTGCCTACAGAGAACATAAGATGTACAAGTAAGGATCCCCTGCTTCATAAAACCTCTGGTTTTGATATAACACATATTTAGTTAATAAACCCTCAAAATCTTAATCATCTTTCTCCTTTATTTTCAACAAATGTTGCTGCTTTTCTCCTCTCTTCCTCTTTATTCTTCATTCTCTGTGTCTAGGTCTGTAGTCATGAAATCTGACTGCTTCAGAAAGAGAAACCCTAATTAATAGCAGCAAAGAAGTATATTTATAGATTATCCTGAATAAATTTCACTTTTGAAATATGCTATAAAATATTATTAACAGAAAGGATGTCTGATTTGAAATTACAGGACAAAATCAGATTTTTAAGCGAGTACATTAAAATTTGCTGAGTTCAAATATTTTTCAAAAAATATAGTTGATGCCAAAATTACAACAGATGTACTTAAGTATCTTTTATATAACTATTTACCTTCCAAAATATATATTTCCATTAAATGTAAGTATAGCACATATTCATTTCCTGTTAACGATTAACAGAATGGTGATGTCCGCCCCAAATACTTATCAGCAGGAAAATAAGCAGTCTTTTGTTATTTTTTTCCAAGGTTGGAGATGATTTCCTACCTTATTTTTCTACTCTTTAAAACCAAATCTTTTTCAAGCACGATTTAAAATTTTTTTTCATGATGTGTGGGGTCATGTCACCGCTTTTAATTATCGAGCCACTCCATCGAATCCATCACCTATTTCCTTAAACAGTTTTCTCGTAATTCAAGTTGGAGTGACTATTGGTCAAGAGTATAATATTTAGGTACCTCAGAACATCATGTTGTTACTTTTCAATCAGGGAAAATTCGTATTTTAAAAGCTCTCACATAAAAGAAGCATAATTAATTAAAGAAAAACTTTTGGAGAATTCACATCTTCAAGATTTAAATGTGTGCCTCCAGGAAGTCTAGGTGTTTCAAGTCTGTAGATTGGCATTCTTAATTACCTTTTCAGATATTTATAGAAAGATATTTGGCTGGCTTTCCTTGCAATGAGAGCCATAAACTGGGTTGGAGATATGGTTTATAAAACCAAGTTACATTAGCAAAACATGTAATTTTTACAGACTTAGCTATGCTTTGAGTCAGTTGATCACATTATTATTCTACTGCCCAAAGTGAGTGATAGAAGTTAAAAATACTTTTGAACTACTAAACTATGGATAAATATTCTTACAATTTTCAATGGTAAGTTTAGAACTTCTGGGAAATCTGACCCAAAGAATAACATTTTCACCTTTTACTTTTCATATGTTCTTTCTGTAAGACTTTTCAGAATTAATCCCTTTCAAACACCAGTCAACAAGTCAAGAAACAATGTTTTGACATCTTTTACAAACAAAGCAATAATCATTGTTTCAAAAAGAAGGGTTCATTGTTCAAAAAGAAGGGTACAAAAGTGCAATTCCCCTCAATGAGTTTCAAAGGTAGTTGAATAAATTAAAAGCAAATACAACTATATCTAATAATATAAGACACACACATGACCATTGCAATAAGAGATGCAGAAAGTACTGAATTTAGTGGGGGTTTTTTAATGGAAGGTTGGTACAAGAAAGTAATAGTTGTAAAGTTAGGTTGAGAATATTAAGAGTGAGAGACTAAGAAACTGAATTTCTAATTTGTTGCAAACAGGGAGTAACCAAAGGCTTTGAGGGTGAGAAGAGCAGAGGATCGGGAATGTGCCTTATTCACGTCAGCCAGCCTTGTTGCTTAGCACGATATCTAGAAGATCGGTGTTTCTGAATAACAGATTTTTAGTGGAAGAAGGTAAATGAACCTACAAAGCAGTGATGCAGAGACTTATTCTGGCTATGTGGGGACAGGGAAGGAGGATGACACAATAATGCGACGATCCAAGCACGAGGTAAAGGTGGACCACGGCGCTAACAGGAGAGGGGAAGGTGCAGGTGAAAAATCTCTCACAAAGGAAAACTGGCCAGGAAGGGTGACGGCTAGGAGAGGGAAGTGAGTGAGAATAACGTACAATCACAGACGTAAAACCCCTGTAACTGGAAAATGCTGATGCTACCGTCAGAGCGCGTTTAGTGAGAAAGGCATAAGTTCTCTTTTACTCATGTGGAGTCCAAAGTGAGGCCATATCTTTCCTGAAGTTCAAGATGAAGCACTGGGATTAAAATTGTGACAAGAGACGATGGGACAGCCCCATGAGGGGTCTCTTGCTTGGAACTGTTTCCTCGCCTGGATTCAAGAGAAGACGTTCAGTGCTGCCCTACACGACTCTACAGCCCAGGCAACTGGCCTTCTACAGTCTTCACACCCCCAAAACTGAGCTTACCTTAGGGGCTGATATCTCACAACACGTTTCTTGAGCTACGAAGTTCGAGTTACAGTAGATTTGAAGTTGGTGAATTTCAACCTATTAAAAAATTAGTAATAAGATATATCATTAGTATTTTTCTTTTTGAAAATCACATTTAGGCATTTGGGAACGATGGTAATTTAACTGGAAAGAAAAAAAAGAAGCTAATATTTATACAAATAGATCACTGGCAGATATTTCGGTTTTTGTTTAATTTAGGATTCATGATTTTATGGACCCTTTGAGAAACAGAAATGGATTCGGCTGTTGAGATAAATCTATATGTAAAGGAAATCAAGTAATAGAGCAATTGCAGATCTTTGCTCCTTGTTTCAAACCATCAAAAAGAAGTATTTAATTAAAGAGAGGAATGCACTACGATAAGAAGAAAAAAAAGGTATTTAGTTTTTATCTACTTTTCATGGATACTGTCTAATACCTAAGGATTTTATGTTACATGGCATACTCTTGAGCATGACTCACAGTATTTTTACAAAAATAATTGATTCTTCTATTTGCTCAGCAAATCCACACTTGTTGGCATTCGGACATGAAATTAAAAGTAGTTTCAGGAAAGTACAATCATGTCTTCAAGTGCAAGATCAAACAACCACATCAGAGAAAGTAAATGGTACAGACTATTGACAAAATTTCAATATGACAGATGCACAGAGAGGCTGCTTCAAACTAGTTTGTGGTTGTAAATTTAATAATTTAATTAATAATCTTATGATGATTTGACATATAACATAGGTCAGGAACAACCTCTTTCCTTCCCCTTCTCCCCGCCTTTCTCTCTCTTTCTCTCTCTCTCCTCTTTCCACATCTTTCTCTGTCTCCTAGTGTAACAGAGCTAGATTATGTATTTCTTTGAGGTCAGTAAGTACTTTCTATAGTAAGACCCAACTATAATAATATAATAATCCTATGATAATAGAAAGCAGATATCTTAGGTTAGCTCTGAATCTCTAACCCAACACCAACAAAGCAAGAAAGGAGGGAAAAAGCTGTAACTATTACTCTACACTGAGATGAACAAAATCAATTCAGCTCACAGAAAGCATTAAGAATTCCAGACATCTTTTGGCTTCATGAACAGCCTAAGATTTGCAGCCAATGCAAAATTCTGAGATGAAGTGAAACTTAATGATTTCTCTTCTATAACTTTTTGCAAGGTTACTGAAGTAAACTTTTATTTATAAAGTTTAAATACACTGTCTTACATAGTCTAATGAAACACCAGGCAGTAACATACCCATTATGTAGAATGAAGAATGTAGAGACTCCAATTAATTAATATTCTCCTTAACTAAAACTAATTTATCATCAACACTGTTATCTAAATAGTCAATACATACTGAAATTCTATTATGTATCATCCACTGTGCTAGGGCCTTCATATGAATTATTTTACTTAACTGAAGATAGATGATCAATTTTTCATGGATTAGAACCTAATAAAGTACCCATGACACTGAAACTACAATCAGCCTAGTTTAATTATGCTTTTTTAATTCATTAGTTGCTTTAGAATCCTTCACTGACATAGTGCTTTAGAATGAGAATGCACTGACCCTGTCACACAGAATTTTTTTGTTAAAAAAAAATTCTTTTATCAGTTTTGTCACCTATTTCTCTGCACGAAAGCACACGGGTAGTATATGTAAAATAAAACCTAATCATTAGAAGGTTTTTTTGATAACTTACGTTCTGAATAAACAAAACATTTTCATGTTACAACAGATCTTATAAATCACAGAGCTTGTATGGAGATAATAAAAATATTAGTTTACTTAGAGTTTTAGTAGGACCAAGAATCTTTAAAAAGTAAAATACGTATTTTATTTGTTTGTTTAACTTAAACAGTGACTCCTCTAAAGCTCCATCATCGTGACATGGCTTTAATATTATTTCTTAAGTGAACTAAGATTCCACATTAAACTATGGAAGTGTTGTGAGACTATAATTTTCCCATTGTGGCTTTTCATCAGGACTCACAGCGATATTCTTCAGCCTCAGGTTGTTCCCTTGAGTAAAAAGTTAATTAGACACAGGACACAACACTCAACCTTGAGACGGGAGCTTGGAGTCAGGACCCCACTCTTGGAATAACTTGCTCCTCTCTCATTGTCATCTCTCCCTCAAAGGTTATGAATTTATCTTAATCCTCATGTTCTTTGGTTCTTGCCATTCCCCACTTTGCCCTCGCTAGTCCTGCAGGAGATCAGATTCCAGTCAACACCAGGGCTCCAGCAAGGGCTACCGCCACCCCTACTCCTGTTACTAGAATCCCCTGAAGATCACTTCCCATCTACCTACACTCCACCCATGGAAGTCACACGTCTGAGTTTTAGCTGCTGGACTCCACTTCCTCCCTTGACTCTGGAGAGACCTTTCTGAAAGGTCTGTCTAGGACTGTTGTCACTACAATTAATACGGTGATTATTATTGGCAGCCACCATTTACTGACACATACTTGATCCATCTTTCTGACACAGACTGAGCCTTTAAGATCTTTGAGAGAGGAGCAGATTTTGTTGTTGTTTTCCGCTCTTTTATGCCAGGTTGAACGGCATGTCTGGCCCCAAATAAATAAATGAATACACAGAAAACTGACCACATACTATGCACTATGGCACATACGCCATGCAATTATAACTAACGAGTCTACCAATATTATTTTATAATTTAGGATACCGAGACTCAGATAAATTAAGAGTGAGCAAGATAAATTAGCAGATCATAAGAATTAAGTGGATGAACTAGGATTTACAATCACATCTGTCTGATCCCCAAGCAAGCTCACTCTCCCTGATGCCATGATGTCTTATGTCCAGAACTGGCTTCTCCTGCTCTGGGGTATCTTGATAATCATCACTGAACCCTCGTTATGACACTCTCACTGATTTGTTCATTGTGTCTAAGAGAAGACAGTTTAAAAATAATATTCTATTGGAGATATATATATATATATATATACACACACACACACATATATATAATATCTATCTATCTATCCATCTGTCATCTATCTCTGATGCCTTCCACAGGGGCCTTTAGAAATAATATGCTGGCCAAACATGTATGTGCACAGAACCGTACTTTTGAAACAAAATTGAACTGTTAAGGGCTTTGCGTTAACAATTCCTATTGGTGTCCTGCATTCAGATTATTTTTATGGGTTTTCCCATCATTCCACCCATATGAAAATGTGAAGTCATCAAATTTAGATATATCCCCCTTTTTAAAGATTATAGGCCTTTGGGAAATTAATAATAAATCTGTACCATGTGAGCATCAAATATAATTTTTAAAGAAACTTTTCATCTGAAAGGGTTTTACTAGACAATCGTTCTCGTCCAATGACCTACTGTTGTGTTTCAGTCCAACAGAACTCTAAAGAAACATTATAAGCTAATGAAAAATAGTCTGCAGTACAAACATTTGTGATTCTGAGGATGAATAAATAGCCTATTGTTCTTGAATGAAAACACCAGAACCATTTAACTTAAATTTCATCTTTTTCCAGTCCTTTCTATTCAAGACATAGGAACTTAGACCAAGCTTACTTTTGTATAATATTTTCAATTTTTACTAACATTTAATTTTAATAACCTTATTTTTTAAGGCATAACCTAGTTCTTTTAAATTCACAGGCTAGAGAAAAATGGGTGAAAATAGACAGAAAATAATATATGTAAAAATATAGTTGGAGGGCTTCCCTGGTGGCGCAGTGGTTGAGAGTCCGCCTGCCGATTCAGGGGACATGGGTTCGCGCCCCGGTCCAGGAAGATCCCACATGTCGCGGAGCGGCTGGGCCCGTGAGCCATGGCTGCCGAGCCTGCGTGTACAGAGCCTGTGCTCCGCAACGGGAGAGGCCAAAACAGTGAGAGGCCCGCGTATCTCTCTCTCTCACACACACACACACACACACACACACACACACACTATATATTTTTATATATATATATATATATATATATATATAGTTGGAAATACATAGCTATGCTTCACACATCTGATGGCAAATTAATTTAAACAGTGTTGAGAAGGGAATATATTATACAGTTATTAAAGGAAAAAGGTTTTAATAAGATATTTTATTTTAATTTATGAATGTTACTAGTTAACAACTCACGTCCACAGGCCTGCCATCTGAAGCTCGGGTTGCAATAACAGTCCTTCCGTGGAAGTCCACAGTGCCCTTTCCATCAATATGCCGGCTTGCAACTAAGTTACAGTCCGTATAGACCGAAATGGCCCGGGATTGTATACTGAAGCCAAGTTTATGCCACTGACGATCGAACAAAGGACGGAGTTCTCGATTTTTAAAAACGTAGTTCAACACATCTCCCTCCACAGCTTGGAACATAAATTCCACCATTTTCTTTCCACCATCAACTACTATAGAAACCTGCAAAAATGCAAATGATCTTTAAATGTTTGAAATTCAGTTTTAAAAATTATTAAAGCACACAAATCAAAACTCAAGGTGCTACCATAGGACCCAGCAATCCTACTACAGGGCATATACCCTGAGAAAAGCATAATTCAAAAAGATACATGCACCACAATGTTCACTGCAGCACTATTTACAATAGCCAGGACATGGAAGCAACCTAAGTGCCCATCGACAGATGAATGGATAAAGAAGATGTGGTACATATATGCAATGGAATATTACTCATCCATAAAAAGGAACAAAATTGGGTCATTTGTAGTGATGTGGATGAACCTAAAGTCTGTCATACAGAGTGAAGTAAGTCAGAAAGAGAAAAACAAATATCGAATATTAACGCATATATGTGGACTCTAGAAAAATGGTACAGATGATCCTATTTGCAGGGCAGGAAAGGAGACGCAGACGTAGAGAAAGAACTTGTGGACACACAGGGGAAGTGGAGGGTGGGACGAATTGAGAGAGTAGCATTGACATATACACACCACCATGTGTAAAATAGATAGCTGGTGGGAAGCAGGTGCATAGCACAGGGAGCTCAGCTCGGTGCTTTGTGAGCGCCTAGAGGGATGGGATAGGGAGGGTGGGAGGGAGGGAGACACAAGAGGGAGGAGATATGGGGATAGATGTATACGAATAGCTGATTCACTTTGTTGTACAGCAGAAACTAACACAACACTGTAAAGCAATTATACTCCAATAAAAAAATTAAATAATTGAAAATAAACTCAAGCTGCATGTTAGTAGAACTGAGGTACTCAGTAAAATATTTTAGATGATACTTGTGTCCGTTGGATTTGTTAACATATAAGAACAGCAGGGCTTCCCTGGTGGCGCAGTGGTTGAGAGTCCGCCTGCTGATGCAGGGGACACGGGTTCGTGCCCCAGTCTAGGAAGATCCCACATGCCGCGGAGTGGCTGGGCCCATGAGCCATGGCCGCAGAGCCTGTGCGTCCGGAGCCCGTGCTCCACAATGTGAGAGGCCACAACAGTGAGAGGCCCGCGTACAGCAAAAAAAAAAAGAACAGCAAACAACCGCTACAAAAATGGTTTAAATATGGGATATCTGATGAATGTAATATGCTCCTTTCTTGAGAGGACATCTAGGAGTGTGTGTGTGTGCGTATGTGTATGTGCGTATGTGTGTGTGTGTGTGTGTTTATCTAAGTATATATATAATTCTGTATGAGTGATTCAAGAATTAAATGTTACTAATTTAAAAACAATAAGAAATAATCACTTCTCTTAGCATGGAAACTGAGATCAACTTCTTTAACCTTTGATGCTTTGCATGGTGCAAAGAAAATACATTTTCATAGAGAACATGTTCTTTCTGTTCAAGTCATATTTCCATCTTAATACTGTGACTATATAATAACATATTAAAAGACCAGTGAAATGAAACACATTTCAATGGATATGTACGGAAATAAACACAGATGGATGGTGCCCGTAAGTAACTGTGATGTTTACCTCCCCTCCCTGGAGCACCTGCATCCCCTCCTTTCTGCCCAAATGCCACGTCTCCCACAAGTACTCCTAGACCCCTGCTCTTCTCATGTCCCATCTGGGGGAGCCGTCCTTTCCATGCTCGCACAGTCCCCACCCAACTCCGAGCTGTCCTCGGCCACCTCACTTGTCACCTTGTGGTCATGCTCCAATAGGCTGTTCTCATACATGGCATCCCCAGACCTATGTGCTCCCTGAGAAAAGGAATCACGCTTTGCCAGTCTCTTATCTTTGTCACTAACTAGCATCTAGCATGTGTTCAATTATTTTTATTGATGGAATCAATATTTGTATCTCATCTCTTAATTTACTAAGGATTTTCAGAGGAAACAATGAACAGCTTTAAAATGATGTATAATATCAGAAATAATAGGAAATGAAGAAGTCGTCAGTGAGTGGTCTTGGTGTCAATGAAGCAGTTGTAAAGGAAGGGTAGTTAGAGTGTCTTCAGACAAAAATATGAATCTAGTAGAAAAAAACAAACAGAAAAACAAAACAAAAACAGAAAACAAACTAATCTTGCCTCACCCACCAGGCTCTCCCATTACAAATCTCAGCAAGATCCTTCTAACTCTGAGAATACTTGCATTTCCCTGTGGAGGATTCCACTAAAAGACAGAATAGTCGTGCATGAGGTCTGCTCCCAAATTTATGCCCACAGATCCAAGATTCACCTGGCCTAATCCCACCAGAGGCCACAGATCAGTACATCTCTCTGGTTCCTTACCTGTGGCATATTCTGCTGGTTTAAAACCTGCCACAGAAACCACCGTTCCTTTTTGGTGCTTCTTCGTACCCGAAACACGGCTGCTATGGCGAACTCCTCAGGAAGGCCTTTGGGAAACACCTTACTGTGGGAGAAAAACAAAGAACCATCGTGGGAAAACTGAAGGCAAGGACACAAAATCTCGGTATGAAGGTCTCTGCAACACAACATCTTAGTCACATTTTCTCAATGAATTTAGAATTCATTATGCATGTTTACAGCATTCTACCAAATGCATACATGGACGCTTCCACGTCTACTTTTACCTATGGAATTTGTATCCTTGTTCTTTCCCTTTTAAAAAAATTCCCGGGAAGGTGTTGTTAAAGCTTGAGGTGTGTAAAAGCGAGTGACTAGACTATAGTACTATGGGGCAATATTCATTTACTGAACAAGATGTTCCAACAGAATCTCAGAATTCACTGCAGTCTGGCACACGGTAGACATTTATAAAGGAAATAAATAGTACCCCTAGGCTTTATCGGTAGACAGAAGTACAGAGCATTTCAAAGAACACTGCTAGCAATTAAATGTATACTTCCAAAGAACTTCTGTCATATTAAACCCTTGCAAAATGAACTCCTAATTCTGATTTCCTAGTAGGTATCAATTTAGGACTGAAATTAAATATAATAAAGACATTTTAGCTTATTTTTTATTCTTACAGAAAATAAGTAAGTTATTTCTAGGTAGCAGAGAGAAGCCTAAAGACAGTCCAAATATGCTTCTGTCTCAACCTTGTTTCAAAATCCTGGTCTCACTGGATCCATGAAGAAACTTGGGGAGAAAAATTCACCATGAACATAAATCATATTTAGACTTTCATTGGAAAACATGGAGAAATACATTCCTCCAAGTTGACTTTTAAAGTTATCTGCATTGTATGTAAAAACTCTGCAAGGCAGGAATCTTGCTTTTCTTTTAAAAAATCATGAGGAGTAGTAGGTAAGAATTCCCTTAAGGACTAACATAGCCAGAACTTGTTTATATAAATAAAACATCATACATTGAGATGGTTAACTACTCACTGGGAATATCACACCAAGGTCCACTGAAACTGACAACCAAACTCATGGAGAATTCTGAAACTTTGGTTTTACACTTTGTGTTAGAGAAAAAGTCACAAGTGGTAGGGAAATCAGGAACAAAAAAAGAAAAAAAAAAGCTATGCTGGCCTAAAGTTCTTAGTTGGTTAAACTCGCGCGCGCACGCACGCACACACACACACACGCACACACACGCTCACGTATATACTGTATAAATGTAGGTATATGTACATAAGCATACCTCAGGGATATTGCAGGTTTGGGGCCAGCTCACTGGAATAAAGTTAATATCACAATAAAGTGAGTCACGGGCTTCCCTGGTGATGCAGTGGTTGAGAGTCCGCCTGCCAATGCAAGGGACACGGGTTCGTGCCCTGGTCCGGGAAGATCCCACATGCCGCGGAGCGGCTGGGCCCGTGAGCCATGGCCGCTGAGCCTGCGCGTCCGGAGCCTGTGCTCCGCAACGGGAGAGGCCACCACAGTGAGAGGCCCGCGTACAGCCAAAAAAAAGTGAGTCACATGAATTTTTTGGTTTTCCCGTGTGTGTAAAAGTTGTGTTTACACTATGCTGTACTCTATTCCATGTGCAAGAGCATTATATCTAAAAACGTACATACCTTAATTTTTAAAATGCTTTACTGCTAAAAAGAAATATGCTAACCATCATCTGACAACCCAGGGTTGCCACAAACCTTCAATTTGTAAAAAATCCAGTATCTATGAAGTGCAATAAAGTGAAACGCAATAAAAGGAGGTCTGCCTCTAAATATATATAAACTCTAGTTTTACCTTCTTCACTAACCTGCTTACCCCCAGTCCGGAGGCTTTCTGGCTCTCAGCTCTTGGCTGGATGAAGAAAGAGGAGGCAACCTGGGGCCTCATTTTCAACACACACACACACACACACACACACACACACACACCCACACACACACACACACCCCTCTCCAGCCTCCACAGAGGCTGGCTGGTGCCTCCCTGGGATGAGCCTCTCCCGTGCCCGGGGAGGTACACCACCCCACGTGCCAGCAGCACCCCGCCCTGCGGTTCCGAGGTTCTAACTTCCTCCTTTCTGCTGCCTGTGACCCCACTGCTTCCCGTCTTCTAAGAATGTATTATGTCTGTCTCTGTGGCTTCATCTCCCACTCTACAGTCATTTTTGCACTTTAGAGGATAAAACTCCATTTTCATCTCCCATCTCTCCCTCACCGATGCCCCTCTTATCTCGGTTTACAAATGTATGCATATCTTCACCCTCTCCCCTGCTGTAAAACAGACAAAACTCCCTCCAAACTCGATACAGCATTATATTACCCTTCCAGGTATCCACCAAGTTTCTTAAATGAAGACTCTGAACGTCACACTGTCACAGCCCTCCGCCCTGAGCCTTCCTGTATTCTAAAATCAATCCCGTGGGCCCTCGCGAGGATGCTCACGGTGCGCCCCTCTTCCCGAGGCGGGCCGTCACGTGAGCGGTCTCACCCAGTCGGCGAGTGGGCCTGGGGCGGGGTTGGGGAGCCGCGGTTCCCGCCCAGAAGGAGCGCGCAGCTGCGGGCGGGAGGGGGAACCGCAGCGGCCGCCAGAGGGGAGCTCGAGACGCCACAGGGCAATGTTGGAGGAACCCGGGCAGCGGCCACAGCCACGATGGCAAATACAGCCTAGCTTACCGAGTCAAGAAGTTAATACAAGAACCGGATGGGCTTA
Source organism: Grampus griseus (assembly GCF_964374135.1). NCBI lineage: Eukaryota > Metazoa > Chordata > Mammalia > Artiodactyla > Delphinidae > Grampus > Grampus griseus. The sequence continues at coordinate 6,735,131 of NC_139007.1, read as the reverse complement.
TCTCCAAATGGGATTTCCACCCATAATGAATAACTCCGGGATTTGTACTGGGGATGGCGAGCAGATCAGAAAATGTGTCCTTCGGTATTCAGGCAATATCCCTGCTGTGGAAGCTTATCAGTTTTTTTTTTTTGGCTTTTGCTTTTAATTAGGATGTTGGAAAATAATGAAATAATGAAAAGATAACCCCTTTTTAAACTTAAGGAATTCCCCCCTCCCCCTCCGCCAAGCACTGCAAGTTCCATCATTTCTGGAGCATCTGGAATGTTGAAGTACCGATGGTCACTCTTCACCCTCGCCCTAAAAAGACGGCCTCCCTCTCTTTCGGTTTCCGCCCTTCACGCGCCTGAATCTCGTCCCGAGGGAGAAAACCCACGACACTAGGGGCTCTCAGAGCACGCCTGCGCCGAGACAAGTCCCCGAGTTCGGAACCCCTTCGGACCACTTGGAGGAAAACTGTCATATGGGTTCCAACACCGATTTTAGGCCGAAACTTGGTGACGGGAAGGGCCCCTTGGGTACCTCTTGAAGAAGGCGAGTGGAAACCACGATGGGCCAGGCCGTGGTCATCATCGCCTGGACGGAGGGCTCGAGTGACCCACCAGGTGGCACGGTGGCTACAGTGAACTGAATTCTTCAGGAGGATGTAACTGGGTCACAGAAGAGGCCGGAGGAGACGGGGCAGCTGGAGGCCGGTCCGAAGGCCGAGCTGGTGAGTCTTGGGGAGGCCCTTTCGGAGGCTCTGCACCGAACGAGGAGGGGGCGCTGAGCCCGGGCCGCAGACAGGCGTGGACGTGCGGGGCTGCCCGGGCTGATGGGGGCGGAGACCGCACTCGCAGGGGACAGGCCTCAGCGGGACCGGCATCCTGTCCAAGGGATGGTGCCTGCGGTCGCCCTGCAGGATCTCCTGGGGCCAAACCCAGGCCCATCTCCTCCCGCCACACCTCCGGGCCAGGCCGGGCCATCCGCGAGTGGGACACAGGGTCCAGCCCCAGAGGACTGTGTCCCGGGCCACTGTCCCCGGTGTCCAGCCCCAGAGGACTGTGTCCCGGGCCACTGTCCCCGGAGTCCAGCCCGAGAGGACTGTGTCCCGAGCCACTGTCCCTGGAGTCCAGCCCGAGAGGACTGTGTCCTGAGCCACTGTCTCCGAGCTCGTCCTCCCCTACCTGTGCTCCCGCATGGCCCCTCCCGCCTCCATGCCATACCAAGGGGAGTATCTCCCCAGAACCAGTGCTGCTGGAATCCAGAGGCCTCTGCATCCGGCCCTTCACTCACCCAGGGACACCATCACCCAGATGGCTAATGGCGAGTGAGTTGGGCTGCGGGCCAGGTCCTGTGACTTCCGATGCAGAATTCTTTCCAATATGGAAAGCCGTTAGGGGTATTCAGTCCCGCGTACCCTGTGATTTGCTGGTGGTTCCGTGAAGTTCCGGTGTGTCACTCCTGCCCTGGTAGCCTTGTTCACGCCTACTTAACAGTGCTGGTCACCTTAGCCACGTAGTGACTATTGGGTGTCAGTGGGCGGCTGGAACCCTTGGGTCAGCCTTCAGCTCCCTGCCCACCTCCTGTTCCAACAGACACTCCAGGGACGTCACTGGTAAGCAGTAAGGTTGGTGAAGAGACCCCCCAGACAGTGGGAAGCATAAAAGGGGGCACTCTGTAGGGTCAGCTCTGGTCAGCATGGCCACCAGACTTAAAAACCTCACCCAGAGTGAGGAGGACAGGCGAGACCTGGCACCATGTTTAAGAACCCAGAAGGGTGACTTTGGAAATGTCTGTTTTTGTTATTGGCTTCTGATCAGCACAAAGACAGGTTCTGTCTCTGTGCTCATCTGTTATTAAGGTCCTGTGGGCAAAACTGATAAGAGCAGTCAAAATAAAATAAAGTAAAATGAAATGAAATAATATAAAATGTAAACTAAAATAAAAGTATTCCCAATCACCTAATCCCCCGGCCTCTTCTAAATCCTCACTCCCCTTGTTCCTTCTGAAGGTTTTAACACTGAAGACATCCTGTCTTCATTGATATAAACCAAGAGTCACAACCACATGGCTCTAGGGCCCAGGCAGGAAACTGGAATGTAAGCTTCCTAAGGTTCTTTGTCTATCCTATTCACCAGCATCTAGAGCAGTGCCTGCACAAGGTAGGCACTCAATAAATATTATTAAAGAATCAATTAATGAGCTGAATTCGGATGTAAGAAGTCTGTAAACTAAAAGAAAAATAACATATGGTCCCCTCTAAGTCTAGCTTTAGTTTGTCTGTCTTGGATAGAAATGTGCATGTAAGAAATTTTCACTTTCCTCTTAAGAATTCTTTAGTAAAAACAAATAGAGCAAGTGAGTTAATAACAGCACTGTTACCCATTCTCATGTAGAGGACACACACGTTAGACTAAGGGAAATGCAGAGCCCAGCCCTTCTACAGGGGCAGCTGCTAATTAGCTCCAGCCAACTCTTACCATATGGGGAAGTGGGTCCAGGGTTGCCAGTTCATCCCATTTTTCAAGACAAGCCAAATACCCAGATTTTTATCTGAAAAGTTTAGAGTTTTAATTTTGGCAACTATTTCAGATTTTTCATAAACACTGTCCAGACCAACATTGTGCAAAAGCAAACAAATCAGTGACTGCTAGTTAGCAAAGCTGGATCTACACAAATGTTTGCTGAATACCCAGAGAGGCTTACAAAGACGGAAAAAGAAGATTCCTGCCCTAATGAGTTCTTAAAATCAGTTAGGAGAGGAAAATTAGAACTCAAGGTTATGAACGGAAAACCTAGTATTAGGAATGGGACTGCTTTTAAAATCCTATAACAGCAGGAAAGTTTCAGTCCTTTTAAATTTGTTGAGACTTGCTTTATGACATAACATATGGCCTACCCTGGAGAGTGTTCCACATGCAGTTGAGAAGAGTGTGTATTCTGCTATTGTTAGGCGGAATGTTCTGTGGTCTGTTAGGTCTAAATAGCTTGTAGATTTGTGCAAGTCTTCTGTTTCCTTACTGACCTTCTGTCTAATGTTCTATCTGTTTTGAAAATGGGGTACTGAAGTCTCCAGCTATTACTGTTGAATTGTCTACTTCTCCCTTCAATTCTGTGAGTTTTTGCTTCATGAATTTGGGGGCTTTGTTTTGGGGTACATATTTGTGATTGCTCTATTGTCTTGATGTATTGACACTTTTTAACTTGTTTTAATTGAAGTATAGTTGATGTGCAATATTATATGTTACAGGTGTACAATATAGTGATTCACAATTTTTAAAGGTTATACTTCTTTTATAGTTAGTATAAAGTGTTGGTTATATTCCCCGTGTTGTGCTTAGCCTTGTAACATTTTTTTCCATTGCCATCTTTATTTTTTTAATTTTATTGAAGTATACTTGATTTACAATGTGTTAATTTCTTCTGTACCGCAAAGTTATTCAGTTATACATATATGTGTGTGTGTATATATATATGTATATATTCTTTTTCATAGTCTTTTCCATTATGGTTTGTCACAGGATATTGAATGTAGTTCCCTGTGCTATACAATAAGACCTTGTTGTTTATCCATCCTATATATAATAGTTTGCATCTGCTAGTCCCAGTCTCCCAATCCTTCTCTCCCCTACCGCCCATTCCCCTTGGCAACCACAAATCTGTTCTCTATATCTGTGAGTCTATTTATATTTCATAGATATATTGATTTGTGTCATATTTTAGATTCCACATGTAAGTGATATCATATGGTATTTGTCTTTCTCTTTCTGACATCAATTAGTATGATAATCTCTAGGTCCATCCATGTTGCTGCAAATGGCATTATTTTATTCGGTTTGATGGTTCAGTAATATTCCATTGTACATATATATATACCACATCTTCTTTATCCATTCATCTGTTGATGAACATTTAGGTTGTTTCTATGTCTTGGCTATTGTAAATAGTACTGCTATGAACATAGGGATGCATGTATCCTCTTGAATTATAGTTTTGTCTGGGTGGGATTGTTGGATTATATTGCAACTCTATTTGTAGTTTTTTGAGGAACCTCCATACTGTTTTCCATAGTGGCTGCATCAATTTACATTCCCACCAATAGTGTAAGCGGGTTCCCTTTTCTCCACCCCCTCTCCAGCATTTGTTACTTGTAGACTTTTAATGATGGCCATTCTGCCTGGTGTGGGGTGGTACCTCACTGTAGTTTTGATTTGCAATTCTCTAATAATTAGCGACGTTCAGCATCTTTTCACGTGCCTGCTGGCCATCTGTATATCTTCTTTGGATAAATCTCTGTTTAGGTCTTCTGCCCATTTTTTGATTGGGTTGTTTGCTTTTTTGTTATTGAGTTGTATGACTCAATACAACTTTTTGTATATTTTAGAAATTTTGTTTGTTTATTTTTTTGTATATTTTAGAATATTTTTTGTATATTTTAAAAATATATATATTTCTAAAATATATATATTTTGTATATTTTAGAAATTAAGCCCTTGACAGTTGCATCATTTGCAAATAATTTCTCCCAGTCTGTAGGTTGTCTTTGCATTTTGTTTATGGTTTCCTTTGCTGTGCAAATGCTTATAAGTTTGATTAGGTCCCATTTGTTTATTTTTGCTTTTATTTCCATTGCCTTGGGAGACTGACCTAAGAAAACATTGGTGTGATTTATGTCAGAGAATGTTTTGCCTATGTTCTTTTCTAGGAGTTTTATGGTGTCTTGTCTTATATTTAGGCCTTTAAGCCATTTTGAGCTTATTTTTATGCATAGTGTGAGGGTGCGTCCTAACTTCATTGATTTACATGTGGCTGTCCAGCTTTCCCAACACCACTTGCTGAAGAGACTTTCTTTTCTTCATTGTATATTGGTGCCTCCTTTGTTGAAGATTAATTGACGGTAGGTGTGTGGGTTTATTTCTGGACTCTCTATTCGGTCCCATTGATCCATATGTCTGTTTTTGTGCCTGTACCATGCTGTTTTGATTACTGTAGGCTTGTAGTATTGTCTGAAGTCAGGGAAGGTTATGCCTCCTGCTTTGTTCTTTTTCTTCAGGATTGCTTTGGTAATTCTGGGTCTTTTATGGCTCCATATAAATTTTAGGATAATTTTTCTATTTCTGTGAAACATGTCATGGGTAATTTAATAGGGGTCACACTAAATCTGTAGATTGCTTTGGGTAGTGTGGCCATTTTAACAATATTAATTCTTCCAATCCAAGAGCATGGGATATCTTTCCATTTCTTTGAGTCATCTGTAATTTCCTTTATTAATGTTTTGTAGTTCTCAGCATATAAGTATTTCACCTCCTTGGTGAGGTTTATTTCTAAGTATTTTATTTTGGGCGGTGCGATTTTAAAAGGTAATGCTTTTTTACTTTCCCTTTCTTATATTTCATTGTTAGTGTCAAGAAATGCAACCAAATTCTGTATGTTAATCTTGTATCTTGCTACCTTGCTGAATTCATTTATCAGTTCTAATAGCTTTTGTGTGGAGTCTTTAGGGTTTTCTATATATATATTATTATATCATCTGCATATAATGACAATTTTACCTCTTCCCTACCAATTTGAATACGTTTTATTTCTTTTTCTTGTCTGATTGCTGTGGCTAGGACTTCCAGTACTATGCTGAAGAGAAGTAGTGAGAGTGGGCATCCTTGTCTTGTTCCAGATTTTATTAGGAAGGCTTTCAGCTTTTCACCATTGAGTATTATATTGGCTGTGGGTTTATTGTAAATAGCTTTTATTATGCTGAGATATGTTACCTCTATACTCACTTTCATAGCGATTTTTACCATGAATGGATGTTGAATTTTATCAAATGCTTTTTCTGCATCTATTGAGATGATCTTGTGGTTTTCATCCTCTCATTTGTTGATGTGGTGTATCCCATTGACTGATTTGCGTATGTTGAACCATCCTTATGACCCTTGGGTGAATCCTTGGTCATGACCCTTGGTCATGGTATATGAACTTTTTTATGTGTTGTTGGATTCAGTTTGCTAATATTCTGTTGAGAATTTTTCAGTCTATAATCATCAAAGATATTGGCCTGTAATTTTCTTTTTTGGTAGTGTTTTTGTCTGGTTTTGGTATCAGGGTGATGGTGGCTTCATAGAATGTCTTTGGGAGTGTTCCTTCCTCTTCAGTCTTTCGGAAGAGTTTGAGAAGGATCAGTATAAGTTCTCCTTTGTATGTTTGGTAGAATTCCCCAGTGAAGCCATCGGGTGCTGGATTTCTGTTTGTAGGGAGTTTTTTTTATTACAGATACTATTTAATTTCTAGTGATCTGTCTGTTCAAGTTATCTATTTCTTCTTGATTCAGTTTTGGTGGGCTGTATGTTTCTAGAAAGTTTTCCATTTCTTCTAGGTTGTCAAATTTGTTGGCATAGAATTGTTCACAGTATTCCCTTATGGTTTTTTGTATTTCCACGGTATCAGCTGTGATTTCTCCTCTTTCATTTCTTATTTTGTTTATTTGGGTCTTGTCTCTTTTTTCTTGGTGAGCCTGGCCAGAGATCTGTCAATTTTACTTACGCTTTCAAAGAACAAGCTCTTGGTTTTATTGACTTTTCCTAATTTTTAAATCTCTATTTATTTCCTCTCTGATCTTTATTACCTCCTTCTTTCTGCAGACTTTATGTTTTGTTTGTTTTTCTTTTTCTGATTATTTTAAGTGGTAGTTTAGGTTGTTTATTTGAGATTTTTCTTGTTTCTTAAAGAAGGCCTTATATCACTATGAAATTCCCTCTAAGAACTGCTTTTGGTGCATGCCATAGAATTTGTATGGTTATGTTTTCATTGTCATTTGCCTCAAGGTATATTTTAATTTCTTCTTTGATTTCATCACTGACCCATTGGTTTTTTAATAGCATGTTGTTTAGTCTCCATGTAATTGTTTTTTTCTTGTTTCTTTTTCTGTGGTTGATTTCTTGTCATGCCATTGTGGTCAGAAAAGTTCCTTGAAATAATTTCTATACTCTTAAATTTGTTCAGGCTTGTTTTGTGCCCTAGTATATGGTCAATCCTAGAGAATGTTTCATGTGTACTTGAAAAGAATGTGTATTCTGCTGTTTTTGGATGTAATGTCCTGAAGATATCAATTAAGTCTAACTATTCTATTGTATAATTTAGGATCTTTGTTGCCTTATTGATTTTCTGTCTTGAAGATCTGTCCATTGATGTGAGAGTAGTGTTAGAGTCTTCTACTGTTATTGTGTTCCTGTCAATTTCTCCCTTTATGTCTTAGTATTTGTTTTATGTATCTGGGTGCTCCTATATTGGGTGCATATATGTTGACAAGTGTAATATCCTCTCCTTGTATTGATCCTTTTAGCAGTATATAGTGTTCTTCTTTATCTTTCTTTATAGCCTTTGTTTTAAAGTCTGTTTTGCCCGCTATGAGTATTGCAACCCCCATTTCTCGTCATTTCCACTTGCGTGAAATATCTTTTTCCATTCCCTCACTTTTAACCTATATGTGCCCTTTGCCCTAAAGTGGGTCTCTTGTAGGCAGCATGTTTTAGGCTCTTGTTTTTTTAATCCAATCTGCCACTCTGTGTCTTTTGATTGGAACATTTAGTCCATTGACATTTAAGGTAATTATTAATAGATATGCATTTATTTCCATTTTAAACCTTGTTTTGCCATTGATTTTATATTTCTTCTTTGTCCTTTCCTTTTTCTTTTTGTTTTTCCTTTTGTGGTTTGATGATTTTCTTTTGTATTATGCTTATGTTCTCTTATTTTTGTTTTTTGTGACTCTATTGTATGTTTTTGATTTGAAGTTGCCCTGTTTTTCACATATGTCAACTCCTTCCTATATCTACTTGCTTTAGAGTGGTAGTCGTATAGGCTCAAACACATTCTAGAAAAAAAAATCTACATTTTTTACTCTCCTCCCCCACATTTTATGATTTTGATATCCTCTTTTGCATCTACATGTTCACCTTTTTGCTGTTCACTGTAGTTTTCATCACTTTTCCATAAATTTTTGTTTTTTGGTTTTTTTTTGAATCTGTGTACTGGCTTATTTAAGTGATTTAGTTTCCAATTGTGATTTTCTCTTTCCTATAGATTCTTACTTCTTTTCTATTTAGAGACGACCTTTCAATATTTCCTTTAGGATAAGTTTAGTATTGCTGTATTCTTTTAGTTTTTGCTTTTCTGAGAAATTCTTTATCTCTCCTTCTATTCTAAATGATAATCTTGCTGGGTAGTATCCTAGGTTGCAGATTTTTCCCTTTCAGGACTTTGAATACATTTTTCCACTCCCTTCTGGCCTGCATCGTTTTTGTAGAGAAATCAGCTGATAGCCTTATGAGGGGTTCCCCTGTAATTAACTCTTTGTTTTTCTCTTGTGGCCTTTAGAATCCTCTCTTTAACTTTTGCCATTTTTATTATAATATGTCTTGGTGAAAGTCTGTTTGGATTTATCTTGTTTGGGATCCTCTGTGTTTTCTGTATCTGAATATCTGTTTCCTTTTTTAGGTTTGGGAAGTTTTCAGCCATAATTTCTTCAAATACATTTTCTTTTTTTCTTTTAACATCTTTATTGGAGTATAATTGCTTTACAATGGTGTGTTAATTTCTACTTTATAACAAAGTGAATCAGTTATACATATACATATGTTCCCATATTTTTTGCGTCTCCCTCCCTCCCACCCTCCCTATCCCACCCCTCTAGGTGGTCACAAACCACCTAGCTGATCTCCCTATGCTACGCGGCTGCTTCCCACTAGCTATCTATTTTACGTTTGGTAGTGTATATATGTCCATGCCACTCTCTCGCTTTGTCACAGCTTACCTTCCCCCTCCCCATATCCTCAAGTCCATTCTCTAGTAGGTCTGTGTCTTTATTCCCGTCTTGCCCCTAGGTTCTTCTGACCTCTTTTTTTTTGAATTCCATACATATATGTGTTAGCATACGGTATTTGTTTTTCTCTTTCTGACTTACTTCACTCTGTATGACAGTCTCTAGGTCCATCCACGACACTACAAATAACTCAATTTCACTTCTTTCTATGGCGGAGTAATATTCCATTCTATATATGTGCCACATCTTCTTTATCCATTCATCTGTCTATGGACACCTAGGTTGCTTCCATGTCCTGGCTATTGTAAACAGAGCTGCAATGAACATTGTGGTACATGACTCTTTTTGAATTATGGTTTTCTCAGGGTATATGCCCAGTAGTGGGATTGCTGGGTCATATGGTAGTTCTACTTTTAGTTTTTTTAAGGAACCTCCATACTATTCTCCATAGTGGCTGTATCAATTTACATTCTCATCAACAGTGCAAGAGGGTTTCCTTTTCTCCACACCCTCTCCAGCATTTATTGTTTGTAGATTTTTTGATGATGGCCATTCTGACCAGTGTGAGGTGATACCTCATTGTAGTTTTGATTTCTCTAATGATTAGTGATGTTGAGCATCCTTTCATGTGTTTGTTGGCAATCAAACTGGACAGCTACATGTAAAAGAATGAAATTAGAACACTCCCTAACACCATACACAAAAATAAACACAAAATGGATTAAAGACCTAAATGTAAGGCCAGGAACTATAAAACTCTTAGAGAGGAAAACATAGGCAGAACACTCTATGACATAAATCACAACAAGATCCTTTTTGACCCACCTCCTAGAGAAATGGAAAGAAAAACAAAAATAAACAAATGAGACCTAATGAAACTTAAAAGCTTTTGCACAGCAAAGGAAACCATAAACAAGATGAAAAGACAACCGTCAGAATTGGAGAAAATATTTGCTAACAAAGCAACTGACAAAGGAGTAATCTCCAAAATATACAAGCAGCTCATGCAGCTCAATAGCAAAAAAACAAACAACCCAATCCAAAAATGGGCAGAAGACCTAAACAGACATTTCTTCAAAGAAGATATACAGACTGCCATTTGTTTATTTTTATTTTTGTTCCTCTTCCCTGAAGAAACACAACCAGAAAGTTATTGCTAAGACCGATGGCAAAGAACATACTGCCTGTGTTTTCTTCCAGAAATTTTATGGTTTCAGATCTCATAGTCAAGTCTTTAATCCACTTTCAGTTGATTTTTGTGTATGTAGTGAGGTAGTGGTCATTTCCCTCTTTGGCACATGGCTGTCCAATTTTCTCAACACTAATTATTGAAGGGATTATCCTTCTCCATTGTATATCCTTTGCTCCTTTAGGTGAGACTCCATTTTTATAATTTCCTTTAGTTCATTAGACAGCTTCCTTTTGTTATTTGAACATAATTTAAATAGCTGATTTAAAGTCTTTACCTAGTAAGTCCAATAACTAGATTTCCTCAGTAACAGTTTCTATTAACTGCTCTTTTCTCTGTGTGTGGGCCATACTTTGTTTCTTTGCATATCTTGTAATTTTTTGATTGAAAAGTAGAAATTTTAGATAATATCATGTGGCAATTCTGGGAATCAGATTATTCTCCATCCATCAGTGGTTTGCTGTTGTTGCTGTTTATTATTTTTGTCATAATTGTTGCTGCCGTTGTTTGTTTTCTTAGTCACTTTCCTGAACTAATTTTGTAAAGTGTGCTTTCTCTGTCATGTGTGACCACTGGAGTCTCTGCTCAGTTAGTTTAGTGGTCAGCTAATGGCTGAACAGTTAAGTGCCTTTGACCTATAAGCATCCACACCTCTTCTGAAACACTATGTGCATGTTGGAGAATGGCTTCAACGCTCAGGCAGGCAGTTTACAACTCTCCTTAGCCTTCTCTTTTTGCCTGTGCAGAGTTTCAAAGTTGGCCAGGGCAATGAGCGTAGGGCCTTTTTGGAGGTTTCCTGGGTTTCCACAAATCCCTGTGCCTACACATAGGTGTAGATCGCACAAACACGCTGGAGGTTTCTAATGCTTTCTATGGACATCTCCTCCCCCAACTTTTCCTTTTAATTGTATTTGGTCATCTTTTCATTTGTCCCAATTTTAATTGCTGTCTTGGGTAGCTGCAATGTTAAACAATTACTATTGATTATTTTCAACAAATGCCAGGGGAAAAAGGCTGTACTTATTGAGTGAGCTGAGTCAGGTCAAATAAAGACAAGCCCTGTGAGTTGGGGTTTCCAAGGAACTACCAGTCAGGTAAAATAATGACAGCTTTCTAGAAATAGGGTTTTCGTTGACCTCTAAACCCATTCTCCTCCCTTCAATGGCTGCTAGGCTGCTAGTCTGCCCTTGTGATTATAGAGCTGTTGGTTTGCAAGTCAACCATTGTGGGAGAGGGAGGGAGGTGAATAGGACAAGTTTAAAATGCCACAAAGCTAGCTATTCTTACCAAGGGTCAGTCTTTTTCTTGAATAAACACCCATTAATTGTTGCAAGCCCTTGGTTAATTTCCAGTGTTCTGAAATATTGATTTTGACCATTTATCCTGTGTTCTTACTGTTTTTATGGATGGGTACATTTTCTGGGCTTCTTACTTTGCCATTCCTTCTGACATCATCAGTAATATCTTCTTGGATCTTCCAGTTCAGCCTGACTGCAAGTTTAATGCAGCTCAGTGACCTGAGTGAGCATCTCATGAAGCAGAACCATGTGGATAAATCCTGTGCCTTTTTCTAACTCAGAAAATCATGAGAAATAATAAATTGTTGTTTTTAAGCCACTAAGTTTTGCAGTGGTTTGTTACAAAGCAAAAAATAATGAAAACTGGGCTTCCCTGGTGGCACAGTGGTTGAGAGTCTGCCTGCCGATGAAGGGGACGCAGGTTCGTGCCCTGGTCTGGGAAGATCCCACATGCCGCAGAGCGGCTGGGCCCGTGAGCCATAGCCGCTGAGCCTGCGCGTCCGGAGCCTGTGCTCCACAATGGGAGAGGCCACAACAGTGAGAGGCCTGCGTACCGCAAAGAAAAAAAAAATGAAAACACCTTTTTCCTCACTTTCTACTTAGGATTATAGTCATATAGGTACCTGTAACATTTCATCATGAGATTGCAAGCTCTTTGAAGGCAAAGACAACATTTAATCCATCTTTGTACCACCCACAAAGCATAAGTACAGTGCCAACAGGGCAGTCTATAACTATTTGTTAAATGAGTGGAGTGAGCGATCCAGCAAATGAAACATTTTGATATGATTCCTTAATCCTTCATAAATAAAACTAAATATAATTATTTTAAAAAATTAAAAATGTAACTGAAATATTGAAAATATTTTATATTCCATGAAAGGTTTCTTCTGTGACAAAAATAATAAAACAAAATAATGTTATTAATATTAATAATGTTTTAATAAACATAGTCTTAAAATAATACATTGAAATAAATTTAGTTATGTTTAAAGAAAAATTATTTTTTCTAGTCTAAGTTTATAATGGATGAAAATCCTTATAATTACTATATTTCCCTTTCAGAAATTGATATTCTGCTTTTGAGGCCAAAAATGATTTTGCTTGCCTAGACTGTAATTTTTGAAGAAAATATTTTGTATTTTAAAAATAATACAACATGTATCTACTCTTACAGACTATGTTTTTTGTTTATATCACACAAGCACAAACACTTAACGTGACGCAGAATAATTTCTCTGCATCTTGCCAAAGTTTCTATTATAAAAGACACCATATTGGATTACTGGTCTGTTACCAGAGAGATAAAATGACAGCTTGCAGTGTCTAAGATATCCATGCTTGAATATTTTTGAATAGAGTGTAATTTCCTATAAGAAATTCTATCCTTTGCTTATTCAGTGATACTCCCATTAAGAAAAATACTGTTGAGACTTACTTGCCAAAGTCATTCATAGGTATATTGGGCTAGAAATTCTCAATGGGATATTTCCTACCTCCCTCCATTTTATACACATTGTACCTAGTTCAAGACTGTAAATGAGAAGTTCATCCACAGAAATTAATATTAACCTACATTTGAAGAGCTCAAAGTTTAGTGAAATATAAGTATAGTTAATCCTTTATTTCCCATTGTCTACTTTTCTTCACATTAATGAAAGTCACCTAAATATTCATGGACAGGTGAGAGCAGAGGTATGCCAAATTAACAAAATGTTCAATGTAAAAACAATTTTTACAAAATATGACTAAGTAAAAGTCATAGAGAGCCAAAGTAAAGTCATTCCAAATTACCCACAGGAGCCCAGGACACTTACTGCCTCTGGAGTCCTCCTTACACTAGCCCACTGAGAGTTCTAGATATAATCCGGAGTGTCTCTGAAGCCTTGTAATTCACATATTTTAGACTCTTTTGAACCTGTAATTTATTTCAATGTTAAGGAAAATCTAAAATTTAGTTTCCAACAGCTCTCTGATATTCTCTATGTATAGCAGCCCTCAGTTCGATCGTAAAATAGAAGGAAATGCTCTAAAACTATAGAGGAAGTGGTGGAGGATCAAAAGCGGGGTTCCTTATAATGACCAGCTATGGAAGAATGCCCAGATCTGAGGCTCTGACCTCAGTACAAAATTTCATAAAGATCCTTACATTACCGTGCTTCCCTCTTGGTATTAAAATTAAGAGGTTTTTATGCAATCAGCATAAATTGTAGGAGTGATCTTTTTTTTGAAAGCACTACTATTTTCAGTTTAGGAAAAAATAATCCTAACCTTTAAAACAACCTATAAATTAACCTTATATTCTTTTTTTTTTTTTTTTTTTTTTTTTGCGGTACACGGGCCTCTCACTGTTGTGGCCTCTCCCGTTGCGGAGCACAGGCTCCGGACGCGCAGGCTCAGCGGCCATGGCTCACGGGCCCAGCCGCTCTGCGGCATGTGGGATCTTCCCGGACCGGGGCACGAACCCGCGTCCCCTAAATCGGCAGGCGGACTCTCAACCACTGCGCCACCAGGGAGGGAGGCCCCCCTAACCTTATATTCTTAAAGGACAGAGATGAGGGAGAATTAACACAAAAACATTATTTTTACTACTATGGGAGGTTAAAAATAAGTCATAAAATCTATAAGCCCCAGCCTATAGCCTTCATAATAAGTCACTGAGCTGTTAAGTAAGAGAAGATGAGAAACTGCAAATGAAAATACACTTTTTCCAATACTTTCTCCACATGCTTCAAACAGAATATTTAATTACAAAGTACTAGTAACTATATTTGTGGAGTCAGATAAAAATTAACATCTTATTAACCATAGGGATTTACTGTATAGGACTCTAAGAATGGATTGTATTTGTCTAAATAGCATAATAACTACATTCTCTAGATCTTTTTTTCCCACTTGACTAACGAAAAATACTTTCCTGATCAGAATTTATTTAAAATCATTAGAAAATACAAGGATTTCCCTGGTGGTCCAGTGGATAAGAATCCACACTTCCACTGCAGGGGGGCATGGGTTCAATCCCTGGTCAAGGAACTAAGATCCCACATGCCACGTGGTACAGCCAAAAAATAAATAAATAAATAAAAGCAATAGAAAATACAAATAAAACGATGATGTCTATAAGGCATCTATATTACAGGAAAGATCTTGGCCTAAGATGAAGTATTTAATCACTGTGTGTGTGTATACTTGTTATTAAATATTCAATGGAACTCTGCTGTCTGTTGTATATGTGGTATGGACTCAGAGATACTCACATTCTCCCTAACTATGAAGTACTTTCACTGACAAGCCCAAACACTTAATACTCTACTATGAGAGAGCTTTCTTCCTCTCTGGAAAATGTGTTTTATAAACACAAGCTTTGTTACCATTAAAATAGTCCCTAGAAACCAGTCACGCATTACTTAACAAATTGTGTAATAATTAATCCTGTCCTTGGAAAGCAAAGAACAGGGAATCTCTGGGGATTGCTGTAAAGCATGGAAGTTTAAATGGGGAAGGCACAGCGAGGGAGGAATAAGGTCAGAGCAGGAGGCACCCCTAAGTCAGGCCGACCAAGATGAGATGCCACTGTTGTGAGCCCTGGGCAGCAAATGTGTCCCGTGAAGGCACTGAAAGTTTGGGAGGAAGGTTCCAGAAGGAAGGAGGTGAAAAGGGGAGAGGCAACCAAGATAAACCTTGACTACTGCCCTTACCTGTACTGTGGACTCACACACCTAAATTGCCCCTTGTCATCTCTACCTGGATGTTAAAGGCAAGTCTAAATAAATAACTGAAATTGAACTTTTTGCTTCCTACCAAACACATCCCTTTACAAGGATTCCGCATCTCAGTAAAAGACATGACTATTCACCCAGGTGCTCCAGCCAAGTACCTAAAAGTCATACCTGATTCTTGCCTTTCCTTTATGAACTCCAATCCCATCCAACTCATCAGCAAGTCTTACTGTGTCTACCACCAAATGGATCCCGACTCTGTCCACTTCTCTCCAGCTCCACCTTCACTCCCCATCCCAAGCTGCCACGTCTTGCCCCGGACTCTTGTTACACGTCCTGATTGCTCTCCCTCTTTTCCCTCCCTTGAAGTATAGCCTGCACACAGCGGTCAGAATGAGCTTTTTAAGTGAAAATCAGACCAGGTCCCTCCCTTACTTATCACCTTCCTACAAGGCCCCGTGGCTCCTAGAATGAAACGCACATCACTGATGACGGCTCACAAGGCCTAGTGCTCTGACCCCTGCCTTAGTCTGCCACATCGTGTCCTATTCCAGTCTCTGTGTGGCACCCACGCTCCAGTGGCAGTGACCTGAATTTTGTTCCTTGAACACCTCATTCTATTGAGGTCTTGGGCCTTTGTACTTCCTGATTCCTTCCTGGGAAGGTTGTTCCCAGGAGTCATCACATGGACGCTTCTCCTCACTATTCAGGTCTCAGCTCTAATGTCCCTTCTCTGAAAGGTCTATAGTAATACAACACTTGCTCTGTTTTATTTCCTTCATAGGTTTATGAAAGCCCAACTTTTTAAAAAAATGTATTAGTTTCCACATGTATTGCCTGTTCCCAGCCACTAGAATGTGATTTCCATGACAACAGGGGCTCCGCCAGACTCCTTGCTCTAAATCAAGCATCTAGACCAGTCCCTGGCATATAGGAGGTGCTCATAAAAATGTGTTCCATTCATGGAAAATCCATGATGATGCCTATGACCGGTCCTGGTAGATATCAAACACTTGCATTCAGTACGAAGTCTGTGTCACCCTGCACAACACCTTAAAAGTCAGGGCCTTATGAGACTGGGCTACATCACATTCATCATGAAAAATGCAGAAGGAAAAACCAAGCCCTATGCAAGTCTAAAGCAGGTTAATCAAAACGTTTGACACAAGACAATTCCAGGAACAAATACAATCAGTATTCTTACTTTCAAAAAGAAGTTTAAAATCTCTACAGACTGTAGCAAAATAGAATCTCTGCTCCAAGAAGATTTCTCCAAAAGTGTCTTTGAGCAGAAGTCTCCCCATCCTTGGAAATATTTCCGTTATAAAGAAACCACACATGACAATTTCCTGTAGTCCTACACTCCTAAAGCTGAAAGGGACCTTAACAGTGATTTAGAGCAACATCTCCCTGGATAAATGAGAAATTAAAGCCACAGAAGTTAAATAACTGCCTCTGTTAAATAACAAAGGTCAGGATGGGACTTGAACTCGGGACTCTTAGTTCCGAGGTCAGATTTTTCCAGTATATCAAGTTGCTTGCGTCCTCTGGGCTAAAGATAAAGTTTCCCTCATCATTACTGACCTGACTTAAAAGTAATGTTTTGGGACTGTAAGGGAGAAAAAACTATTTTCTGAGTACTGGGTGGGGCAGGGTCGGTGTAAATAAATATAAAATATTAACGTCAAGAAATGAAAACATAATTAAACTGTTTAACATCATACTATAATATTAACGACAAGAGTAAATCACATTTTGGGCTCCGAGCAAAGGATTCATGATGACGTTTGCACATTCTAGGTGACCAGTAGCCCTGAGGGGTAGATTATTACAGTTCCTTCTTCTAATGATATTTTGAGCACAGATCAGGAAGTATCACAAACCACATAGTAATATCCTTAAAATGGGCATACTGTCTGTTGGGTTTTAGGAAAGAAATGTATGCTATAGAAGGTGATAACCAATCAGGAATATTTGCCCTGTATTCCTTAGAGATCACTTATTAGAGAAAAAAAAATAGGATTTTTCACCAAGCATTTTCTTTAAATGAGTACAATTGGGGGTATGTAGTGAAAAATATGAGAACAGTGTATATACTAATAACTATGTAATGTGAAGAAAAGTATGAAGCGTCTGATAAAAACTGCCTCCTTTTCTATCCTACTGGTGAGAAGTTATAAGTTGGGATTTTAATGCCTAAGGAAGAACATCAATAGAAAGGTTACCTAACTAAAAAGACAGGTAATTCCCTGAGATGTGAAAATAATGATCATAAATGTGCCTCTTTCAAGTGATTATGGAAAGAGAGAGAACCCTTAGCACTGACCCTGGCCCAGGGGTCAGTGGAAGCTTCCATCCCATTCACCCCCTGAGCTGTGGAATCCATGACTAACACAGCTATACACAAAGTTACCTTAATGAAGGGGAGCTGTCTAGTCTCTCGGGGACAGAACAATGTCAGCTGAACAAATAATGGGCATTCCTGGCTGTCCAATTAATGAGAAACCAATAAGCACTGCCTTAAGAGGATGAACTCTGCTCTTCCACACTCCCTTCCAGATAGGGAGTACTGCAAGCATGGAAGAGCCAGGGAAAATCATAAAACTTAAAAATAATGCACTCTTGGACTTCCCTGGTGGCTCAGTGGTTAAGAATCCACCTGCCAATGAAGGGGACACGGGTTCGAACCCTGGTCTAGGAAGATCCCACATACCATGAAGCAACTAAACCCATGCGCCATAACTACTGAGCCTGCAAGCCACAACTGTTGAGCCCACGCACCACAACTACTGAAGCCGCGTGCCTGGAGCACGTGCTCCGCAACAAGAGAAGCCACTGCAATTAGAAGCCTGCACACAGCAACAAAGACCCAACGCAGTCAAAAAAATTAATTAATTAATTAAAAAAATAATAGTAATGCACTCTTTTAAAGTAAGTACATGCAAGTATTTATTGATAAAGTTGTTTTATGGGGAGATGGAATTAGGGAGTGGATCTCATTTTTTCCCCACTATGCCCTAGTAGTGTGTCAAGAAAAATAAAGACCATAATGAAGCTCATAAATTTGTTTACTCCTTAGTATATTAAGCAATTGGCAATTTCATTGTACAACAAGTTCAATTTGATGTATCTGTTCAGTGTTCCTAAAAGAACCTTAGTTTGTCATGTGGCAAGTAATATCTCTGTTTCATGTATAGAAAAGTAAAGAACAAAACCAAACTACAGAATAAGAGAGGATTAGAAAGAAAAACCCATGACTACCAGTTTCTTTTCTGTTCTTTTACCTAACTAAATAATAAGGAATTTGAGGCAAGGAGTGCAATGTAAAAAGGAAAAAAACAAAGATGAACAAACTTTCACTATTACAGTCCTTAGAGACTGAAAAACAAGATGGCACAATTATTCTGGAGAAATTTCCTTTTGTAAGTGGTGTTCCAAAAGCCAAGTGTGATATACACTTAGAGAACAAAATGTTTAAAAAGTTTAGTTACTAATTACAGTGATTCCAGGGCTAATTCCACCAGCTCATAGCGCAAGCCTTGAAGCGAAGCCCTTTTTTTAAAAGTCTATTTTGGTAGAGCCAAAGTGAGTTTTCCAGATCATATTTAGCAAGACCAACCTTTATTTTTCTGCTTTAAAAACGAAACGGCTAAATGGAAAAAAATCTATTTTTAAATATCAAGAACTGGCTTCCAAATTAATTCTTCCATTCTAAATAAGCGTGAGGCAGGCTTTATGAAGAACTTCCGTATTTACAAGTATCAGTGGGGCCTCTGACTTGCTGAATATCTTCCAGGAAGAGAAATCTGATACAAGTTACATTTCCTGAGAGTGAAGTGAGAGATGCTTGGAGTTTATAGTAAGTCATTTCTTGCCCAGCTGACATTCACCATCACCTGTCACGTTACAAGCAGTTTGGCTCGCAGGGCCTGAAGGGTTTGTCTGAAATGCCTTCACCCCGCCGTGGGGGGCTGGGGGGATGATGTCTGAGTTCCATAGTCACAGAGACTCTGAAATCTTAGCCTTTCTGTGTTTGTCGGGGGATTCAGCCACATAGGTTGCTAATGGGAAAAGAAAGCTTGGATGGCTCTCTAATAATCTTACGCCTGTTACGATTAGCATTTGTTCATTGTGACGTTGTAAATGACTTCCCCTTGAAAATGAGCCCTCCTACTAGATGGCATTCTGATAACAAAAATCGAGGATGGACCAGAGAAGCTGCTCTTCAAAAAGGTTTTTTCACTGTCCCCCACCCCCCCAAAAAAGATAAAACAAATCCCGGGTCAAACCCCGCTCCACCCCCAAGAAGTCCTCTGAATTGTGAAGTGTCCTTCTGAGTCTGGGGGCTTGGCTTCTAATTCAGGGTCAGCCCGGGAGTCCCAGGTCGCTACCCAAAGCTGTGACTTTCCCAACGGCATATACTCAGCCTTTTTTTTTTTTTTTTTTTTCTAGAATGGAACGTTATTCCTCCCACACCTTCACGCTTTTGAACATGGCTTTCTTGTGGTATAACTGATACACTCGGGTTTCTCTTCAGAGCCCAGAAATCTTTCACCTTTTACTTTCCTTTTTTACATGAATAAAGTTCTAACCCCTTAACCTGGCACGTAAGGCCTTTCAGAACAGCACCTCAGCTTCCCCTTCAGCTTCCTTCACCACCAGACAGTCTCTCCCCTCTGTTTACTAAGCACACGGGATTTCTCACCAGTCTGCAAATTACGTTGACCTTGAAAACCACCATGATGCCCCCTCCAACTACCACCCGGCAAATTTGTGCTCATCCTTCAAGCCTTTTTTCACATCCCCTATGAAGTTTTTCCTGGTTCCTGGAAGGGTTCGTCCGCTCTTCCAGAGTTCATCAGACCTCATATCTAAAGATTGCTACAAATTCCATAATTCCCAGACAGAAATAACTAGGACGCTGTCTTTATTTATTCTTAAATCCTCAGTGCCTGCCACATAGTGAGTATTCAATGTCATTTGGGAATTGAGTGAAATACTTGGTTAGAATTTCTTCTTTCATTGGCATCAAAGCTGAACTTAGAAATAATGGTGACTATATCATGAAATATTTTTTCCTACATAGGTCTCCTAAGCAAAGGGAATTTTATTTTCTTATCCTGGGTAAATTACAAGAGAGCTATTATCTGTGAAGATAGTAGAGAGGATTGCCTATATCCGTATCGACGAGCTTTAGAGCCCCACAGAGGAAGGAGTGCCAAGAGTTAGTTGTTAAATACAGTGTGAGAGGGAATTCCCTGGCGGTCCAGTGGTTAGGACTCAGCACTTTCACTGCCATGGCCCGGGTTCAATCCCTAGTCGGGAAACTAAGATCTTGCAAGCCGCATGGCGCGGTCAAAAACAAACAAACAAACAAATTACACTGTGAGGCTCTGTACCCAAGCAGCACTGCTCTGGAATCCACGGGACAGCTAGAGGGTCACTGAACCCATGCCACCACCCTCCAAAGCACACACACACAGAGCAACTTTGGCCTTGAAGGCTGAGGATAAGCAGCCTTGAGCAGAGGTTGGCTGGGTCCCAGGAAGAAGCGTTTTCATGGAGGGGACCCACAGCAAAGGGCGGGTGACATGCACTGACAAGGAGATTAGGACCCAAGAGCAGAAGCATACTAAGTGAAATAAACCAGACGCAGAAGGACAAGTATTGGATGATTCCACTTATACGAGGTCCCTAGAAGAGTCAAATCACATAGACAGAAGGCAGAAGGGTGGTTGTCAGGGGCTGGTTGTAGTGCCGACCAAAATGAGGCCATGAACGAGGCGCTACCAAGCTGATGTGAGTCACATACGATAACATACGCAGCTTTGTGGCCACCATGCTTATTTCCTGATTAGCCTTGATGGCTCAGTTGAAAGAATTGAGATGATAATAAATTAGTGATTTATTAGCTGACACTATTCTTCTTGGATTCACAGACGTTTCAGAGTTTGTCAGTGAAATCATAATTGCATCTTCCTATCTGATTCTGTGTCTCAGGATGAGGGTTAGACTATCCAATGCTATTTTATGAAACATGGAGTCCTGTCGATCCACAAGAAAATCTGTAGAGCTGTTATAAAGCTATTCTTGGGCTTCCCTGGTGGCGCAGTGGTTGAGAGTCCACCTGCCGATGCAGGGGACGCGGGTTCGTGCCCCGGTCCGGGAGGATCCCACATGCCGCGGAGCGGCTGGGCCCGTGAGCCATGGCCGCTGAGCCTGCGCGTCCGGAGCCTGTGCTCCGCGACGGGAGAGGCCACAACAGTGAGAGGCCCGCGTACCGCAAAAATAAAAAATAAAGCTATTCTTAAGCACTAGTATAACGAAACATCATATATTACTACGGTCGATGCTCTGGTTAATTCATCAATTTAAGGTCATGCTTAAATTTGGGTTTACAACCATTATAAAAGCAGCACATTTGCCACCACTGAAGGTTAATAGCTAATTAATCCTCATAGCATTTTTATGGGGCAAATAAGATTAAAGATGACTGAAGTGTGTGGTTCCATGCTTGCTTTCTTTTGTATATTCTGGAAACCTGCAGTGCACATTCCACAGATACATACATATAACCCGCACCCAAGCAAAACCTCTGCTGTCTCTTATAAGATTTGATTCATAGGATAAAAAGACAAGTGAAGAGAGACAAAAACGTAATATATAATCCAACCATAGGAGTAGATTAATTAATGCCTGTCAAGCTGGCCTGAGTAATTACCAAAATAGGACGCCTTAATTTTATTACTTGTTGATGACATCGGCATTATTATGACTCCTAAGTAGTAGAATTAACTGGTACTTCACTCCTCTCAAGGTAAATGGCATCAGGACGTTTTAAGATAAGATAATTTACATGTAATTAGCCATAATTACAAAGAGATCTGCTGTATAACATTGCACTTATAGTCAGCAATGACATATTATTCACTTAAACATTTGTTAAGATGGTAGATATGTTGAGTGATGTTTCCAAAATAAAATAAAATAACATAGATATGAATGTTGTAGAATCTATATACATAAGATCAATTACTGATACTTTTTACTTCTCCCTCCAAACTACTGAATTATATGAAATCTGAGGGAGGAAAATCACAACTTACTTAAAATTGTTGATAATATTAAATGCTTCCAAAACTGTTAAATGAAACTACTGAACTGATAATATTTCATATTATGTTACATTTTAGAAGTATTGGAGGAAGTCATTGAGAGGATTTGCCCACCAGTTGACCTGTGAGCTGGACCCGGGCAATCAGAGGTTCCAAACCTCCTCCCCTGTCCTTGGGATGTACTTTCTGCCCACCATTCCCACGTTAGGAGTTGTTTCAAGGATGCAGCCTTGAGAGAGTAATGTGTGGCTGAGACCATCTGGACAGTGTACACGACTGACCCCCATTAAGGCCTCTACATAAACTATGATTACGGTGGGTGGGTGCAGAGATTTACTGCTCTTGCCGTGCCCAAGACAAGCCTTGTATGTATGTTCCCTTGCTCAGTAAACCTGCCACCTACCAATCTGGGGGGCTCTGTCTCTTTCTTTGGTCTCTCCTTGCCCTCTGTGTATAGGGGCCAATTTCAGGTTTCACCAGGGGAACTCCCGTGGTTATGAACAAACAAGTAGCCATTTCAACCTAAAGCAATTTATTATTGGAACATATTAACATCTCTCAATTTTCTAGAAAAATATAAAAGAGGTCCTTGTGATAGAGAAGTAAATATTTCTGTGCATTCTTAAAACTGTGTAATACTCTTAAAATTCTTTTCTATCTAATATATAAAATTTGGCTAAACTGAATAAAAAAGAATGAAATGATGCCATTTGCAGCAACATGGATGGACCTAGAGAATATCATACTAAATGAAGTCAGAAATAGAAAGACAAATACCATATGATATCACTTACATGTGGAATCTAAAATATGACACAAATGAACATATCTACAAAACAGAAAGACTCACAGACATAAAGAACAGACTTGTGGTTGCCAAGGAGGAGGGGGTGAGGGAGGGATGGGTTGGGAGTTTGGGGTGAGCAGATGCAAACTATTATGTGTAGAATAGATAAACAACAAGGTCCTTCTGTATAGCACAGGGAACGATA
The DNA here is from genome assembly GCF_964374135.1 of Grampus griseus. Lineage (NCBI taxonomy): Eukaryota > Metazoa > Chordata > Mammalia > Artiodactyla > Delphinidae > Grampus > Grampus griseus. The sequence goes on along the minus strand of NC_139007.1, from coordinate 6,712,021 downwards.
TTCAATATCCTGTGATAAACCATAATGGAAAAGGATATGAAAAAGAATGTATATATATGTATAATCGAATCACTCTGCTGTACAGCAGAAGTTAACACAACATTGTAAATAAACTATACTTCAATAAAATAAATGTTAAAAAATAAAACTAAAATAAAACTTCGCTAAATTATATGATTTAAAAATTTTAGGGCTTCCCTGGTGGTGCAGTGGTTAAGAATTCACCTGCCAATGCAGGAGACATGGGTTCAAGCGCTGGTCCAGGAAGATCCCACGTGCCACTACTGAGCCTGCACTCTAGAGCCTGCAAGCCACAACTACTGAGCCCACGTGCTCAGAAAGTGTAGCTTTTATGAGAGGAGCTGTGGGCTTTGAGTCCTGCAGCCTATGCTCGAATGATAGGAGAGACACAGCTCAGTTTCTTCTTGGATCAAGGCAAGAGCAAAGTGTAGCTTTCCCTTGCACTGTGTATCTCTCCAGCAGGCTTCAGGAAGGCAAGACGAGACCCACACTTTTCCACCAGTGCAATCCCAGAGCTTCATAAAGTGCTCAGTCCATAGTAATCTCAGTAAATGTTGAATAGAAGGGTGAGCTCTGGACTAGACTGAATTCATTTCAGTGACTTATTGAATGCTACCTCTTATTCACCCTAAGCGGAACAGAAAATTCTGGGAACCCCTAAAATATTTATATAGTAAGCCACAGCTTTTATTTGTAATTGTTACAAGTTTTCAGTTAAAAACACAAAACTTAATAGCAAAATTTTTAAGTATAATATCCAATGTTACTAAGGAAATTGGGTACTATGCAGAAGAGATGGATAAAACAATGATGGAACATAATTAGAAGTATATTACCAAGATCTCTAAAAATGAACTTGTAATTCTACTTTGAAAAAATCAATCTTATGAATTTTTGGGGCTCAACAAGTATTTACTGAATGAACGGACACGTGAAAAATAAACAAAGGAGGTGATGAGTAAGTGGTGAGTCTTAACTGGCCTCTCTAGCCAGAAAAACAGAGGAAACAACTTTCCTGTATATTGTAGTGTTATTTATAATAATAAAAAGCTGAAGGTAGTGTGAAGGTCCATGTAGAAAAGACATGCCCACGGGGTGAATCATTTAACAGGAGCAAAGACCAGGGCTGATGATGCTGTGATACACACAACAGCTTTCCCCATATTTGGGAATATTTCCAAGGGAACTGTTAAGGTCCAGAGAACTTTAAAATCTCCTAAAAAACGCTATATATCTTCTAAATATTTAGAAGGATCGCTGAGGATTATTATGTATTACAAAACACAAATGAAAAGGGCTTCTACCAGCTTTTTTCTTCCATGTAAAGCCATGAAACTAAAGAGCCCTTTGCTTCCAGAAAGCAACCACCAATTTAATGAAAGGGACAGAGAGACAACTCCTCTTCACTGGAGATTTATTTGTTTGTAACAAAAGCAAAGAGGACCATATCTATCAGCTATGCCACTGTTTCTAGCTACACTATCCAAGCTCATAAAATCTTAGTAATCTGTGTTGATTATTTTTTCACACATAGTCTCATTTCCCCCCATTCTTGGGAACTGCTGCAGCTGCAAAAGCTACCCGGTCACAGGTGTCATCCTAAATCAGAGAGGCTACAGACTAGACTACAGACTACAGCCCTCCCTTCCCCTCTCTTTTCACGAATGGGCCATAGCACTCCAATCTGCTGAATTCAACAGGGCCTCAGAAGCCTTCTCAACACAGTATTCCAGATAGACATAGAACCTGAGAGATAAGGCTCTTTACCGTCCTTGAATTCAATAATAAATCAGGAATTCACTTTTCTGTGACATTTCAAATTTATATATTCAACTACTAACACATTTTTATTTAAAAACATGTTTATATACAAGCAGCCAATGAAACATAAGAATTATGTTATACCAAGAAAATAAGGCGCTCTGTACCATATGCATGTTCTGTATATGTTTTCTCTCAAAACTTCACCATTTTGCCCTGATAATTGCCAAAAGACAATTTAAAGGTAATCAGAGTATGATCACCTGGGATATTGCTTTCAATCTGTAGAGAAATAATTATTTCTTTCACATGACCAGAGATACTTGTAGATACATGAAGCTGAGAAAATTTCCTCTAAAATGATGCTAGAAAATTCTAGAAAACTGGGTAGCATGCCACCCAGAATCTTTGAAAGCACCCAAATACTTACGATTTGCTATCCTAAGGAATACTAAAGAATGGACATGAAGAGAAAAGAAAACCAAACGTAGAAACCTTGTCAGATGTTCCCTGAGCCTGTGCCACCTTTTTGGGTACAACAGTGTTTATCTGAAGGACGCTTGCAAGAGCTGCCTTTGGGTCCTCACATTAAGCCAGGCTCAAGGCACTAAGTGGGTACCTGACCAACAACTCATGAGATCTCTCCCCTCGTAACCCTCACCTGGAAGATGGCAGAACAATAAAAGCAAGCTCAGGCACAGAAAGAGTCCCAATTTCCATATAAACTAGCATCTGCCTTTTCCCATGCTGATTCTGCAAGATGGCTCATTTACAAATATATAAATAGCTGCAACTTTACTCCAGTCTCATTGAAAAATCAGAACGGCATCATGTGAGAGAAGCATCCTAGCATCCTTGGCTCACGGAGCGAAATGTAAGTGGAGCTGGGCCAAGCTACTTGACACTAGCTAGTCAGCTTAACCAGATGCCCTCCAGTTTCCTGCAGTGGAGGGACCGGGTTCTGCTGGCAGAGCCTGAGACTTCATGCACATCAATTGCCCAGCAGTCGCACCGTGATTTAGAGCCAGAGGTCGGAAAATAAATTTCAAGTAGTACCTAATATTTATTATCACACATATTCAAAAGAGAATGGCAATGTCTAAATGTGGCAGGAAGTTTTCCAATGTAGCTACTTAAAATTCGCTACGTCTTCTTACACACAGGCTCGATGAATTTTCAAAGATTGTCTCTCCAGTACTCTGGCCACCTGGCCAGACTTAGAGGGGTTTAAGTCATCAGGAAAAGGGCAAGAGAGAAAATGCATTTTAATTTTTGGAAGAGAATTTATTGCCTTGCTTAAATTCATTAATTAAAGTTATCTACTGGTAGTTAAGAAACATCTAAACCAATATATATGAAATACAGATGAGATACATATTGACTTTTCTTTGCTGCATATGAATACCCAAATAGGAAGCTGTCAAGCCCTGAGGGTTTAATGCCTGCATGTGAAGCCACCTTCAGGCTTAAGATGCCCACAATAGCATAGATCTGTACAGTGACATCTGCTGAAGTTCTCCACCAGACAAATCACCCATTACATCCCCTGGTATCAAATTACCCTCTTCCTTAGCCCTCTGATTTCTTACCAATTAATGAGCAGTTTACTTTTTTTAAATTTTATTTTGCGGTACACGGGCCTCTCACTGTTGTGGCCTCTCCCGTTGCGGAGCACAGGCTCCGGACGCGCAGGCTCAGTGGCCATGGCTCACGGGCCCAGACGCTCCGCGGCATGTGGGATCTTCGCGGACCGGGGCACGAACCCGCGTCCCCTGCATCGGCAGGCGGACTCTCAACCACTGCGCCACCAGGGAAGCCCCCAAACAGAATTTGATGCTTTATTCATTGCAGTGTATTCACACCCTGAAATGTTCATCTTGGACTCAAAGGCTGAATATCAGGACCATATATGCTATATTTGCCTTCCTGATGACTCAAGCTTTCTGAATTACTATTGATCCATCCTCCAATTACATATAGCCAACCATATGGGGAATTATTATTGCGTTGTATAATTGCTGACAAATTGTCAGTATTTAAATGGCAAGTCATTCTTTTTAATCTCATATTTATCAGAAGAAGAAATATAGTAAAGATAACAAACCAACAATTAAAAAAAAAAACCTTCAGTAAATTCATTTTGAAATGAAATGAGTAACAAGACCAAAAAAAAAGGCTTTTCTTTACTATATACTCTACACAATATATAAAATGAATATACAGTAAGGGCTAAGTTCTTTTATTTTCATTTACCATGGAGCTTATCTATATGCAAGAAGCATGTAGAAATAAATATCACTCTTTTGTCTCTAAGTCTACATTGTGTCTTAGTTTAAAATTCACATTTTAAAATCTAATTTTGGTTATGTCTATTTAAACATAAATAATATTTCTTCAAAAACAAATTTACTTACTATTCTCTAAAGATTATGCCGCTATCGATACATGTAAATTTACGCTATAGAACAAGATCAGTTTGTAAAGATTACTAAAAACCACAAATAATCAAACAACACATTTACCACAGCATTCAAGTGATTGTGTTACTGTTGACAAGACTTTTTATTTTTAAACAAATTATTTGGAATCTCTTTAGAAAGTAGTTTATGTTGTATTATTAAAATGTCAAGAAGGGGCTTCCCTGGTGGTGCAGTGGTTAAGAATCCACCTGCCAATGCAGGGGACATGGGTTTGATCCCTGGCCCAGGAAGATCTCACGTGCCGCGGAGCAACTAAGCCCATGTGCCACAACTACTGAGCCCGCGAGCCACAACTACTGAAGCTCGCGCACCTAGAGCCTGTGCTCCGCAACAAGAGAAGCCACCGCAGTGAGAAGCCTGTGCACCACATCGAAGGGTAGCCCCCGCTCACCGCAACTAGAGAAAGCCTGCGCCCAACAACGAAGACCCAACACAGCCAAAAATAAATAAATTAAATAAAAATAAATAAATTTTTTAAAAAGTAAAGAAAAATTATTATTTTACTTACATGGTGTCTCTAATAAGACGTGAACTTCCCAATTTGATACAAGTTTTACCACCTTCACAAAACACACGTCTCAGAGAAAAGCGCTCTCCTAGGTCAAAACCTGTGGAATGTGACAAATGATTTAATCCAGCAGTTTTATTAAATTTAGTAAATTCACAGAGTTACCAACTTTTAAATAGGATTTTTTGTAGTCCTTATCTGTAGACTGACTTATTTCAAGTTAAATCTGCTCTTTACGGGATCAGCAAAATTTCTTGATTTCTTTTCCCTCTGTTTAGGTTATAGGAGGATGAAATATATGTCACAAGATTCAAGTATTATTTTTCTTTGACCTAGGAATTATTCTAAATAAGTAAGCAGAGTAGTTTATTGTAGCAGCTCTGATAGCTAAAGACAGAAAATTAGTTAAGTAAAAAGTACTACAGCCATTCAATTGAAATCTAAGCAGTCTTTTAAAAGAAATCGTGCTTTAGAAAAATATATGTTGATGTGGGGAAATGCTCGGATTTCAAATGCAGTATATGTATTATGATTACGTGTGCATATATGGGTGGGGGAAGGGTGGAGAGAGAAAACGGAGGATGAAGGGAAAAAAGAGAAAGAGAAAGATAAGAATGTTACAAAAAGGGAATCATGACTGTATTTGGGTAGTGAGATCTTCTTTCTCATACATTTTCTTTTGTTTTTTTCAAACTTTCTACAATGGATACAACTTTTAAAATTTTAAATAATTTTTGTTCTCCGAGAGGTTGAGTTGTTGGGGGTCCTAGGTTAAATGATGTAGAATTCTGCGCTCAGAAATTTTTGTACAACATCTGACTTCTTTGCTTTTAATTTTTTAGTATTGGTGTTATCTTAAATTACAATGTGAAGGAGTCACCTACAATACACTATGTGTTTGGTGATAATTTTACACAAAAATGTTTCTTTGTGAAGAACTGTAATGCTTACCTGAAACTTCAACTTTATCTGTGTAGTCTGTTGTAAACTGGTGTCCCTCTTTCCTCAGTATAGGACATTGTTTCTCTATTAAAACAAAAACAAAAGGTTTTGAGAATTTTCATTACATTGTCTATCATTTTTTTCAAATAAATTTGAATCATACAATACAATCGGAAATGTAAGATAAAATGGAAAGAAATTAAACCGCTCTATTAAATTCCTTTTATTTTATTTATTTATTTATTTTAGATGTTGGGGGTAGGAGTTTTTATTAATTAATTAATTTATTTTTGCTGTGTTGGGTCTTTGTTTCTGTGCGAGGGCTTTCTCTAGTTGTGGCAAGCGGGGGCCGCTCTTCATTGCAGTGCGCGAGCCTCTCACTATCGCGGCCTCTCTTGTTGAGAAGCACAGGCTCCAGACACGCAGGCTCAGTAGTTGTGGCTCACGGGCCTAGTTGCTCCGTGGCATGTGGGATCCTCGCAGACCAGGGCTCGAACCTGCGTCCCCTGCATTAGCAGGCAGATTCTCAACCACTGCGCCACCAGGGAAGCCCAATTCAATTCCTTTCAAATAAGGATAAGAGTATTACCCACCTCACAGTGTGTTCGTGAGGAATACATGTGGTTATGTATGTGAAGTCCCTGGTACACAGGGAACGCTTGTCAGTGTTAGCTACTATTTGCTCTAATGTTCTAATTGTCGCTCTATACTCGACATTAGGAAAGTAGCTAGCTTTAATATCGTTAAGTTTTCATATTCAAAGTGTATTCTAATGTTAGAAGAAGTGACCTACTACTATTTTCACACAGCTTGGATTCAGGTTTAGGTATTAGTGATATTAAACTTTAGAACAGGAGGAGACTGCATGGGACTAAATGTACCCCTCCCTAAATTCATATGCTGAGGTCTTAATCCCCAGTGTGGTGCTATCTGGAGATGGGGCTTTTGGGAGGGAATCAGGTTTGGATGAGGCCCTAGGGGTGGAGCCCTGGTGATGGGATGGATGTCCTTACAAGAGGGTAGAGGAACAGGGACCCTTTCTCTCTCTCTCTGCCTTGTGAGGAAACCAGGAAGAGGGTTCTCATCAGAACTTGGTCAGGCTGGCAGCCTGATCTTGGACTTCTTAGCCTCCAGAACTGTGTGACATAAACGTCTGTAGTTTAAGCCTCCAGGCCTATGGTATTCTTGTTAGAGCAGCCTGAACTAAGTTATTAAAATAAAACTAAAAAGCAGAAGCAAAGACCTCTGCCATACCAAAGTGGCCTATAATGAAAAATAAATGAGATAAAAATCATTGAGAAAGTATTAATTATATGCTAATGCTAATTAACGATGTTCAAAGAAATAAAAGATAAAGTCTGCCTCCACTTATGGTGAATTTGCATACTCACTGCACCACAACACAGTAATATAGTAATGTACATACATACACTAATTTCTTATTATCTGGGGTTTGTTTAAATTTAATTCAGGCTAGATTCTAGGAAATTAATAGCCAATCCAGACAATATTGCAGCTAGTTTTTATAATATGCCAACTGGACAACTGGACAGTTCTTGAGCTAAATTGATGAACTATTTTGGCATCATGCAGTCACAACCTTAATTTTCTAAAATGTCTAAAATTCATGTTTGGGTATAATGACCTCAAAGTTTTTATGACAGAGAGGAGATAAACTGCTGAAAACCACACTGATCTCCTGCTCTATGGGAAGTGGAAACCATCAGTTCTCCTGGTCAACCGCTCAGCCTTTCAGCCCTTCATTTAACAAATGTGTCAAAGACTTCAAGGGTGGTGCCAGGGCATCAGCTTAATATATTTAACCAGAAGAATAAATCGGATTAGAAATAGTGCTACCACTTAGATTTAAAAGCTGCAATCCACACAATTAAAATATATAGCACTGAATATTTTAAAGATTACTTAGTTTCTCTGGAAATTCCTGTCTCAGAGATCTTAACATGATTGCAGGTCCTAAATAATAATAAAATCGGGTCTTTTGTAAACACTACCCATTTTTTGAGAAAATTGAAATCATACCCATTTTTTATCTGAGTTCATCATCATGTTTGTAAAAACCAAGATCTCTGCACTGAAAACTAGAGAATGTTGCAGAGAGAAATTAAAGTCCTAAATGACTGAGTGGATTAAGCAAGTATTTAGACTGGAAGACTCAGTATTGTTAAGACGTCAATTCTCAATTTTATATATAGACGTAGTGCAATAACAAATAAAATCCCAAGAGGTTCTCTGTGTGTGTGTGTGAGTGTGTGTGTGTGTGTGTGTGTGTGTCTGTGTCTTTGAAAACTGACAAGCTGATTCTCAAATTTAAGGTGAACTCCAAAAATACTAGAACAGCTAAGGCAAAACTGAAGAAGAACAAGCCTGAGAACATGTACTATTGGACACCAGGGATTTTTATAACATGATTTTGGTGCACATATAAATAGATTAATTGGACAGAGTCCAAACACAGACCTGTGCACATGTGGTCTCCTTATTTACCACAAAAGGGCCACTGCAATTCGATGGGAAAAGGATGGTCTTTTCAGTCAGTGATTCTGCATCAACTGAATGTCCATGTAGAAAAACACTGGACTGTGACCCTTACCTCAAACCATGCAAAGAAATTAATTAGAGATGATCTTAGACCTAAACATGAAACGTAAAACAATAACGAACTACAGAAAAACGTAAAATCTTCCTGAACTGAGGGTAGCAAATATTTCTTGATAGGGACACAGAAAACACGAAAGGTTGATAAACTGGACTTCATTAAAATCTTAATAATCACAAGACAACATTAAAAGAGTGAAAAGACTAGCCACAGACTATTACAATACGTATATCCAATCAAGCATCATATCCAGAACATACAGAGAATTCTCACAAATCAACGGGGAAAAGATTGAAAACCCTATTTTGAAAATGTGCCGGGGCTTCCCTGGTGGCGCAGTGGTTGAGAGTCCGCCTGCCGATGCAGGGGACACGGGTTCGTGCCCCGGTCCGGGAAGATTCCACATGCCGCAGAGCGGCTGGGCCCGTGAGCCATGGCTGCTGAGCCTGCGCGTCTGGAGCCTGTGCTCCGCAAGGGGAGAGGCCACAGCAGTGAGAGGCCCGCGTACCGCAAAAAAAAAAAAAAAAAAAAGAAAGAAAATGTGCCAAAAAGCTAAGCACTTCACAAAAGAAAATATCCAAAATGCCAACCCGCATATGAAATAGTGCTTAACATCATTAGTGATCAGGGGAATGCAAAGTAAAACCACAATGATATACCACTAAATGTCTAAAAATTAAAGAACTGACAGCATCAAATACTGTTGAGGCTGTGGAGCAAAAGGAAGGCTCGTCTACGTTGCTCGTGGGGGTGAACAGTGCAACCACTTTAGAAAATTGTTTGGCAGCGTTTCCGAAAGCTAAATATTCATGAACTCTATAACCTGGAAATTCAATGACCCAAGAGAAATGAGTACAAAAATGGTGTAAGTGGCTCTTTTAGAAGAGAATATTCCTCGCGGCATAACTCATAATAATCCAAAACTGGAAACAACCCAAATGTCCATTGACAAGAGGATAAATGGACAAATTGTGGTAAATACAATAAAAAAGTATAGAAAAAAGAATGAACTACTGCTACATGCAATGACCTGGATGAATCTCAGAGATACAGTGGTAACTGAAAAAGAATACCGTTCCCCAAAGAACACAAACTGCAGAAATCCATTTATGTGAAGTTCAAGAGATTGCATGACTGATCTATGTCAGAATACTGATTGGCTTGGCAGGGGGGTCAACTGGGATAGTTACAGGAAAGCCTTCTGGGGTCATGGAAAGTTCTATATTTGGATCTGAGTGGCAATTTCACAGATGTGTAAATACATATGCAAAAATTCATTACACTGTGCACCTAAGATCTGTGGACCCCGGTGTGTGTCATACAAAACAGCATGTCTGTGAGAAAACACTTTAAGCTCAAAATAATTTTTGCAAAACACCAAAACTGTGATCAAATTTTTACAATGACTTTGCATAACTATATGACTGTAGAAAATGAGGTTAACTTTAAATTCCTCACAACATATATAGGGAAACCCCAATAGATGATTGGCAAAGCAAATATCCAGACTGTGGAAGGAACTTCCTACTGTGACACTTTGGTAATGAGTGGAAGCTATGTTAGCTTATTGCCAAGTTGGAAACAGTATATATCTTATTTAAATTCTTCTGAGGATCTAATGAATATATGATGATGTCAAAGTAATAAACCTGTCACTTTGAAGTGAAGAAAATTGAACATTTCCAGCAATATTTATGAAAGTATTTCTTCACTAAAGTCTTTAGTTTATGAAAATCAAATACAGCTTTGTATCTCTAGAATATGTGCTCTGTTATGAAAAGCTGAACAAAACAAATGAAAACTAAATGTTAATTTAAGTGAAGTAAGTCAAAGACAAATATCATGATATCACTTTATATGTGGAATCTAAAAAATGATACAAATGAACTTATTTACAAAACAGAAATAGACTCACAGACATAGAAAAGGAACTTACAGTTACCAACAGGGAAACAGGGGAAGGGATAAATTAGAAGTTTGGGATTAACATATACACACTACTATATATATAATAGGTAAACAACAAGGACCTACTGTATAGCACAGGGAGCTATACTCAATGTCTTGTAATAACCTATAATGGAAAAGAATCTGAAGAAGAATATATATATATATTCAATTTTAACTCAATTTTATTCGACTTCAATTTAAAGTTTAAAAAAACAACTAAATGTTAATTCTTTGGGGGAAGACTCAAGGCACAAGAAGCTGAATGTGTGAGTCTCATGGTCCACTGCATAAAAATGGCAACACAGGAGAAGTGGCTATTAAAATTTGGATATGTTAATTTCTTTAAGCATTGCCACTTGCATTTTAACATAAAGTAAAGCATACTTTTTGCGTAAATGTGTGTGCTATCTTGAAGAACTACTGATAAGACCCAAATATCCAAGCATCCTGTCAGGTAGTCAGGAGAATCCCGGCAGCAGTGTCATTTCAAAGGCTCTTGGGAACCTTTCAAAAGTAATTACTAAAATTTCACCACAAAAGATGCACTATTTAGGGGCCCTTAATCAACAGACCTTTTGAAACATAAATGCAGAAGTTTTTGACAAATTCATGCTAAGATGCTGTCAGTGATTTTCAGACCCACTTTCCTCCTGACTTAGCTTGAAGGATCTGGGCAGCTTATAGGGTTGGAAGGATATTGAAAGGGGGTAAAGGAACCAGAAAAGAAGACAACTAGGTCAGATTTGGGGAAGATTTTATCTAGATTATCTACAAAAAATTACATACATTTTACAAATGTGTGTAATTACATACATTTTACCCTTCTCTCCCTCTAAAAATTAGAAACTTGATGACCTACGAACAAATCATTCAAGAGAACTTACGTGATTTTCCCCCAGATCACATAGTAACTCAATGGCAAAGATGAAATAAAATTCGTTTCCCATAGTCCAGCTTTTTTCTCTATACTGAACATCCATCTCAAAAACATGTTCTAGGGCTTCCCTGGTGGCGCAGTGGTTGAGAATCCGCCTGCCGATGCAGGGGACGCAGGTTCGTGCCCCGGTCCGGGAAGATCCCACATGCCGCGGAGCAGCTGGGCCCGTGAGCCATGGCCGCTGGGCCTGCGCGTCCGGAGCCTGTGCTCCGCCACGGGAGAGGCCACAACAGTGAGAGGCCCGCGTACCCCCCCCCGCGTACCCCCCCCCCAAAAAAATGTTCTAAACAAAGTAATAGAGTACCTATGATACTCTCTTCATTCGTTAGTGGAAATATACTTTGTCCCCACTCTCAGTTTGAAACACATGCTTAAAAAAATCACTTGTTCCCTTAATCTCTAAATCCTCATGCTTGTTTTCACCTGCTGACTGGGCCTCCTATTATATTGTTAAGCATTCTAGTCTGGAGATTAGATCACATGTCTTTTAAAACATACTTTTCCTATCATTGTTCTGGTCTTTCTATACCCACTCATATGTAAAAGTCTTCAGTTTAATGACGGGAGTCATGTTCAATTCCTTCTTTCTCCTCTCAAATAGCTAAAAAGCCCAGAACGGTTACATCCATTCTTTTAACTTTCCATTTTTTCCCTGCTGATTGAATACCTAAAAGATGTGTGTATTTTTGCTGGTGCTCATACAGAAAACGCACCAGTCACTCTCTGTGGCCCCAGAGGCCTCTGGCCTTAGGAGAAACCAGGAGTGAAGTCATTCCTTGTGCACCACGAAGACAAGGGGAAAAGTCAAAATTAGAGGCATCCTGAAAAATAAATGTATACATGTTCTATTACACCTTTACAATTTGTAGAGGGTTCTTAGCATTACTTAAGCTATTAATATACCACTTTACTGATTGCAAAGAAAGGAAATATATCATTTGTCTAGTGGATATATACTTTATATTTTAACTTTGCTAAGTGTACATGTTTCCACACATTTGTACTTAAATGTATCATGAATAACTCCTATTACAGTATTAAACTACCTGTGAATTAAGGCTTGTTGAGAGGTCTTTAGGGAAGATATGTGACTGAAAGATATAAATTCAGAAGCCTACCCGTTGGTACTCCTAGAGAGCAAGGTTTTAGCATCTCCCAAGAGGCCTCACAGGGCAGTGTCTGCTACTCTGGTGAATTTTACCAGAGTCCAAGGTCTAGCCTTTGAGCTTGCAGGCTCAGAAATCAGCTGCTGACAACACATAAAGTACAGATGCATTTCTGAGGGGCACGTGCCCTTCTCCTCACTCACTGGACTCCAGTCTCCCTCTCTGTCTCGTTTCTCCTACACGCTGAGCACGCCCCTGCCTCGGGGCCTTGGCATGTGCTTCTTTCCAGGTGATCACGTGCTTCACTCTCTCACTACCTTCCTGTCTCTGCTTAACTGCCCCTCGATGAGGTCAGCCCTCCCTGACCACCCTGTAAATAATGAAACACCCTCTCCTCCCTTCATACCATGTACGATTGCCAAATACAGCAAATAAAAACACAGGTGCCCAATGAAATTTGAATGTCAGATAAAGAACAAAAATATTTTTAGCATACGTATTTCTGATGCAATATTTGGAGCATACTTATACTAAAATGTTTTCATTATTTGTCCCACTTCAAACTTAACTGGGTGGCCAGTATTTCATCTGGCACCCTCACCCACATGCTCATACTCTTGGAGGCCAGGTAGGGTGGTAACTTAAAGAGGTGACACTGAAGATGGACAAGGGGGAAGGAACTGAGACACAAGAATGGACAGGATGAGGACTTAGCTGGTGGCGCGGTGGTTAAGAATCTGCCTGCCAATGCAGGGGACACAGGTTCGAGCCCTGGGAAGATCCCACGTGCCACGGAGCAACTAAGCCCGTGCACCACAACTACTGAGCCTGCGCTCTACAGCCCGCGAGCCACAACTACAGAGCCCATGCGCCACAACTACTGAAGCCCGCATGCCTAGAGTCCGTGCTCCGCAACAAGAGAAGCCACCACAGTGAGAAGCCCACGCACCGCAACGAAGAGTAGCCCCCACTCGCCACAACTAGAGAAAGCCCGCGCACAGCAACAAAGAACCAACGCAGCCAAAAATAAATAAATTTTAAAAAATTTTCTTGTAAAAAAAAAAGAATCAACAGGACGTGATAACAGACTGAACGTAGGGAGGAGGGGGAGATGCCTTGCTCAGCTGGGTAACAGGTGAGTTTACTGAAATGAATGCCACTAGAGGAAGAAAAGGAATTGTGACAAGGAGTGAATTCAGCTGCGGTGGAAAAGCCACGGAGTTAGAAATGTCAAGTTCAAGGTGCCACTAGGAAATATGGGTATGGAACACAAAAGAGGGGCGGGCTGTGAGGTAAATTTGGAAGTGACTGACATACAAACCATACTTAAAGCCACAGGGATGGATGGCATTACACAGGAGGTAAGGCCAGAAGGGAGGAAGGGCAACAGCTATCTCCTGAGAAATTGCAATATTTCTCTCTCTTGTCCATTTCACCTGCTTTATTTTTTCTATTTCTTCATATCCTCTGGAGTCCACATAACATATTATGGAATTATTATTACCTGTAAAATCGCAGTTAAATCTGCCCAGTTTCACAGGCGTTCTATGTATCACTCTTTTTTTTATTGAGGTATATTTGATATACAATATTATATGTTTCAGGTGTACAACATAGTGATTCAAAAATTTTAAAGGTTATACTCCATTTATAGTTATTATAAAATATTGGCTGTATTTCCTGTATTGTACAGTATATCCTTGTGGTTTATTTATTTTATACATAATAATTTGTATCTCTTAATCCCCTACCCCTATCCTGCCCCTCCTTCCCTCTCCCCACTGGTAACCACTAGTTTGTTCTCTACATCTGTGAGTCTGTTTCTTTTTTGTTATATTCACTAGTTCATTTTATTTTTTAGTTCCACATATAAGTGATAACCTACAGTATTTTTCTTTCTCTGACTTATGTCACTAAGCATAACTCCCTCCAAGTCTGTCCATGTTGCTGCAAATGGCAAAATTTCGTTCTTTTTTATGGCTGAGTAATTTTCCATTGTATATATACACATCTTCTTTGTCCATTCATCTGTTGATGGACACTTAGGTTGCTTCCATATCTTGGCTATTGTAAATAGTGCTGCTATGAACACTGGGGTGCATGTATCTTTTCAGATTAGTGTTTTTGTTTCTTTCGGGATATATATCCAGGAGTGGGATTGCTGGGTCATGTAGTAGTTCTAGTTTTAGTTTTGTTTTGTTTTGTTGCAGTACGCAGGCCTCTCACTGCTGTGGCCTATCCCGTTGCGGAGCACAGGCTCCAGACGCGCAGGCTCAGCGGCCATGGCTCACAGGCCCAGCCACTCCGCGGCATGTGGGATCTTCCCAGACCGGGGCACGAACCCGTGTCCCCTGCATCGGCAGGCGGACTCTCAACCACTGCGCCACCAGGGAAGCCCTAGTTTTAGTTTTCTGAGGAACCTCCATACAGTGCTCCACAGTGACTGCACCACCAACAGTGGTTTACATTCCCACTAACAGTGCACGAGGTTCCCTTTTCTCCACATCCTCTCCAGCATTTGTTATTGGTGGTTTTCTTGATGATGGCCACCCTGACAGGTATCACTCTTGTTTTCTAACATGCATTAGGAAAATTGTTTTCTTTACCTTTAGTGACAAAACTCTTGACACAGCATTTGTCTCAAGATCAGGATTGGGGAAGTTGAAGAGCAGTAATTTACCACAGACATAGAACTAGTTTGTTTTCTTCTCATAAATGGATCAAAATAACAGCCTTTAGGTGTTTTGTTTTGTTTTTTTTAAAGGCTGACAGACTTCCCATTGACAGAGGCCTTTCATTTAATTGTTACTAGTTGCCCTGGGGACTCCTGTACACTTCATACTTTGCTAATACATCTGATGAAGGATTACAGAGTATCCTAGGTTGGGAGAAAAACAAGAGGTTAGCACCTTGGACCAGAATATAACAAAAAAATATGGAAAAGTGACAAAACGAGAAAAAAATGGGAACACAGCTATATTAACAAAGGGGTAACGAGGGGTCACAGAACCTTCACTGCTAATTTTTTATCCAAAACTGTTCCCCCAGAGGAGTATACCAGGTTAGGAGCTATAACCTTTATTTAATAATTGTGAAGCTTTCCTGCACTTTAAAAATTTAGGAGTTACAAAGTACATTTGTCAGCAGTAGGACTCTTATCTGGTACCATACTGAACATGAGGAATTCTTCAAAACACAAAATAAAACTCTCTATGTAATAGCATACTTCGACTCTGAGTTTAAGAGTGCAGCATGTGTCGATTAGTAAAAGCCAAATTTCAGAAGAATAGTTTTTCCTTATAATCAATAGAAAACTAGTTTAAAAAGGTGTATGTGTATAGTTTGGGGCCTAAGTTTATAATCAATTCCATCAAGACACTTAACCTGAAGTTTTACCATAAGTGAAAGGGATGACATTCTATTATCTCTTTATTGAGTCTGGCTTTTCTTGCTGCTCTTTCTTACCTTATTTTCTGTTTTTATTACTTTTGATGATAACTCAGTACTTTGGCCTTAGAACAGATTAAGGGAAATGCATGAGACATAGGAACCATTATGAGACATAAGCTTCTATCATAGAGAAAAGTTTTAAGAAAGTAATTAAAGCAAGTTTTGAGATGATCTCTGTGATGTATATTGATTAATACAACTCTCTTCCCCAGCCTCTTTTGACAACTAAACTGAAACGGCCACATTCGAATTGTTTATCTGCAGTGTGAAAATATGCAAACATGCCTTATGTCATAATCTCAACATAATAGTAAAACTGATGAAAGAATATGGAATAGCTAATTCTGAATAGCTTCGAGATTTTAATATTAAAGGTATTATCGAATCCCTCCATATTACTCTTGAATTCCATCCCAACTGGCCCAATATTGCAAGCAATCATTAGGCACACCATTGAGTTAAGTAAAGCAATTAAAAGACTCGATTTATCCTTCGTGTATTTAAGTTTAACAGCAGATTGTTGACAACTTCACAGACTCCAGAGCTGAAACCCTAGCCTCTCCCTCAGATTTGTTATATTTTATTTTTAGGCTGTAATCACTTCCCTCCGGTAAATGGTTAGTGACCACAGGCACAGGTCTGCACATGAGGAAACTAAAAAGGGAACCTTGTGCTATGAATCAGACACACAAGACATGAGAATAGCCCCTGCCAGGCCCGAAATGTTATACTCTTCAATAATACTTATGACAGGGCTGTGCTGACATTTTCAATGAAAGCAAACGA
Organism: Grampus griseus; assembly: GCF_964374135.1. NCBI lineage: Eukaryota > Metazoa > Chordata > Mammalia > Artiodactyla > Delphinidae > Grampus > Grampus griseus. Next base: position 6,695,463 of record NC_139007.1, on the reverse strand, counting down.
TACTTGCAGTTAAGCAATTTCCATGGCACGTTTAGTGTGGGCTGTTTCACAAGCATCTCCTACCAAATGCCCTGATAAAAAACAACTCTTCATTTTTTTTCTTTAGGAATTTCCCTTAGTGCTTCAGGTTACGTGAATCTTACTAGAGTTCCAGTTAATTTGGAATTCACACTCTTAGGAAAATCTTTCAGAAAGATTAATTTGGTAGGGTAAATTGGGCTAGAATATATGCATTTCAGTCTTCCTGCATACAATATAACCTGATTAAAGAACTGACATAGCCAAGCTACAAGAGCAAAACATTCAGGGGAATCCCAAGATGGAGAAGTTTCAGTTACGCAAGATGATCAGTACTGTACGCAAGATCTATAGCGAACAGTACTGTATTATACACATAGAAATTTGTTACCAGAGAGGAGCTCATGCTAAGTGCTCTTACCCCTCCCAAGAACGTTATTAAAGTCTAAATAAATAAACAAATGCAACCTGGTAGTGTAAGGTGCAAGACAACCAGCTAAGAAAAAATAATAATAATAAAAAGAAATAGTTAATCATCCCAAAGGTGAGTGTTCCTCTGTTTTCCGCAAACATAGGCATTAGATTCACGTGGGGAGCTGGTTAAAGATGTAAATTACTGAATCCCACCCCATGCTGTCCCGCATCATAGGAATCTTTGGGAGTGGGACTCCAGAATCAGTACCCCAGATGATTCTTGCTCACACTAAAATTGGAAAACCATTTATGTAGATCCTTCAAATCAATGTCATCAGGAACATTTATTTATTACACACTAGCATGTGCCTAGAAACTGATTCATTCTCCTTTCAAACCAGAAAAGTCCTATCCCCTCTGATTAAGTAGCAAATTGCATTTCCTGCTACGTCTCTTAAAAGGAAGAGATGTAAAAAAGATTCAGAAGAGGGACTTCCCTGCTGGTCCAGTGGGTAAGACTCTGTGCTCCCCATACAGGGGGCATGGGGCTCGATTTCTGGTCAGGGAACTAGATCCCTCATGCATGCTGCAACTAAGAAGTCTGCGCGCCACAACTAAGAGCCTGCATGCTGCAACTAAGAACTGGCGTAGCCCAAATAAATAAATGTATATTTTTTTAATTCAGAAGAGTAGCAACGTTATCAGAATAAACTCCCTGCCCTAGGGACTTCTTTTTGCCATGAGTCACGCCCGACTTTTCTGAAAAAAGATTTTCCCCCAAAAAAGTATGATAGCCACAGGATGTCATTTGTACAGTGTTAGAATATTCAAACTTTCATGTAGATTATTTTATGAAATGTAACTCCTGCCAAATTAGTAAAAAATCATAAAGACTTACAAAACACTGTGACTCAGATATGTTTTGATTTTATGAGTGCTTCAAACTCAAAAGTCTCTACTAGGGTATGTTTATACCTGTTTAGCAAAAATTCTGAAAGAAACATTCAAAAGAATAAGCACAATAAGACTCATAGTCTCAGGACACGTTATCATATGTGACCAGGGTCAGAATATATCATATGTGATCCTTTGCATAGAAGGTGAGTTGAAGTTTCTCTTTGCTCAGCAAATGGCTTTTCAATGTGTCTAGTTCAACTTTGGAATGCGAAGTACATTGAGGTCAATGTACATTGAGTAACTTAAAGTTACTCAAAGTACATTGAGTAACTTAACGCATACTCAATCTTCAAGAAGAGCCTTCCAAATTAGCCACCGGATCATTTTTAAAAATCAGAAGTGGAAGTGAATGTTTCAAATTGCCTTCAAGTCCTTTGGAAATATTTATGAGGTTGATAACTGAACAGTTGCAAATAAATATTATCTATTTAGTTCAAAAAGTGCTCTCACGACTGTTAATCTTTCGTTTGCCTCATCTGAGATACTACAAAATTGATATATAATTAAACTACATTTCCTTTTCTATTTCTTATTCTGTTTTTCACTTTTCTGTAATTAACATTAGCTATGTCCTTGGTTAATCCTAACTGAGGATGGGTTTCTATACTTACAATTTGAATAACTTGAAAAACTTCATTAAAAGGGGAAAAGGAAAAATAGACACACACAGAGATGTACATACATATTTATATTTGTAATTATCAGTGAGAGAAAGAAAAGGCTATTTAGACTAATATAATATGCATATAAAAAATGTAATTTTAGACATTCTCAATGTGCAGTGTGAAGGTCAATGGGGAAAACAATAAATTATTATCTATTTTGTGCTAGTAGATTGAATCTATGGGTTCTTCAACCCTAATAAGATTTATTTTAATATTTTTTTAAAATAAAGACTATAAATAACATTTGGAGACCGGACAAGAGGTGGCCTGGATACCTGGCTTGTCCCTGCTCACCACGGAAGCGGAAGCAGGAAGCAGGAGCATCGCTGCCCAGAACCAAAGCTTCCAAGAGCCAGCGGGTCTCATGGCGCCTCAACCATGGGATCCAGTGGCCACAGACCTGCAACAGAACAAAATATCTGAATTGAGCTTATTGCATACAGTTCCCTTCATCATTATCTCCAGAAAATCCTCGTCACCAAAGAGAACACAATAGAATTTTACAATATATATAATTATAGAATTGGATATCTGCATATACATGTAATTAGACATTATATATTAATATATACCTTATTATGCATGAAAGCCTCTGAAAGTATTTTCAGATTAGTTCCTAATTAGTTACCAATGTCTATACAGCCTCATAGAACTTACATTTCTCTTCTAAATTTTTTTAAAGCCACGCTACTTACGATGATTTGTATCTATCTTTATTTTTAATCCTGGTAAAATACGCGTAACAAAGTTTACCATCTTAACCATTTTTAAGTGTACAGTTCAGTGGCATTCAGTATCTTCATGCTGTATAATCACCACCACCACCTGTCACTTTTCATCCTGCAAAACTGAAACTCTGTATCTATTAAACAGTAACTCCCCATTTCTCCCACCCCAGCCCCTGGCAACAACCATTATGTTTTCTGTCTCTACAAATTTGACTGCTCTAGGTCACCTGCACGTGGAATCACACTGTATTTATCCTCTTGTGACTTTATTCACCAGGCATATTGTCCTCGAGGTTCAACCATATTGTAGCATGTGTCAGTATTTTCTTGTTTTTTTTGTGTGTGTGTGTGGTACGCGGGCCTCTCACTGTTGTGGCCTCTCCCGTTGCGGAGCACAGGCTCCAGACGCGCAGGCTCAGCGGCCATGGCTCACGGGCCCAGCCGCTCCGCGGCATGTGAGATCTTCCCGGACCGGGGCACGAACCCACGTCCCCTGCATCGGCAGGCGGACTCTCAACCACTGCACCACCAGGGAAGCCCTCTACCTGATTTCTTAATGGTGGGATCTATGGGTCCTCCTCTCCTCTCTCTTTATAATGTCTCTTAGGTAATCTTACCAATCCTCTCGCCTTTAAGCAGTATCTGTCAGATGATGGGTCTAACATTTACCTCTCCAGTCTAATCCTGGTCTCCTAACTTTAGACTTTGCGTCCAGCGGCCTACTCACTATTGCCTCTCAGACATCACGGAGACATCTGTAACTACCTACAAATCGAACGCTTGGTTCTTAACCACACCTTGCACCTTCGCGTTCTTCCCGGTCTCCATGATTAGCCCCCATCAAAGCGTTCCAGCTAGACACCCAAGCATCGCATGGATTCTTCCACCTTCTGTACCCCCATCTCACACATCCCCATCAACAAGTCGCATCAGTGTTACCCCAAACACATCTCAAACCCACTAACCATTGCTCTCCTCTCCTCTGCCACTGGCCTAGCTCAGGTTGCCCTGGTGTTGACTCCTCCAAAGCTTCCTAACTGATTCCCAATCCACGATGGGCTCCTGACCGAGTTCACTCTCTATGTAGCACTAGACAGCTTTCCTTAAAGTCAAGGTTGGATCACGTCACCCCCTATTTCTAACCCTTCAATGGTTTCCCACTGAACTTCGAATATAATCCAAAAGGCTTTCTATGGTCCAGAAGCCCTGAGTAAACTGGCTCCTACCCGCCCTCCTGCTGATGTCCTGTTCCTCAAATTCCCTCACTCTTTCCAGCCTCAGGGCTTTTGCACATGCTGTTTCCTCATCCAGGAACATGCTGGGTCCTGTTCATCCTGCATCCTTCAATGTAAATGTTACTATGTGGAAGAGCCCTTTCCTGACCAGTAGACGCCGTGGCCCCTCTCTTCTCTAGCTCAGACTTTTCTGTCTGTACACATGTTTATGGCCCTCACTCAACTCTAAGCTCCTGAGGGCAGGGACTGTGTGTCTTGTCCATCACTGTATCCTGGTGCCTGGCATGGTACCTGGAAAAGCAGGACTCAGTAAATATCCTTTGAATTGAAAGGGAGGAAACTGCCAATTTGTAAATCTTGAGACACAGTGAAGTGTACTTACGTTTGAATCTGTAGTGACAATAGTTTAATCATTCAGAATTCTTAAGGCATTTCAGAATCTTATAATATTTTAAGGGTCATTGTAATGTACATCCTTTCTTTTTGCATGTTTCGAAAACGTGTTTGCTATTGGAAGTTTCCATTGTTTCAATCCTGATTAGACATGTACACAGCTACGAACATCTGAAAAAACTTTTTACAGGGTCTCAAAAGGAAGCCTTGTTTGTGTTTAAAAAACAAAAGACACCTTTCCCAGGTATTTTCCCTCTGCTGCAGGCAATTTCAGGGTTGACCCCAACGAAAGTGTCAAGGGCAAAACTTCCCTTGAGGTCTTCCTGGACCTCTCTCCCAGATCCTTCCCACAATCCCCAGACACCTGCTGTCCTCAGGCTGCTTCTAGCTGTTCTCCACCCACCTCTGGTGCCCTCCCTGGATTTCTCAATTCTGGGCTTTTTCCACCATCCAAAAATCTCCTTCCTCATTGAAACTTGCCTGTTTTCTCTCCTGTCCCCTCAGATCCTAGCTCATGACTATCAAGATAGTTTTACAAATGAATCCGAGCCAATGTTATCACAGTGTAATGTGTTGTTCTTTCCAGGTAGGATTTAAACTTTAACCTTCAGTACTTTACCGACTGAGTAACTAATGTAGAACCTCAGGGTAATATATGTAGATGCTGGGGTTTCTTAGGGCCCCCAAATCACCTTTTTCCATACTTATACAAACATGGCTCTTGATGCATTTTAAGAAGGATACGGAGATTACCGGCAACATACTTGGTCTCATTGTCTGAAGCAGAATTTCTTTTATATATGGTATTTTATTTAATATTCATAATAAGTTGAGAGGCAGGCATGCCTGCTCCTAATGTGAGCAGGGTACAGGGCAAGAGCTCTGCATTCCATATGTCTAAATATTTAAAAGTTAAAAATAAAGCTAGTAAAACTGATAAGAAGTATATATTTTCTCCTTTCACCTTGACAAATAAACTTTCACAAAGACCTAAAAGCCAAGATCACATTCAAAATTGAACAGAGAAGGCTGCCAGGGATGCAGTGGCCTCTGGACTAGACAAAGCTCCTCCCTTACTGTTTCCCATTCCTGGTTCCATTGGCACCGTGAGGGGCCTCACTCTCGCATGTGGGAACATGCCCGTAAGCCCAAGCTTTGTCCACAGCACCTGCACACTTCTCTCCTTGACCACCCCTTGGGGTTAGGATCATTCACACCAGTGGCTTGGTCTGTCCCTGCGAAGATGGACCTAAGGAAGAGGTGTCCAGATCCTGCAAGATGACTAAAGGTCATTTGGTCAGGGAATGTCAGGATCTTGGATTCCCACAGCCTAGTTTAGAAGCTCTGGCTTTGGGTGGGCCGGTCCCCTTACCTCTGTGGACTCTTACCACTGAGAGCAGGTGCACAGACAGAGCAAGACCTTCTAAAATGTAGAGCCCAGAGCAGGGACCTTCTTGCCTGGTACAGACATGAAACATTAAAGCTCATAGAGAGGATCCCAGAGCCTGGGGTTCCGGTTTAGGTCTGCTTGACTAAAAGTCCTCTGCTGTTACCCCATGATGTTTACTACCAGGGTGTGGGACAGACCTATCACATCCCTATAAGCTTCCTTTTCAAATTTCAGCTAATCTCCATCAAGATTCGAGCCAGACCCTCCACAGTTCCTTCCCAGTACGAAAGTCACTGTCGTGAGTATGCCCAGCACTGGCCGTCTTGAGCAGACAACACCTGGAGACCAGGAACCCTCTAAGGTCATCCAGACAGCCCTGCCTGCAGCTGGCTTCTCATTGTCTTAACAGCAAAGAGAAATCGGCTGCCTGAAGGGCTGGCCTCTGACCTCTACCAAAACCCATTATTCTCACCATCCTTTGCCAACCAGAATATCTGTGGAGACTGGTTGGGCTTAGGGAATTTTAAAGAGCCACTGTCCTTTAAACTTCTTTAATCCAGTTCTTGAAATCTTAGATGGCAACTATAAAAACTGAGAATATTTGAATTAGGACATAGATTTTTAAAATTTTCTTATTAATGTATATTTGTGTACAGAGACCACAAAGAGAACAGAAAGGAATATTGGGAAATCTTAATCTTTCATCCCATCAACAGGATGTGGTCCTACTACGTACACTGTGGACACCAAAGCAGTGAGCCAAACAGTCCCTGGGTCACTCTGGTCAGGGAGATGGCAAACAAACAGACACATACGTCATCTTTTAGAGACAGACACTAGGAAGCAAAGGAACGCAGAATCAGTAGACAGAATGACGGAATGGGGGCTGCCTAGATAAGATGGTCGGGGGCCATCTCAAAGGAAACCAAGCCCAATCTGCCTACAGAACATGAATAATTTTATTCTCTGCCATCAAACAGTTAATAATGCTCATTCTGCATCTCTGAAATTTGAATTTGGTCTTAGGTAAAGGGGCAGAGCATTAGATCTAATACCAACTAGAAAATAACATGCAAAAGATAAGTGAAAGGAGAAAATAGAAAGGCAACATTGATTCGCTTTACGTAAGCTGTTAAATGAGCAACACATGTGGACTTTAAAAAATAGGCTTGAGTTGTTAAACGGCTGAAAGAACCCAAGTTTTCAGAACATTTATTATAAAAGGAAATGCCATGTGAGTGGGTAGAGGGTTGATTTTTAAATCAAACTTCCTTGACTACCCTCCAATGCGCCTGTACATAACTCCACCAAGGAAATCTGGCCATACTGTTATGAAGTGACACATCTTGTAAGTAAGCAAAAGCAACAGGTGTTACACATCTGTTCTTTTACCAATCTTTAGAATCTATCTTTAGTGAAGCTATAGTGGAGTCTATAAACTATTGTAAAAGACTGGCTGGAAAGTCACGCCTATGCAGTTAAAAATCCAAGCCCACAACAGGAAAAAAAAGTATCCTCAAGAGCTCAGGACTCCATCCAGCATTATTTCATCATTTTGCTATTGACCGTAGTCATGAAATTGAAGTTATTCCGCGAGGTCTTTTGCAGCTTCGGCAATGTTTCTGCCCTTGTTATATTCTACAGAAACCTCCGGATTTTTATCTTTTAATTACAGGCATCATCTTTAACTTAGGAATCCAGGCTAGAAATTTCAAAATCATCTTGAATTCATTCTTCATCCCCCATATAAAATCTCTTTCAAAATCTGTCAAATCTACTTTTGAAATGGTTTTTGAATCCATACCAACCATCCTCACAAAAGCTGCCTTACTTCACTTCCCTACAATTTTGAATCTGGAAAAGTGCGACTGACTCCAATAATCTCCTCTCCCCCAGGACCGTTCCCTGGAGTTCCATCTCCCTACTGCCCAGGAATTCTGTTTCTAAAGCAAAGACCCGGCGTTCGTGTTCTGCCTTCTCAAAGCCTCCTGGTGCCTTCCATGCCCACTCCTTAGGGCAGCAGGCACTCAAGGCTGTGTTACATCAGGGCCTCCACTCATCTGACCAGGCTCATGTCCAAACAAACTCTACTCCATCAAACTATTCCCAAGCCCCAAAATGTGCCAGGCTTCTGCACATGCTGGAATGTTCTTCCAACTCTCTTCGTCTAATCTGCCCTCCACGTGTAGCTCACATGCTGTGTCCTCTGTGACGTCTGCAAGCCCCATCTCAGAATCCATTACTCACTGCCTTGTGATCCACCAGCGCTCAGGATCCAGCCCTGCTTCAGCTTGGTCTACCCTGCATCGTAGTAACTTGTGCGCGTTCTGTGTCCTCTCTATACTGAATATCTTGGCGAAAACAGGTTGTATCTGATATTTGCATTTTGTTTCAACTTGGCATTTAATAGATCCTCATTTGATCAACGTGTAGGATGAATATAGTCTAAGGCAATCCTATGTGGACTAAAATTAAGCAAATGAAAGGTTGAAGCCGAGTAACGTATTCAGATAGGGACTTAACAATTACAAAAAATATGGATGAAGTGAAGAGTTACAGAGAAATAGAGGAAAAACTACTAAAAGAAGGCTCAGGGAACATAATTTCAGTTATTTAGTGAGACCAAAAAAATACTATTGAACTTTTCTTCTTTTACCGAAAACATACTTCCTGGTTCTTAATGTTTATAGTTCTCTCAAACTGATCAACACTGTCACATTTCCTCAAAGTTCTGTTATTTTTCCTGTCACTTCAAAACTAGTGTCGACTTCCCAGGGGGTCACCAGGCTTAGGTTCCCCTTGAGCAGGTTTAACCAACTCTCTCCACCCTCAACAATCTGTTTCTTTTATTGACTCACTTCTCTAAAAGACAGCTGTCACCATCAACTTTCTTTCTGGATGCTATTCTCAGTTTCAACCACCATGACCGACCTATATTTTGTCAGATTTTAATCCTCTAGCTCGGCCTCCACAGGTATTTCTGTATCAATGACCCAATGCCGCTTCAAATTTTAAATAAATATTGTATCTTTCTGCCTAATCTATCAACTTTTCCTGATGTTCCCATTTGGAAGCCTTTCCTAATGTTCTGATCGAATAACCTTGCAATCTCAGGATTATCTTTGCTTTCTCTCCGACAGGGATCAGAGGCGCTTTGGGCCTCACAACCTCTGCATGGATAAGAGAGGCCTATCGTTCCACTCTTTTTTTTTTTGATACCATGCTTGCATTTCCCATCTTTCTATCATTTCCAAATTCGATATGCAACTTCCTCACCTGGTTATCTCGCTCGTGGCCTGCAGAATCACACCCTATCGAGCCCCTGGCCCTTCAGCTCTCCTCTCCAATCTTTCCTGGGCAGGTGCTATCTGATCTCCTCATCTCTGGTTTCACCCCAGCTTAGATTCTCCAACTTACCAGGCACATGATGGCTCACGCCCACCTCTAAGCCTCCACACGTGCCTTTCCTTCTGGCTGGAAGGTCCTCTCTCCTGCTGTGTTCTGCTAAGCCTCCTTATTCTCTGCCTCTTTAAGATATACTCCTCAACGTGGCCCACCTCAAATATTTTTTCCAGCATCCTCTCCAGGTTATATATTGCATCTCTCTAGCTCTGCTAGTTCATATTCCTGCTAATTTTTCATTCTTCACTTGAATTTGTATTAATGATGCCAACTGGCCAGACAACCATGGTCTCTATCTGCGTATCTTCTCCTGCCTTTAAACCATCCATTCTGTGTACCCACTGGGCATTGCTGTCTGCTGGGGAAAAAAATGAACTAAAATTGCAGCAGGAGAGATTAAACTGAAGGACCAGAAAGTAGATGGGAACTTTCTATTTCTGGACAATACCACGGGTTTCCATCTGTTTTAGGTGGTTTCCTTGGATGATGATGATTCAGGCACAGAGATCACGTCCCAACTGTGAGAATGAATAATCACTCTTGGTTTCCTGTCATCTTTTTGCTCTTTCTCTGACCTTTTTTTTTTTTTTATCAGGTTCAGGCTCTCTCCCCTACTCTATCGCCCACCTTCTCCCTCCTTTCTCAGCAAACCCCACTTAGATTCCTGACCAGTTCTAGAGATCAGGCTGGACAACACATTATAGAAGCACCTGCCTGTAACTTTCTCCATTTTCTAACACCCGGGGAGAGAATGAACTTTCCACCCTGGGCATCACCATCCTCTTTTCCATCCTGAAGAGCTATTCCTCAGGAAGGGGTTTTAGGGACATGTTGCACCATCTGAAGACCTAAACATCTCTTCTCTTCTGCAGGCACACGTCAAAGATCTCTACTTAGGGTCCCACCGTTTTTTCCCCATGGACCAGAAGGAGATGCTGAAAGACTGTCACTCAGTTGAAGAGGTTTATTAAATCCCTTAAAGAATGACAGTGGCACTTGTTTTGGGGCAGAAGAAGCACCATTGCTCTCTCCCTCTCTTTTTTTTTTGTCGGGATGGGTGGGAAGGGGGCTGTTGGAGAGGTTTTATCTCCTCCGCTCCATTATCAGGCAGATACAAAACCCTTTTGCGCGTCCGGACCATCCTCCCATCTGGTTTCTCCTCGGCCCCCTCCTCCAAGCAGAAGATGGAACCAAGTAGTCTTGGAACGGGGCGGGGTGGGGGGGGTAGGGGGAGGCAGCTCAGTGGTTTCCTTTAAGCTCCCATTTCCCGGCCTCCAGCAGTGGCTCCGGTCACCAGTTCCTGGATGGTTCGATTAAAACGATGCATTTGCGGGAATCTGGGTCCTCCTCTTTTTACCCCCAGCCTGCTGTCCCCTGAGGCTGGCTGACCCTGAGATCTGGAACTCTGCTTCTCCCCACCCTCTGCCAATCCGCGTCTCTGCGCCTCTGAGGCTGCTGCAGCCCTGCCGGTCCACCGGCTCGTCTGCCCACCGACTCGCCTCGCTTTTCTCCCCCTCCCTCCGTAACCGACTTGAGGCAGCTTTCGCGGCCACGCCGCGCGCCCCGGAGGAGCTGGAGAGCCCGCGGCCGCGGCAAGCTTGATTCCGGGCCAACAAACTTCTCCGGGACCCTGCAGTGCCCGCCTCCTCCCCGCGGCCGCGGCGGATCTGGCGGAGGCAGGGGACGGCAGGGACCCCGGCGCTCGGCCCGGCCTCGCGGCTCCGGCTGCGGGGCAATCAGGGCGCAGGGCCGGGCGCGCCGGGATGAGCCGGGCCGGGGAGGCCGAGTCCCGGGATCCCCACCCGCGCCGCACCCCGGGAGCCGCGCTCGGAGAAGCAGCCTCGGGTCAGAACGGGTAGGGGAGGAGGCGCCGCAACCCCGCGTCTCCCAATTTATGTCCCGTAACTGTCTCCTCGCTTCTAGACAGAAACCAAAAAATAAGCTCTAACGGCTTGAATTTCTATTGAGTGGGTTTGTTTTGCGCATTCCACCCCAGGGATCCTTGTTTCCTCTGTGTTCGGTGCCTGTTCTCACCGCATCAGCAGGGGTCCTGGTTCCGCTCTACAAACACACAGAGCCGGCAGAACCACCTAGAACTAAAGTATACAGCCCGCAGCCTGCATTATGGGAACACAGGAACACGACCTACGGTCTACGCAGCGTGCTCCAGTGGCCAGATCGTGCCAAACGTTGCCGGTCCCAGGGTTAAGCTACCTATGGGAATGCGCAATTGCAGGTGTACGTTATTTATCCACCCAAACCCACCTACGAGGGTAGCGCCGTTTTCAGATTTTCTGGAAAAGCGGATGCACGCGAAGGAGCCCGAACGCGAGCGGCGACCCGGAGCCGCGTGCGTGCGAGGGAGCGGGCGACGGGCAGGGTCGCGGCGCCGCGCACTTACCTTGACCGCGCGCGGGGCCCTCGGAGGCGCAGCGGAGACCGCGCGCGGCTGCAGCACCGCGAGCACTGAGCGCCCTGCGAGTGGGGACGGGGGACGCCTCGCTGCCCTTATTAGTCTCTCCCCGTGTGACCCTCCCACTCGGCGAGGACCGAGGACTCCGCCAACTCAGGCCCAGGTTTTCCTGCATTACAGCCACGTCGCCCTACAGCCGGGAGTTATGCCTTTCGGGTTTCTGTTTTATTCGCTTGTTCCCAGATAGAAGGACGGGTGGATGCAAAGGCTTCAGAGTTTCTCACTCCTGATTGCGAAGTGTCATCAAAGTATTGCCTGCGGCGAGCACGCACAGGTAGATAATTGGCTTTTTAACAGTTGAGCTAAAGAAGGACATCGTTTACGTTTCAGTTTGTGCTTTTCCGTCAGTTTAGATGAATTTGGTCAGCAGAGCCCGCCAGCCTTCTAATCAGGCTCTTGTGTACAGGCTTGCGTGACACGGTTTTGTCTCAGAGTCCACAAAACTATTTTGTGATTTTAAATATTATATCTTTCTATGGATTGGTACTGCAGATCCTGGGTTTTAAACGCTTTGGGATCCCTTCGAACCTGTGAAGGTGACATTTTTCTGCAGATCGGTGTGTGGGGACGTGTGTGTAGAGACAGTATATATAGACGGTATGTATGTATACTTGTAGGTATATATACGTATTGTATAGACATATATACATATATATATATATGTTTGAAAGAAAAGTAGGAACCATTGTAGAATTCGGAAAAGTAAGTCAGGCATTAGAAAACAGATAACTTGGTTTAATGTTCAGTATTGCCACAATTGGCGAAATAGGATAAATTATACCATTGATCCATACTGGTGAAAATCATTAAGCTTAAAAGTTATCTTAAACCATAGCAATAGGCTTCACAAATGTCTGCGCTCACAGATCAGGAAATAAAATCAGGCTGGCAAAAAAATTTAAGTGTTAAAAAAAATTGTTAGCAGACGGCTCATTTCCACCTCATTGAAGTGAAAGAGTCGACTGGTAGTTTTTAAACCTGTCTTTCATCCTGATCAAAATCCCTGTAGTTTTAGAGTCTTGCATCCATAGTGATGCAAACCGTGTTTACATGTCAGGACTGAAAACCTCCTGATGTGTTTTCTTCTCCTGTGATTTTCATCACTGGTTTTTGGTTGACTGTGGAAAGAGGCCAAGGAGGGAGGATGTTACATGAGTCACGCTGCCCAGATGGCCATCCGAAAAACAGGGTTCCCATACCTGCATCAGACTGTGGTGACCTTTCTCTAATTTTCTAAATAGTATTACCCCTCTTTGAATATTTTTTCCTCTCAAAGCAATTGTACGTTACCTTTTAATTGAAATGAAAGCATCCAGGTTTTATTTCTCCCATAGACAATTAACTTTACATTGACATTTAATTAGTACTATTTAAAATAAGCCTTTAAAACTACCTAACCGGAAGCCTGAAATTTTGCTTCTAATTTGTGCTTTAATACAAGTAAATCATCTTCATGTTAGCGTTATTTTCATAAATATTTTAATAATTTCATAGTCTTTAAGAGGTTTTGGAACTAGCCAAACACTGTAATATTCTTGTTTCTCTTGAATTGCTCATTTTCCTGCTCAAAGTATTGAACTAGATAAGAGTTTGGAAGAAAGTGAAAAATAAAGAAATACAATTAAAAATTATTATCTACTGCTTCCTTTGTCCCTAGATACTCCAGCATCTCCAGATCAGTAAATCCTCCTGTGTTTTGCTTTCAGGAAAGTGTTCAAATGTGGGCTGGCTTCATGATCACGAACTATCAGATCCCTGGGATTTGGTCCTTTATCCAGTTCCTTTCACTGAATTTCAAAGTGACTTCAAGTAGAGAGATCTCCTAACCAAGCCCATTTTATTTATCTAACCCCAATACTGTTATAAACTATGCATTTTCCCACTTACTTCTGAAGCTACCACTGGTGAAGGAACATCTGAAAATTACAGGGGAATGTGAAAGGACTTTGAATTCTGGCAAACAGCTTGGAGGGCTTCTAACACCCAGTTTAGCTGTATCCATGTGTGACAAAAAAATTTTTTTAAGATTTCAAAAACAAACGGTTTTCTACTTTTCTCCCATGGGAGACATGTTTAACTAGTATTTTTTATGCCTTAAGTGGGCTAAATTCCATTTGAAATGCATTTTAAAAAACTGTTCCATATTTTTAATGCCCCACCTACATAATTTAAACATTTAAATTAACACTGAACCATATTTTGATAATTGCCCCATAATAAATTGAAAGAATGCGTGTGTTCTAAACCTCACTTCTCAATCGCTTCTGTTTTAACATGGCAACTTCTTCTTCCTTTCCTTCGTTTTTGTGCACTTCTGTACTCCCAGCCATGTGGCTTTACTTTTTCCCTTTTGTAATTTCTTTCACTTTTTCCCCCCTTCATAGTTTCCATTTTCCAAGAAGAAAGAATTTCAGCATTGCCCCCAGCTAACTTCTTGGTTAACAAGCCATAAGAGCGCTCATTCTCTATTGAATGGAGGGGCACAGGCATACATGACTCCCATACAGACCCCATGGAAATTCTTCAATGCATCCATAGAGGAGGAACAGACGTCACTGTCAGCTGTAATTACCAACTCTGACTTGTCATCGAGAGCACGTACTTCCCTTTCTATTCCTTTTTAGGCCGGTACTGTGTCGCGTATTCATATCATACAAGTAAGGGTAGAAAGAAAGTAGTCCTGTTAGTTCAAAATGTTTGGCAAAAGTAAGTTAGGGCATTTAAGATTTTTAAATGCTATTTTTACCCCTGTTTCAAAAAATAATTGTCCTCATAGAGAAAATAATATTCCGCTGGTGGTTACTATGTTTGCTTCTGTTCCTGGAAGACATTGAGCTCCTGACATTGACTCAGCTTAGGAATGAGAGGAAGAGGTGATCATGGATCTGACTCTCACTTAGCTTATTAGACCCTTTTCCTAGGGTTCGGTGACGCTGAAAGGAAATATGTTAAAAGACAAATGCCTGACTGGAGAAAATGTTTATTACTACACACCCAGCTCTCAAAAATCATTTTTTAAAAAAGGAGAGAGATACGTATCCCAATTTAAAAAAAATAGGCAAAAATGTTAAGAGGCAATTCACAAAGGAAATACAAATGGTCAGTGAACACATGAAAAAATATTCAACTAAATTACTATGCAAAGAAATGCAGCTTGATAAAGGGGTGATTTTTCCTCCACCCATTTTGACAGGATTAATATTCTTGACATCAAAAGAAGGGGCACCAAATAGTTGCCCTTTGTAAAGGGCAAATTAGCCAAGTGTATTAAACAGCTTAAAAAATGCATGTTGAATCACTAATCATTAGAGAAATGCAAATCAAAATCACAATAAGGTATCACCTCACACCAGTCAGAATGGCCATCATTAAAAAAATCTACAAACAATAAATGCTAGAGAGGGTGTAGAGAAAAGGGAAGACTCTTGCCCTGTTGGTGGGAATGTAAATTGATACAGCCACTGTGGAGAACAGTACGGAGGTTCCGTGAAAAACGAAAGATAGAACTACCATACGACCCAGCAATCCCAGTACTGGGCATATACCCTGAGAAAACCGTAATTCAAAAAGAGTCATGTACCACAATGTTCATTGCAGCTCTGTTTACAATAGCCAGGACATGGAGGCAACCTAAATGTCCATCAACAGATGAATGGATAAAGAAGATGTGGTACATATATACAATGGAATATTACTCAGCCATAAAAAGAAACGAAATTGAGCTATTTGTAATGAGGTGGATGGACCTAGAGACTGTCATACAGAGTGAAGTAAGTCAGAAAGAGAAAAACAAATACCGTATGCTAACACATATATATATGGAATTCAAAAAAAAAGGAAAATGGTCAGAAGAACCTAGGGGCAAGACGGGAATAAAGACACAGACCTACTAGAGAATGGACTTGAGGATATGGGGACGGGAAGGGTAAGCTGTGACAAAGTGAGAGAGTGGCATGGACATATATACACTACCAAACGTAAAATAGTTAGCTAGTGGGAAGCAGCCGCATAGCACAGGGAAATCAGCTAGGTGGTTTGTGACCATCTAGAGGGTTGGGATAGGGAGGGTGGGAGGGACGGAGATGCAAAAGGAAAAAGATATGGGAACATATGTATATGTAAACTGATTCACTTTGTTATAAAGCAGAAAGTAACCATTGTAAAGCAATTATACTCCAATAAAGATGTTAAAAAACAAAACAAAACAAAAAATGCATGTTGAGCCTGCTTCATAAACTCCTCTGAAACAGTAGCTGTGGTTACTTCTGAGTTAGGATATGGGAGATTCTGATTTCTTCCTTTTGCTTGTCTGTAATATATAAATTTTCTACAGTGAACATGTATTGCTGTTGTAATAAAAAGTACAACAAACATGAACAAGTGTGGTGTTTTATATATCGCCAACAAATTAACAAAGCAGTGGGTTTAAGAGAACTGAGAAATTGGCCTTTCAGGTACCCCTTTCAATGATTGCCAGGAGGAATCTTCCAGATAAAAATTAGGATGCAACGTAAAACATTTGAAATTAGCCTAGTGATTTCACTAGGAAGCTAATACCATTTAAAGCGTTTATTCATTTGATATGTATTTTTGAACGCTTCTTAAACTAAGCACTGTAGGGTATACACAGATAGGTTAGACATGGGCCCCACCTCCTGGGGTTTAACATTTGGTAAGAAAGAGATGTATATGTGTATAATGACGATCTGAAATAAAAATACGGAATGTAATAAGCAAAGAAGATATAAAATGCTGGGAGAGTTCAAAAGAGGGGGAAACTATTCATACGTGAAAGCATCAGGATCAAAAGATTTCAGTGAACAAACTTCAGCTGACCCTTGAACAGCACGGCTTTGAACTGTGTAGGTCCAATTATACGCGGATTTTTTTCCACTAAATACGTACTACAGTACTACAAAATCCCATAGTTGGTGAATCCGTGGTTGCAGAACCACAGACAGCTGACTGTAAAGTTATACTCCGATTTTCCACAGCGTAGAGGTTCAGCGCCCCTAAGTCCCTCACATCCCAACACACACATGGTTCAAGGGTCCATTTTTTGTCGTCTCAGTAAATATATTTACAAATCATCAGAGCATCCTAGTGGGCACTTTCACTAAATAATTACATATGAAATGATGAGTTTACTATTTCTGTAATAAAGATTTGTTGAAAGAATCAACAGGGAACAAGCTCACGTCTCCCCTTATTCAGAAGAGGAAAGTGAATTGTCTTGTTTCCGACTGAACTAAATCCTTTCCCTGGAATTCGAGGCCCTAAACCGCGTAACCTCCACCCCGTCACCTCAGTTCCCTTAAATGCGCATGACGCCATAACCAGGTTAATGACCTGTGACCACAGAATGAACAGCCAGTGCTTTCTCACACTCTCTTGTTGTAGCCGCCAACTGAAATGCCAGGTGGCTCTTGAAATCCTGCTTATTTGAGGTGTTTTCTATCACACAGTTCCTTCCCTGGCCTCTTGCCACCTAACAGACCCTCCCTGCCTCTGTATGGTGGAGCGCAATTTGCACTTGTTAATGACAGCCTACTTGACACCTTGTTTCACACACATTTCTGTATTTGGCCCTGACATGACTGTAAACTCCTTGAGGGCTGGAACTGTGTCTTTTCCTTTTTTAAGGATACCCAGAGCATCTAAGACAATAAATTATTTTTCCTTAGTATAATCTTCAAGTATTTATTGAAATGAGGCCTTGGGGGGTTAAGTAACTAAGGACATACAATTTTCTAATGACATCGTATAGACGGAATCTCAGAGTTGGTACGGAAAAGTGGTACGTTCGTTTGGTATTTACATCTAAGGGAATTAAATTACCATATTGCCAAAATAATCTCATCTGTAAAAGACCCCAGCGCAGAGGCTCTGAGGACAGCAACACATCAAGACAACAGATTCTTATTAGTCGAAAATGTCCTCATCCTATGTCCTCTTCACTCCTTTTCCAAACCTAAGGGAAATTTTCATTATTGAAAATGAGAACACAACTTTGTTTAATCTCTTACTATTCTTAGAACAAGAATCTCTAATTATTCTCTAATTAAACTTTGCACTAACTCCTGAATGTTTTTAAAGAACCAATCTTATATGCATCTAAAAAAAAAATCAGTGCTGACACATCATAAATGATAGGTTGCCTAGAACATTATGTCAGATTTATGTCTATAAAATTGATTCTTTTCATTGTAACCTCCTTCTAGAATATTTATTTTCAATTTAGAATATATGTAGCTTATGATTCTCATGGAATCACTTTAAAAAATCACCATGTGGGCTTCCCTGGTGGCGCAGTGTTTAAGAATCTGCCCGCCAATGCAGGGAACACGGGTTCGATCCCTGGTCCGGGAAGATCCCACATGCCACGGAGCAACTAAGCCCGTGCGCCACAACTACTGAGCCTGTGCTCTAGAGCCCGCGAGCCACAACTACTGAAGCCCGTGTGCCTAGACCCCGTGCTCCACAACAAGAGAAGCCACCAGAATGAGAAGCCTGCGCAGCGCAATGAAGAGTAGCCCCCGCTCGCCGCAACTAGAGAAAGCCCGCGCACAGTGCTTCCCTGGCGGCGCAGTGGTTGAGAGTCTGCCTGCCGATGCAGGGGACATGGGTTTGTGCTCCGGTCCGGGAGGATCCCACATGCCGCGGAGCGGCTGGGCCCATGAGCCATGGCCGCTGAGCCTGCGCGTCCGGAGCCTGTGCTCCGCAATGGGAGACGCCACAACGGTGAGAGGCCCGCGTACCGCAAAAAAAAAAAAAAAAAAGAAAGCCCGCGCACAGCAACAAAGACCCAACGCAGCCAAAAACAAAATAAATTAAAAAAAAAGAATCACCATGTGTGGGACTTCCCTGGTGGTCTAGTGGATAAGACTCCACGCTCCCAATGCAGGGGGCCCGGGTTCAATCCCTGATCAGGGAACTAGGTCCTGCATGCGTGACACAACTAAGAGTTTGCATGCCGCAAATAAGAAGTCCACATGCTACAACTAAGAAGCCCGCATGCCTCAGTGAAGATCCTATGAGCCACAATTAAAACCCAGCACAGAGAAAATTAATTAATTAATTAATTTTAAAAATCATCATGTGCTAGGAAGGGTACTAAGTGCTTTACATGTTTTATCTTTTTTAAATCATTCAACAACCCTATTGCCCTATTTTTACAGCTTAGGGCTAAGGCTCTGAACCCATCCCTGACAGAGCCAGTATTTGCACCCAGATACTGTCTCATTCCACAGTCCAGGCTCTCAGCCACTCTGCTCTGGCAACTTTTCTTCTGCAAACACCCGTTTGCAGCCCTACATCACCCAATAGACAGGCTAAAGGGGAACTCAAGACAAAGCAGGGTCCTCAAAGGTACATAGTGACAACATAATCCCCTTACAAGACAATGTGAAATAAACCTACAAGTCTCTGTTGTAAGACCGGAATCAATTTTAATTAAGAGAAAGCCATGAACTAAATTGTTTGGTCTTAAAACTACTTTATTTATTCAGATGCTGTGTTGCAACACGCTTTAGTCTATGCTGACTTAAAAAGAAATTCCAAGATAGTGAACTAGACAAAGTAATAGTCAACTAAGACAAGGTAAGATGAATTTGACTAGTTTCTGTTTTCTATCAAAGGTGACAGATTTATCTGCTTTTCTGATACTCAAGGACATTCTTGCTGTCAAATTATTTTACCATAAACCCATTTTTATCCATCTTTTTTTTAAACATCTTTATTGGAGTATAATTTTTATCCATCTTAAACGTAAGCTCTCATGTTTATAAAGCCCCTTTCAAGTAATTATGAGAAGTCATAAACCATAGCTAGTGAAGGAAATAATGATAGCTCATAAATCTACACTTATTTTTAAGCATGTCAGGTGTTAACCAAACTCTACAGAATATTTTTTTCTTTTCCTATACAGAACAGTTCTTTATTTTTATAAAAACCTCACAATAACTTTTAATGTTTTGATAGTCATATTAAAACCCACTATTGGGCTTCCCTGGTGGCGCAGTGGTTGAGAGTCCGCCTGCCGATGCAGAGGACATGGGTTCGTGCCCCGGTCTGGGAAGATCCCACATGCCGCGGAGCGGCTGGGCCTGTGAGCCATGACCACTGAGCCTGCGCGTCCGGAGCCTGTGCTCCGCAATGGGAGAGGCCACAACAGTGAGAGGCCCGCGTACCGCAAAAAAAAAAAAAAAAAAAAAAAACCCACTATCTTGTATCTAAAGACTTGCTTGCATGGGCTTCCAGACAGATGCTTTGCGCTGAGCCTCTCCCTAACTGAGGTCAGTGCTCAGCTGGTTCTGCTGTGGTGCTACCACCCAGTTTTGGCCCCAGCCTGGGGATGCTCGTTCCGTCAGGAGACAGGGACTATGTGAGGCCAGGAAGGGTCTGTTTTCTCCATCAAGGTCAGTCTCATGTCAGTGGTTTGTGTCAGAATGACAATCTCACGGCAGGTGACACAAATGGTCACGGGCAACATTCAGCTTCTTTACTCCACGTATCTTTAGCTATAATAATGGATCCCAAAACTCAGTAGCTGGAAGCATAAGCAATTGTCATTGCTCACGGGTCTGCTGAGTGAAGTTCATTTGTCTGGGCTCAGTGTGACTGCTCTCAGCTGGGCTCTCCCCTGTGTCTGTCGTCAGCCGGCAGGTCGGAGGAAGATTGGCTGGTAGTAGGTGTTTCAGCTGGGACAGGTCATCTCTCCTCTATGTGCACCCTCCAACAGGCTGGCCTGATCCAGGAGGTCACAGGGGTTCGGGACCAAGTGGAAGCTGCAAGGCCTCTTGAGCTTAAGCCCAGAACTGGCCTCCATCACTTCTACCATATTCTATTGGCCAAATCAAGTCACAAAGCCAGTTAAGAGTCAAGGTTCCATCCCTTGATGGGAGAAGCTTCCAAGTCACATTTCATCGTAAGAGGGTGAAGCATGTGAGCCACCGGTAATTTTCCATGGTTAGGAGGATGCACAAAGGGCATCTTCACTCACTCAGCCCCACCAGGGCAATATCCCACATCCTCCCCTGGATCTTTGTTGCCTCTAGAACTGCCGCTAACCAGCTACGCGTGCAGCTCTGCAGGCCCTGTCCCTCACTCAGCCAACCCAGCCCCTCTCACTGGGGATCTTCTTCAGAAAGTCTCACCACACCTCCAGGGGATCGACCCAGCACCCCAATAAGGTGAGGGGGAACAATTTGGTAGCTCTTTGTTCTCTTTCTTGCAGAGGAAGCCCTCTTTCTTCTGTAGCTCCCATGGCTTTGCTGGTGACACGCTGTCAAGCCAGGTGAGCCTTCTTCAAACTGAGAAGGACCTGGGAAGCTAAGGGACCGGGGCCTTTCTCCTTTTGCACCTGGCCTTGGGAGTTTGGCATCTTTTTTTTTTTTTTAACCGTTTGCTCTCTCTATAATAATGTGGAGGTGATGTGATAAAAAAAGTTACTAGGCGAGAGTGCAAAAGACAAATACAGGTGGGATAGCCCTAGAAAGCATCTCTAAGGGGTGATATTAGAGCTGAGACGTGAATGCCAGCTCCACAAAGATCAGAGACAGGAGCAGCCAGTGCAGAGGTTCTGGGCGGGCAGAGCTGGGCCTGTTCATGAACTTAAAAAGGCCTTCTTGCCTGGAACGGGTGGCAAAAGAGGGTGTGGTCAGAGATGCTGGGGTCCAGGGCCAAGTCCTGCAGGACCTCTGAGGCCCCAGTAAAAAGGGTTTGAGCATGGGAATGACATGAACTGATTTTTGTTTTGCAAAGATCACTCTGGTTTCCCCGTGGAGAATGGGAGAGTAGAAATGAAGACACCAGTTCTGAGGCTGTGATATCCAGGCAAAGGATGACAGTGGCTATGATGAGGATGGTGGTTGTAAAAGGAAAGAAGTAAACAAATTCTAGGCACGTTTTAGAGGTGAACTTGACAAGACTTGCTGAAGGCTTGGATGTAAGGGCTGAGGTAAACAGAGAAACAGAGAACAAGCCTGTATTTCAGGAACACAAGAGACCTTAAACATCGCTTGGACCAATCATGTTTCTATATTCATTTTAATCAATTCAATTAAATGCAAAGTTGCTTTGTTTTCAAAAGCTCATCCTTTAGGCAAAAGGGGGAAAGGGAGAACTACGTAATAAATGACAGACAAGCCCTGTGTGTCACAGTTTGTGTTTGAGTGTGGAGGAGGGGCATAAGCCCTGCTAAGCGATCCCCTGTCACATTGCCGGGGAGAAGGGGGCCAGGGGTGGGAGGAGGTGACCTAGAATCACGTGAGCTTCTCCAAGATTCAACAGATTGAAGCAGCAAGTTCTGCACATGAAGCCAGATTTTCCTCACAGAAGGTAGTACATTAATATTTGTTTTGGTCCTTGAACCTGGACAGGAGTTGCTATAGACCTGGATGACTCCTGTCCAACCACCTTGGAGAAATTGAGGGAAAAAGGAGAGAAAGAGGCAGTGGGGAAGAGGAGGGGGTGCCGGAGAGAGAGAGAGCCCAGAAACAGACTGCTTTCTTTTCATGAACCCTAATTATCATTGTGCAGCAGAGACACTTGCAGATATGCAGAAGTGAAAGGGAAAATTAAACACTGTATTTTATGGACTTGGTGAAATAAATCAAACTTAAAAATTCTGTGTTGAGCTAGTGTTTAGGTTTCCTGGCGTAAGACTTGGCAAAACACTATTTTAATAATCCAGTGATTTAAATCTTGAATCTGTTTTTTTAGCTATGTAAATGAGCGCATGCACTCACATAATTCCCTAATAAAGCGGGGAAGTTAAGTGTGTGAGTGGCTGAGGGCAGGCTACTGCTCAACACAGCACCCTTGGTCATCTTAGAAGGACAGGAACCCCTACCATGTCATGTTGTGGTCAGTGGGAAAAAATAGTAGGACGCGATTTCCTAACATTTCCTCCTTTATTTAATAATCCTTCAATATTTTGGAGGATTTATTTTTGGAAAAAAGAAGGAAACAATAACCCTGTTATGAAAAACTGGTATTCATGTAATTTTTTTTAATATTGGTGTCCCATTAGGTTCATATGAGCAAGGTCGAATTTAGAGTAAAAATTATTCATATTTTTATATAATTTATATATGCACATGAAAACATAATTTTGAAATTATTGACAAACAGCAAGATGTATTCTTTAAATGATCAAAAGTAAATCAATTCTTAGGCTTTTCTGTTCCTTTCATCTTAATGAATCTCTTCAAGGGTATTGGTCTGCAAGGAAGACTCTGGATAGATACTGCCTATGACAAGGAATCTTTTCCCTTTACACAGATGGGTTTGAATAGGATGACCAGATCATTTCTTTCCAAGCAGGCACATTTTGAAGAGTGAAAGGAGGCTCTATGACTATTATAACAGGACAATGGGTATAAATGCCTGTGAGACAGCCCCATATTTAGCACATACAGCAAACAAACAAAGTATCGATAGAAGGACAGGACTTTACATATAGATCCTTTATATTTAGGATTGATTTCTAGGGATCAGACTGGGACCGATGTAACTATGGCCCAGTGAAAGTCCCAGATCACTGCTGCAACACTGTAAGCTTTCCTAAGAGCAGTGTTAATTGGCCACCTTATCTTCAGGGCCTGAGGCTCCCTCAGTGCCTGAGCTGTGTATCTTCTAAAATAACTCTCATGATGCTTGTAGGAGTTAATGTGCTTCTCTAAGCGCCTTTAACCAGAGCATGACTTGTGCTGTGTTCTAGGCAAAACTGAGTCTCCTGTTTCAACATATGTTTGTTACGTATTTAAGGTAAGGTTATAGTTCCTAGTACTGTTGTCCAATTTCTTCATGGTTTTATATTGGTCCCCATATAAATGAATTAATTAATATCACAGGTATCTTTTCATAAATAAAATAGAAAACTTCAATCATATAATATGTAGCCTCATGCTGTGTAAACATAATGGAATTTTAAAATGAATACGTGCGTGTGTGTGTGTGTGTGCGCGTGTGTGAGCTTCAGAGAATGTTGAAAGCATTGTTGGGCCTTAGGAGTCCTCGTTAAGATAGATTAAAAAATGGATGTATGACCTAGAGAGATCAAATGCTATATAACACTAAGGAGAACACATGCCCAAATTGACTTCTTATAAAAAGGGACATTTGTAAGTTGCAGCTGGCTTCCCGTTAATACCTTGGTAATTTACAAGGTTGGAGCATTTGACTTTGTGTTTTATTTGAAGATGCAAGAGAAAATAGAATCTTTCTTCATCAAATAATCAAGAGATTCTGAAGACCTAGAGCTTTATACACTGTAGGATAATACATAATATATATATATATAAACACACACATATATATTTTCTAATAAATATATTTTTAATACAAAAAATATTTATTGAGCCCCTCACACTGTTTTTACTTCTCGGGAAACAACCATTAACAAGACAGATAAGATTCCATGTTCCTTACATGAATTGTGGTGGAAAAGTTAATCGAGATGGGGATAGCTCCAAATATTTCCATCAATACTTCTGGTTTAACCAGTTGCAGATATGTTTAAGGATTCTTCTAGATGAGATGAGATGAATGCATAGCAATTTTTCATATGCCAATGCTATGTTCTAACTGGAAGATTAGATTTAATTTCTGTGAATAATTATCTCCTAATGGCTTAGCTGGATTGAAAACCTTCTGAAAATTCTTCACAAAATATTGTGTATTCAATATTCATTGATTCAACAAATACTTATAGAGTGCTACCACGTCGGAGGCACTGTCGAGATACAAATGAACAAAATGAATTCCCTTCTCTCATAGGATTTATATCCCAAGGGAAGTGATGGATAGTTACTTCAGAAATTAGTGACTAATATATGTCAGATGGTGACACATGGGATGGACGAAAATAAAGCTAGGAAGGAGATATTGCCAGGGTGGGTGCTGAGGGTAAGGCAGAGCGTGTGTTACTCTTTTATAAAGAGAGGTCAGAGGCCTCAATGGAACGGTAACATTTGAACAGAAACCTGAAAGAAGGAAGGGAGTGAATTATGGAGACACAGCAGGTAGACTGGAGACATTCAGGCAGAAGGAAAAGTTTGTGCAAGAGTGCTGAGTTAGGGGCTTCCCTGGTGGCGCAGTGGTTGGGAATCCGCCTGCCGATGCGGGGGACACGGGTTCGTGCCCGGGTCTGGGAGGATCCCACGTGCCACGGAGCGGCTGGGCCCGTGAGCCATGGCCACTGAGCCTGCGCGTCCGGAGCCTGTTGCGGCGGGGCGGGGAGGGGCGGGGCGGGGCGGGGCGGGGCGGGGGGTGGGGGAAGAGTGCTGAGTTAGGAATGTGCTTAATGTATCCAAGAAAACCACAACTGCCAGAGATGCGAGGGTCGAGGAGGGAGGTGGGGGATGGAGTCTGAGAGCTGGGCTGCCTCTAATTGCTGCGTGTAGCCAACCTAGACAGGAGACGCTGGCAATAGAAAGGTGCTCATTTGAAGAACAGTGGACACGTTAGAAGCAACTGCTCGACTCTCTTTTAGTCTGTTTATCCTATTAAATTCTTTCTAGGCTTTTCCTTTCTAATCCTTGTGATAAAAATATGTCAGCTTGGGCTTCCCTGGTGGCGCAGTGGTTGAGAGTCTGCCTGCTAATACAGGGGACACGTGTTCGAGCCCCGGTCTGGGAAAATCCCACATGCCGCAGAGCAACTAGGCCCGTGAGCCACAACTACTAAGCCTGTGCGTCTGGAGCCTGTGCTCTGCAACAAGAGAGGCCACGACAGTGAGAGACCACGACAGTGAGAGGCCACGACAGTGAGAGGCCCGCGCACCGCGATGAAGAGTGGCCCCCGCTCGCCGTAACCAGAGAAAACCCTCGCACAGAAACGAAGACCCAACACAGCCAAAAATAAACTAAAAAAAAAAAGTCAGCTTCAGGGCTACGGACATAAAATGAGATTTCTGAAATAACTTTGCTCTCCTGAGGGCATTTTTTTGGCAAACAATACAGCATCCACTCACTGAAGTGTCATTCAAAAAATAATTTATGAAAAATAAAGCAAGAACATTTATTCCCAGTTCTGGAAATCAATGGTCTGTTAAGTTACTAGACAAATGAAAGATTTTCTGGCCCATCTTCTGTATGTGTAGCTGTGTATATGTAATACGTATATTTGTATTTTTAAAAATCTATTTCTAGTACATGAAGAACCTAGCCCTAACTCAAACTGTATAAAATTTTTAAACACTCTCATTGGCAGGTGGGTTATGGATTGGTGGGGAAGACATTGGATACTTCCTTACAAGTTTAAGAAAAGTATCAATACCAAAGAAGAGGAAAAAAATAAAACCTCCAGAAGCAAGGAATAGTTCTCTCTTTTAGGTATGTTAATATATATCTTCATCTATCTATCTATGTGTATATAACTAGGTTCATATATTTTTAATTGCCTGTGAAAAGACATTTTTTCTGTCCTTATGCTTTTTATGTCCTTATGATGCTTGGGCATCATAGTGCAATGATTAAAGGCTTTGGGGTCAGACATACCTGAGTCTGGATTCGATCTTTGCCACGTTCAGGTAGGGAACCTAATCTCACTCTAAATGCCTGCCTCACAGAGAAACTGTACGTGTTATCCGACATAATATGTATGCAACATTCAGAACGGTATCTAACATGCAGGAATTGCTCAGATGAGCGTAGGGATTCTCACTTCTTAACTCCTCCCTCTTCTTTCGGTTCCTATGTTCAGTCAATCACCACTTTTCACCCTTCAAGAGAAAGGCTGAGTTTTATCACTTTATCTGTATTTCTTTTTTTTAATTTTTTTAAAAAAATTTATTGAAGTATAGTTGACTTACAATGTTGTGTTAAGTTCTGCTGTACAGCAAAGTGACTCAGTGAACATATATATATTCTTTTTCATATTCTTTTCCATTATGGTTTATCACAGGATACTGAATATAGTCCCCTGTGCTATACAGTAGGACTTTGTTTTTTATCCATCCTATATATAAGAGTTTGCATCTGCTAATTCCAACCTCCCAATCCATCCCTCCCCCACCCCCCTCCCCCTTGGCAACCACAAGTCTGTTCTCTATGTCTGTGAGTCTGTTTCTGTTTCATAGATAGGTTCACTTGTGTCATACTTTAGATTCCACATATAAGTCTTTTGTCTGTATTTCTAATACAATTAACTCAATCACTCATTTAGTCATCCAACCAGTACTTACTGAGTGCTCCAGGCACTGTACTGGGAAACAAAGAGTGTGCTGAAAAAGACAGAGAATTGTCATAAGCCTTTCAGTCTAAATAGTACTACCTTGAGTATTAAATTCAGATCAAATATCCCCTCAGTATCTAGCACAGTGCCAAACATGAGAGCATTCCAAAATAACCTTAGACTTAGTCTTGCAGAATTAGAGAAGTACCTAGAGATAATCCTGTATAAACCCCTTACTTTTATTTTTTTTTTTTAA
The DNA here is from genome assembly GCF_964374135.1 of Grampus griseus. NCBI lineage: Eukaryota > Metazoa > Chordata > Mammalia > Artiodactyla > Delphinidae > Grampus > Grampus griseus. The sequence continues at coordinate 6,668,355 of NC_139007.1, read as the reverse complement.
ACATCTTTATTGGGGTATAATTGCTTTACAATGGTGTGTTAGTTTCTGCTCTATAACAAAGTGAATCACTTATACATATACATATGTTCCCATATCTCTTCCCTCTTGCGTCTCCCTCCCTCCCACCCTCCCTATCCCACCCCTCCAGGCGGTCACAAAGCACCGAGCTGATATCCCTGTGCTATGCGGCTGCTTCCCACTAGCTATCTACCTTACGTTTGTTAGTGTATATATGTTCATGCCTCTCTCTCGCTTTGTCACAGCTCACCCTTCCCCCTCCCCATATCCTCAAGTCCGTTCTCCAGTAGGTCAGTGTCTTTATTCCTGTCTTACCCCTAGGTTCCTCATGACATTTTTTTTTCTTAAATTACATATATATGTGTTAGCGTACGGTATTTGTCTTTCTCTTTCTGACTTATTTCACTCTGTATGATAGACTCTAGGTCTATCCACCTCATTACAAATAGTTCAATTTTGTTTCTTTTTATGGCTGAGTAATATTCCATTGTATATATGTGCCACATCTTCTTTATCCATTCATCCGATGATGGGCACTTAGGTTGTTTCCATCTCCGGGCTATTGTAAATAGAGCTGCAATGAACATTTTGGTATATGACTCTTTTTGAATTATGGTTTTCTCAGGGTATATGCCCAGTAGTGGGATTGCTGGATCATATGGTAGTTCGTTTTTTAAGGAACCTCCATACTGTTTTCCGTAGTGGCTGAACCAATTCACATTCCCACAACCCCTTACTTTTAAATAAAAGTTTGTGGCTAAGCACAGCTTAATATTGTAAGGTGATGCTTCGAGGAGTATGAACAAAGTAGTTTTGTTTATCACATTAACAGACCTCTTTATTTGGTAGATGAGAAACAGTGACATTAGGACTTCATATTTTCAATGCTAGAAACGTTGTTAGAATCAGAGGTGGGACTGGAAGACATTGTTAAACACATGAACTTTAAATTAACTATGAATAACATGGCCAAGAAATTAAGTGAAAAGATGGAGAATTTTTAACAAAAACTTAATTTAATGAAAAAGAATCAAGTGGAAATTATAAGTATTAAAAACACACACAATAATTTAAGTAAATAAATGGATTTAACAGTCAATTGGACACAGTAGAAGAAAAGGTTGGTGAAACTGAAACAAAAGTCAGTAGAGGGGCTTCCCTGGTGGCACAGTGGTTGGGAGTCTGCCTGCCGATGCAGGGGACGCGGGTTCGTGCCCCGGTCCGGGAGGATCCCACGTGCCGTGGAGCGGCTGGGCCCGTGAGCCATGGCGGCTGGGCCTGCGAGTCTGGAGCCTGTGCTCTGCGATGGGAGAGGCCACAGCGGTGAGAGGCCCACGTGCCGGAAAAAAAAAAAAAAAGTCAGTAGAAATAACTAGCTGGAAGTATGAAGACCAATGAGTAAAAAATAGCCAGAAGATCATCTGAACAAAGTGAAATATCTACATATGTATAATTAGAGTCCCTGAAGGAGAGGATGTAGACAATAGGTTGACAGTACATTTGAAGAGATAATGGCCAATATTTTCCCCAAGATTGATGAAAGACATGAAGCTACAAATTCAAGAAGTGCTATAAATCTAAATGGGATAAATGCAAAGAAAACAACATCTATGAACATAATACTAAAGCTGCAGAAAATTAGTAGCATTTGGAGAAAAAAAGAGACATCTTCAAAGGAGCAGCATAAGATTTACAGCTTAATTCTCAAAAGAAATAATGCAAGACAGAGGCAATGAAATGAAGCCTTTAAAGTATTAAAAAGAAATAACTGCCAATCTAAAATTTCAGACCTCAAAATTATCTTTAAAGCAAAGAGAAAATAAAAGCATATCCAGATAACAAAAGTAAGCTATTTCATCACCAACACATCCTAAAAGAAAACACTAAATATAGTTTTTCAGACAAAAATAAAATAATTCTAAATGTCAGCACAAAATTTCAAGAAAAAAGGGAAATCAAAGGAAAGGATAAACAAATGGATAAAGCTAAACAGATTTTGACGCACAAAACCAAATATAATGAATTTTTGAATTTAAATTATATGTACAATTATATATATATTTATCGTGGAAATAAATGCTTGATTAATCTGAAGAAGGCAAGAATAAAGGACATAAGGTTTAGAAAGAAAAAGTAGAACTCTCATTTTTCATAGAAAACGTGTTGAATAATAGAAACTTAAAAAGAATTTTAATACTACTAGAATTAATAAGAGAATTCAGCAATGTTATAGATCAGTATATAAATATTATCTATATTTCTTTACTAGCAATGTTTAATTAGAAAATGAAATTTTCTTTTTTAAAAAACCATTTACAACAGCACTAAAAACAAAATAAAAGGAATAATTTTAATAAGGTTGTGTGACTTCTACACAGAAAAGTATAAAACATTATAGAGGTCATTTTAAATAACTAAATAAGTGGAGGCATTTACTATGTTTGTGATTTGGTAAATTTGCTATTGTAAAGGTACCAGTTTCCCACAGATTAATCCATTTCAATGCTATACCAATCAAAATATCAGAAGTTATTTTTAAAGTATGTATCAATCAACATGTAGATTCCAAAATTTTTCAATTTATTTTCAATAAATAATGCAAAGGTGCATGTCCTACATGATACCATATTTTTAAAAAAACTCAATTCCAACTGGATTACTGATGTAAAAGTAAACATAAAAGCACAACTTTACAATATAATATAGCAAAATATACTCATTAACTGATGATAAAAAAACATTTTAATATAGAACCCCAAAAATATGCTAATCATAAAATGAGTAAATTTGTTTTAAATTTATACATTTATATTTAATGTAACTTATCATTAAAAATTTTTTCTCTCTAATTAGTTTCTCTATATTTTTTACTACACAGTGCTTTGCACAAAATATATATTGTTGAAAATCTTGTTGAGTGTTGATTATTTAATCTTATGCTTTTGTTTAGTGACTCTTTTTTTTATAACTTTTCCATAACTCATGAAATATTTTAAGCATGTAAAAGCTTTTAAAATGCATTATTTATATTCTTTTTTATAAGCTCCCCTGCTGGATAGTAATGCTCCATTTCCATATCATAATGGCAACAATATTCTGAAAGAAATCTGAAACTATCTTTTTATGCTCATTATTTATAAACTATAGATCACAGAATTTTAGAGTTTGAAAGACTGGAATAAATGGATTGCATTGGATAATGTCTGCAGTGAAGAAAACTAGAGTCCAGAGATGTTCAAATCCATCAGCAACACAATTACTGTCATAGCCAAGAGAGTAGGCAGGGTTTTTCTCACCCAGAATGATGCTTTCTTTCTTTATATGTTTTAGCCATTAATAAAAATTCCTAACTACATAGTGGGTATTTGGAAAACAGAAAAATAATGCCTGAGACTCCTACTATTCTGACATAAGCATATTTTAGATATACACTTGTTATTAGATATAATAATAACATACCTAAAATCTTTAAGTGGATTTTATTCTTTAAGCATGAAGACAAACATTTTGTTTTGGTTCTAATAACCTGTATTCACAATGCCTACATAATATTCAGATGATTATGATTAGATGTAGTTAATCATTCTCCCACTTTGGACTGTTTAGGTGGTTTCATCTTTTTTAGGGCTAAAAACCATGATGCACATGTTTATGAATCTAGAGTTTTCTACATTTGAGGTTATGTATTTTCTTAAGTTATTGGTTCCCAAATTTCAACCTTCTTATGCCTCTTGATATATACTGCAAAATTACTAAAAAGCTTACAAAATCACCAGCAATATATAACATGCTGTTTCAATAGTGAGAAAGGGTCCTTTTTTTATTTATACAAATCATTTATATGATTTGTCTTCACTGAAAATAAACATTTTCCACATATTTCTTTTTGTTTTTTCTTTTTTGTAAATTTTCTGTCCCTATCCTTTTCCTTTGTAAATATGTACTTTAGTGTTTTTTGTGCCCCATGTACTACCTACCTATTGACCAATTGATCAATCGATCAATCTATCTTCTATAAATAGGATATTAATTCTGTATCTGTTATATTTGCTAAAATTTTTTTCGACTTTCTCCTGTAGCCTCTACTACTATTTCCATTTTCAAATAATCGAGTTATTTAAAAAATTATAAGCCTTCCTAAATCTACTGAGAAGAAAGGGTAACTAATCACTCGTACGGCTAGTAGATTTTCCTTCCTTTTCTTATTTTAGACAATGATCTGAAGGTGTTTTTGAGTGTTCCTTTTCATTATGAAGGTATCATCCTTCAATTGCGTCATAGTAGGGTTTATGAGGCTCAAGTTTAGCCTTCTATGGCTTTAACATCACACAGAGATCCCAGGCAAATGTCCATGGGGAAATTAACTGGTCCTAAAGCTAATTCCTTATTTTGTGCATCAGGATTGCAAATTTATATATTCCACAATTTGGATGTGCATATAAATGTAACTCCATTTCTCTGTAACTGACCTAATCTTCATGACCCTACCTACTCACTAGGAAGAAGGATTGAAATACCAAATTTATCCCCATCTGACTCAAATATTAGGGCATCCAATGATCTGGACAGATTATTAGCATAATCCTAAAGTAACCCTGCAACAATGCCTCATTCTCCATCCCCTATTTCTCTTCAAGGTGGCATTTGGATGTGTAGGAGGGAAGTGTAAATCACTGCATGGCATTGGGGGAGAGGGAGGGCCAGCCTCACGCTGGTCCTGGGATATGCACGGATTGGCCAACCACGAACATTTGATTGTCATTTATTGATTGTGATGGTAAGAACTTTTTTAAAACCGGCACAACAAGGACACCTAAGAAAACAGACGCTGGCTATAAACAACAAGTACAGTCATACTACGCATGCTGGATGAATCACAGCTCTGCACCTGCTCTGCCTGATGCTAATAAACCGCTGTCTGTCCCCTCTCGGCTCAGTCAGGATCCTTTGGCTTCTTCCAGCTGACTAGGTCTCTCCAGTCTGGTACTGGAGATCACTGTCCTGCCTTTGACTCCCCAGTTCCCCGCACAGCCCTGGACAAAGGGGCAGGCTTGCACTACATCCTAACCTCTTCCTTCCAGAGAAGGCCTCTCCCTTCCTCTATCTCTTTGCCTGGAACTGTAATGGTGACCTTCATGTTGGGAGAAAAAAACAGCTTACCAATAAGGAAAAAACTCAGGAATTTGTTTTAAAAATAGGTTATACTTGTATCATATGCAATGACAAAATAAGAAAAGGGTTTTATAAAATACTACAATAATAGAGCTTAAGGTATGCTTTAAAATAATGGATTAAGGTACTTCAAATCCTTGCTTCCTTCATGTTGACCCAAAGCAACAGATAATTCCTTGTAAGCTTGCTTCCAGATGCTCTATCTGTCCTTCATTCTGATACCATAAAAATCAAGATGAACCCACATTCTTACTGCTAGTCATTTCAAACTCAAGTCAAGTATCATATTAGGAAAAGACAATGAGTCAGCAGGAGTCATCAAGCAGGAAGTGGACCAAAATGCCCTACACTTGAGAGTAAGATAGACATTTATTGTTTTTTCCTATTTAGCATCTTTCTTCGGTAATATTGTATGGTTTTACTCCTAGGAGCCACCTCTGGCTCATGGACAGTCTATGTGGCTTGGCTGGAACTGACAGCTTTGTGACCTCCCTGGACACAGTGAGAACATTTCTCCTCCCTTGCTTCAAGGATGTGTGCATGGTCCAAGTCACCCCAGGATACCTAGAGCTGGACTTTTATTGGAACTATTGAGGAGAGAACTCTAGTTTTAACACCAAACCTAGAGCTTCTGGAGGCCACCTTATGTCGATGACTTGCTTGAAGATTATAACCAACACAAGACAAATGATATCTGGGAAAGGAGTGGGAGATCTCTTGAGCATCTGAATTTAGCAGTCTCCAAAGCAGAACCTAACCCTCAAGTTTTCCATAATGTTAGTCAATGAATTCCCTTTTCTGTTTTAGTCAATTTGAATTTAAATTTATATTACTCATAGACAAACAAAAAAAGCCCTGCTGAATAATGTAGAACTGCAATGCTTCTACTTTATACCACACCATTGCCAAGAATTTATCTGCCTCTCTTATAGTTTAAGTTCTTTCCAGAGGACTAAATTTAGATTTATAAGGAAATATTTTATATGCCATTGCTCCATGTAAGAGAAATAGAGTTTCTGTTTACTATCTCTCAAGAGATATCATTCTAATTTGGTAAAGAATAGTGCCTTGCAAACTGTGCATGTATAACAATTAAAAACAAACAAAGAAAAAAGCAAGCAGTAACAATTTGACCAGAAAGTACATATTAACCTCTGCCAGCAATGTCATTTCAAGTGCCAAAAGGCAATTTTTCTGCTACTTCAAATGTAAATGAAAGTATAGGGAGAGAAATTCCAACATTACCAGGAATAATTAACTACAATATTTTAAATATGATGGTAAAATGTAAATTATATCTAAAATATGTGATTGCAGACTGATGGATGACTTGAAAGCCTTTAGTAATATTTTGCTAACAAATTATTTTAAATATTATTCTAGAACATTTTTATATATTCCTAGAAGACTGTGGACCAAACTTATTAACTTTTAACAACAGAAACAACTTTTAACTATTATAAAAATGGCCTTTGTCTATATTAGAGTTTCTACAGATTCTGCAAAAGCCAAGATTTTCGTTTTCAATAATACCATCATAAAATCATGTGGGTCTTCCAGTTCATAGATATAACTATGAGCAAAATGTTAGGGTTCTGGAGTATCTCAGAAATAATTATATTTATCTTAAAAATAGACCATGCTTTCTACCTTTGGGGTTTGTTTTTTGTCAGAGTGGGCTGGGGAGATAGTGTATCATTACCAAAATTTTTTCGCATTCACCTGTAACTGTAACATGTACATCATGTATTGAACCACGTACACTCTGCTTTGAAAATTAGATATGCTTGACCTTTTCAAAGTCTGCTTTATGTAAAACAATTCTGAGTAGTCTCAAAAAAGAGAAATTTTCATAGCTCCTTACTGCTATTTATATTATTGAAATTAACCCAAGAAATCAAAGTTTTAATAAAATGGAGACTGAGTAAGCTATCTTCAAAATTTTAATATGAGAAAGCTAGTAGCTTTATAAAAATATACCAAGTTTGAAACTCAGTCTTTTATTATTTCAAGAAGTATGTATATAAACTTGGACTAAACACTGAATGTCTGAATTCATTAAGAAAGAAACACACTGCTTTCTTTTTACTCCATGTAATTCAGTTGGCAATTTATGATCAACAATAACCTTGTATCTTTCTTTAATAAAAATTAACTGTCAGCGTTGGAGCTTTCTTTTCATGAATAATTGACATAAACCACTCTTTGTGACTTACAAGTTATATTCTATTGATGCAGCAAAATTAATACTACCTCAAATTTTAAGCTTTCTTTAAAAGGAAAAAATTTAGAAGACACAATAAAATATAGCATTTTTATTTGTATCGGGTTTTTTTATGTGTGTTTTAAACACTATCCTGAAACTTTTAATAAAAATAAATCTACCTGATTGGTTTATATCCAAGTCAAAATGTTAAATGAAACAAAACATTTCAACAAAACTTGTTTCTTTGGCTGCACTTTTAGCAGAAGTGTAAAGTGAGAATCTTTATCTCTTTGTCTAAGATGTTGTTGACAGCATTTTATTTTTTTTAGTCTACAGAAATTTTCCTGATGTCACCCAAACCTCTTTGACTTACAGGAAGGTCTCTGTCAATGCATAAAGAGCAGGGATCTGGGGATTCCCCCCTCACTGACACGACTGCTCTCTTCCCTATGTACCCTCTTGGTATTATGTTTACTTTCTTTTGTAATGTTATCGCATCCTTTTAATTTATTTTTTTAATTAATTTTTATTTTATATTGGGGTATAGTTCATTTACAATGTTGTTCTAGTTTCAGGTGTACAGCAAAGTGATTCAGTTATACATGTACACATATTCACTCTTTTTCAGATTCTTTTCCCTTATAGGTTATTACAGAATATGGAGTAGAGTTCCCTGTGCCATACAGTAGGAACTTGTTGATTATCTATTTTATATACAGTAGTGTGTACATGTCAATCCCAAACTACTAATTTATCCCTCCTTCCCATGTTTCCCCTTTAATAACCATAAGTTTGTTTTCCAAGTCTGTGGGTCTGTTTCTGTTTTGTAAATAAGTTCATTTATATCATCTTTTTAGATTCCACATATAAGTGATATCATATGATATTTGGCGTTCTCTGACTTACTTCAATTAGTATGATAATCTCTAGATCCATCCATATTGCTGCAATTAGCATTATTTCATTCCTTTTTATGGCTGAGTAATATTCCATTGTATATATGTACCACATCTTCTTTAACCATTCCTCTGTTGATGGACATTTACGTTGTTCCATGTCTTGGCTATTGCAAATAGTGCTTCAATAAACATTGGGGTGCATGTATCCTATCAAACCATGTTTTCCTCTGGATATACACCCAGGACTGGGATTGCTGGATCATATGCCAGCTCTATTTTTAGTTTTTGAAGGAACCTTCATACTGTTCTTCATAGTGGTTGTACCAATTTACATTCCCACCAACAGTGTAGAAAGGTTCCCTTTTCTCCACACCCTCTCCAGCATTTACTGTTTGTAGATTTTTTGATGATGAGCATTCTGACTAGTGTGAGATGATACCTCATTATAGTTTTGATTTACATTTTGCTAATAATTAAGAATGTTGAGCATCTTTTCATGTGCCTGTTGGCCATCTGTATATCTTCTTTGGAGAAATGTCAATTTAGGTCTTCTGCCCATTTTTTGAAAGGGTTGCTTGTTTGTTTGATATTGAGCTGCATGCGCTGTTTGTGTATTTTGGACATTAATCTTTTGTCAGTTGCTTAGTTTGCAAATATTTTCTCCCATTCCGTGGGTTGTCTTTTCATTTTCTTTATGGTTTACTTTGCTGTGCAAAAGCTTTTAAGTTTAATTAGGTACGATTTGTTTACTTTTGTTTTTATTTTCATTACTCAAGGAAGTGGATCCAAAAAGATCTTGCTGCAGTTTATGTCACAGAGTGTTCTGCCTATGTTTTCCTCTAAGAGTTTTGTAGTATCCGGTCTTACATTTAGGTCTTTAACCCATTTTAAGTTTATTTTTGTGTATGGTGTTACAGAGTGATCTAAGTTCATTCTTTTACGTGTAGCTGTCCAGTTTTCCCAGCACCACTTACAGAAGAGGCTGTCTTTTCTCCATTGTATATTCTTGCCTCCTTTGTCATAGACTAGTTGACCATAGGTGTGTGGGTTTACCTCTGGGCTTTCTGTCCTTTTCCATTGATCTACATTTCTGTTTTTGTGCCAGTACCATATTGTCTTCATTATTGTAGCTTTGTAGTATAGTCTGAAGTCAGGGAGTCTGATTCCTCCAGATCCATTTACTTCCCTCAAGATTGCTTTGGCTATTTGGGGTCTTTTTTGTCTCTATATAAATTTTAATAATTTTTTTCTTCTAGTTCTGTAAAAATGCCATTGGTAATTTGATAGGGATTGCATTGAATCTGTAGATTGCCTTGGGTAGTATAGTCATTTTGACAGTATTGATTCTTCCAATATAAGAACATGGTTTATCTTTCCATCTGTTTGTGTCACCTTTGATTTCTTTCATCAGCATCTTATAGTTTTCAGATTACAGGTATTTTGCATCTTTAGGTAGGTTTAACCCTAAGTATGTTGTTTTTTTATTGCCATGGTGAATGGGAATGTTTTCTTAATTTCTCTTTCTGATCTTTCATTGTTAGTGTATGGAAATGCAACAGATTTCTGTGTATTTATTTTTTATCCTGCAACCTTACCAAATTCTTTAATGAGTTCTAGTAGTTTTCAGGTAGCATCTTTAGGATTTTCTATGTGTAGTATCATGTCATCTGCAAACAGTGACAATTTTATTTCTTTTTTACCAACGTGGATTCCTTTTATTTCGTTTTCTTCTTTGATTGCCATAGCTAGGACTTCCAAAACTATGTTGAATAAAAGTGGTGGGAGTGGACATCCTTGTCTTGTTCCTGATCTTAGAGGAAATGCTTTCAGCTTTTAACAGTTGAGTATGATGTTACTTGTGGGTTTGTCATATATGACCTTCATTATGTTGAGGTAGGTTTCCTCCATGCCCACTTTCTGGAGAGTTTTTATGATAAATGAGTGTTGAATGCATCTATTGAGGTGATCATATGGTTGTTAACTTCAGTTTGTTAATGTGGTGTATCACACTGATTGATTTGCAGATATTGAAAAATCCTTGCATCCCTGGGATAAATCCCACTTGATCATGGTGTACAATCCTTTTAATGTATTGTTGGCTTTCATTTGTTAATATTTTCTTGAGGACTTTTGCATCTATGTTCATCTGTGATATTGGCCTGTAATTTTCTCTTTTTGTGGTATCTGTCTGGCTTAGGTATCAGGGTGATGGTGACCTCATAGAATGAGTTTGGGAGTGTTCCTTCCTCTGCAGTTTTTTGGAATAGTTTCAGAAGGACGGGTGTTAACTCTTCTATAAATGTTTGATAGAATTTACCTGTGAAGCCATCTGATCCTGGACTTTTGTTTGCTGGAAGTTTTTTAATCACAGTTTTAATTTCAGTACTTGCGATTGGTCTGTTCATATTTGCTATTTCTTCCTGGTTCTGTCTTGAAAGATTGTAACTATCTAAGAATTTGTCCATTTCTTCTAGGTTGTCAATCTTATTTGCATATAGTTCCTTTTAGTAGTCTCTTATGATTCTTTGTATTTCTGTGATGTCAGTTGTAACTTCTCATTTTTCATTTTAAATTTTATTGATTTGAGCTCTTTCGTTTTTTTTCTTGATGAGTCTGAAAAAAGTTTATCAATTTTGTTTATCTTTTCGAAAAACCAGCTTTTAATTTCATTGATCATTTCTATTGTTTTCTTCATCTCTATTTCATTTATTTCTACTCTGATCTTTATGATCTCTTTCATGCTACTAACTTTGGGTTTTGTTTGTTCTTCTTTCTCTAGTTGCTTTCAGTGTAAGGTTAGGTTTTTTATTTGAGATTTTTCTTGTTTCCTGTGTAAGATTGTAGTGCTATAAACTTCCCTCTTAGAGCAGCTTTTACTGCATCCCAAAGGTTTTGGACGATCATGTTTTCATTTTCATTTGTCTCTAGGTATTTTTTTATTTGCTCTTTGATTTCCTCAGTGATCCATTTGTTGACTGGTAGCATATTGTTTAGCCATCACTTGTTTGTGTTTTTTACAGTTTTTTCCTTTTATTTCCAGTTTCTCTTGATTTCTAATCTCATAGTGTTTTGGTCGAAAAAGACGCTTGATATGATTTCAGTTTTCTTAAATTTACAGAGGTTTGCTTTTTGGCACAGCTTGTGATCTATTCTGAAGAATGTTCCATATGCACCTGAGAAGAATGTGTATTCTGCTGCTTTCAGATAGAATGTTCTATAAATATCAATTAAGTTCATCTGGTCTAGTGTGTCATCTAAGGTCTGTATTTCCTTATTGATTTTCTGTCTGGATGATCTGTCCATTGATGTAAGTGGGGTGTTTAAGTCCCTCACTATTATTGTGTTACTGTCGATTTCTCTTTTTATGGCTCTTAGCATTTGTTATATATTGAGGTGTTCTTATGTTGGTGCACATATATTTACACTTGTTATATCTTTTCTTAGATTGATCCTTTGATCATTGTGTAGTGTCCTTCTTTGTCTCTTGTAACAGTCTTTATTTTAAAGTCTATTTTGTCTGATGTAAGTATTGCTACTCCAGCTTTCTTTTGATTTTCATTTGCATGGAATACCTTTTTTCATCCCCTCACTTTCAGTCTGTATGTGTCCCTAGATCTGAAGTGGGTCTCTTGTAGACAACATATATATGGATCTTGTTTTTGTATCTGTTCAGCCAGTCTATGTCTTTTGGTTGGAGCATTTAATCTATTTACATTTAAGATAATTATTGATATGTATGTTCTTATTGATAGTTCGTTAAGTGTTTAGGATTTGTTTTTGTGGGTCTTTTTTCTTCCCTTCCTCTTTTGTTCTCTTCTCTTGTGATTTGATAACTATCTGTAGAGCTGTGTTTGAATTGCTTTTTCTTTTTTTGTGTGTGTATCTATTGTAGATTTTTGGTTTGCAGTTACCATGAGGTTTTGACATAGCAGTATATATATATTATATATATATATAAAATATATATACAATATATTATATATATATAATATATATACAATATATATATTATATATATATATATGATTGTTTTAAGTTGCTGGTCTTTTAATTTCAAATGCATTTCCAATATCCTGCATTTGTACTCTCCTCTTCTCATGATTGATTGTTTTGATATCATATTTGTGGGTGGATGATTTCCTACCTTTACTGTATGTGCCTTTACTGGTGAGCTCTCCCATTTGTAAGTTTCTTGTTTCCAGTTGTGGCCTTTTCTTTTCTGCTACAGAAGTTCCTTTAGCATTCATTTTAAGGCTGGTTTGGTGGTGCTGAATTCTCTTAGCTTTTGCTTTTCTATAAATCTTTTGATTTCTCCATTGAATCTGAACAAGAACCTTGCTTGGTACAGTATTCTTGGTTGTAGGATTTTCCCTTTCATGAGTTTAAGTATATTGTGTCATTCCCTTCTGGCCTGCAAAATTTCTGCTGAAAAATCAGCTGATAACCTTATGGGGATTCCCTGTTTGTTATTTATTGCTTTTCCTTTGTTGCTTTTAATATTTTCTCTCTGTCTTTAATTTTTGTCAGTTTGATTACTATGTGTCTTTGCATGTTCCTCCTTGGGTTTATCCTGTATGGGACTCTCTTTGCTTCCTGCACTTGGGTAACTGTTTCCTTTCCCATGTTAGGGAAGTTTTCAGCTATAATCTCTTCAAATATTTTCTCAGTCTCTTTCTCTCTCTCTTCTCTTTTTGGGACCACTATAATGCGAATGTTTGTGTTTTAGTGTTGTCCCCAAAGTCTCTAAGACAGTCCTCATTTTTTTTTCAATCATTTTTCTTTATTATGTCCTGCAGCAGTGATTTCTACCAGTCTGTGTTCCAGCTCACTTATTCATTCTTCTTCCGCATTTACTCTGCTATTGATTCTTTCTAGTGTATTTTTCATTTCAGTTATGGTATTGTTCATCTCTGTTTATTCTTTAAATTTCTAGCTCTTTATTAAACAATTCTTGTATCTTCTCAGTCTGTGCCTCCATTCTTTTTTCGAGATCTTGGATCCCCTTTACTACCATTACTCTTAATTCTCTTTCATGCAGATTGCCTATGTTCACTTCACTTAGTTGTTCCTTTAGGATTGTTTCTTGTTCCTTCATCTGGAACATATTTCTCTGTCATCTCATTTTGTCTAAGTTTCTGTGTTTGTGGTTGTCATTTCTCAGGCTGTAGGTTTGTAGTTTCTCTTGCTTCTGGTGTCTAGCCCCTGGTGAGTGAGGTTGGCCCAGGGGCTGTGCAGGCTTCCTGGTGGGAGGGACTGGTGCCTGCCCACTGGTGGGTGGGGCTGGTCCTTGTCCCTCTGGTGGGCAGGGTCATGTTAAGGGGTGTGTTTAGAGGCGGCTGTGCACTCAGGATGACTTTATGCAGCCTGTCTGCTGGTGAGTGGGGCTGTGTTCTCACCCTGTTGGTTGTTTGGGCTGAGGTGTCCCAGCACTGGAGGCTGCAGGGTGTTGGGTGGGGCCAGGTCTTGATGCCAAACTGGTGACCTCCAGGAGAGCTCACATTGATAAATATTCACTGGGTCCTCCACCACCTGTGTCCTTGCCTGCACAGTGAGCCACAGCTAACCCCTGCTTCCCCAGGAGACCCTCCACTATCCACAGGTAGGTCTGTCCCAGTGTCCTATGGAGTCACTGCTTTTCCATGGTCCCAGTATGTGTGAAACCTTGTGTGTGCCCTCCAAGAGTGGAGTCTCTGTTTCTTCCAGTCCTGTTGAGCTCCTGCACTCAAGCTCCACTGGCTTTCAAAGCCAAATGCTCTAGGGACTCCTCATCCCAATGCCAGACCCCCAGGTTGGGGAGCCTGACATGGGACTTAGAACTCTCACTCCTGTGGGAGAAACTCTGTGATATAGTTTCCAGTTTGTGGATCACCCAGCCAGAGAGCATGCAATTTGATTGTGTCACGAATGTACCCCTCTTACCATTTCGCTGTGGCGTCTTCTTAGTATGTACGTAGAATATCTTTTTTAGCAGCTTCCAGTCTTTTTTGGTTGTTCAGCATTTAGTTGTGATTTTAGTGTTTTCATTAGAGGAGGTGAGCTCAAGTCCTTCTATTCCACCATCGTCTCCCTCTCCAAATTTGTTTTAATTTCACAATTCAATATTAATTTTCAAGTTGAGCTCACTGGGAAGACATGCATGGCACAGACTAAGGACAGAAGTGTCCTGTAAATGTCTGGAACTGTGAACCCCAGAGGCAACATGTCCAGTCTCACCAACCACTTCTGAGCAGGCTTCTCCTGCCTCTTTCCCAATTGGCCACCTCCACCCTCGCCTCTATCCCATTCTTTTAAGTTTGTTACACAAGAACCAATTTGAGAACAAAAAATAGTTTATTTACTTTGCATTCCCGATATTTTGTAGTCCCAGGTCTATTTTAATATTTGTAAAAGGAATGAATAGGTAACAAAGGTTAGAAATAGAAAGATCAACAAAAATGTAGAGTCCAGGTTTACACTCTTCCCTCTGTCACTTACATGTCACCAACATTGGATAAAGCATTTCAGCTCTCTGGGTCTCAGTTTCCTAAATGGTAAAGTGATAGAGTTGGACTAGATAATATCTGAGCTTTTCCTGACCTAAAACTTCTATGAACCTCTGAGAGGGCTACTGTGTAGACACCTTTGGGACAAACATTCCTAAATGTATACCCTATTCTAATGTCTTATAGCTGTAAGAAGATAAAACTCCCTGAACTTAATATCTTTTCTCTCCTGTTTAAAATCCATCAATATCCTCTATATCTTTTTTCCACATCTATGTGATGCCAGTAATAAATAAATTTAATATCACTGTGAGCTCTGGAAAGGCAGATTTCATTCAGGTTTTTATATCTTCCTTAGTGATTGCAAATAATATGGATTCAACACCTGTTTATTGAGTAAGTTGTTAAAGAATGCTGATCTTTAACCTTTTTCTTTTTATAAAATAAAATAATAATAATTTATTTGTTAAACTTATTTTTTAATGTTTTAACCTTTTTCCATTTTCCCTTTTCCACTGATTCCAACTATACAAGGGTCCTGCATGCTGAATCTATATCTTTATCAGTAATATAAAATTTTAAAATTTTAGTCCAGATAAATATTGACTCATGAGCCTTGTAAGTAATCATTGTCTACTCTCCTAAATCAAGTGTACCAGCATAGGGTGAGTAATTATATTTTGGTACCTAATTCTTGCCTTAGCATAACTAAGCCTACCCACATCTGCTACTCACAGATGAAAAATATAGAAAATGATTAAAAATAAGAGTGAGGAAATCAAGAAAAAACAATCTGAGAAGAAATTCAAGCAAGAGAATTAAGACACCATTGGCAGTTTTCTTTTAAGATTGAAAGGCATAAAAAGACACATATAGTAAAAAGAGAAAGATACTACAGGAAAAAATTGATGCTGTGAGAAAGGATATGATAAAAATGTTTCTCAGGTCCAACCCTAGAAACCTAGGTAGATATTTCTATTGGAAATACTTGCCTTAGTCCAATTTTTTCTACATTTCTTTTCATGTATCAAAGCAATCAGAGGATGTGAAAGTGTTTTGGATTAATTAGTAGTCAATGATTTTGAAATGCTTCTAAACACAGATTCTTAATTAGAATGGGAAAAACGTACTAGGACGTCCTGTTAATGGAACTACTGACTAATTGAGAAAAAAAGTGAGCTAGAACACTAAGACTAGGAGCTTTCAGGGTATATGGAGAAGTTCAAAGTACATAACCTCAAAGTCAAGAATATGGAAGGATAAGAATGTTTTGGACATATTTAGAAAACTGAGATAGGAGAGGAGGTAGTTCTGTGAATAGCAGGTTGAAATATAAGTAATTCAGAGCCTGGCTGATGCAAGAGAGAGAGAGAAAGAGAGAGAACGACAGATTGGATGTGGCAGCCTGCTTACATTATGGAAGTAGAACAAACACACAGAAGAAACAAGAAAGAATTCATCCTAGTAAAAATAGGTGGCAACGTAATAGAGAGTTTTCAAGCACAGTATCACCAAAATGACCTTGTGGAAAGATCTTAGCTCTCATGGGAATTCAGAGGGCCTGGTTTTGAAGTCTCAGCCTTAAACCAAAATAGCTGAGTGACCACCGGCAAGGTATTTCTTATCTAGGATCATTCAGTGGTATACACTTCAGCTTGCATTGACCCAGTTCTGAGCCAGGCACAGCCAGAAGTGGGAGGGGCACGGCTGTGAGTGAGGTCTGACTTTGCCCTCAGGGAGCTTAGATTCTAGAGGAATAAACCCGATAAGGGCTTTCTGGTTCAGAAGAGAAAGATTGAGTGTTAACTAACACACTGTGAATCTTGAGAAAAGAAACAATTATTCTCCCTTTGGGGAGCAGAAGAGAAATGTTTAAAACTGGCTTAAAATACAGGATAAGCAAAGGCTGAACGTCATTTCAGGGCTCATGAGCAGACTGATGTCAACTGGAGTGTGGGTTGTAGTGCAGATGAGTCTGGAAAGTTGTTAGAGATTGGGCCTTGCAAGAAATGTCATGTTTTGATCTTTTGGCAACTGACTGCAACTACAAATTTTTTTCAACATGCATAATCTGATCTAACCATTAATCTCAAAAATAGTTTTCAAAATTGGCTATTTCAACAGCTAAATGTATGTCACTAGCTATTTCAAAGGCCATTTAACCAATTGTGTGGCCATTTGCAAATTGAAAGTTAATATAGCACATTGTTTAAGGACAAACTCCAGAGTTAGACACTTGGGTTCACATCTCACATCTGCCACTTATTAGGTGTATGAATTGGGCGTGATACTTAATCCCTCTGTGTCTCAGTTTCTTCACCTATAAGATACATGTGCATGGCATATAGCAATCATTCCACAACCGTAGGCTGTATGAAAGGAAAGACAATGACCATCACAATGATATGAAAGAGAGAAGGAATAATGAAGGTCATGTGCAAGTGAAAAAACCCACTGGGATTAATCAATGAATTCTGTAACGTTGCAGGATATCAAAATCAACATATAGAAATAAATTGTGCTTCTATACACTAACAATGAAATATCTGAGAAGAAATTTTTAAAAATCTCATTCACAACAGCTTCAAAAATAATAAAATACTTAGAGACAAGTTTAACAAAGGAAATGAAAGATTTGTACAATGAAAACTAGAGGACTTTAGTGAAAGAAATTGAAGAAGACATGAACAAATGGAAAGATACCCTGTGTTCATGAAGTGGAAAAAGTAACATTGCTAAAATTTGGTCTATCCAAAGCCATCTCTAGATTCAATGCAAACCCTATCAAAATTGAAATTATATTTTTCACAGAAATAGAAAAAAAATTCCTAAAACTTGTATGGAACCACAAAAGACTTTGAATAGCCAAAGCAATTCTGAGAAAGATGAATAAAGTCAGAGGCATCACACTTGCTGATTTCAAAGTACAAATCTCTAGTAATTAAAACAGTATGATACTGGCAGAAAACCAGACACGTAGACCAATGGGACAGAATAAAAGGCCCAGAAATAAAGTCCTACATATATGGTGAACTAAAACTTGACAAGGGAGCCAAGGACACTCAATGGGGAAAGGATATTCTCTCTAACAAATGGCATTGGAAAAACTGGATAACCATATGCAGAAAAATGAAATTGGACCCCTTTCTTACACCACTCACAAAAATTAACTTGAAATGGATTAAAGACTTAAACGTAAGCCCTGATACTGTAAAACTTCTAGACGAAAATATAAAGAAGCAGCTGCTTGACATTGGTCTCGGCAATGATTTTTTTGGATATGACACCAAAAGCACAAGCAACAAAAGCAAAAAATCTATAAATAGGACTACATCAAACTGAAAAGCTACAACAGGGCTTCCCTGGTGGCGCAGTGGTTGAGAGTCTGCCTGCCGATGCAGGGGACGCGGGTTCGTGCCCCGGTCCGGGAAGATCCCACATGCCGCGGAGCGGCTGGGCCCGTGAGCCATGGCCGCTGCGCCTGCGCGTCCGGAGCCTGTGCTCCGCAACGGGAGAGGCCACAACAGTGAGAGGCCCGCGTACCTTAAAAAAAAAAAAGAAAAGAAAAGAAAAGCTACAGCAAAAGAAATAACTCATAAAATGAAAAGACAATGTACAGAATGGGAGAAAATATTTACAAATTGTATATCCAACAAGTGGTTAATATTCGAAATATATAAAAAACTCATACAACTCAATAGCAAAAACAAACAAGCAAACAAACATTTAAAGTGGACAGAGGAACTGTATAGACATTTTTCCAAAGAAAAAGAACCACAGGTCCAAATGGTCCACAGGTACATGAAAAGACGGTCACTATCACTAATCACTGGGGAAGTGTTGATCAAAACCACAATGAGATATCATCATTAATTGTTTTTCTATCGCTTTTAGCATCTTGATTTCTTATCAAGAGAAGCAAAAATTCAAGAATTTAAATATATATTATTCGGATATATATTATATATATTTTTTGATCAAGAGCAAACAAGTAAATAAAAAGCCCTTTTTGCATGTATTAAAGCAGTGATTCTTGACACGTGGTCCCCAAAGCAGCAGCAATAAAATCACCTGGGCCTTATTAGAGATGTAACTTCTCTTGCCTCACCTCAGACTTACTGAATCAGAAGCTCTGGGGTGTGGGTCCAGCACTAGGTGGTTTAACAAGCTCTCTGGGCGCTCCTGGTACACACTGACATTTGAAAACCACTACGAGCTAAGGTTTTGCTCTACCTTGTAAGGAGCTTCTAGGGGTACTCAGGGAGAGGAATCCTTGCCCCTTCACTGCAAAAGTTTATGCAACCTAAGTAACTGGAGTAGGTAGAGCTTGCTCATTTGAGAACCCACCTTTTGTCCCAGGGAGGAGACACCATGCCACTCTGGTAGTTATGTCACGTGTATTTGCATCTCATCTTCCCTAGGAGACAGGGCAATGTTTCAAATGGGAATATACTTTTAATCATGTATGCTCTTTTTAAGTTCTCAGCTAAGTTCCTTATAGTGCCAAAGAGAACTTGAGATTTGTGCTGGGGATGAGAAAATGTTAATGCAAAATAAATCCATGAAGAAGATAAATAAACAAAAAGAAATATTAAAACGACCACGATGGAAAAAAATTCTAAAAGTCAGCAAAAGCAAGCAACTTTAAAAATTTCTCTTGCCTTTTAAATCTTAAAGCACAAGTGGAATTTACCAGCTAGAAGATACTGAAGCAAATAGTTTCGTGAGAGTGAAAAAACGACAACACATTTATTTAGCTAAGAATAGAAATAGCAGTTACAGTACCCTAGATAAAATTACAAGGACTGTAAATCTTTATCCTTTAGGGTATACTGCTGGGATTAGGAAGAAAACCTACTTACGATTTATACTTTTAATAGTTCTGAGATTTCTAAGGGTCTTTCCTTTTTACTCCTTATATCTGCTTTGCCCAACCTTCTACGGTGTTTGGAGGATACTTTCTATAGTGCAAATACACTGTATAAGCATGATCTATGGTCAGTGTCTCAGTAACAACGACATCTTATTAATGCCTATTGTCAAGATACAGTGTCTTGTCGAAAAAGTTTTGAGTCCAAATTCTAAGTATTTCAGAGCAAATAGCGTCAGGAAATGGAAGAAAATTCAGTCAGCTGTGAATTTGGACTGAAGGGTTTTACCAGCCTGGTGAGACTTGGTGGGCTCAGCTGGGAGTTCCTAAACACAATAGCCAAGCAACCCCTGTGTCCTCGGCTTACATACAGACAAAGCACAGCATAGGTATTTCAAGAATACAGTGAGAAAAAGGGACATTTTCTCTGAGACTATAAAGAGCCATGAAGCTCCATCCACAGAGAAACTCAGTGCTGAATAAAGACAAGGATCTGGATAGACTGAGCAATAATGGTTTAATTTTTTAAAGTTATTTTAGCCTTTATTATCTAGTTTGGTTGTTTATATTGATCAGATTCACCAGGTAATCACCCAATTCCCCAGACAGCTTTGAGTTATAAAATGGACAGAAGCTGTTTACCCAGGGCAAAAATAAATGAGTTTTCTGCTGTGGGACCCACCTAATAATTCATAATGGAGTTGATCAAAACTAAATATCCTAAAAACCTTGATGCAAAAGTATTGTCAAAAGTGACAGTGACACACGAGTGTTTTTGGAGATGATGCGAAAAACATCTAACCTAAAGAGAAAAATGAATCTCTTGGTGAAACTTTAAGATTTATGGAATTGAGTGGAAAAAAATTTTTTCTTTAAGTTTCACTATAAGCCTCTTGAATTTCCAAGTAGGCAACTTGTAAAGCCAATCTTGATGAGAAGGTGATCATTTAAAAACAAAGACAGAAGTCGAGTAGAATAAAAATGATATGGAATGGACCTATGACCTACAATTATTTATGTTTCCTGCCCTTAACTTTCTGATCTTGATTCCTTAACCACCTAGAGGAAATTCCAAATAGGAAGGTGGTAAATGCAGGGAAAGCTACTGACGGCGCATATTCTCTGTTGAATACGTAGCCTTATACTCACACTTTTACCTGGCTGGGACATGCCTCACCAATATAATATGTGCACACTTCCTTTCTGACCCTGAATTTCTCAGCTCTCCTGAGCAGAAGGTAGCTTTGATTCCTTACAAAGAGCCCTGATATATTTTATCCTATTAAATCCTAAAACCTCTGTGAGATGCCAAAGAGGTCATCAAACCCCTTGCACTCTACAAAGAGAGTCAGCAGAGTTCAGCCCGAGTTTGCAGCCAGGTTCTGTCCCTTAGTAGCTGTGGGAATTTGAGAAGTCACTTACCCTCTCTGTGCCTCAGTTTATTCATCTGTGAAATGGGGACAAAAACAGTACCTCCCTCAAAGGGTTGTTGTGAGGTTAAAATTAGTTAATATTTACATGTAAAGTGCTTAGAGTCCTGCCTGGCACGTAATAGGTGCTAAACACACATGAGCTGTTTGTACTCGATTTAGAGTCAGGCCTAACTGTGAATCCCAGTTTCATGGGACCCACTGGCTGTGTACCCTGGGAAAAGTCCCTTTATTCATCTGATCCTTGATTTCCTCGTGGGTAGTTTGGAGGTTACAAACTAAAATAAAATCTCACAGAGGCGTTGTGAAGATTTAAGGGGATAAAATGTGTCACAGCTCTTTGTAATCTGTAAGACTAAAAACTGTCCAGGACGGTTGAGGAGTTTTGGTGTCAGAAATCAAATGTCCACACGTGATGCTGACCGAACTAGACAGCCTGTTTGCAGACCCTGAGTGGGGAATGCAGTCCAGACGGGGCTGGTAATACACGAATGTAAAATTGATCCCAATGCATCAGGCTATCAAAGCCGCACCTACCATAGGAAATGAAAATAGTAAAAATTTCACCTCTTACACAACGACCATAGCTTTCATTTCAGTGTGAGCGTGATTCCCACTTACAAGACAAGTATGTAATCAAACAATGTGTGTAATCAAATGTTGAGAAAAGCTAATGAAATACTACAAAATGTCAACTGTAAAATTAATTTCAGTGGGTCAAATTTGAGAATCAGAAAAGGGAAGTTGGTTGGGAGTAAGGTCATCCTGATAATTAGCCATCAGAAAAAGTCTCGCTGAGCATGACTGAGGTCACATTGAGGTTAGTTGCTAAGCTTCTGAATTATCATGAATCAGAAAGTGAATAGTAATCAGAAATCAGTGGAGAAACAAAAGACTTTCAGCTATGCAACATAAACAATAGAGGCTTACACTTTGACAATAAACACTTTCTTCAAGTCTCCAAATACAAGGCAATGGTGACAAGCCAGGCAGAAGTGGGTGAAAGATTGAGGAGGGAAGGAACACAGCTTGACATCTGGTGAAGGGGCCATTTTAAGGGTTCCTATACAGGTATGGGTTTCCTCTAAACCAGGCAGGAAATGAAAGTCTCATCCCAAGGCCAATGGCATTTTTTCCACATGGTAAGTGATTTCCCCATAATTGTGTCCAGACAAACACACCCATGACTGGTTGTGGTGGTACCTGGTGGGTCCTGTCCCGCAGTCCGCTTGGTCAGGGGCTCTGACTGCCTGCAGTACTAATTTTGGATGTAGCTGTCAGTAAATAAATGTGTAATGAATAAATTTTATATATGTTTTACCCAGTAATTTATTAAGAACATAAAGGAAGGAATCATGTCTTCTATTTATATTCTTTATAGTGTATTTGGCATAATTAAACATACTTGTAGGCAATTGTTAAAATTTAATTGAAGACCAGCAAGGACCTACTGTAGAGCACAAGGAACTATACTCAATATTTTGTAATAAACTAAAAAGGAAAAGAATCTTAAAAAGAATATATATATGTGTGTGTTTAACTGAATCACTCTTCTGTACACCTGAAATGGAAACTAACACAACATTGTAAATCAACTATACTTCAATTAAAACAAAGAAAAACAATTTAATGTGTCCTATTTGTATTCTTAGGGAATTACTTTATGGTCATAAAAACGTTATTGATTGCTCATTGACTAGCAAAACTGTGAAACAAGATAGTTTATGGCAATTATATGAAATAAAGCAAACAGCAAAAATATATGAGTTGACCATTTTCATGTACTTAAGTTTTATCTAAAACAGAAATTAATTATCAGAGGACTTATATTCTTATCTGGTATTGCCACTGACTGGCGATCTGAACTTGGAAATTTCACTTTCTATTCACAGTGCCACAGAGTTGGCTATTATATTAAATGAGATAATAGATAGGATTGTACATTGCACGGTATTGACCTGGAATTGTGGCTTGCTCACTGTAGACAGAGTGTAGAAAAGAGACAATTACCAGTTTTCTTGGATGACTTAATTACAGTTGTAGAAAACCCCATTGATATTCCTTGATCTGCCATTTATTGACCTTGGGGAGTTGTTCACCCGAGCGCCAGATTCCTCATGAGTAAAGGAGAGATCATTCATTCACACTTCCTCTGATTGCTTCAAAAAATAAGTACGGAAACACATGTCAAGAGCTCAGCTCAGGGCCTGGCACACAGAATGTGCTTCTCTGTGAGCTTTTCATAGTCCTTCTCTCTTCCTCTTCCTTCTGCTGCTTCTACAACAGATCCTCAGGGTGGAGGACAGGGGACACTGAGGTGATTCAGGACGGGAGTCAAAACTACTGTGTGTGATGATGGAAGAAACAGCAACAACCGGGTCTCACCCCGACTTTTCTAACTCCTTCCCATAAATGAATTCGGTCTTCCTGCCCATACTTTTTCTTCTTGTTAGGGAGGTGGCTAGTCTTGATACTGCAAAGCCAAGAACATTAATTCTAGCCAAGAGTTTGGCTGGCTGTGCAACACAGATTTTCCCCTTAAATATTACTGTAGGGCTTAATTTCTTTATCAATATGTCTGATGATTTTACAGGTGTTGAGTAAGGACTAAGAAGTGGGGCAAAGAATAACTAAGGCAATAAACAGAAGGAAAGCATGTCTCATACTCCCTAAAAAAGTCTATAGAGGGAAATATACTCAATATTTTGTAATAACCTATAAGGGAAAATAATCTGAAAAAAATTGGACGTATATGAATGTGTAACTGAATCACTTTGCTGTACACCTGAAACTAACACCACATTGTAAATCAACTACACTGCAGTAAAAAATTAAAAACAAAGTTTAAAAGGTCTATAGAAGAAGAATAGGAGACGGTCAAACCTGAAACTCATCCTTAATTAAGTCATAAAATACATCCTTAATTAAACCCTTGATTCCAATGACAGTAAACCTCTGGAAATTGACTTGATGCACTGATAATTGTAGAGCGCCATCTAGTTTTGGCGACTAGAACTGCAACTGAGTCTTCTGATTCCCTAAGGCATGTGAAATAAATTTTCTGAGGGGTGGGGACAGAGAAACATTTTCCTGTTTTGAATTTTTTTAATTATTAAAATTCTAAATTACATCCATTGATTCCCTATCAGCTCAGAAAAATAAGCATGCTTTGCAACAGCTGTTTGTTGACATACTAGAGTTTCTAAGGAAAAAATAAATGACCCATAGGTAAATATGATACCAAACAAATCATAATATCAAAGATTTGTGTATATTTTAGACAATGTCAGCCCTTCCAATATGAACTTTTTTTCCCCACAGCTTATGGATCAGCTGCGTAAATTTACAGTGAGTGTAATCTAGTGTATAATGAACTCAAGCATATTTTAGGAACAGTCAAATTTTTAATAAAATCAATATTTTATAAAAAGAACAAGATTTCACTTAACTCAGCAGTTTTGGTTTCAAAAGTATATTTTAATCTTGAATGAAAAATTAAGTTATCGTTCTCTGAAAATATTTTAAATCAGAGAATGCTCTTGCTGTCTTCATTTTTCCTTGCCTTAGAGATTACATTATTCATTTTGGCTAATAATATATATTACCCTTTAAGGTCAACTTAAACACTTCTCAATTGGTTTTTTATTTTTGAAGAAACAATTATTTTTATTGAAAAATGTGAAATTGAAATATTATATTTATTGTTTTTTTTAACATCTTTATTGGAGTATAATTGCTTTACAATGTTGTGTTAGTTTCTGCTGTATAACAAAGTGAATCAGCTATACATATACGTATATCCCCATATCCCCTCCCTCTTGCATCTCCCTCATTTGGGTTTATTGTGTATATGTAACTAGTTGGAAATAATTTAAAGAAATGGAATGACAATTTAAAAATGTCATTTTGAAAGACATTTTAAAAGTAGGATTTTTAAAAGAAGAAATCCTTTTAAAAGAAGGACTTTTTTAAAAAGAATCAGAATACAGGTTGATTTAACTAAGATGAATTCCATTTATAAAATATGCCCTTTGTATTGGCAACTCACCATGGCATTCATGTTATATTTCTACATAAGCTTTAAAAATATCCATTAGCTACAATGAGGTTAATCATCTCTAGTCTGACAAAGATCTTTCAAAAAGAAAGATTACTATAGGAAGAAATATGACAGTGCTTCAAAACCATAATAGTTTGAATTTATATAGCATTGTGGTAGCTTAAAACAATATTTAGGGGCTTCCCTGGTGGCACCAGTGATTAAGAATCTGCTTGCCAATGCAGGGTACATGGGTTTGATCTCTGGTCCAGGAAGATCCCACATGCCGCAGAGCAACTAAGCCCGTGTGCCACAATAACTGAGCCTGCGCTCTAGAGCCCACGAGCCACAACTACTGAGCCAGTGCACCACAACTACTGAAGCCCATGTGCCTAGAGCCCGTGCTCCGCAGCAAGAGAAGCCACCGCAGTGAGAATCCCGCGCACCACAACGAAGAGTAGCCCCCGCTCGCTGCAATTAGAGAAAGCCCCCGTGCAGCAACGAAGACCCAATGCAGCCAAACATAAAATAAATTTTAAAATAAATTAAGTAATTAAAAAACAATATGTAATAAATCACTCATCAAAAAGGAAGGATTGTTTCTCTGACAGAACAATATGCTTTGTGTGAGAGACCACGTTAACCTTTATATTTTCTATTCTTCAGTTATTCTATATACAATTAATGAAACTTCTGGACATCATTCTTTTGTTATTGGAGTTAAAAACGTGTTTGTTACTCCAGGAAAATATTTAACGACCTGGTGCTGGGGTTCAGTGGGTATTGGGAGAAGTGAGGTCCCAGCGTTCAAGCTACACAGCTTTGAAGCTTCTCAGAAGCTGAAACAATCGGGTAAAACTGATCCTGACGAGAGGCAAAATGAATCCGCCTCAGTGTAGTAGCTTCCACAGTCCCGATGAATTGCTTCCCCACCTCCTGATCCAAGCACGCAGTGCTCTAGAGAGGATTCAACACTTCGGTCAGTTTTTCTTAAATAATCACCTTTATTTAAGGCCAACCCTTCAAGATCATATCATATTTTTAGTTTCCATGGAAATCATATTTCCCATCTTCTCCCAAATATTGCTTAGGGTTCTAACCCAAAGCAAGTATTACTGAGTCAGTTTCGGGTAAAAAAAATTATACATAACGATGATCAGGAAGTAAATTCAGGGGGACAGGTAAGAGGAAAATGGTCAAATCGCTGGCTTTCCAAACAGGACAAAACTCGAGTTTTAGTAAGGGACAAACCGTGGAGTGATCAAGTTTGTCAAAATAAAATCAGAATGTTTTGGACCTCTGAATGAAATTTGCAGATATAGTTACATTTTTATTTTCAAGTTAGTTTTTGTTACTCAAAGCAAATATTTGAAATGTCAAGGACTAAAAGTATTTGTAAACAATTTACAAGCATGAACATATGTCTTACTTTTGCAAAGAATTGTCCAATTTTTGAAAATATAATTTAATTTGTAAATATTCTTCTCTCCAAAATAGAATTGCTCTATTCTTATGCTTTCCTGCAATTCAGGAACTGTCTTTGAACA
Source organism: Grampus griseus (assembly GCF_964374135.1). NCBI lineage: Eukaryota > Metazoa > Chordata > Mammalia > Artiodactyla > Delphinidae > Grampus > Grampus griseus. Next base: position 6,641,692 of record NC_139007.1, on the reverse strand, counting down.
CATAACTGCCTAAAATTTATTACTTAAAATTTTTATTCATATAGATAGAAAATTAAAAAATGATACTTGGAACTATACTAGAGTCCACCCATGTAATAAGTGCTCCGAAAGAGTGTATTTCTCAGAATCAGTAGAAATACAAAACTTTTTAAGTCTTCTGTAAGAAATTTGGGAAAAAAATTCTCATCTTTATGGAAGGACTGCAGCAGCTGGCAATAAGACAAAAAAAGGATCCTTCATTAGAACCAAATGCACAAAGGCATGGGCTTTGATCAGTTATCTAAGATTGATTCTCTTGGGATCATGACAAGTAAGCTTATGTCATCTCATCAGAAAGAATCCTAAAGCAAGTATTAAGTTTTAGGAACTTCTTCCTCTTGCTTTGTAAGTTGGATCACGTCCCTGGTTATTGCTGTAAGGAGTTTTCTCTAACCCAAAATTTCCCTGGGGATAGCAACATTCTATTAATAAAAATGTCAATTAATGGTATCTTGAAACTAAGCAGGTTCCATGATAAATGTGTGAATTTTATAACAATATCACCAGTCAAGTCTTCAGTTATATGGAATCTTGTCATTTAGTGTTGACTTGCTATCAGAAAGCGACCAGACAGCAGGAAGAGGAAGAGGTGAAATCGGGAAGGAAGAAATAGAGTTGTATGCGACATAGTGGCCAACCTGAGCAGCAGGGCAGGGCTGACAGAATGGGTAGAGTGCTGGCTTGGCAGGAGGTGACACGCCTCTCACATCTCTTGAGAAATACAACAGCCCCATAGTTGAAGCATCAGTTTCCCATTGGCTCTGTTTTTTCCCTTCACCTAGAATAGAGATGGCTAAGAGGCACATGAAAATATGTTCAACATTGCTAGTTATTAGAGAAATGCCAATCAAAACTACAATGAGATATCACCTCACACCTGTCAGAATGGCCATCCTCAAAAAATCTACAAGCAATAAATGCTGGAGAGGGTGTGGAGAAAAGGAAACCCTCCTACACAGTTGGTGGGTGTGTAAATTGATACAGCCGCTATGGAGAACAGTATGGAGGCCCCTTTAAAAAACTAAAAATAGAGCTACTATATGATTCAGCAATCCCACTCTTGGGCATATATCCGGAGAAAAACTTGGTTCAAAAGTATACATGCACCCCAATATTCATAGCAGCATTCTTCACAATAACCAAGACATGAAGTGACCTAAATGTCCATAAACAGAGGAATAGATAAAGAAGATGTGGTACATATATACAATGGAATATTGCTCAGATATTAAAAAGAATGAAATAATGCCATTTGCGGCAACATGGATGGACCTAGAGATTATCATACTAAGTGAAGTAAGTCAGACAGAGAAAGCCAAATATCATATGATATCACTCATATGTGGAATTTGTATCAAAGATACAAATGAACTTATCTAGAATAAAGCTGTAGTATTTGATCAAACATTTTCCCTATTATATTTATATTTGTCCTGAAAATAAGTTCAATCAAACACAAAAAATAGTCCCAAAACATTGACGTTAATGAAAAAAGTCAAATCTATCAAGTGAACTTTAATCCTTCCTTGATTTATATTCCTATTGTAACGATTGGAATGGTCAGTGGTTCCAGAGTTTAGGCTGACCTAACAATGATGGAAAGATTGATCAAACTGCCACATCATCTCTATGATATTTTTGATCCACTCCTCTGTCGTTTTAAAACAAGGGACCACATTTTTTCATTTTGTTCTGTTATAAATGTATACAACAAATGGAGCTTTCCATTAATTATAAGATATAAATAATTCAAAATTAATATACATACTAATGCATACTCTTAAAGACTGCAGACCTATTACAGTTTCTTTTGTCTGCCACAGTATAAGCTGAAGATAACGTTGTGGACATTTTTATTCTCTCTGGCCGTCCAACACGTGAATTCCTTTTCCATGTTTGGGGAATTCCCACCACACAAGGCTGAACTCCTCCCACTGTAAAGGCTGAAAATATGAGATAGTCTCTCTCCCAGCTAAGTGCACAATGAAGGAAGCAGTGGCGTTTTCACCAGACTATTTCTGTGCTGTGATTTAGTCACCGTTCCTTGTTACAGCTAAGTGCACAATGAAGGAAGCAGTGGCGTTTTCACCAGACTATTTCTGTGCTGTGACTTAGTCACCGTTCCTTGTTACAGCTAAGTGCACAATGAAGGAAGCAGTGGCGTTTTCACCAGACTATTTCTGTGCTGTGATTTAGTCACCGTTCCTTGTTGTATAGCCACGAAGAAGTTGGGTGAGTTACCCTGTATCTGTTTAACAAAACCATTTTCTGCTTCCATCAAGCCGAGTTAGTTTCATTTGCTGAGCGATAGAGTGAATGAGGAGACATGGTTGCAGACCACGATCCATCATGGGAATAGGAGGCCTGCCTGGAATTGAGAGCAGTGAAAATATAGCTTATATTAATTGATGGAGCCTCAGGAACTCAGAACATCAAATTATTTACTAGGTTATTGAGATGAAATACCCACTGAAGACAAGGCTTTGGGGAACTAAGTGGCCAGTCTTCTGGAGCAAAGTGAAGGGCATAAAGAATTAAAGGGCTACAGAAGGGACCGTTATTTCTAACAGCACCGTAAAGTTTTTACATAAAGAGAATGACAAGGTCAAAGCAGATAGCCAAGGATAATTCTGCTTCTTATTTATGGAGCAAATTTACGTATTTGCTTGACTTTGTTCCCTGGACATGTATTTCCTTCAAGGAAATTTATAGTGGGATGGGTACCTGATAAAGCACTAATATTGACTAAAGTCAACTCCTTTCACAAGACCTTTAACATGAATTTTGCATTATGTTTCCCTATATTGGAAAGTTAACTGATACCATTAAATGATAATTAAATCAAACATAGGTGAGGAAGTAAGAACACATGTAACCTTTACCTGTGTTCAAATATCCAGGTCCAGATAAGTGAATGAAGTCATTTATTAGGTGGGTTAAGATATAAGGCAGGTTTCAGTCCCTGAAAATGCAGGGCAGTTAGGAGGAAGGAGTGAGTAGGAAACTGAATTTGAGTATTCAAGGTTTGAACACTGGAGAAAGCCCATCTGACCACCAAGATTAGCCCCAGGGAGAGGAATAAGTGTTCAAAGTTGGCCCCGGCAAGGCTCCAGCCAGCGTTGACACAGAAGATTTAATTTTAGAGGCAGGGTGAAATAGCAGGGGAATCTGGTTAGTTGTCCAATTCAGAAGTAAGCAGAATCCCCACCCCCTTGACATTCCCTAGGGAAGGAGGGCATACATTAATTAGCTGTGTTCAAGCTGATGTCTCAAGAGGCTGTATTAGTTAAGAAAACAAGAGAACTAAAACAACTAAGGGTTAATATACAAGATATGAAGGTGGGAACCCAGCCTGGTAATCCAGACCTGTACAGAAGCTGAGCAGGGAATATAAAGATTTAATATTACCACAGGTAACTGATAACACAGTCTCAGAACAGCGCAGGAGTTATGGCAGTGCATAACTGATACAGAAAGCAAGGCTATTTTCAAAGCCCCAAATGACAAAATTCCCTGCCTCGGCTGTAAAAATGGACTCTTCAGGAGGTAGATTGATACTGATTTTTAAAATTGTGTGGCATCAAGATGACTGAAGAAAACAAAACAAGACAAGGTTTGAAAAACCACCTCAGAGATAAAGCTTGGAGATTTTGTCATCGTGTTTTAGAGATCATGGGAAATGGGAGTGCTGCAGAAGAACAGAGGTGAGTAAGTACAGCCTCAATTTCCAAAAAAGAAAAATAGGTAAATCACTTAAAAAATTTTAAAGTAGATTTTAAAATAGAGGTATCAAGAGGATGAAAAGACAAGCCACATATCGGGAGAAAATATTTGTAAAAGACACATCTCATAAAGAACTGTAATTCAAAATACACAGCTCTTAAAGTTTGACATTAAGAAGACAAACAGCCTAATTAAAAAATGGTCAAAGTCCTCAACAGACACCTCATCACAGAAGATATACAGAAGGCAAGTGAGCATATGGAAATATGCTTCACATCATATGTCACCAGGGAAATGCAAATTAAAATGACCGTGGATACCACTACACACCTATTAGAATGACTGAAATTCATAATACTGACAACACCAAGTGCTGACGAGGATGTGGGGCAACAGGAACTCTCATTCGTTGCTGGTAGGAATGCAAAATGGTGCAGCCACTTTGAAAGACAGTTTGGCAGAGTCTTACAAAACTAAATAAACTCTTACGATGTGCAATCCAGGAATTGTGCCCCTTGGAACTTACCCAAAGGAGCTGAAAATTTTGTCCACCGAAAAACCTGCTTTATTCCTAATTGTCAAAACTTTATTCATAATTGTCAAAACAAGATGTCCTTCAGAAGGTGAATGGATAAACTGTGGTCCATCTAGACAATGGAATAGTATCCAGATAGAAGGAAATGAGCTCTCAGCCATGAAAAGACATGGAAGAACCTTAAATATATATGACTAAGTGAAAGAAACCAATCTGAAAAGGCTCCATACTGTAGGATTCCAACTATTTGACATTTTGGAAAAGGCAAAAGTATACAGACAGTAAAAATATCAGGATTTGGGGGTTGGGGGAGGGATGAATAGGTAGAGCACAGAGGATTTTTAGGGCAGTGAAAATTCTCTGTATGGTACCATAATAATGGGTACATGTCATTATAGCTTTGTCCAAATCTATAAGATGTACAACATCAAAAGTGAACTCTACTGTAAACTATGGACTTTGAGTGATAATGGTGTAGCAGTATAGGTTCCTCATTGTAAAACTGAGAAATTGTACCATCTGCTGGGAGATGTTGATAATGGGGCATGCGATACACACGGGGACAGGAAGTTTATGGGAAATCTCTGTACTTTCCCCTCAATTTTGCTGTGAACCTAAAACTCCAAAAAAAAAAAAAAGTTGCAATAAGAAAGATGTTTAAAGTAAATCTTGAAGAAAAAAATAGAGGTAGACCTTGCTGCCTGGGGAAAAATGTTCATTTGGATCATTAAATAGAGGAATTATGAAGTTTGGGAAAGTTGTGTAGTAAATACGAAATGAATTAGTGAGTCACTTAGATAAGATATGCCAAGAGAATATCATTTCCTTTAAAAAAAAATAGGGTTTCTAGACTGGTGGTAAATAAAGAACCAAATGTATAGTGTACCTTGAACTGAGCCAAAGTATTTGATTTAAACCTTTTTTTTTTTTTTTTTTTTTGCGGTACTCGGGCCTCTCATTGCTGTGGCTTCTCCCGTTGCGGAGCACAGGCTCCGGACGCGCAGGCTCAGCGGCCATGGCTCACGGGCCCAGCCGCTCCGCGGCATGTGAGATCTTCTCGGAGCGAGGCACGAACCCATGTCCCCTGCATTGCCAGGCAGACGCTCAACCACTGCGCCACCATGGAAGCCCTTAAACCTTTCTTGATAGGCCCATAGAAAAGATGATGACATGTCAATTGAGTAATAGTGTCAATATTTACAGTGAAACTTGTTTGGAAAGATGCTACACATTGGATATGAAGTTGAAACATTTTTTCTGACTATAAAGTGTCCTCAGATAGTAAGGATATTAATTTTTAAATTTTTTATGAAAATATAACCGGTCAGAAGGCTTACGATGGAGTTAATGCAATGAATTTAAAAGTATATATAATCATCAAATAACTCCATATCTTCCCATTTTTTCATAATTTTCACATCTTCATCACAGTTAGTTCTGTCAAGTAGGCTTTGATGGGGGAGAGTCAGATGGAATTGAGGTTTTTATCTTGCCTTGGCCTGCATTTCATGGCACCCTTGTGTTCTCCTTGTTAGATGTGATATAATGGATAACAGTTTTTCCAACATCATGAAATCCCTCCTCTGAAAACAGGACCACCTGGGATATCTGCTTTCTCTTTTTACAGGTTCTGATAAGAATGAGCCCTGACGGCACCTCCTCTATTTCTGTAGATGGTTTGTGACCGAGTTGCTCGTCTTGCTTTGATGTGCAGACATTCATCTTGAGAAGTGAATCTGGAATACAGAATCTTTGGTGCGTGGGGCTTTCTGAAACTTTTGTTACTCTTGCTTTCCAATCTCCTAAAAGGTGGGTCTGCCCCCAGGAACTGTCCTTTGGTCTCATTTTTCCTACTGGTCAACCCTCTGCTTTGATGATCTTGTCTAATCTCCTGTTTCCTACCATCTCCTCCGTGAGAATGAATCTCAACTCCCTTTTCTAGCCCTGACCTCTCCTAATCTCCAGATTTACAGTGTGAATGCCTGGGTAGCTTTACAGAATACCCAACTTAACATTTCCAAAAATTATTCTTTACTCCCATACTTTCATTTCTCAGAAAAAGAAAAAATTTTGCTTTTACATGAAAAAAATGTTAGCAGTGCCATCACTAATACTATATTCCCGTGCATTAATCGTGAAAGGTCAGGTCTTTTCTTTAACTTCTTTGTTGTAGACTATGTTGCCTACAATAATACATTTTACTTTAATAACTTTGTATATCTATATCTATATCTATATATATCTGCCTCCTCATGTTTATTCTAAAGCTACTCTGTTGTTCAGGCTCATTTTGATTAGACTATTTCAATAGTTTCCCATTGGATTCCCACCTAGAAGGCATGCTATATATTGTTGCAACACAGATTCTTGAAGCATAGGGATATGCAAATCAAAATTACAATGAGGTATCACCTCACACCAGTCAGAATGGCCATCATCAAAATATCTACAAACAAAAAACGCTGGAGAGGGTGTGGAGAAAAAGGAACGCTCCTACACTGTTGGTGGGGATGTAAATTGGTGCAGCCACTATGGAGAACAGTATGGAGGTTCCTTAAAAAACTAAAAATAGAATTACCATATGACCCAGCAATCTCACTACTGGGCATATACCCAGAGAAAACCATAATTCAAAAAGACACATGCACCCCAATGTTCGTTGCAGCACTATTTACAATAGCCAGGACATGGAAGCAACCTAAATGTCCATCAACAGAGAAATGGATAAAGAAGATGTGGTACATATATACAATGGAATACTACCCAGCCATAAAAAGGAATGAAACTGGGTCATTTGCAGAGATGCAGATGGACCTAGAGACTGTCATACAGAATAAAGTAAGTCAGAAAGAGAAAAACAAATATTGTATATTAACACATATATGTGGAATCTAGAAAAATGGTACAGATGAACCTATTTGCAAAGCAGAAATAGAGACATAGACATAGAGAACAAACGTATGGACACCAAGGTGGGATGGGGGGTTGGAATGAATTGGGAGATTGGGATTGACATATATACACTATTGATTCTATGTATAAAATAGATAACTAATGAGAACCTACTGTATAGCACAGGGAACTCTACTCAGTGCTCTGTGGTGACCTAAGTGGGAAGGAAATCCAAAAAAGAGGGGATATATGTGTAAGTGTAGCTGATTCACTTTGACGTACAGCAGAAACTAACACAACATTGTAAAGCAGCTATACTCCAATAAAACTTAATTTTTAAAAAATCACGATATTAAAGATAAGGGGCTTCCCTCGTGGTGCAGTGAATCCACCTGCCAATGCAGGGAACACGGGTTGAGCCCTGGTCCGGGAAGATCCCACATGCTGCAGAGCCACTAAGCCCGTGCACCACACTACTGAGCCCACATGCCACAACTACTGAAGCCCGCGCGCCTAGAGCCTGTGCTGTGCGACAAGAGAAGCCACCGCAATAAGAAGCCTGTGCACCGCGACAGAGTAGCCCCCGCTCGCTGCAACTAGAGAAAGCTGGAGCATGGCAACAGAGACCCAACCCAGCCAAAAATAAATAAATAAATTAATTAAAGAAATAGCCTTTAAAAAAAAAGATAAGGAAGCTGAACAAATGTACTCTTCTTCACCTATTATAGTTACCTCTGGTGCCTTCATCTGACACACCAAATCAAAGAATAAAAAATATAAAAAAATAAATTAAAAAAAAGCATAGGGATAATAATGTCACTTTCCTACTTATAACTCTGAATGTCTCCTCATAGTTTACAAATTCAGCATAAAATCATCTGACATCTTGACAGCCCCCCTTATCCTACTGTTTAAAAATATTGTTTTAAACTTTTTATACAAGTTTTAAAGGTTAATTTCTATTTACAGTTATTATAAAATATTAGCTATATTTCCCATGTACAATATATCCTTGTAGCTTATTTTACACCTAATAGTTTGTACCTCTTACTCCCTTCCCCCTATTTCACCCCTTCCCCCCATTCCCACTGGTAACCACTAGTTTGTTCTCTATATCTGTAAGTCTGCTCCTTTTTTGTTATATTCACTGGTTTGTTGTACTTTTTGGAATCCACACATAAGTGATATCATACAGTATTTGTCTTTCTCTGTCTGACTTATTTCACTTAGCATAATACTCTACAGGTCCATCCGTGTTGCTGCAAATGGCAAATTTCATTCTTTTTTATGGCTGAGTAATATTCCCTTGTATATATGTACCACATCTTCTTTATCCATTTAGCTGTCAATAGACACTTAGGTTGCTTCCATGTCTTGGCTATTGTAAATAGTGCTGCAGTGAACATTGGGGTACACGTATCTTTTCAAATGAGTGTTTTGGTTTTTTCGGGTCCCCTCACCCTGACTTTTGACTTCATCTTCCACCATTCATCCCAGAGATGAGTGACGATGTCTCTGTAGCACTTGCATTCAAATCCCTGGATGTTTTGTCAACATTTGTATTGCTGGGGCCCAGTCTACTTACGGAAGCTAAATCTCTAGGAGCACAGGCCTGGAGTTTTCAGGTTTAAAAATCTTGTTCCATATTCTAAAGTTTTAGAACCATTGTCCAAAATTCAGACTAAATTGACTCTTTGCATTGACTGTGCATTCGTGCCTCTTTCTCTTGTTCATGCTCTTCCCTCTTTCCAAATGCCCTCTTCCTTCCAAACTCTACCTATTAAATCTTACCCATTCTTTGAGAAGTACGCATACCACATGCTGGGCTCAGGGTAGGGGAGTAGGTCAATAGATATATTTACTATAGGTCAACAAATACATGACTTTCCTTCTTGGCAAATTCCTCAACTTCTCTAAGTCACAATTGCTTCAGTGTCAAGAAGAATGTGTTTAACAAAATGACCCCTAAAGTAATGGTAACCCTCTAAATTATCATTCCTATTCTTACATTTCTTTTGATGCTTATCATAATCTGTCTAATGTTATTTTTATACTTGTCTTTTCACCTTTATACTATAAAGGTCTTAAGAATAAAAACTCCATCTGTTCCTATCCATGCCCTGCACTGCTTTGCAATATTCTTGCCACACAGGTGACATTCGAAAAATAACAGATTTGGGCTTCCCTGGTGGCGCAGTGGTTGAGAATCTGCCTGCTAGTGCAGGGGACACGGGTTCGAGCCCTGGTCTGCGAGGATCCCACATGCCGCGGAGCAACTAGGCCCGTGAGCCACAACTACTGAGCCTGCGCGTCTGGAGCCTGTGCTCTGCAACAAGAGAGGCCGCGATAGTCAGAGGCCCGCGCACTGTGATGAAGAGTGGCCCCTGCTTGCCACAACTAGAGAAAGCCCTCGCACAGAAACAAAGATGCAACACAGCAAAAATAAATTATTTAAAAAAAATAACAGATTCATTGCATTGCATTTCAAAGAGGTAAATAGATATTTAAACTTTTGCTATGCTTTTATATCCTGGGTTTTCCTGCCTTGACTATAATAATTTAGGCATATATACTTGATTTATAGCAAGAATGAATCTGAATTCCTTCCAAAAATTAAATTACTTAGTATTTATTAAACACTGCAGTGTTAATGGCATTTACTGTCGTTATTAACATAAAAGACGGAACTGTGAGACATGGAAATCAATATTCCATTAGAAGAAGTGACATTTTTAAGTTCCCTTCAGAAGCATTTTGATAGTTCCATGTGTTTATGATTCTAGTGGTTCCTTAATATGCATAATGAATAAAGGGCGATGCAATGTTAGCAAAGAAAAGGCTTGATTTGAAAGAAGTTAACACATATAAGTTAATTACATTGAGTTCTGAAGTGCGAAAATGCCAAAAGAGATCATGTTTTATATCAAAGTATTTTAAGAAATGTGTCTGAAGTTTAGCCTGCAGATAGGAGGCTGTCAAGGGATTTGACAATTTCTGGAAATATGCAGACGTATGCAGATACATCCTCTGATAATGAGTAAAGATTTCCACTGGAGTAATTCAAGAAAGAATTAAGTAAGCTTCAGCAGGAAGACTGAAGGCTAGATATCGGGCAGAACTTGGGAACACGCTGAAGTCTGTAGAGTCCTAGCAATAGTTTTAGAAAAAGGAAACATGCAGGCTCTCCATAGAAGATGAAAAGATCACTACCTTTTCAATCTGGTTTATGCAAAGCGGTCACAAACACACACCACCCAAGCCATGTGTACAGACATAAAATAGGGCTTATTAGGGGGAAACGTACCGATAAAGAAGTAGCAGAGAGCACACACCACTGAGCTCTGCTTATCCCAAGGCCTGGGCTGGGTGCAGTTTGCAGGCGCCAGGCCTAACAGTCCAGATGAGACTCTCCTGCTTGGCTTCGTGCATATTTAATAAGGTAGGGGTCAGGGGACCTCTCCGTGATCACGTAACCGTGGAGGTTCCTGTTTGAACAAGTGGCCTTGGTAGAACGGGGTGACCTTGGAGCCCAGGGGTTGGTATCGGCTGCGCTCACTCTCCCTGCAGAACCTGCTGTCTGATGCGCCACTGAAGGGGGAGGTGGTCAGCCTCCAGGACCAGTCGGTGCTGCTTGTCTCCAGCCAGTGCCCTGGCTCCCGGGGGCCATTCAATCTGCACACCTCCCTCAGCTCCCGAAGGCTCTGGGTGTGGTGTTTGCACGGTGTCCTTGGGAGCGTGGGTTCTGTGGCACAGTCTGGAGCGAGGCATCATTTCGGACCCTGTGCCAGACACCAGTGCAGGCCAGATGGAACAGCCACCTCTCGCATCTCTCATGGATTAGAACCAGGCAATGGACAAGGTATTACAGAAACTACCTGAATACTGAACGGCAAGCAGATCGGGGAAGAAAGACAAAATCTGAAGAATGGCTGGGAGAGTGAAGGTAAGTTTTCTGGTTTTCTTCTTCCTCCCTCCCTCCCTTCCTCTCTCTCTCTCTTTCTTTCTTTCCTCCTTTATCTCCTGGTGTTGATCCTGGGACGGGCAGAATCAAGTGGAAGCAAAACTAAGAACTTCAAGAGAAACCGTCCTTCTACACTAAGGGCCAGCGAAGTCTCCTGAAACCAGTGCTAGTTGCAGAACTGAATTGCCATTACTAAGGAATCAATGACAGTGAAGAACTTCCTGTCACTGTGAAGTGACACGCCTGTGCTCATGGCGGGTACCATGCACCCTGAGAATCTGGATAGAGGAACTGGGTGAAGGGCAGGAAAACCACCTGTTGTACAAAGAATAGAGGGTGAACATCCTGATTATTTTCTTTTCTCTGTTCCCTTGAAACCTCACACCAAGGGTACACACAGATTGCACAACAGCATGGGGGACTAAAACTCTGATAGAATCCAAATTTTTTGGCCAGAAAAACCAGGGATATCTGGGAGCCAGAGAGCAAGGGACAAATTCCAGAGAGCAGAGAGCTAACTAATGTCATTTGCAGGTTCCCCCAAACTGAGCTTGTACAGAACACAGCCAAAGAAGAGTAACAAGGGCTTTAAGAACTAAATTACGAGCTAAGCCACCATTCACATCCCAGACTAGACTCTGAGTGGCTCAGATGTGGGGCAGAGCTTTGCAACTGAACCTACATTGCATCCGTGTTTGTTCACAACCTCGGGAGCCTCCTGGTGAAATCTGAAACTGGTCCCTGTACACAGAGGGCAAGGAGAGACCAAAGAAAGAGGCCGACCACCCCGAATGGGTAGGTGGCAGGTTTACTGAGCAAGGGAACTTACTTCCAAGGCTTGTCTCGGGCGGCAGTAAGACCAGTAGAATTCTGCACCCACCCACCTGAATGGCAGAAGTTTATATAGAGGCCTGAGCGGGGTCAGTCACATATATCATCCAGGGAGTCTCAACACCACATTTATGTCCCAAGGCTGCATCCTTGAAATGGCTCCTAATACGGGAATGGTGAGCGGAATGCACATCCTAAGGATGGGGGAGGGGTGAGGAACCTCTGATCACCTGGGTCTAACTCAAGGGTCAACCATTGATCACGCCCTCTCAGTGATCTCCTCCAACAATACAGAAGATGAGCTGGAACTTTGATCACCTGTGAAAACAACAAACAAACAAAATCAACATTCTTCAGAGAATTTTAAGAGGATCCAGAATTTCAAACTTAATGTTAAAAATGTCCAGGATAAAGTAAAAAATTACTTGACATACCAAAAATATGATGCATTTTCAAGGGAAAAGACAATCAACGGACAGAAACTCCAAGATGATCTAAATTTGGAATCATCAGGCAAAACCTTGATGTAGCAGTTAGAACCCTCTTCACTGAGGTAAAGCTGAACACCTCTTGAGATGAATGGAAAGCTATAAGTTCTCAGAAGACACAGTTTTGTGAATGTTCCCTATGTATTCAGAAAGAAACATATTTTGTGTTTGTTGGTCACCATGTTCTGTACGTGTCCATTTGCTCAAGTGTGTTTCCTACATTCTTTAAACTTCTGTATCCTTATTTTTTATTTTTTATTTTTTTCAGTACGCGGGCCTCTCACTGTTGTGGCCTCTCCCGTTGCGGAGCACAGGCTCCGGGCACGCAGGCTCAGCGGCCATGGCTCACGGGCCCAGCCGCTCCGTGGCATGTGGGATCTTCTTGGACCGGGGCACGAACCCATGTCCTCTGCAGTGGCAGGCGGACTCTCAACCACTGCGCCACCAGGGAAGCCCCTGTATCCTTATTGATTTTCTGCCTGCATTTTATAAGAATTTCTTAGAGAGATTTGATGATTTATTTATATACTATTTATAGCTTCTTGCGATTCTATCAATTTTGACTTATAAATTTTAAGCTCTATGAAGTGTATACAAATTTAACATTTGATATCTTGTTTAGATATTAAACATTTACCATTATGAAGTTACTCTCCTTATCCTCAGTAAATATTTTAGAATTAATGTCTATATTTTATATTAATATACAATATTAATTATATTAAATATATATAAGCATATATTTTACATATTAAATTTACAGTATTACTATCTCTCTTACATTTAGATTGTGCCTGTTGATGGATTTTTTTCTTCATGTTTCACTTTAAACCTATCTGCACCTTTAGTTTTTATATATGTCTGATGTAAAGAGCATATAATTAGAATTTTAAAAATACAATCCGGGAATTCCATGGTGGTCCAGCGATTAGGACTTTGTGCTTTCACAATTGTGGCCCCGGGTTCAATCTCTGGTGGGAGAACCAAGATCCTACAAACTGCACAGCACACACACAAACACACATGCACACACACATGCATGCGCACACACACGCACACACGCACACTCACACACACACAAAATCGAATCTGACAACATTTGTCTTTTACTGAAGCATTTGGCCTATGTACAAAAAAGAATAGTTGGACTTTAATCCTCCATCTTATTTTCTGCTTTTTTTTGTAGCCTGGTCCATGTTTCTTTCCTCTTGTTCTTTTGAATTATTTTTAGCATTTCATTTTTTCTTACTACTAGTTTGAAAATTATATACTCTGTTTTTTCCTTTTCACGATTATCCTAGAAATTACAATTATGTATTACTTCTCAAGGTGTTCATGAATATTTTTATTCTCTTCACAAATAATACAGGTAATACCAAGATTTACAACACTTTATCTGATATTTGACACTTTTTCTAGCATCACTGGTAATGTTACTTATGTGTTCACATAGTTGTTTGTAAATATTACTTCAGTAGACACTATGTCTTTTTTAAATTATTAAAATTTTTTATAATTATGAAATATATCAGACATAGGTGAGTATGTGTATTGTCTAAGTACATTTTAAAGAATTATAGTAAAATGAGCACTCCAACATCCCTGAGCCTATGAAATAAAGCTTTGAAACTCTGTTGAAGCTTCCTGTGAGCCACCCCTCACAATAGTTTTCTTTTTCTACAACAAAGGAGACCACTGTTTTTATATTTACCATGCCTTGGCTTTCTTGGCAGCTTTACCACATTTGTAACCCTAAAGAATATGTTGCATAATTTTACCCATTTTAAAGTATTATAGTGACAGAATTATACTGTATGTATTCTCTGATAACTTGCTTTTTTGCCCAACATAAATAGAGATCTTTTCAAAGTGATGCATGACGGTAGTTTACTTTCATTACCACATGTATTATTTCATTGTGTAAATGCTCTACAACATATCTATGTGAGGGGAGAAAGATTGGGTTGTTTCCATCAGATGTTATTATTATTAATGTTGTTATTATTTTTTAAATGCTGCTAAAACATTCTGGAATGTGCCTTCTGTGAACACATGCAGGAATGCCTCTCAGATATAAATCTCAAAGTGACAGTGCTGGGTTGTATCATATGTGCATGTTTAACTTTACATAATAATGACATTTTATTTTCCAAGATGGTCATATTTCCCAAGATACCTCTAAAACAGCTTTCACTGCTTCATGTCCCTGCCACCACTTCACTCTTCAGCCTTTAAGATGCTTCCCATTGGGTGATGTGAATAGTTTCTCAATTGTTGGCTTAATTTGCATTTCCCTGATTACTAAAGAGTCTGAGCATCCTTTCATATGTTACTGGCCATATTTACTCTGTGGGTCTTCATATAATAAGGTCAAAAATAGGCAAGATTAACCTGTGGTGACAGAGGTTAGATTAATAATGACCATAGTGATGAGGAGATGGGTGGTTGCTGATTGATAGAGACCATGGAAGCTTTTTGAGGCACCATATACATTCTGCAGCATAATCTGGGTGGTGGTTACAAGGGGTCTTCTTAAGTAAAAAATCATCAACATATAAACTTAAAATTTGTGCACTGTACTATAGCGGTTATATAGCAATAAAAATGAAAAAAATCTCCGAAGAAAGGGGAAGTGTACATGTAATTACAGAATTTATAAAACAATAATGAAAGTATTACATAAAGGAATCTTTAAGGTACAGTTAAAATAGCAGTTTGAGGCAAAAGTTATAATCTTAAAGCATATCATAGAAAAATAAACAAGAAAGATAAAAGCAGAAATTAATGAAATGGAAAAACAGTGAAACAAATCAATCAAAATATTGGTTCTTTACATAGGCAGAACACTCTATGACATAAATGACAGCAAGATCCTTTTTGACCCACCTTCTAGAGAAATGGAAAGAAAACCAAAAATAAACAAATGGGACCTCATGAAACTTAAAAGCTTTTGCACAGCAAAGGAAACCATAAACAAGATGAAAAGACAACCCTCAGAATGGGAGAAGATATTTGCAAATAAAACAACTGACAAAGGATTAATCTCCAAAATATACAAGCAGCTCATGCAGCTCAATATCAATAAAACAAACAACCCAACCCAAAAATGGACAGAAGACCTAAATAGACATTTCTCCAAAGAAGACATACAGACTGCCAACAAACACATGAAAGAATGCTCAACATCACTAATCATTAGAGAAATGCAAATCAAAACTAAAATGAGGTATCACCTCACACTGGTCAGAATGGCCATCATCAAAATATCTACAAACAAGAAACGTTGGAGAGGGTGTAGAGAAAAGGGAACCCTCTTGCACTGTTGGTGGGAATGTACATTGATACAGCCACTATGGAGAACAGTATGGAGGTTCCTTAAAAAACTAAAAATAGAACTACCATACAACCCAGCAATCCCACTCCTGGGCATATACCCTGAGAAAACCATAATTCAAAAAGGGTCATGTACCACAATGTTCACTGCAGTACTATTTACAATAGCCAGGACATGGAAGCAAGCTAAGTGTCCATCGACAGATGAATGGATAAAGAAGATGTGGTACATATATACAATGGAATATTACTCATCCATAAAAAGAAACGAAATTGAGTTATTTGTAGTGAGGTAGATGGGCATAGAGTCTGTCATACAGAGTGAAGTAAGTCAGAAAGAGAAAAACGAATACTATATGCTAACACATATATATGGAATCAAAAAAAAATGGTTCTGATGAAACTAGGTTCAGGACAGGAATAAATACATAGACGTAGAGAATGGACCTGAGGACACGGGGAAGGGGAAGGGTAAGCTGGGACGGAGAGAGTGGCATGGACATATATACACTACCAATGTAAAATCGATAGCTAGTGGGAAGCAGCCACATAGCACAGGGAGATCAGCTTGGTGCTTTGTGACCACCTAGAGGGGTGGGATAGGGAGGGTGGGAGGGAGGCTCAAGAGGGAGGAGATATGGGGATAGATGTATACGTATAGCTGATTCACTTTGTTTTACAGTAGAAACTAACACAACATTGTAAAGCAATCATACTCCAAGAAAGATGTTTAAAAAAAAAGAATATTGGTTCTTTAAAAATCAGCAAAATAGGGAATTCCATGGAGGTACAGTGGTTTGGACTTGGTGCTTTCACTGCTGGGGGCCCAGGTTACAAAGATCCTGCAAGCTGAGCAGCTAGGCAAAAAAAAAAAAAAAAAAAAAAATCAGCAAAATAGACAAATATCAAGAACACAAAATAAAAATAGCTAGGAGAAAATGACCACTGAAAGAGAGGTATTTTTTTAAAAATGAGACTACTTTGCAGATAACTTTGCAAATAATTTTTAAAATATGGATTAAGTGGATAATTTTCAAGGAAAATGCAAATGACCAGCATTGACAACAGTTTATATAGAAAGCTTTAACATGCTATTTTCCATGGCATAGAGAAGTTGTTTTAGCTGTCTCTACTAAAGGTAGACATAATGTACCATGAGATAAAGTTCTTGTTAAAAAAAAAAAAAAACACAAAAAAAATACAGTGTTATTTTCATAAGGCAATTCTACAAAATCTTTGAAGTTAATAATTGAGGGATATTTATTTTAGAACTTAGAAAAAAATAGAGAAAACTTTCAAATTATTTTTAATGAACCAGGTATAAAATTAAGAAATAGCCTTAAAATGCACACACAATAACCAGTTAGAATATATAATGTAAGAGAAAATCCAAATTATAATCAAGACAAAAAAGATAAAAATACTGAGCCCTAAACTCAACAAGAAATATGAGAAACTTTAAACATTCCTAGAATATTGAGTAGACTTGAAAGCTGAACACACAGAAACGTTGTATATCTATATAATTACCAACAAGTTTTATTTTCTGAAGTCAATTTTAAGTTCTCAATTATAAAATTTAAATATGCAAGAATATCTAGAATAGTCCTGCAGAAGGAGGTCAATGAGGACTGCATTTGTTTGCTAGGACTACTGTAACAAAGTACCACAAACTGGATGGCTTACAAAATAGAAATGTATTGTCTCAGGTCTGGAGGCTAGAAGTCCAAAATCAAGGTGTCAGCAGGGTGAGTTCTTTCTGACGGCTGCAAGGAAGGATCTGTCACAGGCTCTTTCCTTGGCTTGTAGACAACCATCTTCTCCTCATTGTCTTCCCCCTGTGCATGCCTCTGTGGCCAAATTTCTCATTTCTATAAAGACACTAGTTATATTGGATTAGGACTGATGCTAATGAATTCATTTTAACTTGATATCTCTGTAAAGTCCCTATATCCCTATAAGGTCATACTCTGAGGCCCTGGGGATTAGGACTTCAACATAAGAATCTTGGGAAGACACAGTTCAACCCATAACAGGTGGGAACTACCATTGCTGCTTTCATTACATGTTACACACATTACATATGCTGATTAGAATAGATTGACCTGTACAACAGAATAGTAAGTACAGAAATAGACCCAGGTATGCAAGAAAATTTAGTATATTATAAAAGGTGGCATCTCAAGTCACAAAGGAAACAATGGTCTTTTTAATAATTGATATTGGACAGCTGATAGCCATGGAGAAAGGTAAAACTGAACTTATATCTCACACCATATACCAGAATAAACTACAAAGGGATCTGAGATGTAAATGTAAAAGCCAAAACTGTACCAATAATAGGGAAAAACATGGGGGAATTCTTTTATAAACAGAGTGTGCCAAAACCCTGTTAATTCTGACTTTCTTTAAAAAAAATACTGATAATGCAACTCTATAATATTTTGTAAAATTTACTTGGCAAAAAAGCACAATAAGCAAGGTCAAAAAGAAAAAAAAAATAACAGACCTGAAGAAGAGAAAAGTATTACATATATTACAGTTTGGTCAATATTCTAAATATCAAATCATTATGTTGTACTCCTAAAATTAATACAATTTTATATGTCAATTATATATCAATTTAAAAAATCAACTCAGCCATTAAAAAGAATGAAATAATGCCATTTGCAGCAACGTGGATGGGCCTGGAGATTATCATCGTAAGTGAAGTAAGTCAGACAGAGAAAGACAAATATCATATGATATTGCTTATATGTGGAATCAAAAAAAACAAAGATACAAGTGAACTTATTTACAAAACAGAAACAGACTCACAGACTTAGAGAATGAATTTATGGTTACCAGTGGGAAGGGTGGGGGAAGGGATAGATTGGGAGTTTGTGATTGTCACGTACACACTGCTATATTTAAAATAGATAACCAACAAGTACCTACTGTATAGCACAGGGAACTCTGCTCAATATTCTGTAATAACCTAAATGGGAAAAGAATTTGCAAAAGAATAAATACATGTTTGCTATACACCTGAAATAACACAACATTGTTAATCAATTATACTCCAATGTAAAATAAAAATTTAGGGACTTCCCTAAATCAATTATACTCCAATATAAAATAAAAATTTAGGGACTTCCCTGGCTGTCCAGTGGTTAAGACTCCATGCTTCCACAGCATAGGGTGAAGGTTCAATCCCTGGTCAGGATCTAAGATCCTGCATGCCGCATTATGTAGCCAAAAAATATAAATAAATAAATAAATAAAATAAAAATCAATGGGGAAAAAAGACCGAAATCAATATAAAATGGGTAACAATCAAAACAAGCAAAACCCAAATAGATCTCAGAGAAATTGTAATGGCTCTAAACGTATAAAAACAAGGCTCAATCTCAGTCGTACTAAGGGAAATGCTAATGAAAATTGTATTGATATATTTCTTACTTAGATTTGTAATCATTCAAAGAAGCTTGACACTCATTCTGTTGATAAAGCACTCTCATTGCTGGTGGGTGTGCAAAATGGTAAATTCCCTCTGGAAAGAAATTTGTTATTATTTAAGGAAAACTGCATACGGATGAGATGTAAACTCAACAAGAAATATGAGAAACTTTAAACATTAAAGTTTTTCAAAAAGTAAATATATTTTTTGACCCCAAACGTTCCACTTCTGGAATTCACTGTGAAGATTAATTAACCCCTACAAATATATAACAACATATGTACAAGGTTATTCATCATAGCATTATTTGTGAATGAATGAATAGTAATGCCATTAACTCATTGAGAATAAGGAGCAGATTTCTGAGAGAAGATGATGAGTTCAGATTCAAATTCAAATATGTAATCTTGAGATGGAGATGCTCCAAACAGAATATCCACAGTATATATCTTTTCTTATTTTTATTTTTGGCCGCACTTTGCAGCAGGTGCGATCTTAGTTCCCAGACCAGGGATCAAACCCGTGCCCCCTGCATTGGAAGGCGGAGTCTTAACCACTGGACCGTGGGGGAGGTCCCTCCACAGATTATGTCTAGAACATGATAGAAACTTTTGAGGAGACTGGCACCAGCTGCCACAGTGCTTGGTGCCTTGCACTGAACTTGAGAGTGTAAGAAATACAGCAGCTATTGCACTTCTGCCCTCCAAATCTTATGCAAACTGTCTTCTGTGGCTGACACTAGCTGGAACTCTGAAGGTTAGGGGATTCTAGGAGGTGTAATTCCAGTCTAACAAAGGCAACACAGTACAAGACCACAAATGGTAAACTGAGCCTCTGAAGGTTTTAGTTTTGTATGCAAGAGCCCACTGCAAGTGGGCTGTATGCTATTCGATTCCAAAGCTGGTGTTCTTTCTGGTATGTTAGACTCAAATTTTTACCCAGGGCTGGCTATACACAGGTAGGGGGGAAAAGACCTGTACATGGAGGCCCTTTCTTTGTGTATAATCATGCCTACACATAGTGGAATGCGTACCTTGCTTGTGTGGGTAGACACATAGCAAAATTGACGAGACGTGATTGGAAATGCTGCCAGTGAAGATGCTGGAGAGCCAGCTGCTGCTCTCATGGGAGAGATACCTGTGCCATCTCTGCTCTTTGTTCCTGGAGCCACCATTAAGATATGAGGGTCCCCAGGCTGCTATAACAAATACCACCGACTGAGTGGCTTATAAACGATAAGCATTTATTTCCTGAAGCTCTGGAGTCTGGACGTGCTAGATTAGGGTGCTAGCATGGTCAGGTGAGTGTCCCCTTCGGGGTGGAAGACTTCTTGTTGTATCCTCACAGGGTGGAAGGGGCTAGGGGGCTCTGTGGGATCTCTTTTGTGTGTAAAGTCTTTTGATTTTTTTCCCCGCTTTTACTGAGAAATATTGCACGTACATCGCTGTGTAAGTTTAAGGCATACAGTATGATGGTTTGACTTACATATCTTGTGAAATGATTATTGCAATAGGTTTAGCTGACATCCATCATCTCATATAGACAGAACAAAAAGAAAAGAAAGAGGAAAAGAAACAAGAATACAAATGTTCTCCTTGTGACGAGAACTCTTAGGGTCTACTCCCTTCACAGCTTTTCTATATATCATACAGTACTGTTAACTACAGTCATCATGTTGTACATTACAACCTTAGTACTTATTTACCTTATACCTGGAAATTTGTATCTTTTAACAACTCTCTTCAGTTCTCCCTCCCCCCACCCTTTGCCTCTGGTAATAAGATGTCTGATTTCTTTTTAAGATTCCACATATAAGTGAGATTATACCATATTTGTCTTTTTCTGTCTTAACATAATGCCTTCAAGTTCCATCCATGTAGTCACAAATTGTAGGAATTCCTCATTTTTTATGGCTGAATAACTGTCCCTTATTCCATTTTGTGTGTGTGTGAGTGTGTGTGTATAATCTCACAACTTCTTTACCCCTTCATCCACTGGTGGACATTTAGGTTGCTTCCATGTCTTGGCTATTGTAAATAGTGCTGCTACGAACATGGGGGTGCAGATACCTTTCTGAGTTACTGTTTTTGTTTCCTTTGGATATATTCCCGGAGGTGGAATTGCTGGATCATATGGGACTTCGGTATTTATTGTTTTGGGGAGGCATCCTCTGTACTGTTTTCCATTGAGGCTGCACGAATTTATAATCCCACCAATAGTGCACAAGGGTTCTTTCTGTGGGATCTCTTTCATAAGGTCACTTATTCCATTCTTGAGAGCTCCACCATCATGACCTAACCACCTCCCAAAGGCAACCACCTCCTAACACTACTGCATCGGGCATTGAGTTTCCAGTATGTGCATTGTGCGGGTACCAGCCCTTCAGACCATAGCAGGCAGAGAGTGGAACGATCCCCAAACACTACTGGCAAAGGGAGGCCATTCATAGAGCT
Source organism: Grampus griseus (assembly GCF_964374135.1). NCBI lineage: Eukaryota > Metazoa > Chordata > Mammalia > Artiodactyla > Delphinidae > Grampus > Grampus griseus. Next base: position 6,619,998 of record NC_139007.1, on the reverse strand, counting down.
ACTAACTTGTCCTTGGACTTGTGTTTGGATGGACAGGATTCCCAGAGGACAACAACGTATTTTATCTGTTAATCTGCTTTGACAGAGAGAGACTTGTAACTTCTGCCAGGCGGATGAATGGACAAGCAAAATGCTGCTAAAGGGTACAGTCAGGGTCAGCTTCATGGGAATGTAATCACATGGACGACACCATGCTTGGTCTAATGACCTATCGTCAGTATCTGCAATTATAAATACTTACACTTTTAATTTGTTTGCAGTTCGAGTCAAAAATTGTATTTTTGAATTTTTAAAGTGACGTCCAATGGGGAAGTGGAGTGTATGCATTTAGGAGAGGAGAGAAGTGGAAGAAACAAAAAAACTTTGTATTTTAGTGCCTTTAAAGGCACTTTTGTCCTGCTTTTAGAATAAAGAGTACCTCATTTTTATTTTTCTCTGGGTCCTGCCAATTATGCAGCCAGTCCAGAGTATAGTGGTAATAGGAAACTTGCTCCCTCCAAAATGAATGAAATAGGCATTTTAAGTATGCGTTATAACTGACATCAATAATTAGGAGGTGAGGGGTGTGGCCCAGATGGCGGAGTAGGAAGACCCTCTACCTGGACCTGGGATGACTTCAAACGCTGGATAAACCATTAAACTTAGCATTACCTTCATGATGTGAAACACTTTTTTTTTTTTTTTTTCCTGCGGTACGCGGGCCTCTCACTGTTGTGGCCTCTCCCGTTGCAGAGCACAGGCTCCGGACGTGCAGGGTCAGCGGCCATGGCTCACGGGCCCAGCCGCTCCGCGGCATGTGGGATCTTCCCGGACCGGGGCACGAACCCGTGTCCCCTGCATCGGCAGGCGGACTCTCAACCACTGCGCCACCAGGGAAGCCCCGAAACACTTATTTTATTTTATTTATTTTCACTCCTCCCTCAGGCATACCAAATTTACAGCTAATTACAGAGCAACTTTCAATGAGAATGATCTGAAGATTAGCAGAAAAGACTTTTCACAATTCAAGACATAAAGAAGGAGACAGGTAAGAGGGGCAGAGACATGGTCTAGGTAGGCCCCACAGTTCTGGGTTGGGGAACCACAAACAGGAGAAACATCACAAATGCAGAGGTTCTCCCCAAGCCAGAGAGGGGTCTGAGCCCCACATCAGGTTCCTCAACTCAAGGGTCCTGCACTGGGAGATGAGCCCCTAGAATGTCAGGCTTTGAAAAACAGCAGGGCTTGCTTTCAGGAGAGCCAAAGAGCTCTAGGAAATAGAGACCCTGCTCTTGAAGGGCACATGCAAAATCTCACAAGCTCCAGGTCCCAGTGCAGAAGCAGTAATTTGAAAGGACCCTGGGTCAGACTCACTTGTTGATCTTAGAGACCCTCCTGGTGGGGCAGGAGGCAACTGGGACTCCCTCTGGGGACAGAGACCTGGCAGCATTCACTTTGGGGAGATTTACCGCAATAACACCAGTGCTGGCAAGCACTATTTTAGAATTCTCACTCTAACCTAATAACAGCAGGGCTTACCCACCCACTACTGGGACAGCACCAGCCAATTCAGGAAGCTGTGTGGAGACCGGGGTCCATCCACCAGCAGGCAGACACCAGCCCCACAGACCCCCAGCCCGTGCAGCCAGCCATGCCAGGATTGAGTCCAACCCTCCAGGAGACCCATAGTCACAGAAGGAGGCACGGCCTTGTAGACAACCAAGCCAGAGGCCAGCCCCACCTATTGCCTACTACCTACAGTAGTCAGCCCTGCCGCAACAGAAGGGGGCACACAGCCCACATAGGGGGCACCCTGAGAACCTATTGATCTGGTAACCAGAGGGGAGTGTGCTGTTGGGCCCCATGGGACATCTCCTACATAAGTCCACTTCTTCAAGATTGGGAAACGGAACCAACCTACCTAATGCATAGAAATAAACACAGAAAGTGAAGCAAAAATGAGGAGCTAGAGGAAAATGTTCCAAATGAAGGAACAAGACAAAACCTCAGAAAAAATAAACAAAGTGGACATAAGCAATCTACTTCATGAAGAGTTCAAGGTAAGGACCACTGGGAGTTCCCTGGCGGTCCAGTGGTTAGGACTCGGCACTTTCACTGCTGTGGCCCGGGTTCAATCCCTGGTCAGGGAACTAAGATCCCAAAGCCTCGAAGCACAGCCAAAAAAAAAAGGTAATGACCATAAAGACGATCAACAAACATGTGAGAAGAATGAATGAACACAGTGAGAATTTCAACAAAGAGTTAGAAAATATAAAGAAGAGTCAAACAGAGCTGAAAAATACAATGACTAAAATAAAAGCTACGTGAGGAGGAATTGAGAGTAGATTAGATAATAGCAGAGTAACAGATCAGTGAACCAGAAGACAGAGCAGCAGAAAGTACCCAAGCTGAGCAGAAAAAAAGAAAATAGAAAAAAAAGAACTGAAAATAATTTAAGAAATCACTGGGACAACATCAACAATACTAACATTCCGATATAGGTGTCCCAGAGAAGAGAGAGAGAAAGGGTCAGAGAATTTATTTGAAGAAATAATAGCTGAAAACTTCCCTAACCTGGGAAAGGAAAAAAAAAAATTCACGTCCAGGAAGCAGAGAGAGTCTCAAAAAAGATGAACTCAAAGAGGTCCACAACAAAATACATTATAACTAATGGCAAAAATTAAAGAGAGAGTCTTAAAAGTAGGAAGAGAAAAGCAGCAGTTATATATAAGGGAACTCCCACAAGACTATAATATGACAGGACTTCCCTGGTGGCGCAGTGATTAAGAATCCACCTCAAAATGCAAGGGACGTGGGTTCGATCCCTGGTCAGGGAACTAGATTCCACATGCATGCCACAACTAAGGAGCACGCATGTCACAACTAGGATCCAGTGCAACAAAAAATAAATAAAGACTATCAGATGACTTCTCAGCAGAAATTTTTCAGTACAGAAGGGAGTGGCATGATATTTTCAAAGGGATAAAAGGAAAACAGCTACAACTAAGAATATTATACTCATCAACGTTATCATTCATATGTGAAGGAAAGAAAGAGTTTTACAGAAAAACAAAAGCTAGAAGAATTCAGCACCACTAAACCAGTTTTACGCAAAATGTTAAAGGGACTTCTCTAAGCAGAAAAGAAAAGGCCACAATTAGAAACATGAAAATTATGAGAGAAAAAAATCTCACTGGTAGAGGCAAACATACAGTTAAGGTAGATCAAATATGTATAAAGGTAATAGAAAGGTTAAAAGACAAAAGTAGTAAAATCATCTACATCCACAATAAGTAGTTAAGGGATACACAAAACAAAAAGATGTAAGATATGATATCAACAACATTAAACGTTGGAGAGGGAGTAAAATGTAGAATTGTTAGACTGCATTCAAACTTAAGAGGTCATCAACTTAAAATTATCACATGCATACACCTGTCCCTAGGGACCATGGGGGTATTGGTTCCAGGACCTACTGCATTACCAAGATCCACAGATACTCAAGTCCCTTACAGTTGATCCTCTGTATCCGCAGGTTCTGCACCAGCAGATACAGATGGTCGACTGTATGTTTATTGAGAAAAATCCATGTGTAAGTGGACCTGTGTAGTTCAAACCCATGTTATTCAAGGGTCAACTGTTCATAGGTTGTTATATAAGAACATCATGATAATTTCAAACCAAAATCCTATAAAAAATACACATTAGAAAAGAGAAAGGAATCCAAACTTACCACTAAATATAGTCACCAAATAAAAAAGGGAAGAAGGCAAAAGAAGAAAGGAACAACAACGAAAAAATTACAGGTCAATATCACTGATGAACATAGATGCAAAAATCCTCTGCAAAATATTAACAAACCAAATTCAAGAGTACATTAAAAGAATCATACCCCATGATCAAGGCATTTATCCCAGGGATGTATGGATGGTTCAGTATCTGCAAATCAATGTAATACACCATGTTAACATACTGAAGAATAAAAATCATATGATCTCAATAGATGCAGAAAAAGCATTTGACGAAATTCAATATTGATTATAATAAAAACTCTCAAAAAAGTGGGTGTAGAGAGAACATACCTCAACACAATAAAGGCTATATATGACAAGCCCATAGTCATATCATATTCAATGGTGAAAAGCTGAAAGCATTTCCTCTAAGATCAAGAACAAGACAAGGATGCCCATTCCTGCCACTTTCATTCAACATAGTTTTGGAAGTCCCAGCCACAGCAATCAGAGAAGAAAAAGAAATAAAAGGAATCCACACTGGAAAGGAAGACGTAGTACTGTCACTGTTTGCAAATGACATGATAATATACATATAAAATCCTAAAGATGCCACCAAAACTATGAGAACTAATAAATGAAGTCAGTTAAGTTGCAGGATACAAAATTAGTATACAGAAATCTGTGACGTTTCTATACACTAAAAAAAAAAAAAAAAAAAACTATCTGAAAGAGAAATTAAGAAAACAATCCCATTTACAATTTCATCAAAAAGACTAAAAATACCTAGGAATAAATCCAACCAAGGGGGCAAAAGACTTATACTCTGAAAACTATAAGACATTGATGAAAGAAATTAAAGATGATACCAACAGATGAAGAGATATACCATGTTCTTGGATTGGAAGAATCAATATTGTGAAAATACCTATACTACCCAAAGCAATCTACAGATTCAATGCAATCCTTATCAAATAACCAATGGCATTTTTTATGGAACTAGAACAAAAAATCTTAAAATTTGTATGGAGACACAAAAGACCCCAAATAGCCAAAGCAGTCTTCAGGGAAAAAAACGGAGCTGGAGGAATCAGACTCCCTGACTTCAGACTTTACTACAAAGCTACAGTAATCAGGACAATATTGTACTGGCACAAAACCAGAAATATAGATCAATGGAACAGGATAGAAAGCCCAGAGATAAACCCACACACCTATGGTCAACTAATCTATGACAAAGGAAGCAAGGATATTCAATGGAGAAAAGACAGTCTGGGAAAACTGGACAACTACATGTAAAAGAATGAAATTAGAATACTCCTTAACACCATACACAAAAATAAACTCAAAATAGATTAGAGACCTAAATGTAAGACTGGACACCATAAAACTCTTAGAGGAAAACATAGGAAGAACGCTCTTTGACACAAATCACAGCAAGATCTTTTTTGATCCACCTCCTAGAGTAATGGAAATAAAAACAAAAATAAACAGATGGGACCTAATAAAATAAAAAAAGCTTCAAACCTTTTGCACAGCAAAGGAAACCATAAACAAGATGAAAAGGCAACCCTCAGAATGGAAGAAAATATTTGCAAACAAATCAACAAACAAAGGATTAATCTCCAAAACATATAAACAGCTCATGCAGCTCAATATTAAAAATTTTTTTAAATATTAATTTTTTTTTTTCAGTACGTGGGCCTCTCACTGTTGTGGACTCTCCTGTTGTGGAGCACAGACTCCGGACACGCAGGCTCAGTGGCCATGGCTCACAGGCCCAGCCACTCGGCGGCATGTGGGATCTTCCCAGACTGGGGCACAACCATGTCCCCTGCATTGGCAGGCGGACTCTCAACCACTGCGCCACCAGGGAAGCCCCCAAAAATATTAATATTTTTTATTAATATTAAAAAAACAAACAACCTAATCCAAAAATGGGCAGAAGACCTAAATAGACATTTCTCCAAAGAAGACATACAGATGGCCAAGAAGCATATGAAAAGCTGCTCAACATCACTAATTATTAGAGAAATGCAAATCAAAACTACAATGAGGTAGCACCTCACACCAGTTAGAATGGGCATGATCAAAAAATCTACCAACAATAAATGCTGGAGAGGGTGTGGAGAAAAGGGAACCCTCTTGCATTGTTGGTGAGAATGTAAATTGATACAGCCATTATGGAGAACAGTATGGAGGTTCCTTAAAAAACTAAAAAGAGAATTACTATATGATCCAGCAATCCCACTACTGGGCATATACCCAGAGAAAACCATAATTCAAAAAGACATATGCACCCCAATGTTCATTGCAGTACTATTTACAATAGCCAGGTCATGCAAGCAACCTAAATGCCCATCGACAGACAAATGGATAAAGAAGATGTGGTACATATATACAATGGAATATTACTCAGCCATATAAAGGAATGAAATTGGGTCATTTATTGAGACGTGGATGGATCTAGAGACTGTCGTACAGAGTGAGGTAAGTCAAAAAGAGAAAAACAAATATCGTATATTAACGCATATATGTGGAACCTAGAAAAATGGTACAGATGAGCTGGTTTGCAGGGCAGAAATTGAGACACAGATGTAGAGATCAAACATATGGACACCCAGGGGCGAAAGCTGCAGGGGGTGGTGGTGGTGGTGTGATGAATTGGGAGATTGGGATTGACATGTATACACTGATGTGTATAAAATTGATGACTAATAAGAACCTGCTGTATAAAAAATAAATTAAATTAAATTAAAAATTAAAAAACAAAAAAGAAATTGAGGATGACCCAAATAAATGGAAAGATATACTGTGTTCATGGATTGGAAGAATTATTATTGTTAAATTGCTCATTCTAACTAAGGCAATCTACATTCAATGCAATCCCTATTAAAATACCTATGACGTTTTTCACAGAACTAGAACAAATTATTCTAAAATTTGTATGGAAACTCAAAAACCCTGAATAGTCAAAACACTCTTGAGAGAGAAGAAGGAAGCTGAAGGTATCATCTCCCCTGATTTCAAACTATACTACAAATCTACAGTAAACAAAACAGTATGGTATTGGCACAAAAACAGACACATAGATCAATGGAACAAAATAGAGAACCCAGAGTTAAACCCACCCTATCATGGTCAATTAATCTATGACAAAGGAGGCAAGAATGTACAATGTGGAAAAAGATAGGCTCTTCAATAAATAGTGCTGGGAAAACTGGACAGTTATAACCAAAAGAATCAAAGTGGACTACTTTCTCACACCATATACAAAAATAAACTCAAAATGGATTAAAAACTTAAATGCAAGACTTGAAACCGTAAAACTCCTAAAAGAAAACAGGCAGTACACTCTTTGACATGGGTCTTAGCAATATTTTTTGGTCATGTCTCCCCAGGCAAGGGCAACAAAAGTAAAAATAAACAAATGGGACTACATCAAACTAAAAAGCTTTTGCACAGTGAACGAAACTATCAACAAAATGAAAAGGCAGCCTAATGAATGGGAGAAGATATTTGCAAATGATATCCAATAAGGGGTTAATACCCAAAACATACAAAGAGCTCATACAACTCAACATCAAAAAAGCAAACAACCCACTTAAATAAAAGGTCAGAGGACCGGAATAGACATTTTTCTAAAGAAGACGTACAGATGGTCAACAGACACGTGAAAAGGTGCTCAACATCCCTAATCATCAGGGAAATGCAAATCAAAACCCCAATGATATACTACCTCACACCTGTCAGAATGACTATTGTCAAAAAAAGTAAGAAAAATAGGTGTTGGCAATTATGTGGAGAAAATGGAACACACATGCACTGTTGGGAAGATTGTAACTTGGTGCAGCCACTATGGAGAACAGTATGGCTGTTCCTCAAAAAATGAAAAATAAAACTGCCATACGATCCAGCAATTCCACTTCTGGGTATTTACCTGAAGAAAAGAAAAACACTAGTTTGAGAGGAGATATGCATCCCAATGTTCATAGCAGCATTGTTTACAATAGCCAAGATATGTAAACATCCTGTGTCCATCATCAGATGAATGGATAAAGAAGATGTGGTGTATATAGACAATGGAACTATAAAAAGGATGAAATCTTGTCATTAGCGACAACATGGATGAATCTAGAAGGTAATATTCTAAGTGAAATAAGTCCGCCAGAGAAAGACAAATATCTCACTTACATGTGGAATCTAAAAATCAAACAAACAAAACAAAATGAAAACAGATTCATAAATACAGAGAACAAATGGGTAGTTGCCAGAGGGGAGGGGTGTGGGCATTGAGTGAAATAGGTTAAGGGGATTAAAATAAATAAGCCACGGGGATGTAATACACAGCATAAGGAATTTGGTCAATTATATTGTAATTACTTTGTATGGGGACAGATGGATACTAGACTTACGGTGGTGATCATTTCATAATGTATGCAAATGCCAAATCATTATGTAGTACACCTGAACTAACATAATATTGTACGTCATTGATAGTTCAATGAAAATAGTTAGGCGTCAGTGAAGAGACCATGCTGTCATGAAGCAGGAGGTGGTTTTCATTAGAAAATAATGGCTTTATTCACAGGATTGAACTACAGAATATTAATTTTTTTAGATTGGTTTCTGTTTAACAATGTCTAAAATGTACTGTTAAATTAAGGTTACTTAGTAAAATTAAATCTCTTCTTGGCAAAAAGCACACAGCACTTTGATTTCAAATATAGTCTGAGAAGCCCAGAAATGAGGCAAATGGAATCCCACGATGGAAAAGAATAGATGCTGGAGTCGTGAGAGGAGCCCTATTACTAGAGAAAGGAGCAGGCTATGCTACAAATGAAAAAATACATGCTTCCTTTGTTAAAATTATTGACCGTGCTATGGGTCACTTTTAAACATCATAAATTTAAAATCCGTTTTTATTGTAATTTCCACTCATAAACTGACTTTGACATTACTTTATGTTTAAGTTGTATAACTAAATTTATTTTTTATACCTTAAAGTACATAAACACCAGGCTTGGGAATTGACACAATGAAAAACACTTGAAGGTATTGATATTACATGATATTTTAACATGTCTAGACTATGAATAAATCATTTCTTGCATCACCAGAAGAAAAATCTTAAGACGAAAACTAACTTGGGTCACCAGTTCATGTGAGAATGTTTGTTCCATTAGAAGTACACAAGTGGTATCCATTAAGAGTTTATAATTGCAGAAATGTGGAAATGCGAATTTCACAATTCACATTATGATACTGTGTGCAGTCTAGTTTTAGAATGAGAAACTGGAAAATTGCCTCTGTGTCCACAAATCAAAAACACTCAGATATTAACATTTCAGTGTCATTTTCGTTTTTGTCAGTTTTCTACACAGTGCAATAGGTGAACCACGTTTTTGGAGTATAACATATACTTTGGGACTCAAAAAAAAGCTCTTTTGATTTTAAATGAAGAAACGGAGAGCATAGACTTTTAATTTTTCATGGATTGGCTCTTGTGCAAAAACCTCTGGCCCCCACCACTGGTTTACATACAAACGAGCAAATGTTCTAGCAGAACCAAATGGGCTCTCAACCATAGGTGCCAATTACCTTATAAACATATTGTAAGCACTTCCACAAAGAAAAGAACTTCTCAGGGTTGTGATGACCAATTCAGCTGAATGACAGTGAAAGGGGATTACTAGCATTGGGAGGAAAAGGCTTGATCAAACTTCCTCAGGTCCACGGAAACGTTCCCCCTGGATCATTGTTAAATCCTTTGGATGAAAGATTACGTGTAGGCACAACACGGAGCCCAACAGAGAGATAAGTTCTAAATCAGCACGCAGTGGAGCAGGACAGACATGTGCAAAGTCACTGGGATCTGAGGCCAGAAAGGCTTAACTGTAACCTGACTGTAGGTATTAAAATAGCAAGAGAAGTTATTTGTCAGTCAGAAGAAGGATTATCGGTTAGCAAGAGAGGAACAGAAAATAGGACAAGAAGACAAATTTTGAGGGTTTTCAAGCGCCTTATTTGGAAGGACAGTCTGATATTTTAAATTTCCAACAAGGTAATAAAATTTTTTTCAGTGATGTGTAAAAAGCAGCTATTTTTGAAACACAACATGTTAAAATCCAGTGGTGTAATACACACAGTTAACCTGGATACATAACTAGATTTCCCTATGGTCTAAATGTAATTTCAGGGTGCAGGCCATAGCAACCTGTACAGTTACCATTACGCGGGTAGGTTGACTCTGTTTGCTGGGCCTAAGGCCTGCAGTCATTGCGATGGGACTCTTACATTGCTGACCCCTCCACAGCCCCTGACCCTCAGGTGTTTCTGACTCATTCACCCTTCTACTCTCCAGTTCTAGGCCAAGTTAAGCCTCTATATCCTACTTTTTTTTCTTTCTGTCCCATTGGCATAAATTTTTCTTCCAGCCTGTTCTTCTTTCCTTTGAATGAAAACTTTCAATTTTCTTTTTGTCTTTCTACCAATTCCTATGTAAGATTATTTCTATAAATTCTACCTCACAGTACATGTTTTTTCATTTTGTTTGTTTTTACCATTAAATTTTTTTTTAATTGAGGTATAGTTAATTTACAATGTTGTGTTAGTTTCTGGTGTACAGTAAACTGATTCAGTAATACATATATATATCCATATATATATCCTTTTTCAGATTCTTTTCTGTTATGGTTTATTACAGGATATTGGCTATAGTTCCCTGTACTATACAGTAGGACCTTGTTGATCACAGTACTTGTCACTCGATCATAATCCTATCTTTGGTTATGGACCTTGTAAGGACCTTGTAAAGGGAATGAATGAGAAACCATTCTCGTGCCTCCTGTTTCCCACACCTGCCCCCCATCCCCCAGCTCGAGGAGGGGAGCCTCTTGAGTGCCGTTGGGATTGGGCTGAGAGGAGTGATGGTTTGTGCTTCATGAGCTCTTTTTTTTTTTTTTTTTTTTTTGCGGTACGCGGGTCTCTCACTGCTGTGGCCTCTCCCGTTGCGGAGCACAGGCTCCGGACGCGCAGGCTCAGCGGCCATGGCTCACGGGCCCAGCCGCTCTGCGGCATGTGGGATCCTCCCGGACAGGGGCACGAACCCGTGTCCCCTGCATCGGCAGGCGGACCCCCAACCACTGCGCCACCAGGGAAGCCCTCGTGAGCTCTTTTGTTGAGAGTTTTGGCATCTATGTTCACTGTAGTTTTCTTCTTTCCTTCTGTCTTTGTCTGGTTTTGGTGTCAAGATAACCTTTCTATAGGTTGTCACGGCCTGGTCTGTTTTCTCACTTGGGCCACTCCACCAGCTTCCTGCTGTCCACGGGTTCCTGTCTTGCCAAGAGAATTCTCTGGAAGACCTCCACCAGGGGAGGTTGTTGCGGCTCTCCTTAGCCTTCCACACAAATAAGCCCATGGGAGAGGGTAGTTCTCAGGGGCGTCCACCAAAGCCTTCAGGGTGAGTTGAATGAGCTAGCCTGGGGGCGCCGGGGAGGGGTGGATGGGAAGAAGCTCGCCCACACCCTTTCTGCACCAAGACGCTCCTCAGCAATCTCTTTATCCCAGCTCAGCACCTGGCACCCCTGTGAGCCAGTCACCCTCCGCACCTGCAGTGATGCCGGGCCTCTCCCCAAATTCAGGTCACACCCTGCAACCTGATAGGTGATTCTCTTGTGTAATCTCCTCCCACTGGCTTTAGGGAAAGACTATTCAAAATCTGAGAGACAGAAGAACGAGGGGAAGGAGAATTGCTCCCTTGCACACATTGCCTTCCTCCAAAGGCCTCTAGCCCTCTTCATATAGTCAAGGGGCTCTAGGTTTGGATAGGCCTATGTTTTCCTACAACATCTCCTCTTATTAAACCCCTTGGGAGTGACGAGCTACACATGGCCATTTCTTTGACCTTAAAATGGAACAGCATCCACAGAAATCCTGGTACCTTCCCATGATTTGTTGGGTGTGGGGTACGGCAAGGGCTTCTGCAGTAATTCCAAGCGTCTCAGTCCATTTGGGCTGCCTTGACAAAAATACTATAAACTGGGTGGCTTAGAGACAGCAGAAATTTTTTCTTACAGTTCTGGAGGCTGGAAAGTCCAAGATCAAAGTGGTGACAGATTCAGTGTTTGGCTGGGGCTATGTTCTCATTTAACTTCACATAGCAGAAGGGGCTGAAGAGCTCTCTGGAGTTGGGCACTGACCATTCCTGAGGGCTTCGCCCTCCTGACATAAGCACCTCCTACAGGCCCTACCTCCAAATAGCATCACCTTGAGTCTTAGAATTTAATATATGGATGTGGGGCGGGTGAGCACATATTCAAATATTCAATCTATAGCATCAGGGGAGCAGGAAAGGACTGTCTATTGGGTTTTTACATCCTCATGGAGTATATTACAATGTGCACACAAAAAGCCTTGAAACTCTTAAAGGCAAGTATCTGGGGGTGAGGAAGATTGTGTTCATTTATTAGGAGCTTTTTACTTTCTAAATTATTCATGTTTGGAAATTTTATTAATGAGCATGTATTCCTTTTGTAATTATCAACAACCAATAAAGATGGTTATTATTTTTTTTTTTGCAGTACACGGGCCTCTCACTGTCGTGGCCTCTGCCGTTGTGGAGCACAGGCTCCAGACACGCAGGCTCAGCAGCCATGGCTCACGGGCCCAGCCGCTCCGCGGCATGTGGGATCTTCTCGGTCCAGGGCACGAACCCGCGTCCCCTGCATCGGCAGGCAGACTCTCAACCACTGCGCCACCAGGGAAGCCCAAGATGGTTATTATTTTTAAAGAACTCTGGTCTGTAATGTAAAGCTTCCTAGGTTTAAGAACATCACTCAGGAGAGTGTGTTCAGTCCTCACTGGTCTGGTCATATGCTGAATAAATAGTACATCCTGACCGGGTGGAAGAATGGAAAGATGGGCTGACGTGCCCTTTTCTACCTGTTCAGATGTGTCACTTTCTCTTTTCCCTTTCTCCCAATCTTCCTGATTCAAACTACTACTATCCTTGTAACTAGTCACTCTCTCATCAGCAACACAGGTTTACAAGGCTTTTCCAACTTGAATCTCAAGCTACTGCCCAATGCTACCCCAATACTTAGGTGTTCAGAGTCAGCAAAAGAGTGAACCCAATTTATTAAATAAGCTTAATTCAATGGAAGGTACTGGGTTGGCCAAAAAGTGCCTTCGGTTTTTAAGTAAAAATAAAAGACACATTTTTCATTTTCACTAAGAACTTTATTGAACAATATAGTCACCCCTTTTTTCCACTACCTTCTGCCATTTTTCATGCAACTTCATAATTCCATCTTCCAAAAACTTTTTATCTTTTTGAGCAAAGAACTGTTCCAGGTGCCTTTTACAGTCTTCCAGGGAATTGAAATTTTTTCCATTAAGAGAATTTTGTAAAGACCGAAATAACTGGAAATCCAGAGGTGCAATGTCTGGTGAATATGGTGGATGAATCAAAACTTTCCAGCCAAGCTGTAACAGTTTTTGCCTGGTCATCAAAGAAACATGTGGTCTTGTGCTTTCCTGACGGAAGATTATACGTTTTCTGTTGACTAATTCTGGACGCTTTTCGTCAAGTTCTGCTTTCAGTTGGTCTAGTTGGGAGCAGTACTTGTTGGAATGATTCATTTGGTTTTCCGGAAGGGGCTCATAATAGGGGACTCCGTTCCAGTCCCACCATATACACAACATCACCTTCTTTGGATGAAGGCCGGCCTTTGATGTGGTTGGTAGTGGTTCATTTCCCTTGCCCCACGCTCTCTTCCATTCCACATTGTCGCGCAGTGTCCACTTTTCATCGCCCGTCACCATGTGTTTTAAAAATGGAAACTTTTCATTACGTTTCAGTAGAGAATCGCATGCGGAAATATGGTCAAGAAGGTTTTTTTCGCTTAACTTATATGGAACCCAAACGTCAAAGCGATTAACATAACCACGCTGGTGCAAATGATTTTCAACAATTGATTTGTATATTTTGAGTATGTCAGCTATCTCCCGCGTGATATAATATTGATTGTTCTCAATTAATGTCTCGATTTGATCGCTATCAACTTCAACTGGTCTACCCGATCATGGAGCATCGTCCAGCGAGAAATCTCCAGCACGAAATTTCTCAAACCACTTTTGACACGTTCTATCAGTCACAGCACCTTCTCCATACACTGCACAAATCGTTTTTTGTGTTACAGTTGCGTTTTTACCTTTCTTGAAATAATAAAGCATAATATGCTGGAAATGGTGCTTTTTTCTTCCATATTCAATATTAAAATGGCTACACAAAAATCCACCAATTTTGATGTCTTTTTTTAAAATGCACGCTGATGTGACAGCTGTCACATACAACCTAACAAAATTGTTTCGAATGAAGTTAAAGATAACTATGAGCTACTAGAGCCATCTTCTGGAAAAAACTGAACGAAACTTTTGGCCAACCCAGTACATCAGCTATTAAAAATGGTTCATTCTAGGGCTTTCCTGGTGGCGCAGTTGTTGAGAATCCGCCTGCCGATGCAGGAGACACGGGTTCGTGACCCGGTCCGGGAAGATCCCACATGCCGCGGAGCGGCTGCGCCTGTGAGCCATGGCCGCTAAGCCTGTGCGTCCGGAGCCTGGGCTCCACAACAGGAGAGGCCACAGCAGTGAGAGGCCCGTGTACCACAAAAAAAAAAAAAAAAACAAACAAACAAACAAAAAAAAGGTTCATTTTAGTCTTGAAAAAAAATCACCAGCTTCACATAAAATTTAAAGTGGTAGGGAGATTATGATCTTTAATTCTTGAACTCCCCTCCTAACCACAAATTCTCCTTCACATACGGAGTTAAAAAGGGATGTAAAAGGAGTTTAAATTCTTGGCCCTTCAGCCAAATAAAATAGTAATAAATGGACTGGAGGGGGAGAAGAGAAATTGAAGAGATTTCTCCTCTGAGAATTGGTGCTGGTCTATGAATTCCCACTTCTAACTCCAAGAAGTGATATGTGTGTAAAAGGCTGAGGTGACATGTTGCCATTTAATCCCTAGCCTAGTAAGGGAGGCCTCGAGGGAGCTACTTGGGAAATCTGACATATGGTCCTTGCATCTGAGAGAGGGCTGGTACCCAACTTAGGCATGGGAGAACTTCAGCCGACCCTGGAGTTCAGCTGACTCCCTCTGGGATATCCAAGAAGGGCTGATAGCTTTAATATTAGAACTAGGACAAGGCAGCTACGTTGGGAACGGCCTGCGCTCTCAAAGGTTATTGGTGCAAGCCACACGGATCATGTGGTGTACAGGGGATTTGGGCAGTGTGTGAGAAGGGGCAAAACTGGCCTGCCGTTGTCTTAAATTTCTCCTCCAAGCCAGCGGGCCTTCAGGAGAGGATTAGGAGACCTTAGCAGGAAGAGGCAGAAGTTTAAGTGACCACAGTATGCCCTGCAGCAGGTGAGGGAATTTTAAGTGGCTAGCTGGAGTAGAGATGTCTCTATTCACTTTGAGGAAACTATAGGAGAGAGGCCTCCCCAGAAGTGAATGGCCCACAGGAGGAAAAGTCACATTCAAACACTCGCAAGTTCAGAGAGCAGGAAACCACCCTGGATGGTACAATTCACAGTAAAACTCTTCCCGATTTTCTTCTTCCCTCCTCATTTTGCCCTTCCCTTCAGCAGGATTCCAGCCTGTAACAGGTCGGGGGTAACATAACCACATAATGCATTGTCAAGAGATGTGGGCTTCATCCATAAAGTTGTGTTGTGACTACAAATAAGTTTGCTCAATTCAGTGGTTAACGATGTACCCACGCTCCATGGACCCAGGCAAGCCACCCCGGAACCATTCCGTGGGCTTCACTATGGGCCTATGGCGGTACCTTGCTCACTTATTTATGAACATCACGAGTAGCTGCGATTTCATTCTGATATGTTCACAGAGTCAAGTACGTTTAGGGTATAAAGTCATCATGGAAATTTACAGGAATGTAGAGATCTAAATATAAAGGCCATAACATCACATGATAAGGCAGCGTCCAGCCCAGCAGCTACTCAGGCTGGGCCCCGGTGCCAGCAAATCAGAAGGTCATTTGGGCAGCTGGGAAACGTTCCCTTCATAGTCCGCCATGCCTGCAACCTGGGGAGGACTTCTGCCTTGGACACTAGGGAGCTTCTTCCTTTACAGCGGCAGGGGAAGCCCCCAAGGCGGCCGGGCTCTGCAGAAACAACACCTGCACCGCGCATGGGCTCCTAGCTTTTCCGGTTCAGCAGCCAGGACCTAATTAAGTATTCCACAGAGGTGACGTGGCCGGGACACCACGCCTCCTCAGAAACCCCGCCCCGCCCCGCAGCCGGCAGCGCGTGATGTCACGGCGTCCCGGACGCGCCCCGCCCCCGGCCGCTTGTCGCCAGGGGCCGCTCGCGGGTCCGGTCTCCTAGGCAACCAGGCGCTCCGCCCCTCCGCCCCTTTAACCTTTAGGGTCCGCTGGGCCGAGTCCTGCGCTCGCTCCCTTCTCCCCTCAGTTTCCACTCTTCGCCGGGGCTGTCCCGGCCGGAAGCAAAGATGGCGGCGGCGGCGGGTGCGGCGTCAGCCGAGCTGGTGATCGGCTGGTGCATCTTCGGCCTCCTGCTCCTGGTAGGGGAGACGCTTGGAGTTCCCCAGGGCCTGGACGGGGGAGGGGCAGCCCCGCCGTTGGTCTCCGGGGCCGGAACCCTCCTTGCCCCGCCCCGCCCGCTCCTGCGGGGGCTGCGGGGGCCCTGGACTGGGCCGCGGTGAGGGGCGCGCCGGCCCCTCGTTGCCCGCGCGGGGTGTTCCCCCCGGCTGGTGGCTGCGTCCTGACCCGAACTCCGCGCTGGCGCACCTGGGTATGGGGGCCCGGGGAGAGGAGGGGCCCTGGGACCCGGGAGCGCCCGCCTGCTCGAGTCCCGTGGGCGCCGCGTCGTCGCCCCGGAAGGGGGGTGCCTCTGCCCCTCTGAGTGGTCCACCTTGTCCCTTCCCTTAGGATGGGGGGTCTTCAGCCTTCTCTCCCCATTGTGAGACCCTGCCTTGGTGACGTGCGGTGTTCGTTCTGACGCTGGGTATCGCGTTCCTTCCTGGTCTCTGATGGGCGAAAACCTGTGCAGGGCGGAGCTGGGCCCCTGGTCACTGACGGTGTCAGGGTCTGTGTACCCACCTGTCTGACTTCAGGTGCCTCCTTCCCAGCCCCCTGGTTCCTGCTTCTCCAGTGAGCAAAACGTGGGCCTTAATGGGCCAAATGGCCTAGGTTGTACTTCCCTAACCTATGTTAAAACCCTTTTATTTGGGAATTCAGTTTATTTCTCTTCGTACCCTTCCCCAGTCTCACTCTTCCCTCGTGGTCTCCAGCCCATCCTGTTGTTGCTTCAACAGGACAACACTCTGCCCCGAAGCATTTTGCCACTTTGCATTAGGAAAACAACAAAATCGAACCAAAAAACTGTTTACTTCACTTGTTGAAATCAAGACTTGTCTTATTTTACTTCACTTTCTTGATTCCACTACCGTGTCTGCAACCTCTGTGTTTTCCAGTGTGTCTGTTTTTCCAGTAGGTGTTGCAGCGGAAACTACTCTCCCCTCCAAAGTGCGAAAACTTGAAAAGGCTTCTCTTGTTGCTTTTACCCCTCGCCCGGAAAGTAATAATGCCTTTACCCCGAAGCACACTTTATTCTGCTTGGAGAAAAGTGGAAACCGTGAAGGTTGGCTGTGGTTTCCAAAGCCTGTACTTGGAGAGTTCACTGGCTTTTCCATACCCTCATATTCACTTGACTTTGTAGGGGAGCAAAATTTGGCGCCCCAGAATGTCTCTCTGGCTTGATGGTTAGTTCAGGCTGATTATATGTAAGAAACAGAAGACTCGGGAAATCTGTCTTTTTTACCTCTGTCTTAGCTGCTGGGAGAATTTTAGGTAAGGGGCTTGTTCCCAAAATAGAGTCGTCACCTGAGATATCTGCAGAGGATGTGGGCTAGGCGTGATGGTGGTGGTTCTCCGCTGGGCCTAGAGATCCGAGTCCCTCTGTCCTCTTGTGTCTGCCTGGCCCAGCAAAAGTGTATTTGCCAACCTTTTGCTTTCTGTCTGCCTGTGAATTGCCTTCCTCCCTGTTGAAGTCCCAAACCACCCCCCGCCAGGATCCTCTGTCTATAGCTGAAAGTGGTATTTAAGGTGAGGGCTTTGGCCATTTTGGCGAGTTTTCTTGGGTCTCTCCCCTGTATACATGTTCTCAAGCGTTTGTTTGATTTTCTCCTGTTGATCTATCTCATGTCAATTTAGTTGTTAGACCAGTCAGAAGAACTGAAGAACGAAAGGTACATTTCCTCCTCCCTGACAGAGGAAAAAAAAGGAGCAGGTAACCTGTATCAAAGTTCAGGGGGGAATCTCTTGGCAGTTATCAGTGAAAAACATGTAAGGTACAGCAGTTGTGCTGTAAATGGTAGGAGGATGCAAACAAAGCAAAATGTGGCCTTTAGGAGGGCCTGAAGATAGGTGGGAAAACAAAAATTCTTGTAACAGGTTATTTTAAGTACTGAAAACCAAAGTATGGTTTTATGAATTAAATAGGACTTCAGAGAATAGAGAACAATATTGGGAGAAAGTGGAATTGAGGCAAACTTTGGGTAGATAATGAAGGGAAGCCATTTAAGTTGGTGATATTACAGTGGGAACAAGATAAAATGAGAAGGGAATTAAAGGTCTGAAATTAGATGTTGGAGTAGAAAGAAATTAGTAATGAGGGCCATTGTTTAATTTTCTGCAAGTCTCTTTAGTTCCTGGATTATTAGAAGAGAGCTGAATTCTCATGTCTGCTTCTGCATTCAGCCTTTTCAGAGATTATTTTGGTTGAAGTATATGAAGTTTTAGTGATATGCAGTTGGAAGCAGAGTATCTTTTAGGTCATTGTGGACCTTGTTCTATAATACTACACCAAAACTCAGTAAGTAGAAGCTTCTTAATATGAAATATAGTTTCTGAAACCCTATCAATGAACTTTTGTTCAGTTGTATTAAAGTCCACGTTGTACTTTGAATGGATCTTTCCCCGTGTGTGGTTTTACAATGTGATGCATTTGATCATTTAGAAAATACTGGTTCACTGAGTTATGCAGATCTTCCAAATATGGATACCTTTCATTATATAAATCAAAATATCACATTCATCAGTATCACTACTGATCTTGTCAGAAGAAATGTCTCAGAAATGAATTGTCAAGCGCACAGTCGTGGATACAGGTTTTCCAAAAGTCTGGTTTTCATTTGAAAGCTTGAATTTTATCACCTGTAACAAATACTGTCAGTTGTTTTTCTTGAACTGATCGGCTTCCTTTGTTCATTTAGACAAAATCTGCCAAATATCCAAGTCTAAATAACCATAGTTAGTCACTTGTGCTTTCAAGTGAAAGTGATGTTTCTTGGAAATAGTGCCTAGTTTGGCTTTTGACTCTTAAATACTGAGGTGCTTCTCCTGGGGGCAGCCAGCCATCGCAGGTCGAGTACATACTTCCAGTATGCATTTCCCCACAGAGTATTAAAAGAGTCAAGTGTTGAAGTTTAATAAAGGTAACATTTACTGCTTTGTCAATTATAGTTTTAAGTTAAACAGTCTTTAAAAAGATTTCTTTTTCCCCCTTATGTGAGTGTGGTGTGGTGGTAAAGAGTAAGATTACTACTGGCACGTTTGGTGCCATTGTCTTGATTCATGCTTAAATCGCCAGCAGTTTTCCCCACCGAGGCTTTTGCACCATCATGTATCAACATAGTGACAGAGGCGGATGACGTCTTAGTATTATTATGGGGTTAGTTTCAATTTGCAAATCCCCAGAAAGGGTTGTGGGACTGCCAGGGGTCTGGGGATTTAACACTTTGAGAACTGCTGCCAGTCATCTTCTAAAGAATCAGAACACTGAGACTGACTACTTTTGTAACCTTGGGCAAACAGGATGGACTTCATTTTCTTCTGCCGCATAAGGCAAGGTGAGACTTGGCCCCTCCAAAGCCTATAGTCTAACTGTCCGTGTTTACTCTGTCAATCTGAGCTCCTCTACCTAAGCCTCCCCCTGCAGGATGCTCAGTAATTTGGTTTACACCATCTCTCCAGTTGCACTTCCCGTTACTGTACAAGATTGAGTCTCCGTTTCTGTAAAGCAAGTTTACTCTTGTTACTCAAAGTGAGGGCATCATCTGGGAACTTGTGAGAAATACAAAATATAAGACCCCAGCCCCACCGAATCAGAATCTGCAGTTCGACAAGATCCCAGGCAGTAGGTGTGTGCGTTCATTTAACAAAAGTTTATCTGTTTTCATGTCTGCCTCTGCCCAGGTGCTTCTCCACCTTGACTGCTCATTAAAGCCACCTGGGGAGTGTTAAAAGCCCTAATGCCCAGACAGGTGAAATCACAATCTCTTGGGAGGCGTTGGGGACTGCTCTAAACATTTCCTTATAGTTGTTAGCAAAATTATGCATTGGTTTCTTTTATGAAATCCTCTAAGATGTTATTTCATATGACATTTAATAATAATTGCTGCTGTTCGTGGCGCTGTGCTAAACCCTTCATTCAGTTTTTATAACTGCTATGAAAGAAGTATTCTTATTTCTATCTTACAGTTGAGGACATCTGGTTTATTTTATAACGTAGTAACTATTGATAGATTTGTTACCGAGTCCAAGCTCGCTCTGCTCGCCGCATGACAGGCCAATGAACCCGAGACGAGGTGTCGGGGCAAGGAATACGACTTTACTCGCAGACCGAGAAGATGGTGGACTAGTGTCTCTGAAAAACCATCTTATGGGGTCTGGATGCCAGTTTCTTTTGCAGAATCAGAGAGGGAGAGGCCTTGAGGAAGTAAAGTAAAAGGGCCATCAGTCTTGCAAAACACTTCCTGGAATGACCAGCCTGGGAGAGGGGATGTGTTAGTTTCTTTTTTCTTGCAGCCATTCACAGGCAGGCGGGTTCCCTGAGGCGGGCCATTAGGTATGGTTATAATAACAAAAGCAACGAAAAGCAAAGGTTAAAGTCAAAGAAACAGATCCAACTTGGAGTCCGATTTAGCTCTTCCCTGTTACAGATTTAACCTGTAAACAACTGTTTGGGGTTCTGTTTTAAGACTGTAAAGGGACCTTGAGACCAAAAAGTTTGGGAACCTCTGGCTTAACTATTTTGCCTGCGTTGCCCTTTCCCTGCCTGTTATTGGCAAACTCCTTCCTTTGCAGTAATACCTGTCACTCTGAACTTTGTAAAAGTGCAGATCTCCTTGAAGTCGAACAAAAAATTTATTGAGCACTTTGTTGCAAGATAGAAAGAAAAGGTTCATCTTCCAGTGGCTTCCAAAATAATTGGGGAATATTTTAAATATCTCAATTAATTTAGAAACAAACCCATTAAATATTAATATAAGTAACATTTTATGAAAGAATATTTTCCAGAACAAAAAGAAATTAGTAAGTTGTTAAGCCGGAATTTGAATGAAGGTCTTCTTTCTCTCTCCCCCTCCTTCCCTTCCTTCCTTTCTTTTTCTTTCTTTCTCTCTCTTTCCCCTTTCTTCCTCCCTCCCTCCCTCTCTCTCGTTTCTTTCTTTCTCCCTTTGAAGCTTTCTTTCTTTCTCTCTCCCTCCCTTCCTTCCTTCCTTTTCTTTCTTTCTCTCTCTCTCCCTCTCTCCCCCCTCCCTCTCTCCCTCCCTCCCTCCCTCCCTCTCTGTCCTTCTTTCTCTCCCTTCCTTCCTCCCTCCCTCCCTCCCTCCCTCCCCTCCTTTGTTTCTTTCTCTCCAACAACCAGGTTCCCAGGAGCACATTTTCCTTTTCACCTTATTTTTTCCTGCTATTCTGATACCAACTGAAATGTTAATAATGTAAAGGAATTACATGCAACAACTTGGATGGATTTCAGATTCATTATGCTAAGTGAAAGAAGCCAGACTCAAAAGACATGCTATATAAGGACATGATGACATTCTAGAAAAAGCAGAAGGTATGGGGACAGATAACAGATAGTGGTTGTCGAGGGCTGGGGAGTAGAGAGACGGGTTAACTCTGGAGGGGCAAAGGGGATTTTTCTGCAGTGATGGAACTGTTCTTATATCTTGACTGTGGTTGGAGAATTTGGAAACTGAAACTAGTTAGGTGGTGCTTAGGTTAGTTAGGCGGTGCTTAGTTCAGTTCTGGCTCCTGAACTAGAAGGGAAGTAACGTTACATGAAAAACTGGGTTTGGTTTGCCTGTTGATGGGTGTTGAACCAAAAGACACAACCAAGCCGAAGAGCAGGAGTAGGGAGAACACTGGGGATCCTTCCCAAAGCAGTGTCTCCTCAACAGCAAGATTGGGGGAGTTTTAAGCTAAGGGTGTATGCATATTATTAAGGGGCTTGAGCAGAGGAATAGAATTGGGGCAAAGGTCCACAGAGTCCAAGCTTTAATTGATTCAAGTCACTAGGCTCAGAAAAGGTCAACATCATCACCCCTTAGGTTCCAGTTGATATAGTGGTTGAGCACCCCAGGCTGGGTGAAATTCTGCAAAACAGCTCAAGAAAGTGCTTCAGGCTAATCTTTACCACCTGTTGAAACAGAATTGGGAGTTTACAACTGATTTATTATCTTTACTGTTGTTACTTCTCTCACCTGATAAGTCTTTTGTTCCTTTAAGATCTTTAGTTACTGAGACCCATTCAAGCAAGTGCGCTGTAGCCAGGCTTAGATGGCTTGGGCCAAAAGGGGCTTCTCTTAAGTCAAGAAGGCCATGCCTGGCTCTCTTTCTCTAGGGAATCCCTGCCCTGTCTGCTTACAGTGAAAGTTAAATCTGTTGAAAAGAATGAAATGCCAAAACTAAGCTTGTGTCCCAGGGCTTTGATAGAGCTTGGTTAAAACTCTGGTTCGCCTCAGATTGGAATCCTCAGGCATTTGAAGTGCTGCCTGGAGGAGCCTCACTCTGATTGAAGTGGTTTGCGGGTGGGTGTACAGGTAGGAATTTAAGTTTTTACCCAGGGAATTCTAACACAGCCAAGGTTGAGAATCACTGATTCAGGATCTGTCTGCTTCCCCTAGGATTAGGGCGGAGGTTCTCGAAGTGTAGTCCTTGGACCAGCATCAGCCTCACCTGGGAACTTGTGACAAATGCAGGTTTTCTGGACCTTCTCCAGACCTGTTGGATCTGTAACTCTGTGCTTTAGCAGCCCTCCAGGGGATTCTGATGCTGGAATCTGAAGTTAGAGGATTGCGCGAGTACAGTCCTATACCCTCTGTTAGTTTCTAGGAAGATGGAGATGAGACGTCAACCTCAGTACCTCTGAGTGTACTTTTTCCCTGAAAAGTTCCTTGCAGTGCACGTGCATCCATTTTCAGTGTTCACTTTTCTTCGTTTAATGCCCTTTGAAATGTGAATTATAATATAATGTGTCAATTGCATGGTGATTATTGGCAGTTAATCTTTAGTTGAATGGTACTCTTGAACTGTCATAATGGGACAGAAGTTAATTTTAATTCAAGTGGTATTCTGTGATGCTTCAGCAGTAAGAATACGGTAGAATAACTACTAGTTATGTCTTCTTTAGGTTGGGGAGATCTATAGGGAAAAGTATTCAGAGCTAGTTAGAACTGTAATGTTGTGTGAAACCATGAATGGTTATACTGTGTTCAGTGAGGAAATATGTAACTGAGCACTGTTATTGATAACTTTTGCTTGTTTTTTTTGGTGTCTTGGCACCCAAGTGAAGTTGTACTGCTTTCATGAACTCGGCTTTGAAAGGTATAAATCTTGAATAAATTTATAAGGGGTAGTGGATGTTGCTTGCACATCCGGAAGAATCGCTACTTGACATAATGTTTCCCATTGGGAACTTACAAACACAGACTAAAATCAGTTTTAGAGAATACATAGGGCAGTAACAAAACATTTCTTTCTGTTCTATTTCAGGCTATTTTGGCATTCTGCTGGGTTTATGTTCGTAAATATCAAAGTCAGCGGGAAAGTGAAGTTGTCTCCACCATAACAGCGATCTTTTCTCTGGCGATTGCTCTCATCACATCAGCACTTCTACCAGTGGATATATTTTTGGTTTCCTACATGAAAAACCAAAATGGTACATTTAAGGTAATTATCATCATACTATGGGAATTTTTCCCTTTCATATCCTTGGCAATTAAGTATTTACTGAAATGTTTAGCAGTGCAGTGTATGTTGTGTTTTATTGTCGTCTCTGGGAATAAGCGGGAATGGAAATGCACTTAGAGGCCGAGCATGTGACAACTACATGGAACAGACTGCTCGCTGACTTACACCCATCCAAGTGTGAAGAATACCTTTGTTAATTGGAAAATGTGCTAAGTAATCATAATAGGGTTATTTTTGTGCCTCTTGCAGCTCCCTTGAAGTCTGTTTGACTTGATCTGCATCAATGCAGTACGTAGATAATTTAGAAGGGGTTTTGTTAGTGGCAGATTAGGGTCTTCATCTCTATGTCACATTGAGTACTCTGAGTCACTGGGATGTGGGCTGCGGGTTATCAGACCTGAGTTCTAATCTTGATTCGCACTGTCTAACTTGTGTCTTTGGCCAAACTGAACTTTTCTGGACTTCAAGTTCCTCATTTTTAAAATGCATGGTGTTGGACTGGAAAATTTCTGAGTTCCTTTTCAATTATGCAGGTTACTTTTACATTTCTTATTAGTGTAACCTTCTGTGAGGCAGGAACTGTATCTTGTTTGTTTCTGTATGCCCAGTGTCTGACAAGCAGTAGGTACTTAAATATTTGAATGAAATATTATTTCAGTTATCGCAATAATGCATGGTTCCAAAATAAGTTCCTGAATTGGGCCAACTGGGCTGAAATGATTTGGTAATTTTTGGTAGTTAGGTTTGGATAGATTCTGATTGCTGTGAAAACTACGGTTATTTTCTGTAGGTCAATCATTCATTTAGCGAGTATCAGTTGACCACTTAGTGTGTGCCAAACACTATACAGAGATAGTAACTAACATTTGTTGAGTATTTACTATGTGTCAGACCCTTTCCTAAATGGTTTACATGTCTTCACGCCATTAATGTCCCAACAGCCCTATGAGGTAGATAGTGTTATCCGCTTTTATGGGCAGGAAGCCAGGGTTCAGAGAGGTGACGTGACGCATCTCAGGTCTTGGGGTTTGTAAGTGCTGTTGCTGGGATTTGAAGTTCTGCAGTCTGGCTCCAAGGCTCTTTGCTCACTGGGATCTGGATCTGTACCTCTATCTATATCTATCCATCTGATACAGTGGAAGTAGTGTTATCCTTTGTATAATTGTTGTTTGAGTAGGAGATTTTTTAAGTTTCAAATTTAGAATATTTGATTTGTTTAGATTTTGTGGGATTATGTTTTCATCTTGAAATTTCTAAAGTAAGTATTTTCATGAAATTATGAACTTGCCCTTAGATTATGTAGTTGTTCTGGGACCATGCTTAATTTAGTAGTCACTTTCTGGGTACTAGTTTTTTGTTTTACTTTTGTTTTTTTTAACCCGTGAGATTGCATTTATACTTGTTTAAACAAGACTTAGGAATTCACCCACCTAAAGAAGCAAAAGTATTACCCATAAAAACTTGGGGCATTTATTTTATTAATAATATGCCCCAAAAGAGAAGAAAATATATAACTGTAGTTAATGTGCTTATTTTATGGTTGTTAAATCTGAATGTGCACCAATAATTAGAAGGGAAAAATTCCATGTTAGTGTTTTTTCCCCCAATTAAAAAAAAATGTTTTCTTTCATTATTGAGGGATTATTTATTCAGCAATTGTATGTTTTTTTTTTTTTCTGCTGTTCATTTACTTAGTTGTCTCTGTTTAGTTCTGTTTGTTTTTAGATAACTCAGCTTAATGTACCAGTTGTTTTCCCAGTACTTTGATGCCTTTCTTGATATTTTAAACATTCTTTGTTTCCCTTTCTGTCTTTTTCTGGGAGGGCTGGATGAGGGACTAGTGAAATTCATAAGAGTTGTCATTTGAAGCTGGCATGTGCTAACACTCAAAGGAGAACTGAAAAGACTTTCAAAGGACACTTCCCCAGTAAACCGTAGCGAGTATTTTCTCCAAAATGTTATTAATGAATTCCCTTGGGGTGCTTAGTGAAAGACAAGAGTAGGTATTTAAGAATTAGTTTTCAGACTTCATGCGGCAGCTGTAAATTTAGCTGTCTTCAGGTAGAAGTGCCCACAGTGTCTTTAATCTCTTCTGTCCTTATTAGTCAGGATGAATGTGCAAGTTGACGTTGTTTTCCATGATGAATTATGTTGTACCCTAAGTATAACAGTGTGCATTTCTTATTCCTAAATGAATATAAGTAACGTCTAACTTTCTCCATTTCCACCTCAAATATTGAAGCCTCTAAACCGATTAGGGACCTGCTTATAAGGTATAATTGTTTGGAAACTTGAGATGTCGAGGACTCCTAACATTTGGCGTAGGAACTGAGGGTGCCAGGCAGGCAGTCTGCATACTTTCCCTGTTTTGTCTTATTTGCCTTCCTAGCTGTTTCTGCCTTCTTTTGACGAAGGGTATATTGTAATAACGTCTGAACTGTTTCCATTCACCTTTTTTTTTTTTTTTGTGGTACGCCAGCCTCTCACTGCTGTGGCCTCTCCTGTTGCGGAGCACAGGCTCTGGACGCGCAGGCCCAGCGGCCATGGCTCACGGGCCCAGCCACTCCATGGCATGTGGAATCTTCCCGGACCAGGGCATGAACCCGTGTCCCCTGCATCGGCAGGCGGATTCTCAACCACTGTGCCACCAGGGAAGCCCCCATTCACCTTTTTTTAAACACATGGCACTATGAATAATTTCAGCCAGATAATTTCTTTGTTTCTAGTTTTTGTGAAATAATTAACTTTATAGATTAAAAAGGAAAAAAAAAACCTTAAAGTATAGCCAGAAGTGTTCTATTATAGTGTCTAATTGACCAATAACTTTAGCTAGTGATATACACAAAGTATACCAATCAGAAAAATCAGAAATGGCCACTAATGTGAACAAATATTCTTTATTTTATACAGTGTGTAAAATTAAAATAAAATCAGTAGTTAAGATATGGCATCACAACATTTGTTTTGGTAGCTAAAATGTTCACCTCCTCCTTCCCTCCATCAATGGTTAGTCTCTGTATGGCCCATAATTAGGAGATGTCTGGGTTGAACTCTACTGCTGCCTCATTCCTGCTCTCAGATGCTGGTAATTTTATCTTAGAACTCTGTACTCTTCGCTACACCTTAAGTATATTCATGCACTTAATATTGACTAAGTATGAAATGTGTACCTGACAGAGGCGTGGATGCTAGAGATTAACGATTACAACCAACGAGGCCGCTGCTCTCAGGGAGCTCACGTTCTGTGAGAGCAGACCAACAGTCAGCAAACAAAACAAGCTAGCTTCCTAGCGCTCACTCCTGTGAGGATGCAGAACAGAGCGATGTGAGGCTCAGCTGGGTTGTGGGTGTTGAGGCAGGACAACGGGCTGAGGAGGGCCAGGCTGCCGGGTCCTGGAGGTGGGAACTGAGTGAAGGCCGCCTCAGGGAGAAGCAGCAGCAGGTACGGAGGCCCTCAGGCAGACGTGCTTTTGGCCCATTGGCTGAGGTGTGGCATTGGGGGCCGTGCTTTGCTACGAGCTGAGATGAAGAAGAAGGTGGGGACACATTGTGACTTTTAGGCCATGTTAATGGGTTTAGATTTTCTTCCAAGGGCAATGGGAAGTTAGTGAAGGTAAAAAATAAAGGTGATGTGGGTTAGAGGGGTACTGGTGGAGAAAAGCGATTAAAAGCGGTATGGATTTTGGAGCTAGAGCTGCTTGGATTGGCTGATGGATTAGATATGGGGATGGAAGGAAAATGAAAACTAGAGATTGACGAAGCACTAAAGCCTAGTACACCTTAGAGAAATAGGGCAGCCTGGGGGAGTAATTAGACCTGTGTGTGCACACGGGCACGTGAGGGATGTAGAAAAAAGAGCCGTATTTTGGACAAGTTACCTTCAAGGTGCCTATCATACGTATTCAAGTGCGGCGTCGAGCAGGGAGTTGAAGCTCCAGGGAAACCTTAGGGTTGGAGAGAAGTATCTGGAAGTCATCAGCATGTGCACGGTATTCAGAGCTATGCACTGTCCAGCAGCTGGGGAGACTGAGTGGGCAGACAAGGCTTGGCGTGGGCTGTGGATTCGAGAGCCGCGCTAGTTACCTGGAGCTGGCCCAAGGGGAGGGGCTGCAGCCTGGGAGGTGGGAAGGAAAACGAAAGAGGGGCTTCTCAGGAGAAGAATGTGTTTCAGGAAGAGTGATGCTGAGAGGTGGAGGGAGAGAGGGAGGGGAGTGACTGCACTCCCCATGGAGCCGCGGGGCAGTTGGTGGGAGTGGCTGAGAGCCGGCGGAAGGTGAGGGAGCAGTGACAGGGGATGCTGACAGCTTTTCAGGAAGCTCTGTCCTCCAGGGGAGTAGGAGGTGGGGTGGGGTGTGTTTATCTGTGGTGGTGGTGTGTCCTTTCATGGAAACTACTAGAGCGTGTGTACTTCAGGGTTCAGTAGAGTGGGAGAGGTGTCTGGGAGGAGAGAAAGGGTATCGCTGCAGGTGCAGCGTCCCTGCGAAGGCAGAGGGGTGGGGACCCAAAGGGAAAGGGTTGGCTGTAAATGGCGCGGGTGCTCGGCGGAAGGAAGGGCTAGCATTCGAGTACAGATGGCGGTCGGTTCTAGACTGGGGAGTGAATTGAGTAGCTCTCTTTTGTCCTCAGATGTTTTGAGAGACCTTTAAGTCAGTGTTTGTCAACCATCGGCTTCTGTGCTGGGTGACCCTTGTGAGGGCTGTCCTGTGCATTGCAGGTGTTTAGCAGGTCCTGGCCTCTGCCACTCGATGCCGGTAGCCTACAGAGCCTGCCGCCACCCTCCAGCATCTCCAGGACATTGCCAGGTGTCCATGGGGGGTGGAGTCACCCCTGCATGAGAACCATTGGTCTAAGGTGAGGTTATCTGGTAAAATTAAGGAGAGTCAAGTGTGGTTTGGGGCTGGACGGAGCATTTCAGAAAGTCATCTTGAAGAATGGGAGAGGGAGTTTTACATACACGAACCGCTTACCTCTTTGTTCTGTGGACTCTATATCCTTTTCCTTGCTTCTAAAATGTTCTTCTTCGTATTCTTTACTTAGTATTCGTTCTTGTTTGTCTCACATTCCTGGGGGGCTGCTGGAGTTCCTTTCGGTCTCTACTTTGGGAGGCAGTAGCTTGTGAAATGTATCAAGGGCACAGCATTTCTCAAAATGTAGAAGAAGGAAGTTTCATAAACTAAGCTCTTTTGACAGTACATCAGATACCTTGGAGGCAAGACTGTATATAAAAGCCAAATACACAAATAGTACTTCAGTGATGTGTATTTTACACATATTTTTGCTTTAAAATAGTAACAGTAATGCTCTCTAACTGCCACAAGATTTGGTTAAACTAAAGAACGTTGGAGGGTAAAAGATACTAAATTTCAGTGAACCTTTGGCTTTAATTACCTTCAGACTTTCTACATTTAATCTTTTTCTGAGGTTGGGGTCTTCTTCAATTTTGAAGTTTAACTTTTATGTGATTCTCAATGGGTACGTTAATACCTCGTGGGGTTGTCTTGGAAATTGGTAGGGAGCTTGCGTGAGGATAGATGTAATTATCCTCTGTTTCAAAAACTCTTCAAGTTTGAAAAATCTTTTAAAATGTCTGTTTTGATGTATAAACAATGACTAAAGAAACAGAGCTTTTGGGAGTAGAAGCTTTGGTTGTGTGTATATTCATTTGGATACTTGCGTCGTTGATGAAGAAATTTCCAGTCATTGGCTAGAATTCTCCCCAGTGCTTTTCCAGTCCTGTGTGGTAAGCACTGCTTAACGTTCTTTCCATTTTTCTGTAGTATATGTACAGTGTTTCTTTCATTACGTTTTTTAGACAAAGATTGTGTATGTCGTTACAACTGTTGGTTGCAACTTGTTCTGTTTACCCGCACTCAGAAGTACTTTATGGATATCCATATACACCTGGATGTTTTTCAGATGACTTTTAGAATCAGCATGGCAAAACACTGTACCCACTATTGGGATTTTGATAGACAATATATAGTGTTTGTAGATTAATTTGGAGGGGTTTGGTATTTACAGTCTTTTCATGTGGGAAAGTGTGACTTTTCATTTATTTGGATCTTTTTTATATTCTGTAATTATTTGTTTATATAGTTAACAAAATTTTAAAATTTATACCATTAAGTTTTTCTTTTTTTAAAAAATTTATTTGGGGCTTCCCTGGTGGCGCAGTGGTTGAGAGTCTGCCTGCCGATGCAGGGGACACGGGTTCATGCCCCGGTCCGGGAAGATCCCACATGCCGCGGAGCGGCTGGGCCCGTGAGCCATGGCCGCTGAGCCTGCGCGTCCGGAGCCTGTGCTCCACAACGGGAGAGGCCACAAGAGTGAGAGGCCCATGTACCGGGAAAAAAAAAAAATTTATTTGTTTTTTATTTATTTATTTTTGGCTGTGTTGGGTCTTTGTTGCTGCACGGGCTTTCTCTAGTTGTGGCGAGCAGGGGCCACTCTTCGTTGCGGTGTGTGGGCTTCTCATTGCGGTGGCTTCTCGTTGCGGAGCGCGGGCTCTAGGCGCGTGGGCTTCAGTAGTTGTGGCACGTGGGCTCAGTAGTTGTGGCTCACGGGCTCTAGAGTGCAGGCTCAGTAATTATGGTGCTCCGCGGCATGTGGGATCTTCCTGGACCAGAGATCAAACCCTTGTCCCCTGCATTGGCAGGCGGACTCTTAACCACTGCACCACCGGGGAAGTCCTCTTAAGTTTTTCATAGTCTTAATTGCTATTGGAAAAATACTATTTTCATTGTGTGCTGTGTGTCAAAGTTTGCATTTGTAGTGCTAAATTTGGGGTTTCCACATTTTCGTTCTTTTAGACATTTGTCAATTAGAAGTTCATAGATATTCATTGCTAGAGGTGTTTGTAGGTGAAAAAGGAAAAAAAAGAAAAAACTGAATTATTTTAGGAGAGTTAAATGTTTCTGCTCTTCCTTAAGAGAGCTTGTAAGTGGGATGTTGATATTGACTTGAGCTCTTAAAGTATTGATAGAACAAAATTGACCTGGATACTAATTTGAGCCTTGGTACTTAATCGCAGTGACCAGTCACATTGACGCTCCAGGCTTAATTTTTTATATGCATACAATTAGGATAGTCAAAAAGGCTTGCTATTATACCCCAGTTCTATTTCATTAATGTATAGATTTTTTTATTTGAAAAGATTAATTAGAATTAATTTTCTAAGTTAAAGTACTAAATTTAAATGACTAATTTAAAGAAAATGTGGGTTGAGTGCTAAGAAGTTTATATTGACTGTTCTTTTAGGTATTTTAAAATATCTTGTTTCTAAAAGACAAATCATACCTGTCACTCTGCACAAAACCACATCACTATTTTCCATTGCCTTTAGGACAGAGGCCAGAATACTTGGTGTGATTCACAGTCCCTCAAACCTAATGCCTTTCCCTCCCTTACTCCACCTGCTTTCTCTTCCCTTTCCAAAAGCTCTAGTGAATCTATATTTTGCTTCCTGCAGGTTTTTCAAAGTCTCCATGTATATTCCTTTATTCTCTTCCCTCCTTCCCACTGTGTTATTCCGGCCCCAGTTTAGTGGCCCTGGCCCGTAGCTGCCTCTCCTTCATGTGCTTCCCCAGAACCATGTCGTCACGTTAGCTCAGCATTCACCTGCTGAAATTGCCTGTTTACTTGTCTGTCTGTCACTTCTTGAGGGCACAGACCATACCTGTTAGAGTCAATGGTACATTTATAAGTGATATTCATTCATATTAAAATTTAAGTATAATTGTTAAGCAAATGGCTGTTTCATTAATATTTCTATTGTTTCCTTTTGATCCTAGGACTGGGCCAACGCTAATGTCAGCAGACGGATCGAGGACACCGTATTGTATGGTTACTACAGTAAGTATATTTCCATTTCATTGCCTGTCTGGGCTGCTCGCCAAAATGTAGAATAAAGCTACATATAGACTTTTTTTTTTAATTGGAGTATAGTTGCTTTACGATGTTGTGTTAGTTTCTGCTGTACAGCAAAGTGAATCAGCTATATGTATACATATGTCCCCTCTTTTTTGGATTTCCTTTCCATTTAGGTCACCACAGAGTACTGAGTAGAGTTCCCTGTGCTATACAGTAGGTTCTCATTAGTTATCTGTTTTATACATTTTATTGTATATGTGTCAATCCCATTCTCCCAATTCATCCCAAACCCCCTTTCCTGCCTTGGAGTCCATACGTTTGTTCTCTACTTCTGTGTCTCTATTTCTGCTTTGCAAATAGGTTCATCTGTACCATTTTTCTAGATTCCACATATATGCGTTAATATACGATATTTGTTTTTCTCTTTCTGACTTACTTCACTCTGTATGACAGTCTCTAGGACCATCCACGTCTCTACAAATGACCCAGTTTCGTTCCTTTTTATGGCTGAGTAATATTCCATTATATATATGTACCACATCTTCTTTATCCATTCATCTGTTGATGGGCGTTTAGGTTGCTTCCATGGCTATTGTAAATAGTGCTGCAGTGAACATTGGGGTGCATGTATCTTTCGGAATTATGGTTTTCTCAGGGTATATGCCCAGTAATGGGATTGCTGGGTCATAATATAGTTCTATTTTTAGTTTTTTAAGGAACTCCATACTGTTCTCCATAGTGGCTGTACCAGTTTATGTTCCCACAGTGTAGGAGGGTTCCCTTTTCTCCACAACCTCTCCAGCATTTATTGTTTGTAGAGTTTTTGATGATGGCCATTCTGACTGGTGTGCAGTGGTATGTTGTTGTAGTTTTGATTTGCATTTCTCTAATAATTAGTGAAGTTGAGCATCTTTTCATGTGTCTCTTGGCCGTTTGTATGTCTTCTTTGGAGAAATGTCTATTTAGGTCTTCCACCCATTTTTGGATTGGGTTGTTTTGTTTTTTGATATTGAGCTGCATGAGCTGTTTGTATATTTGGGAGGTTAATCCCTTGTCAGTTGCTTCGTTTGCAAATATTTTCTCCCATTTTGTGGGTTGCCTTTTTGTCTTGTTTATGGTTTCCTTTTAATTCTGATATCACATTTGAGATGACTGTTTCAACACCATGAATAAGTAGTATAGAACTCATCTGGTCGTCCTGAAACTTCTGTTACATACTTTGTTTTACTTAGGTTCACTTTCAGCCCTTCTTTGTGGAGGTTCAGTCAAGTTCCCTTAAATCTCTGCACTCTTCCTCTGATACCATTGTTTGATAACTTTTGTTACCACTTTTCCACTTGCACTCTTGATTTTGAAAATCTCAGTTTTCTAGAAATTTCTTCTATGTATTGGCAGTAGTAGAGTGTACTGTCTGGGAGTTTGCAGCATCAGCCAGTTTAACCTGGGGGTCATGGTGGATTGGTGTGTTTTGTACCGTACAGAACCGATTAATCTGCGGGTGGTGGTGGATTGGCCCCTCCTTCCCTCCTTTCCTCTCTCTTCCTTCCCTAGTGTTGGATTAGAGAAGCTATTTATAATAACCACCTAAATGTTTTCGAAATTGTCTCTTTGAATAAATATGACTCGTGCTTTTATAAAAATATGTAAGTGCTGAGTTAGGAAAGGGCTGTCTTTTTTTTTTTTTTTTCCAGCAATGAATCAAGAGGTTGAATAAAATTTCAGTAGGACACTGAAAAAAAAAATCTATAGAAGTTTCTGTTGATGGGGTAAGTTTTTCAGGGGTTTCATTGGATTTTTTTTTAAATTAATTAATTAATTTATTTTTGCTGTGTTGGGTCCTCGTTTCTGCGCGAGGGCCTTCTCCAGTTGGGGCAAGCGGGGGCCACTCTAAATCGTGGTACGTGGGCCTCTCACTATTGCGACTTCTCTTGTTGCGGAGCGTGGGCTCCAGATGCGCAGGCTCAGTAGTTGTGGCTAACAGGCTTAGTTGCTCCGCGGCATGTGGGATCTTCCAAGACCAGGGCTCGAACCCGTGTCCCCTGCATTGGCAGGCAGATTCTCAACCACTGCGCCACTGGATTTTAACTTAGCTGCTTTGGCTCTAACTTTTGTCTCCTGATCTAAAATCTACAGGATCTATGAAATTCCATTTCTTTGGTATAGATTTCAGAAATTTTATGGTATTTTAATATAGAATTTATTATTTCTAATGAATAAATTAAATGTATATCGTAAAATCTAGATTTGACCTGTTAAGAGAAAACTTTTGAAATGGTGGTATATTAAGCAGAATACAAACTTATTGGCAGGATATAAATCACTTCTTCAAAAACAGTTTTGTGGGATTGGGCCTGTCTCCTGTGTAACACTACAGTGTATTTATGCTGTGGAACATGTGACAAGATAAGCCAGCTTTTATCTTAGTGCAGTCCAGGTTTATGAACCGTATCTTATCAATGAACCTAGAGGCTAGTGGATTGATCCATTGTAACCAAGGTTACAGAGACTTCTACACTGGAATGTTAATTCAGCGGTCTTTCTAGTTGGTTTCATAGAATTAAGTCTACAGGAAGTGATCTGTGATTATTTTTCTTAATCCTCCCAAGGATAGTGTGTTTCTAGTATCATTTTAAATGCATGAGAGAAAATTAATCATTATAAACAAGATGACTTAGGGATTTAGGGTTTGATCCTCTGTATAACTTGGGTTGTAGTGAGAAATAATAACTGCCTTGGGATAGGATAGTTGAGTCACTGATCTAGGGAAGAAATCTGCGTGAGAAGCCAAATTATGAATAGAAGATTTCTTGATGACTATGGAATTGAAGCAAGAAGATTTAATTCAATAATATTAATGGTTGTTGTCATAAAGTTAGTTATATCCATTTTAGCTATGGCTGGTAGGCCTTTGACTTTGGCTCAGATGATGCCTTACAGCTAGGAACCATAGCTTCTGAGATGGCTATTGTCCACAAGCCCAGCCCTTTCCCAGCAATGCTGGATATTATCTAATTACATATTACATCTCTGATTCTGCATGCTGAGGACTAAGCAGACTCCGGAGAATCCGAAGCACTATTTTTATCCATTCCCTTCTGTGAGATTCTGTAGTTCATCTAGTCTCCCCTAGCATATCAACACATTTTCATTGTCTGACCTTCCCAGGCACTGTGCAGGGCTTTCATATTCAACACTTTCTTTGATCTTCATGAACGTCATTTTGTGGAGGTATTTTCTACATTTTACAGGTGAAGAAATTTTTACCCAGAGATGTTAAAGATCACCTTGTTAGTGAGTGATGTAGCCCAGAGTGGATATTATTTCCTAAGCTGGAGCTGCTTACTGTTAAGTGAGCTGCCTTTTAATAAATTGTTCGGGGGATGTTTGTTACCTCTGGGAATGGTTAGCCAGCCCTGAACCCCTGGGGCCGCTTCAGACATCATCCGGAGACCTTTTAAATAGTATGGAATGTAGATTACATCCGCAGAGATTCTGATTTACTTTGGCATTCAGTTAATATCGCCACTATTCTTATCAGAGAAGTGTTTATGTATTGGAAGGATGTAAGACTTAAGGTGCTGGATTCAAGTTTTCCAAAAATTCTGGTTTTCTCTCGACACCTCAATTTTTATCATTAGTAACAAATACTGTTACTTATTTTCTTCAAAGTGACAGACTCACTTTATTCATTTTTGAGAGAATCTGCCTAATACTCCAGTCTGGATAGCTATAGTTTTTCTGTCCATTGTTCTTTCAAGTAAAAATGATATTCTTTGGAAAAAAGTGCCTAGTGTAGCTCACAACTGAAATAGCACAGGTGCTTCTCACAAGTACACTGTATGTGTACTTCCCCAAACACAGAACCCTGAAAAGATGTGCACCCAAGGGTGAACATCTCAGAATTATTTCTGCTTAGAGGGACTTTGCTGAATAAAAGTGCCCCCCGCTGGTGAGCGCTTGGAGGGTGAAGAGTATAGTAACTACTAGTGGAAAGGGAAACAGCATCTTAACGTTGTCATGAAAATAATTTCACATTGCGGATACCCTGCAAGGACCTTGCTGATCCTAAGGTCTCAAAACGACATTTTTAAGAAACTTCTGTTACGGTAATGGAACTTTGGGTGTTTTTTTCTGGAAAGTTTGTGGAAGTGAGGCCTGCTGCTTCTACCCACTGGATACCCCCAGCTGTTGATCGGTTATTACCAGTCTTCATTAACTGAAGCTGCCTGCAAAGGTACAGTTTCCTGGAGCTCGTGGAAGGCTGAGAGGGTAGAGTTTGTTTCTGCCCCTTTGCACTGTACTCATGGGGACCCTGCACACAGGAGGAGACTTCCTCATCTGAGGATGTTGTGCCCACCCCAGAAACATTAAGGACTTGTTTTTTTTCTCTCGTTCTGAAAGTTTTTGTTTATTTCTTCATCTGTGTCTTCAAATTTCTTTGATATTTTCTTTGAAAAAGCATCTCTTGTCTGACGTTTTGGCTCTCAGTTGTGTTTTAATCTCATATTTGGACCTCTTATGAAATCTTTTATCTCTTCTGTATATGTTTAGCCTTTTATCTGAGCTCTATTTTTGGTTTCGAATTTATTTTTATCTTTAAATTCTTTCCTTTTATTTATTGTTATCTATTGTAAATGTTCTGTTTTCTCTGACTATTGTTGAAATTTTTAATTTTAATTCTTTCACCATCTACTTTCCTTTCATTTTCTTTTAAGTGAATTTTCCTTTTATTTAATCATTTTTCCTAACCCTTGTTTTGATTTTGTAGTGAGTGCAGGGGTTGTAGAGATGGGGAGAGCCCAAACCAAGAGCAGGGATTGTTCAAGGCTGTCGTGCTGGCTTGTCTGTAGTTGTCCTGTCACTTTCTTCAGAGACCCTTTCTCCTCTTGATGCTGATTTTTCAGGCTGTCATTTTTTTGTCTACATATAAATTGAGTCATATACTATGTATTGTTTTCTCTTTGGCCTCTTCAGTGCTCAGCATTACATTTGAGACTTATCTGTATTGTTGTGGGTAACAGTACTTTGTTGATTCTCATTACTGTATAATATTCCATTGTAACAGCATACCATAGTTTATCCATCCTCGTACTGATGATCAGTTGGGTTGTTCAGCTTTTGGCTATTTCAAATACTGCTGCTGTGAGGCTCTTGTATATATGTGTGTGGTGTGTGTATGTGTCTACGTATACATACAGATAGACACATATACGTATATATATAGATATATACACTGCATTGTTTTCCACTGTATGGATACTCCTTTTCAAATAATCCCAGATAATTATTTAGTACGTTCTTACTTTTTGCTGTTAAGCAATTCTATAGTGAAAATAGGAGACTTCGCCGAAGCGTGTGCATATTTAGATGAGTTACATTATGGAACCGAGGAAGAATAAGCTGGACCAAGAAGGTGGCAAACTCCTGTTTCTATGCAGGCATTTCAGAGCACCTGAGAGAGTTTTTAGGAAGTTTCTCCTCGCTCCCTATTGGTTAACTGCTGAAAGATTGTACAGTCATTTTGAACTTAGTATCTAATTTGTGAAGAGTGCCATGGGACCTGGAGGTCAGCTTAACTTCTCTCTGACTTCTCCACCTGTGAGATGATGCTGGAGTAGTGCCTCTTCGTCGTAGCAGGAGTGTGAGAAGTGTTAGTGTTGAGTGGGTGTTAATGCCGGGCAGACTTCTCTCGAACTTCATATCCCTGTGTCCAGTGGTCCATCTGTCAATTTCTACCAAGAAGTTAACATCTCTAACTTAACATTTCTAGAACAGCTGATCCTCAATCTGTTATACTCTATTCAGTGAACAGCAACTGCAAGAATAGAGTTGCTCAGGCCAGAAACCTTGGAGTCATCCTTGACTCTGTTTTTTCACAGTGTATCACGTATGGCAGTACATTCTCTTGTGTTTGGCTTTCAGAGTTTATCCATAATCTGGGAGTTCTCTGGTGGTCTAGTGGTTAGGATTTTGGACTTTCACTGCTGTGGCCCCGGGTTCAATCCCCGGTTGGGGAACTGAGATCCTGCAAGCCATGCAGCACGGCAAAACAAAAACAAAAACAAAATTCATCCGGAATCTGACCACTTCTCACTGCTGTCTTAGTCCGTTGGGGCTGCTGTAACAAAAGCATTGTAGACTAGGTGGTTTAAGCAGCAAACATTTATTTCTCTGAGTTCTGGAGGCTGAGAAGTCCAAGATCAAGGTGCTGGCAATCTGGTGTCTGGTGAGGACCTGCTTCCTGGTTTGCAGATGGCTGTCTTCTTGTTGTGTCCTGGCATGGCAGAGAGAGAGAGAGAACAAGCTCTCGTGTCCCTTCTTACAAGCACTAATCCTGTTCCTGAGGGCTCCACTCTCATGACCTGATTACCTCCCACCTTGAAACCCCGGCTCATTGGAGATTAGACTTCAGTGTATGAATTTTGGGGAGACACAGTTAGTCCATAATGCTGTGTAAACGCGAAGGGATAATGGGTGCTTCCATGTTGTTAAGGTTACATGATATGGGGTGTGACTTCACACATGGCCAGGTAAGAAGGTTGGCAGAGCCTCTCCCCAAAAAGCAATACAGGACCGACAGAAGAATAACTTCAGGGCTTTGGAAATCAACCAAATACAAGACTCTCTATACTTGCAAACTGGTAAGGACAGTGGTCGTGTGTAATGTTTTAGACTGGGTCTGTTGCCTCCTTTCTAACCAGCTCTCCTCTCTTCAGCCTGGTTATGTTCTGAACTGAATGAAGATAAAAATACAACATATCAAAATTTATGAAGTGTGGCTAAAGAAGTGCTCAGGGGATGACTTGCAGCTTTAAATTTCTCTTGAGAAAAGAAGTCTCAGTTGGGACTTCCCTGGTGGCGCAGTGGATAAGACTTCACGCTCCCAATGCAGGGGACCTGGGTTCGATCCCTGGTCAGGGAACTAGATCCTACATGCTGTGGAGCAGCTAAGAGTTTGCATGCTGCAACTAAGGATCCTGCCTGCCGCAACTAAGACCTGATGCAACCAAATAAAAAAACAACAAAAAAAAGTCGTCTCAGTTGCCTAAACTGCTGCCTTATGAACTAGAAAAAGAAAAGCCAACTGAACTCTAAGCGAGCACAAGAAAGGAAATAAAGGTTAGAGGGAAATCAGTGAAATAGAAATCACATATTATACACCATGACAAAGTGGGATTCATCCCAAGAATGCGAGCACTGTTGGTTTAATATCCCAAAATCAAGTCATGTAACATACCATATTAATGGAATAAAGGACAAAACCCACAATAGATAAAGAATCTCAATAGATACGAAAAAAAGCATGAATTTTACAAAATCCAGTATCCATTGCTGATAGAAACTCTCTGCTGTCTGGTTACAGAAGGGAGCTTCCTCAACCTGGTAAAGGGCATCTATGGATAATCTACTCCTGACAGATGAAAGACTGAATGCTTTTCCTCTAAGATTAGGGACAGGGCAAGAATGTGTGCTCTCACCAGTGCCGCTCATGGGGATTCTAGCTAGTGCAATAAGTCCGTATATAAATAGATAAGTAAAGGCATCCAAACTGGAGAGGAAGAATTAAGACTCTTATTTTCTCAGCTGACATGAGACCCGATAGGTACAAAATCTCAAGGAATTATATAAAGTCAAATAGAACCAATAAACAAGTTTAACAGGGCTACAGGATGCAAGATTAATATGAAAACTAGAAATCTACAATTCAGATGAAATGAAGAAAACGATTCCATTCACAAAGCATGAGAAGGAAAAAAAGACAAACACCTGAGAACACATTTAACAAAAGAAGTGTAAGACTTACACACTGAAAACTACAAAAAATTGTTGATAAAAATTAAAGATCTAAATAGACATTTGCTATTAATGGATTTGAAAACATAATATTGTAAGGATGGCAGTTATAGCAATTTTCCCTCAAATTGACAATGTTTTTCTTTCTTTTTTTTTTTTTTTAGAAATTGACAAATGGTTCCTGAAATTTATGTGGAAATGCAGAGGATCTAGAGCAGCCAAAAACAATTTTGAAAAAGAATAACGTTAGAGAATTATACTATTAGATTTCAAAGCTTACCGTAAAACACAATAAACAAGACAGTGTGATATTGAAGAGGGATAGGTACATAGAGCCATAGAATTCAGAGACCAGAGAAAAACCCTTACATTCATGATCAATTGATTTTAAACAGCTGTGGCAATTCAATTTAATTCTTTTCAGTTTCAATAATTGTCGGGTAAATTGGATAACCACATGCCACAATAACAACAACATTGAGCCTTACCTGACATATACAAAAATTAACTCAAAAGTCAGAGACCTAAACTATAAAAGTTTAAAATTTCTAGAAGAAATTCAAGGACCTACGTTCATGATGGGTTAGAGAGTTCTTAGATACACAAAAGCTTTATTCATAAGAGAAACCTTGATAAATTCTACTTTATCAAAATTAAAAACTTTGTCCTTCAAAAGACATAATTTAAAAAATGAAGGTAAGCCACAGACAAGGAGAAGATACTTGCAAATTATGTATCTCATAAAGGGCTTGTATTCAGAATGTATAAACAGTTATTACCAGTCACTAAGTATACAGTTAAAAAATGAGCAAAATATTTGAGCATACCTTCATCAATAACAATCTCTAGGGACTTCCCTGGTGGCACGGTGGTTAAGAATCCGCCTGCCAATGCAGGGGACATGGGTTCAAGCCCTGGTCTGGGAAGATCCCACATGCCACGGAGCAACTAAGCCCGTGTGCTGCAACTACTGAGCCTGCACTCTAGAGCCCGCCAGCCACAACTACTGAGCCCATGTGCCACAACTACTGAAGCCTGCGAGCCTAGAGCCTGTGCTCTGCAGTAGGAGAAGCCACACAATGAGAAGCACGCGCGCTGCAACTAGAGAAAGCCCACGCGCAGCAACAAAAACCCAGTGCAGCCAAAAATAAATAAATAAATTTATTTAAAAAAATCAACGATCTCTAAATTGCTTGTAAGCACATAAAAAGATGTACAACATTGTTAATCATTAGGGAAATGTAGATTAAATCCCCAGTGAGATACTGCTGCACAGCCACCAGAATGTGTCAGCTTAGGCTGCTATTACAGAATACCGCAGGCTGGGTGACTTAAACAACAGACACGTATGTCTCATGGTTGTAGAGACTGGGAAGTGTAAGATCAAGGTGCCAGCAGATTCAGTTCCTCTCTTCGCTTGCAGAGGGCTGCCTTCTTGCTGTGTCCTCACGTGGCAGAGGGACGGGGAGAGAGAGAGATCTGGCTTCTCTTCCCTTTATCCTGAGGACCCGAATCATGTCATGGGGGTCCCACTCATGACATCATCTAAACCTAATTACCTACCAGAGGTCCCACCTCCAAATACCATCACACTGGAGGTTAGGGCTCTAACCTGTACATTTTGGGGTGTACAAACATTCAGTCCATAATGGCTGTAATAAAAACCAGACACTATCCAAGTATTGACAGATCGGAGAAACTGGAGAGTTCAAACGCTGCTGTTGGGAATGTAAGATGGTGCATTACGTTGGAAAGCAGTCTTCAGCTTTGCTAAAAAGTTAAACTTACTGTATGATCCAGCTGAACATAATGTCCACATGAAGATGTATGCAAATTCCACAGCAGCTTTTTTCGTAATAGCACAGAACTGGAAAGAATCCACATGTTTGACAGCTGATGAATATTTAAGTGAAATGTGTTCTGTCCATACAATGGGATGCGTGTTCAGCAATCTGAGTCAGAGATCAGCAACTTGTGGCTTGGCCCACGGGCCCCTAAATCTAGATGCCAATTTGTTTACCTGTTGTCTGTGGCTACTTTCATGCTCTAACATCAGAGTTGAGTGGTTGTGACAGGGATGTATAGGCTGCAAAGCTGAAAATATGATCTGACGGTTTACAGAAAAAAATCTCCCAACCCCTGTGCTTAGTGAAAGAAGCCGGAGACGAAAGACTGCATCTTGTGTAATTACATCTGTATGAAATGTCCAGAAAAGGCAAATCTCTAGAGACAGAAAGCAGATCAGGGGTTGCCTCAAACTGGGGGTTGGAGTGGGATTATTTGCAAACTGGCACAGAGCAGCCTGTCTGAGGTAATGGAAATGTTCTCAGAATGAATCGTGGTGATAGTTACCCAACAGTATACATTTACTAAAAATCATTGAATTGTAGACCTACAATTCGTGCATCTTGTGATATGTAAATTGTATTACAAAGTTGTTGGGAAAAATATTTAATGGGCAAACGTAAGTCAAGAGTAGCACAGAGCTGGATATACGACAGGCTGTCAGCACAGGATAGCTGCTAGTATTATGACTTAAAACTTGAGGGGACTTGCATTATTATGATTTCTTTTTATTTTCTAGAGTTGGAATCTTATCTTAATTTACAGGTGGACAAAAATGAGGCTGAAAAGCTATGAAGTACTAAGGTTTATAAATTGGAATGTGATTCTTTGTATATCACACAACATGGCTTTCAAGAATAGTCAGATAGTAATGCTAATTTGCATTATGTCTTTTTTATGTACTGTTATTTCAGCTAATATTTCTATGTATAACTTTGGAGTCAACAGTTAATGATAACAGTCTAGTTATCATTAATTGCCACGCAACTGTGAGTTACACTATAAATTGCTCAGCCTTTCCTCTGACCATGTAGTTTAACAATTTCTTGTTATAAAAATGGCATTGCAGCGTAAACCTTGAAATAAATACCATAGAGAGAGGAAGCAACCAACGAAAATAGTCCTTAAGGTAAAACGACTGTTCTTCAGACGACATATTCTAAATTAAAACCTGGAAACGATTTTATTCTCCAAGTTCTATACTGTCAGATCATGCACCAGAATGTTTTAATCACTTTGCTCTACTGTCAGCAGTGGTACTAGTTATCTATTGTCACGTAACAAATTACCCCCAAATTTAGCAGTTGAAAACAACAAACATTGTGTCACCATTTCTGTGGGTCAGGAGTCCAGAAGCAGTGTCTCAAGGCTCCGCTAGGGGGGACCTGGCTCCCGAGCTC
The DNA here is from genome assembly GCF_964374135.1 of Grampus griseus. Lineage (NCBI taxonomy): Eukaryota > Metazoa > Chordata > Mammalia > Artiodactyla > Delphinidae > Grampus > Grampus griseus. The sequence continues at coordinate 6,577,296 of NC_139007.1, read as the reverse complement.
CCCCTCGTGGGCGTGGGCGGCCTCAGGTCTTGTCTGTGTGTCCTCAGCAGTGTCAGTTCCTGGCCACGTGCACCTTCCATAGAGCAGTTCACAACAGGCCTGCGAGCAAGCTGGAAACCAGTCTTTCAGTAACTTGTTGCCCCCCTTTTGTCATACTGTCTTATCAGCAGTGATTTACTGGTCCAGCCCACACTGAAAGGCAGGGCATGAATATTGGAAGTGCTGGCCTCATCAGGAGCATTTTAGAGGCTGCCCACCACAGCTGTCTTGTAAATGTTGACAATCTTGATATTTACTCAATACAAAGTACTTTTATACTTGCAAAGTATTTATTAAGCATGCAAAGTTTGAGGTTTGAAGTCAGCATTTTGAAGTTCCCTGTGTGCCTTTCCCTGACACCATCTCCTCCCCAACCCCCTTAGAAATCACCACTACTTAAATTGTCTGTGTTAATTCCTTGCCTGCCTTATAGTGTTACCATCCTGTGTCCTTAGTTTTACATTTTTTGAACTTTATATGAAATTACTTGCTTGTTTTCAATTCAACCACATGTTCGGGGAATTCAAACATGTTATTGCATAAAGGGTAGTTTATTTTCATTGTGTATGACTGTATACTGCATGTTGGTCAGTCTGGACATTTGGATTTTTGCTATTAAAAATTGTGCAATGAACATGTTTGTACACATTTCTTATTGCATGTGTGCAAAATATATACATATAATGGAGTCGGTGGGTCATAAGTTATGTTCATCTTCAACATACTAAATAATGACAGATCATTTTTCTAAATGTACCAGTTTAAAGTCTTGTTAGGAGGATATAGCCTTCTAGTTGCTATACCCTGAACTTTGACATCACCATGTATTTTTAGTTTTTGCCAGTCTGGCGAGTGTGAAATGATCATTCACTAATTTGCATTTCACTTATTTGGAAATGAAGTTGCATGTCTTTTAAGATTTATTGGCTTTTTCAGTTTTCTGCTTCAAGTACCTTTTTGCAGTTGGGTTGTATTTTTCTTACTGATACAAGAAATTTTTTAACATACTCTGAGTAGTTCGTACAGTGATTCTAAATATTCTCTCTTTTTCCCAGTAGAATTAAGCGATGTGAGAGTAGGGAACTCTGAGTTTTGATTTAACCATGTCTGTGACCCCCTAGAATGATGCCTGGAAAGTACTCAGTAGATGTTTGTTGAATTGAATACATTTGTCAGGGGAGATAATCATATGAAGTTTTTTGGTTTTAGTTCCTCCAAGTGATGTGTTACATGGATAAATTGCTCTTAAACCAACTTTGCGTTCCTAGGATAAACCCAGATTGGTCATAACGGTGGCTTTTTGGGTTTGTTTTTAAATCTTCTGCTGGATTTGATTGCTGCTGTCTCGTTTAGGATTCTTTTAAAAATTGATTCAGAGGTGAAACTGGTCTGTAATTTTCCTTTATCTTATTCTCATCAGGTTTGAGTATCAAGACTCTGCTAGCTTCCCAAAATGAATTGAGAAGTGCTCTTTCTGTGTGTTAGAGAATGCTGTGAACCACTGAGCACTTACCATATGGTTCTTTTCTCCCATAATCTGTTTACATGTGACTGGTGACTAAGGGGTAGAAGTGAGCATGGCACTTTGTACTAATATTCCTAATGAACCATTCACAAAATTTTTGCTTTTCACCTTGCAGCTGAGCTCCTCTGATTTAGAATTCTTACCAGCCATATGGGAGTACATCCAGCAGGGATGAAACAATGATTTCATTGAATTAGGAGGTGTGATTTCTACCTGACCATTTTGGTCTCCTTATTCCACTGAGTGAACAGGGTATAATAGTTACTGTATCAGCTGGAGGGACTGGTGTTGATTATTAGGGGAAGGAGGGAAGGAGAAGTATATCTTGAACCCAGGGGACTCTGTGGCACCTCATGATGCTGCCATGTTCAGTGGCAAAAACAAATTGAGATCTATTCCACTCACCCCTCACAGCACCACCAGGCACTCAGGATGGCTCAGGAGTGAATGTTTGGGGTCCCCCATTTCTCCTACAAAATTCTCTCTTAGGAATTACACCTGGCTGCTGTGAACAGATTGGAAATGCATGGCTTAAATAGTATAGTGGTTTTTCGGTCTTACATACAATAAGTCTGGAGAGAGGCTATCCAAGGCTGGTAAGGCATCATCAGGAGGCGCCTAAGCTAGCTCCTTTCCTCTCTGCTCTCCATCCTTAGTACCTGATTTCTACTTTAAGGTCACCACAAAGTCCAGGAGAGTAGCTGGAGTTAAGCTATGATGTGTCCATTTTAGGCAGAACGTCAAAGGAAGGGAGAAAGACAAAAAAGGCAATGGGAGCTGAAAGGAAAATGAGTATTGTGTATGCAGCTAGCGGCCTTGACCCCAGATTGTTTCAGCTGGGACAATGGGATAATTCTAGAAGGCTTTTAGAGTTCCCAGAATATCTTTATGCTTTGACCCTCTAGAACAAAATGCTTTGTAATGATTAACTATACTATTACAATATTGACTAAGTTATTCTTTGTTTTAGTGTTTTCACTGGTAGTTGGGAGGGATAAAGAATGTCTAAAAATTCAGAAGTCTAATTTATCTTATGTTGACTTAAGATAAATTGATGTATGACTTAAGTCTAATTTATCTTAAGTCTAATTTATTCTTATGTGAGTTTTAATTATGCAGTTTTGAAAAGGTAGATTGTTTGCTTTGCATATATTTCAAAAATCATAAGAATTATCATGTATTCTTTGCTACAGTTTTTGTCTGTGGCCTTTTGAGAGTTGTTGGCTTTCTGTGCACTTGTTTTTTTGTTAGTTTCGTTTTAAAAAAATAACTTGTTTTATGAGTTTAATTTTTGCCAATTTCTCTGGGCATGAGGTTTTTTAAACTTATTTATTTTTCTTTGTTTTTTGTGTGTGTGTTTCTTTTTTCTTTTTTTTTCCCTTCTTTTGGACGTGAGGTTTAAAATTTTTTTCTTAGTCTGTTTTCTTGATGTTAGTGGGACTATTAAACAAACTAGTCTGTTTATCTTTAACGTGCTGGTAGCAGTCTTTTAACAAAAACATTTACCAGTAAATATAAAGACATCAGGATATGAGTGTCATCCCTGTTGGAGTTAACAATAATTTTACTTTGAAAATAGCTATCAGTTTGAAGTAGAATTTTATTATTTGTATTTTTTTTTTTGCATGGAACAGTGTTTTTATTTTTTTAACATCTTTATTGGACTATAATTGCTTTACGTTGTTGTGTTAGTTTCTGCTGTATAACAAAGTGAATCAGCTACCAGTATACATATATCTCCATATCCCCTCCCTCTTGCGTCTCCCTCCCACCATCCCTATCCCACTCCTCTAGGTGGTCACAAAGCACCAAGCTGATCTCCCTGTGCTATGTGGCTGCTTCCCACTAGCTACCTATTTTACATTTGGTAGTGTATGTAAGTCCATGCCACTCTCTCACTTTGTCCCAGCTTACCCTTCCCCCTCCCCGTGTCCTCAAGTCCATTCTCTACTTCTGCGTCTTTATTCCTGTCCTACCCCTAGGTTCTTCAGAGCCATTTTCCTTTTTTTAGGTTCCATATGTATGTGTTAGCATATGGTATTCGTTTTTCTCTTTCTGACCTACTTCACTCTGTATGACGGACTCTAGGTCCATCCACCTCACTACAAATAACTCAATTTCATTTCTTTTTATGGCTGAGTAATATTCCATTGTATATATGTGCCACATCTTCTTTATCCATTCATCTGTCGATGGACATTTAGGTTGCTTCCATTTCCTGGCTATTGTAAATAGTGCTGCAGTGAACATTGTGGTACATGTCTCTTTGTGAATTATGGTTTTCTCAGGGTATATGCCCAGTAATGGGATTGCTGGGTCATATGGTAGTTCTTTTTTCAGTTTTTTAAGGAACCTCCATACTGTTCTCCATAATGGCTGTATCAATTTACATTCCCACCAACAGTGCAAGAGGGTTCCCTTTTCTCCACACCCTCTCCAGTATTTATTGTTTGTGGTTTTTTTGATGATGGCCATTCTGACCGGTGTGAGGTGATACCTCATAGTTTTGATTTGCATTTCTCTAATAGTTAGTGATGTTGAGCAGCTTTTTTTTTTTTTGCGGTACGCGGGCCTCTCACTGTTGCGGCCTCTCCCATTGCGGAGCACAGGCTCCGGACGCGCAGGCTCAGCGGCCATGGCTCACGGGCCCAGCCACTCCGCGGCATGTGGGATCTTCCCGGACCGGGGCACGAACCCGCGTCCCCTGCATTAGCAGGTGGACCCTCAACCACTGTGCCACCAGGGAAGCCCTGTTGAGCAGATTTTCATGTGCGTCTTGGCCGTCTGTATGTCTTTGGTGAAATGTCTATTTAGGTCTTCCGCCCATTGTTTAATTGGGTTGTTTGTGTTTTTGATATTGAGCTCTGTGAGCTCTTTGTGTATTTTGGAGATTAATCCTTTGTCCGTTGCTTCGTTTGCAAATATTCTCTCCCATTCTGAGGGTTGTCTTTTGGTCTTGTTTATGGTTTCCTTTGCTTTGCAAAAGCTTTGAAGTTTCATTAGGTCCCATTTGTTTTTTTTTGTTTTTATTTCCATTTCTCTAGGAGCTGGGTCAAAAAGGAATTTGCTGTGACTTATGTCATAGAGTGTTCTGCCTATGTTTTCCTCGAAGAGTTTTATAGTGTCTGGTCTTACATTTAGGTCTTTAATCCATTTTGTGTTTATTTTTGTGTATGGTGTTAGGGAGTGTTCTAATTTCATTCTTTTACATGTAGCTGTCTGGTTTTCCCAGCACCACTTATTGAAGAGGCTGTCTTTTCTCCATTGTATATTCTTGCCTCCTTTATCAAAGGTAAAGTGACCATATGTGCATGGGTGTATCTCCAGGCTTTCTGTCCTGTTCCACTGATCTATATTTCTGTTTTTGTGCCAGTACCATACTCTCTTGCTTATTGTAGCTTTGTAGTATAGTCTGAAGTCAGGGAGCCTGATTCCTCCAGCTCTGCTTTTCTTTCTCAAGATTGCTTTGGCTCTTCAGGGTCTTTTGTGTTTCCATACAAATTGTGAAATTTTTTGCTCTAGTTCTGTGAAAAATGCCATTGGTAGTTTGATAGGGATTGCATGGAATCTGTAGATTGTTTTGGGTAGTATAGTCATTTTCACAATGTTGATTCTTCCAATTCAAGAGCATGGTATATCTCTCCATCATGTTGGTATCATGTTTAATTTCTTTCATCAGTGTCTTATAGTTTTTTGCATACAGGTCTTTTGTCTCCTTAGGTAGGTTTATTCCTAGGTATTTCATTCTTTTTGTTGCAGTGGTAACTGGGAGTGTTTCCTTAATTTCTCTTTCAGATTTTTCATCATTAGTGTGTAGGAATGCCAGAGATTTCTGTGCATTAATTTTGTATCCTGCTACTTTACCTAATTCATTGATTAGTCCTGGTAGTTTTCTGGTAGCATCTTTAGGATTCTCTATGTATAGTATCATGTCATCTGCAAACAGTGACAGCTTTACTTCTTCTTTTCCCACGTGGATTCCTTTTATTTCTTTTTCTTCTCTGATTGCTTTGGCTAAAACTTCCAAAACTGTGTTCAGTAATAATGGTGAGAGTGGGCAACCTTGTCTTGTTCCTGATCTTAGTGGAAATGGTTTCAGTGTTTCATCATTGAGAACGATGTTGGCTGTGGGTTTGTCATATGTGGCCTTCATTATGTTGAGGTAAGTTCCCTCTGTGCCTACTTTCTGGAGGGTTTTTATCATCAGTGGGTGTTGAATTTTGTCGAAAGCTTTTTCTGCATCTATTGAGATTACCATATGGTTTTTATCCTTCATTTTGTTAATATGGTGTTTCATATTGATTGATTTGAGTATATTGAAGAATCCTTGCATTCCTGGGATAAACCCCACTTGATCATTGTGTATGATCCTTTAATGTGCTGTTGGATTCTGTTTGCTAGTATTTTGTTGAGGATTTTTGGCATCTATGTTCATCAGTGGTATTGGACTGGAGTTTTCTTTTTTTGTGACATCTTTGTCTGGCTTTGGTATCAGTGTGATGGTGGCCTTGTAGAATGAGCTTGGGAGTGTTCCTCCCTCTGCTATATTTTGGAAGAGTTTGAGAAGGATAAGTGTTAGCTCTCCTCTAAATGTTTGATAGAATTCGCCTGTGAAGCCATCTGGTCCTGGGCTTTTGTTTGCTGGAAGATTTTTAATCACAGTTTCAATTTCAGTGCTTGTGATTGGTCTGTTTATATTTTCTGTTTCTTCCTGGTTCAGTCTCGGAAGGTTGTGCTTTTCTGAGAATTTGTCCATTTCTTCCAGGTTGTCCATTGTATTGGCATATAGTTGCTTGTAATAATCTCTCATGATCTTTTGTATTTCTGCAGTGTCAGTTGTTACTTTTCCTTTTGCCTTTCTAATTCTGTTGATTTGAGTCTTCCTTTTTTCTTGATAAGTCTGGCTAATGGTTTATCAATTTTGTTTATCTTCTCAGAGAACCAGCTTTTAGTTTTATTGATCTTTGCTATTGTTTCCTTATTTCTTTTTCATTTATTTCTGATCTGATCTTTATGATTTCTTTCCTTCTGCTAACTTTGGTTTTTTTTTAATTCTTTCTCTAGTTGCTTTAGGTCTAAGGTTAGGTTGTTTATTTGAGATGTTTCTTGTTTCTTGAGGTAGGATTGTGTTGCTATAAACTTCCCTCTTAGAACTGCTTTTGCTACATCCCATAGGTTTTCGGTTTTCGTGTTTTCATTGTCATTTGTTTCTAGGTAGTTTTTAATTTCCTCTTTGATTTCTTCAGTGATCTCTTGGTTATGTAGTAGAGTATTGTTTAGCCTCCATGTGTTTGTATTTTTTACAGATTTCCTATAATTGATATCTAGTCTCAAAACGTTGTGGTCAGAAAAGATACTTGATATGATTTGAATTCTGTTAAATTTTCCAAGGCTTGATTTGTGACCCAAGATATGATCTATCCTGGAGAAATGTTCCGTGAGCACTTGAGCAGAAAGTGTGTTTTGTTGTTTTTGGATGGAATGTCCTATAAATATCAACTAAGTCCATCTTGTTTAATGTGTCATTTAAAGCTTGTGTTTCCTTATTTATTTTCATTTTTGTTGATCTGTCCATTGGTGAAAATGGGGTGTTAAAGTCCCCTGTGATGAATGTGTTATTGTCGATTTCCCCTTTTATGGCTGTTAGCATTTGCCTTATGTATTGAGGTGCTCCTCTGTTGGGTTCAAGTATTTACAATTGTTATATCTTCTTCTTGGATTGATCCCTTGATCATTATGTAGTGTCCTTTTTTGTCTCTTGTAATAGTCTTTGTTTTAAAGTCTATTTTGTCTGATATGAGAATTGCTACTCCAGCTTTCTTTTGATTTCCATTTCCATGGAATATCTTTTTCTATCTCTTCACTTTCAGTCTCTGTGTGTCCCTAGGTCTGAAGTGGGTCTCTTGTAGACAGCATATATATGGGTCTTGTTTTTGTATCCATTTAGCCAGTCTGTGTCTTTTGGTTGGATCATTTTATCCACTTAAATTTAAGGTAATTATCGATATGTATGTTCCCATTACCATTTTCTTAATTGTTTTGGGTTTGTTTTTGTAGGTCTTTCCCTTCTCTTGTGTTTTTTGTCTAGAGAAGTTCCTTTAGCATTTGTTGTAAAGCTGGTTTGGTGGTGCTGAATTCTCTTAGCTTTTGCTTGTCTGTAAAGGTTTTAATTTCTCTGTCAAATCTGAATGAGATCATTGCTGGATCGAGTAATCTTAGTTGTAGGTTTTTCCCTTTCATCACTTTAAATATGTCCTGCTAGTCCCTTCTGGCCTGCAGAGTTTCTGCTGAAAGATCAGCTGTTAAACTTATGGGTTATGTTATTTGGTTTTTTTCCCTTGCTGCTTTTAATATTTTTTCGTTGTATTTTATGCTTGATAGTTTGATTAATATGTGTCTTGGTGTGTTTTTCCTTGGATTTATCCTGTGTGGGACTCTGTGCGCTTCCTGGACTTGATTGACTGTTTCCTTTCCCATATTAGGGAAGTCTTCCAGTATAATCTCTTCAAATATTTTCTCAGTCCCTTTCTTTTCCTCTTCTTGTTCTGGGACCCCTGTAATTCAATTGTTGGTGCGTTTAATGTTGTCCCAGAGGTCTCTGAGACTCTACTTAAATCTTTTCATTCTTTTTTCTTTATTCTCCTCTGTGGTAGTTATTTCCACCATTTTTTCTTCCAGGTCACTTATCCGTTGTTTTGCCTCAGTTATTTTGTTATTGATTTCCTTGTAGAGAATTTTAAATTTCATTTATTGTGCTGTTCATCATTGTTTGCTCTTTAGGTTTTCTAGGTCCTTGTTCAACGTTTCTTGTATTTTCTCCATTCTCTTTCCAAGATTTTGGATTATCCTTTTTTTTTTTTTGCGGTACGCGGGCCTCTCACTGTTGTGGCCTCTCCCGTTGCGGAGCACAGGCTCCGGACGCACAGGCTCAGCGGCCATGGCTCACGGGCCCAGCCGCTCCGCGGCATGTGGGATCTTCCCAGACCGGGGCATGAACCCGCGTCCCCTGCATCGGCAGGTGAACTCTCAACCACTGGGCCACCAGGGAAGCCCTGGATCATCTTTATTATCATTACTCTGAATTGTTTTTCAGGTAGGCTACCAATTTCCTCTTCATTGTTTGGTCTGGTGGGTTTTTTACCTTGCTCCTTCATCTGCTGTGTGTTTCTCTGTGTTCTCATTTTGCTTAAGTTACTGTGTTTGGGGTCTCTTTTTCGCAGGCTGCAGGTTCGTAGTTCCTGTTTTGGGTGTCTGTCCCCAGTGGTTTAGGTTGGTTCAGTGGGTTGTGTAGGCTTCCTGGTGGAGGGGACTGGTGCCTGTGTTCTGATGGATGAGGCTGGATCTTGTCTTTCTGGTGGGCAGGACCGTGTCTGGTGGTGTGTTTTGGGGTGTCTGTGAACTTGAATATGATTTTAGGCAGCCTCTCTGCTAATGGGTGGGGTTGTGTTCCTGTCTTGCTAGCTGTTTGGCAGGGGGTGTGCAGTACTGGAGCTTGCTGGTCGTTGAGTGGAGCTGGGTCTTAGCGTTGAGATGGAGATCTCTGGGAGAGCTCTCGCCGATTGATATCACTTGGGGCTGGGAGGTCTCCAGTGCTCCAATACCTGGACTCGCCTGTCCCACCTCGGAGGCTCAGACCTGACACCCAGCCGGAGCACCGAGGCCCTGTCAGCCACACAGTAGTTCTGTGATCTTGGACCAGGCAGTGTAGCTCTCTGTGCCTCAGATTTCCTTTTGTGTAGCACCTCCTTACCCCAGAGGCCCAGTCAGGTGCGAGGGGAGGGCTGTCGCTCCCAGGCTCTGCAGGGAGGAAGCCCGTGAGGCTGAAGTAGAGCTTTAAACGAAGCAATTTCTCTGTTTGATGATAGTGGTAGCAGCATTTTTTTTTCCCATTTACAGGTATATTGATATAAGTCCAACTTGGCATTAGAACTGATCCGAAACACATAAAAATGTTAATTTAATTCCTTCTTTACAATTTAACATTTACAGGCTAAAGGAAGAAATCTTTCTGAAGGACACTGAGAAAGAACAGTCAGATAAGCAGAAGGTAGCTTAGAATGTGGTGTCAGGGGAAGAGAGACTTAGAGCAGTGCCAGGCTGAGGGGATGTTAAGCGTCTCTTCAGAATTGTGTCTTCCCCACTTCCTTCCTCCAGGTGTTGGTTCCTAGGAATTGGCTTTTCTGGATTTTCCTACCAGCAACATATGAGATTTTTGGTTGCTCTACATCCTCGTGTCTCTTTATAGTCAGGAGCTGCCCCAACCACTTTTTTGGTTTTGCTAGTTCTCGAACTTCCTTAAGTTCAACCGTAGAAGATGTATTCTTGTGTCTGTGCTGCTGTTATTCAGTTTAAGGTCTGAGGTTCATCCTCATCACATGCGTTCATAGTTTATTCTTTCTTATTGCTGTACAGTAGTCATTTGTGTGACTGTACCACTCAGTGTATCCGTTCACCTGTTGGTGGACATTTGGATCGATTCCAGTTTTTGATCACTGTTAGTAATGTTGCTATCAACTTTCTTGTTGTGAATCAGACCCGATATTGTTTAATTCTCACATATCTTTAGGAGGACCTGCTTGTGTGGCTGACACTTGACCAACACCTGGCCCTTGGATGTTCCCTAATGTTACTAATTGCTAAATGGTTCTGTATAGCTGAATGCGGCATGGAACCCCACAGTCCAACTTGTTTAGCTTGTTTGTGTGCGTGATTTATGGTGACTACTTGCTTTCCTTCTCGGGGTCTGTATATGGTCATCATAGCTGGTCACTCAGGCAAATGTGCCTATATTCTAAGTCCCCAGTAAGAGCCCTGGACTCTGCAACTCAGGCAGGCTTCTCTGGTCAGAAGGACTTTGCATATGTCGCTGCACTTCATTGCTGGCGGAATAGAATTGTTCAGTCATATGGTAGGTATATGTTTAACTTGGTAAGAAACTACTGAACAGTTTTCTACAGTGTTATGCTGTTTTATACTCCCTCTAGCAAAGTAAGGGAATGTCTGTTGTTCTGCATTCTTGGTAACACTTGGTATTGTCAGTTTAATTTTAGCCATCCTAGTGGGTCTGTAGTATCTCATTACAGGTTTAATTTGCATCTTCCTGATGACTAATGATGATGAGCACCTGTTAAAAGTGCTTATTGGCCATTTTGTATATCTTCTGTGATGAAGTATCTGTCTTTTGTCTACTTTTAAAAGTGGGTTATTTGTATTTTATTTATAGGAGTTAATTTTATACCTTGTTCTGCTAAATGAGTATCATGGTAACTTAGGCATTTGCAAGGTCATTGATCACACAAGTTCAGGAATACCAGGAGTGCTTATGAAATAGTCACTAGGCTCTTTGGCTGTGTGAAGGCCTAGGCCACCAAGTAGTAGACACAAATGATGTACTGAGGCTGAAGCCAAACCTTACTGCATCTGTCAGTTTATTGAAGTTTTTGGCATGTGGTTGTCAGCCCACTATACTCTGTTGTCCTAATTTAGGGTTTTTCCTCTTCTGTACAGATTATTTGATTATTTCAGTCATAATATTGGTACGGTGTTTAGGGTGATTTATAGTACTTTCCCTTTATGTTTAATTTTTTGAAGCTTTTAGAATACTTACTTTGGTTACTTCTTTCAGTACTTGTTTATTTCCACCAGCTCTTAGATTTGTAATAGAAATGTTAATACTGACTACTCTCTGGTTTGTAGTAGAAACACCAATATTCATTACCCTTAAAGATTTACTGTCATTATTAGTTTTTTATAATATTAAAAGATTGCATAAATTTCACTGAATATCTGTAGTGCCAAAATTCAGTATGCTGACAGTCATTTTGTGATTGGTCAGTATAAATTAACTCTGATTTTCCTGTCAGTTATTTAGGGCCCTGTTCTGAGGGTTTTTTTTTAACTGTGTTGCAGCTAGTGGGGGCTGTTTCGTAAGTGGCCTCCAGATAGATGGTGCTAGCAAGTATTTAGATCATGTTTAAAAACAATGTAACTCATACAGTCGTTCCTTCCAAGAGAGTAAGTAATTTGGGGTTTATTATACATTACTAACAAATACTTTTTTTTAAATAAAGGAGTATAATGATTATCATCCTGTGGTTGCTTTATATAATTATGTTGTCACTATTTTCCTTGAACTTATGTATATGCAAATAAATGTAAATACACAGAAGGTTTTAAGGCCAGGTTTCTTAGGTGGGTTTGTTAAGTCTCAAAAAGTTGTTTATGTTGTTTTTATTTTAAATACTGTATCGTTTGCTGTTCAAATTTTAAGTTCTGTATTGAATTAAAAGAAATATTTTGATTGACTACTGGTTGAAAGTATCTCAAATCTAACGTTATTTTAAAGCAGATAAATAGAAATTCATATTAGTTAACTTTGAATCTGGTTTTACTGTTCTTACTTTTTCTCTATCTTGATTTCTTATAAGATCAGTTTCATAACACTGCATATTTTAAACTTAGATTAGGGAAATTATTTGTGTCAAAAATTTAGCATCAATTATAGTTGTTTCTTTAACTTGAGTGACTGGCAAATGTGTCAGCTGTACTCAGTATTAAGGTGGAAGGAAGACAAAAGTTAAAGTTTATTTAAATGAGATGGTTCACAGAAAGTTCTTAACCACTGGTGAGTACATAGTGAGACCTGAGATGTTAGCTGCCACAATTTATCGGCACAATTACCATCATGATTATTGCTAAAAATTGCCCCATAGTTAACTTGAATTATGATTTGTTATGTTAATAGTGGTGTTGATTTCTTGGAATGGGGGTCAGAAAAGGCTGATTTTGGATATTACATATACGTATAGAGTTACGGTTCTAGGGATCAGATGGGGAGTGTGTGTGTGTGTGTGTGTGTGTGTGTGTGTGTACATATATGTATGAAACAGTTATTAAGTTCATGTGTTTTATTTTAACTCAGCTTATTTCTTTCCACAGCCTTATATTCTGTTATATTATTCTGTGTGTTCTTCTGGATCCCTTTTGTCTACTTCTACTATGAAGAAAAGGATGATGATGATACTGGTAAATGCACTGTGAGTAGCTTTAATTTAGAGATCTCAGTTTAGGGGGGAAAGATTATTTCCTTCTTTTTCAGAGAGTGATGTGACTTTGAATTTATTCTAGAGCAGTGTTGTCTAATAGAAATATAATGTAATCCACATGGGAAATTTTAAATTTTCTGGTAGCCACATGAAAATAAGTAGAAAGAGCAGTTGAAATTATTTCTCATGACACATTGTATTTAATGTACTATGTTGCAAGCATTATTATTGCAAATAGTCAAAAACTTGTTAGTAATGAGACATTACATTTTGTCACACTGTCTTTGAAATTTAGAGTGCATTTTACACTTACAGCACATGCCAGTTCCAGCCAGCCATATTCCAGGCGCTCAGGAACCACATGGGACTTGTGACTGTCGTTTTAGAGCAGTTCTAGAGCAGGGGTCAGCAGGCTTGTTTCTGTAAAAGGTCAGGTTGTAAATATCTTAGGCTTTGTAGGCCATACAGACTCTTATCTCAGCCACTCAGCTCTGTGATCATAGTGTGAAAGTAGCCAGAGACAGGACTCAGCGAGTGTGATGTGAAGTAGGAGGGGGCTGCGTGTGACCCACAGGATGTAGTGTGCTGACCCCAGTTCTAGGGCATAAAGGAGGAACATTTGCAGACTGGTCTTACCAGTCCATGGTAACACCGATACAGGAACGTGATTAGTAGAGCACACGTGCACGCCCAAAACTGCAGATCAAGGTCACTTAAGTCTTGGTAGAAAAATCTTCACTAAAACATTAGCAGATAGAATTCAGGAGCATCTTAAAAGTACATTAATGCAGTATAACTGAGTTGGGACTATCTCTAGGTTGCAGTGGTGGTTTAGAATCGGCACATCTGTTAGTAAATAGTAATTTAATAGGTCCTTGAAGAAATTGTATGTTGAAGCGTATTTGCGAAAATCAAACACTTTATTTCTGATTTCAGGGGAAAAAAGCAGCAGAAAAGGAATAAATTTCTTTTGTCTTTTTATTGAGTTATAGGAGTTTGTTTTATACCTTGTTTTTTTTTTTGTATTTAAATACACAAATATATTTACTCAAAAGCCAGCATTATGCATAGCCCTGTTTATTAAAACCTTAAAGCATTTGCATTAAGATCATGAGCAAAGTACTTCAACAGTATTTTAAATGATTCCCAGAGTGGTAATCAGTGCAATTTGTTAGAGAAAAAAAATACTATGCTGAAATATTTATAAAGAAAGTCGAATTATTGTTTGCAGATACTATAACTCTACATTTGAAAACCCAAGGTATGTAAGGTAAAGTGGCTGGTCACCAGTTTACTGTTGAAAACTGAATGAGATAAATGCTTTCTCTTCTCTTCTCTTCACTTCTTCTAAAGCACATCTTCCCCATCCCTTTTGGTTGACCCTCCTTACCTTTACTTTAGGTATTTGTGAATAAGAATTCATCATTTAAGCATAAAGTTAATTTCCTTTTTTTTTAATGATACCATCATCCCTCTCGTGACATTTATTTTATTTATTTATTTATTATTTTTTGGCCATGCCTTGTGGCATGTGGGATCTTATATAATAAGTATACATAAGTATATGTTTGTTTTATATATGATATATACATACAAACATATGTAAATTAAATATGTATTGTAATTATTACTTAACCCATTTTGGTGAATTGGGGTAGGGGCATTGTGGATTCTGAATGCTCCCTGTTTTGAGAAATATTTTATTAAATATTGTGGTAATTTTACTAAAGTAAATTAATTACTATTAATTCTCCCACTGGAGAATTAATTATGCTTTAGGTGTTCTGCTTTTCACAAGGTCTAACCATTGAAAAGATTTTAAAAATCTAGTGTAGTTTGATAGATACTTAAGATGTGATATATACATTGTTTTTCTTTAAATTTTAAGATTTCTTTTTCAACAAGGGGAGCTTTACACAGTTGAATATAAATGTGCATAGGATATGAAAGTGCTGTTACGCTATAGCCGAGAATATTTTATATTTTAAAAGTCTTACTAAACGGAATATTTTTTCTCCCTTGACATCTAGCAAATTAAAACGGCATTCAAGTATACTTTTGGATTTGCTGTGATTTGTGCACTACTTCTTTTAGTTGGGTAAGTCTTGATTTTTGTTTTCCTGAAAATGGAAATAGCATTATTTTAACAATAATAATAATAATAAGGACTCATTCATAAAAGTCTAGGACAGAAGATTAAGAGAATTTAAAAAAAAAGAACAAACTACCTTTTATATCACCAACAAACAGTAACCATAATTAACCCCTTTTTCTACAGTGTTCTGTCTAGACATTTTCTATGTGCTCAAATATGTGCGGAAAGCCCCTTCTCCCACATAACCTTCCATGTTGTAATTTTACACAAATGTGATTATATTTTATGGGATTCTTGGTAATCCACTGGTTGACATCTCTTCAGTATAGTGAATGTATATCCATCAATGTTGTCTGTATTGCATTTCCTTCTTAGGATACAACAATTTATTTGATCTTCTAGTGATGACTACTTTGATTCTTATGATGTTAGCAGTTTTTCCATTTTTATAAACAACACTTTGATGAAAAGTCCTTGTCTGGATATCTTTTCAGGTTTGATGCATCAGTCTTTAAATCTTTGAATTAAACTTTGTCAATGAGTTCGTTCTTAATTCTTCTTCCTTAAGTTTTTATAAAGTAATGGCAATAAAATTTTGCACATTTTTTATACATTTAAAGTTTTCTTTTTGGAAAACATTTGTCCCTGTTAATGGAAGACATTTATCTTTGTTAAAATAGATCTTGATAATTTTGTTTTTTATGTTAGGAAATATATGAGGTGCTAATAAGTTTTTTAAAGTTTCTGCTTGTAATTTGGTCTCAGAATTTTCAATAAGTAAAAAAAAATTGTCATATACAATTTGTGGTGGGAAAAAAATTGGTCAGTAACTTTTTGTAGTTCCAGGAGTTCTTAGAATGCACATGTTCTATAGTCAAAGTATATTTTTAGGTCCCTTTCTTGCCTTGATATGTCATGAAAAAGCGTACTTGCTGAAAGGACACATTTTAGTGGTTTTGCTATTTATTTTAGCTCTTAAATATATTTTTAAAAGTCTTTTTTGGCTTTTTAAATTAAGCCAGATATAGTTAGGTGAATTTGCTTTGTCAGTGTTCAGTTCCCTTATCTGTAAATCTAAATAGAGATCAGCAAACTTTTCTTAAAGGGTAGATAGTAAATATTTCAGGTTAGGGGTCCATGTGACACTGCTCAACTCTCTTCCTGTAGCTCTAATCACAGACAATATATAAACCAAAGGACGTGACTGAGTGCCAGTAAAACTTTACAAACACGGGTAGTCAATAGTTGGCCAGCTCCTGACTTGGAACATGACGGAGAACCGCCAGTAAAACCACAGATCTTTACAACAGCCAGAATATCTTTCCCAGACAAAAGGGTACCTGAAGTTTCTTCTGAAATTTGTTGGTTCTTTGCATGGAAAATCATCTTCAGTCCTAGAGAGTTTACATTTTGTATGATTTTAATAAGCTTTAACTGATTGTCTACATGATATTTATTTATTTAGAAGCAGTATATTAAAAGTGAAGCAAACAGCTCCTTGCGAATCCACTAATAACGAGAAGTGACGGTTTGACCAGATATTTTGAACAATAAAATATTCACTTATTTTCCAAATACTTACTGTGTCCCAGATACTGTACAAGGCGCTGGGGAAACAGCGATTAATAGAAAAGACAGTTCCTTCTTCTCACGGGCCGTGCACTCAGTAGGGGTTAGGGGAGCGGACGAAGGAAATAGCCTGTGTTGGGGGCGTGACATTTTCGGGGAAGGCGCTGCTGAGAAGGTGGGGCGAGAAGACGCTTGAAGGAGGTGCAGGAGCCGTGAACACATGTGGAGGGAAGAGCGTTGCAGTCAGAGCAAAAGCAGCTGGAAAGCCCCGAGGCAGGAGAGCGTCTGGCACGTTCGAGACAAAGTGAGGAAAGCAGGGCGGATGGAGTGGAGGGGCGGAGGCGGGAGTAGCTGAAGGTGTGGGTAGAGGGGCCAGAGCTGCCGAGCTGAGCGGGGCATCAGGGGCCGTTGCCGGGACTCTGGCCTTGATTCTCGAGGAGCGGGAAGCTGTTCTGGGGCTCTGGTCGTGGAGTGACATGATCGACATTTTGCAGAGATCTCCCGGTGGTGTTTTGAGGGTTGACTTTGCGGGGGGTAAGGCAGGAGACATGAGGTCTGCTCAGTAACCCAGGCAAGACAGGATGGCAGCAGCAGTGATTGGATCCTGCCTGTCTTCTGGAGAGAGAGCCGTCAGGATCTTCTGGTAGGTCAGGTACGGGGCGGGGGTACGAGAGAGAAGGGGATGGAGGATGCACCTGGAGTTAGCCCAGCTGCAGAGTCCGAGAGGCACTTCTCTTACTTTTGAAACCACCCGCAAGCTTTGGGGAGTTCCTAAAACCACCCTCAGCTTTGATAATTCTCTGGAGGGACTCACAGAACTCACCAAAAGCAGTTATATTCATGGTTACCATCTATTACAGGTAAAGAATACAGACTAAAATCAACCTTTTAAGACATGCATAGGACAGAGTCTGGGAAGATTCCAGATGTGAAGCGTGTGTTGTCCTCAGGACACATTCCCCTTCTGGCTTCCATGTATGACGACGTGCGTGGAGTACAGGTTTCCCCTGCCATCCAAAAGTAGACGGTTCCTTTGAAACCTTTCCTGAGCTGAGAAGGCGTAAAGGGAAGAAGCAATTACCTTAGGACACATCTGGCTCACGGACACACAAGATAAATCGGGTAAAGCACAGATGCCCACAGACAAGGTCAGAGCTGTGGTGGCCGATGCTGAGATGCTGAATGTGGTCCCCGGGAAGGAGCTTGGCGGGGCCGCGCTCTCTGCTCTGGGCGCACTGCACACCGCGTCTGGAGCAGCTCACTCCAGAACCAGCACTGACGTTGTCTTTGCTTTTGGCCTTTTTCATAAAAGTGACGATCCTTCGGATTTCTTTTGGTTAGTGAAAATAGGTGCTAATGTAGGTCTTTAGTAAAAGTGAAGTGGTATAAAGTGGACTTCCAGAAAGCTGGAGGAGTGCTTGTATTGACAGCCGGGGAGGCTCACGTGAGCCTTGGTGCTTGGCGTTTTTATTGAGACCCTCTCACGCAGGTGTGTCTGAGTGACTGATCGCCCGCCTGGTTATATCAGCCCCCACTGATGCCACTGACCCAAAGCCCACCCTAAACCACATGTTGGTCTTTCTGGCCACCACCTAAGGTTGAGTGTGGCCATCCCCTGTCCTAAACACAGACACTCCCATCACGTATGACACGGATGACATCCCAGAATCATGGGTAAAAGTCAGACCTCGTTTTGGGGCAAGGCCGAATCCTTGACTACACAGGAAGGGTGACGTTATCATCACAGGCAAATCTGCAGGAAGAGCCGGTTGGGAGAGGGAACATGAGAGGCTCAGCTTGGTTTGTGGCTGAGTCTTAGGCATGTTCAGGAGGAGATTCGGAGTCAGCCGCCGGGTCAGGCATTAGGAAACTCAAGTTTTAGTCTCTGCTCTTTTCCAGTAGCAACATCCAATGAAGAAAATGAGCTTTGTCCTGTGGCAGTAAGCTAAATGACTGCTGTGCGGTGCTCCCTGTGTCGCCTCCTGCCTTTCTTAGTACCGGGACCCTGTTTTGGTGGAGTTGATGGTGTTGGCTGTCAGGGGGTAACGAGAGCAGGAAGGGCGTCCAAAGCGCTCAGGCAGTGGGAGGCTCCGGTCAGGGGGGAAGGACGTTTTCTCTGTGGTTCTGAGAGTGATAAGAATGGAAAGAGTTCCAGGCAGGTGCAGAGGTTTGGCGGGCAAATGAAGGACTTCTTCTCTGATCGCCTTTATTTTCTTCTCCGTATTTGAGGTGAAGGCATCTGCCCAGGACACTGACGTAGGGGAGAGTGTGTGGACTCCTCTATTTCACAAGCCAGAAGTTTGCGACTAAAAGACAAGTAGTGTTTGGTTACCGTGTGTGAGTATTTGAATGAGATGCAGTTAGGTTAACTGATTGACTGCATTTCCTGAAACTTTCTTGAAGGTGACACACTTCTAGTTTTTGTTAAGTGATGTATTTTTTTCTGATAAAACATAATTTTATGGCAAAAACGTGGTCTAGGTTTAACTAATTCATGCAGCTAACACTTGGAACTCCTGTGGGTTGGGTAGTCTTGGGAATAAGGTTGGAGGGTCGTGATGTTTGTCCTCAAGGTTCACATGGGGAGAGATGCAAATAGATAACCTGAGTTACAATATTTAAGGGCTCTAATAAGAGATAGACGCCAGGTGTTGATGGGGAGTAGCAGGTTCTGCCTTGCAGAATCAGGTAAGACATAAGAGGAAGTAATCTTGGAATCAAAATTTGATGGCGTGGAAGTTGGTCAGCACACTAGAATAAAGATGCACAGCAGGTGTAATGTATGCTTCACCCCTGAACAGCATGGGTTTGAACTGTGCAGGCCCACTTATACGTGGGTGTTTTTCAGCAGTGAACACTACAGTACGACATGATTGGTGGAGTGTGTGGGTGCTGAGGAACTGTGGACGTGGTGGGACCATGTCTGGGGGGCCGAGTATAAGTCCATGCTCAGAGCTATGACTGCGTGGAGGGTTGGTGCCACTAACCCCCGTATTGTTCAAGGGTCACCTGTATTAGTCTGCTCACACTGCTGTGAACAGCAGGTGTTTATCTTCTCACAGTTGTAGAGGCTTGAAGTCCTGATTAGGGTGTGGGCAAGTTTGCTTTCTGGTGAGGACTCCCCTCCTGGCTCAGGGACGGTGTCATTCTCACTGTGTCCTCACCTGGTCTTTCCTCTGTGCTTCACGGTGGAGAGAGTATCTCCAGGGTCTCCTCTTCTTCTTGTAGGGTCACCAATCCCGTTGGGCTAGGGTCCCACCGTTATGACCTCATTTAACTTTAATTACCTCCCTGAAGGCCCTGTATCCAAATACCATCCCGTTGGGGGTTCGGGCTTCAGCATTAATTTTGTGAGGGCAAGTTCAGTCTACACTCTGTTCTCTGGCCCCCAGAATTCATGTTCTTCTCACAGAAAAAATGCATTTACTTCATCCCAACAAGCCCCCAAAGTCTTAACCCAGCATCCAGTCGGAGTCCTAAGTCTCATCTAAACATCATCTAGATCCGGTATGGGTGAGACTGATTCCTCCTGAGTCAGAATTCTTCCCCAGCAGTGACCCTGTGCAACTGGACAAGTTATGTGCTTCCAAGACACAAGGTGGGACAGGCATAGGATAGGCATTTCCATTCTAAAAGGGAGAAATCGGAAAGAAAAAGCGATGGGAGCCAAGCAGGTTCAAAACCTAGCAAGGCAAATTCCCTCCGACCTTAAGGCTCAAGACTAAGCATCTTGGATGGGTGCTCTGCCCTGCAGGCCCCTGAGGGGCAGGTCACTGCCATGGCCCTAGGCAGCGGCCCCGCCCGCCCCCTTGATTCTGGGTGTGGGTCCTGCCCTCTTGACTCTGCAGCAGCTCCCTGGCAGCTAAAGCTGAGTGGAGGGCGGGGGGTACCCTGTCCTCTGAAGTTGAGGAGGAAACAGCCTTGCCCCCTTGGGGCAGTAGAAGTGGCAGCCCTGGTGATAACTGAATTGCCTTTGGGGTCGTTCTTGGGTTTTCTTGAAAGATAAAGCATGTTCTCAGCTAAATAACTATCACCCTGTCCTGTAGAATCCCCAGAGTCTCATAGCCTTCCTTTATTTTGTCTCATCTCTGTTCCCTTAGTTTAAGTTGGCCATGTCTCTGCTAGTGTCACCCTGTCTCTCTTCCTGTCTTCTGCTGAGATAGCTGATTAAATCCGTGGTTTCCACCTGTACCAATCTCCTTGTCAAATGGTTGTTCAGCCACACTCTTAGAACATCCTTTCTCATTTTTTGCAATATGGATAGGCTGCTTTCTTTTTGCTTAACCTACCTCTGTGCTCTCTCTCTTCACTATAAATGGTAAGGAGAAACCAATCAGCTTCTTCCAGCACTTTGCTTAGAATTCTCCTCAGTTAAATATCCCATTTTATCTCTTACAGGTTCTGCCTTCCACAAAACACTACAAAACGATTCAACCAAGCTCTCAGTCGCTTTCTAATAAGGATCTCCTTTCTTTCAGTTTCCATGAACATGTTCCTCATTTCCAGCTGAGAGCTCCCCAGAATGACCGTTAGTGTCCATATTTCTACCAGCATTGCATTCGTGGTGATGTATGTCTTCTCCAAGATGCTAGACGTGTTCTCTGTAGCACTCCTCTTTTCCTTCTGAGTCCTCAGCAGAATTGCCTTTAACATTCACCTTTTTATCAAGAGCCCCGTCAAGGCAGCTTAGGCTTTTTCTGGCACGCAACCTCAGAACTCTTTAGGCCTCTCCCTACCGCTGAGTACCGAAGTCACATGCACATTTTTTAGGTATTTGTTACAAAGTAGCAACCCGCTTCACGGTGCCAAAATCGGTATTAGTCTGCTCGTGCTACCTTAACAAAATACCGCAGGCTGGCTAGCTCCAACAGTGGACTCTCGTTTTCTTAGAGTTCTGGAGGCTAGAAGTCTACAATCAAGGTGTCAGTGAGTTTGGTTTCTGGTGGGAGCTCTCTCCTTGGCTTGTGGATGGCCACCTTCTCACCGTGTCCTCACACGGCCTTTCCTCTCTGCTGGCAGCAGGGAGAGAGAGCCCTGGTGTCTCTTCCTCTTTTTACAAGGACACCAATCCTATCGGATCAGAGCCTCACCCTTAGGGCTTTATTTAACCTTAATTACCTTACGAAAGGCCCTGTATCCAAGTACCGTTCCCACTGGGGGTTAGCGCTTCAACATAGCAGTTTTGGGGGAAGGGGACACAGTTGAGTCTGTAACATATGGTAACTGAGAGACTGAAGTTAGCGTGGAATAGTTAAAGAATGATATGAAAAGTACAATGTAAATTTAAATCCTCCCTCCCTCGGTACAAAAAAAAAAAATGTTAAGATGTGACATTTCAGGTGTTTGCGGTGGCAAGTGACAGACCGTGACCTTAGCCACATAGGTGGACTCTGGGTCTTACAGTGTTTAAGACGTTGCGTTTTATCCTGCTGAGCAACTGAAAGGCAGGGCAGATGTGTATGTGTTGGTGTGTGAACGCGGGAAAGCAAATACGTGTGAATTGGTTCTAACACTGAAGGACGCGTCAAAAGGGGCATTTGGGAGTTGGTCAGGGAGTGAAATATAAATGGTAGCTGGGAAGGCCACTTAGTGACCACTGTCATAGTTCAGGTGAGAGGTGAGGGCCTGAACCAGAGTAGTCACGGAGAGCAGAGGGGAAGAAACAGGCTATTTGGAAGGTAAATAGGACTTGGCATTTGAGTGTAGGAGGTGAAAATCTTACTTTCAGTTCTGCTGAATTCATCCTTTCAGTTCCATATCCACTGAAATTCATTAGCCTTTCCTTTGTCTCTTCCTGAAGAGATAATCTGTATTAAGCTAATTCACTCAGTCAGATGGGATGTAAAATATTTTTTCTAAGCAGTTTTACTATTGTTAAGAGCCTAAGGGAAATTTATAATCTCACAAGATTCTGGTTCTTATCTTGGTCTAGCATTGTGTGTCTTTGAAAGCTGAGGTTCTCTGTATCCAGTTTTTTGAGAGGGACTGAGATGAAGAAAGTATCTGTACCTTTCTACCACACAGATCACATTACACTCTCGGTTACTTGAGGACCGTCACCATTTGGTAAAGGCCTGAGCATCTTACAACTGCTGCCTCCCCTTCAAAATGACTCTGGCTGTGGTCCGTCTGGCTGAAGCGGCCTCTGCATCTGTTAGGAGGTGCTCCCGGCAGGTCTTTGTCTGCGGGGCTGGTATTTGGCCGTGAACACTGCTTGGGCCCTTCTGGTTGTTAAAAGGTTGAAATGCTCCGCCTTCCTGAGTCTCTTACCTCACCCTCAGCCCAGTCAAAGGGTAAAGCCCGGTTTAGCAGGGTCTTCAGGACCAAGGCCAGTGTTGGTTGATTGGTTAGTGCCTTTGCCATATTGGTTGTTAAATGTTTTGAGTATTATTGCCCAGGACATATAGACATATTTAGTTGTGACTCATTTGAATTCTGCTGCTGGATGTTACTCTTAGCTTATGAGAAGGTACTTTATGTCTGTTTCTTGGATTACACAGCACTGGTGGCCAGGTGGCTGAGGAGCCTGCTCTGGGTTTGTGCTTTTGCTCCTCCCTGTAGTTGTACCTAAAATAGTAGTGCTGAGATGTCAGTGCTCTGGTGGATTGCTTCAGAATAAGTATTTTCCTGAAGTCGTTCTGACCGTCGTTTGGGCCATTTAACATTTTATTCTTCTTCTTCTTATTATTATTTTTAATTTTTTGGTCATGTCAAGTTTCCTCTGGTGTTATTCTTCATTAAATATTTGAACTGCTCAGGAGCCCTGCTCAGCCGCTAGAACATGAAAGTGTCAAGATGGAGAGAGCTAATTGCTTTTCTTCTACCACTGGACAGAACGTGTGATTACCTAAAACTGACATAGATACTGAATGTTCTAAGTAGGAATGCTATTTTTAGGTATTTGTGACATGTATTTCTATTTCAATAGACTTTAGGTGATATTTTATACAACATAGAAGTTTTTCCCCATATTCACAGAAGTGGTTATTCCAACTAACAAGTTCAAAATATACTTTTCAAAAAAACAAAAAGATATATATATATGTCTCTGGAAAAAACTGTTCAAATAAAATAGAGGGATATTACATAGGTAGTTTTTTCTTGCTTGATTTATATTTTTGTTTAAATGCTGATATATAAGTCAATATCATTGTAGAAGTATAATATGCAAGAGTTTGTTTTTTGATTCCTCCCTCTGCTTTTATTTAATTGTTTTTGATTTTATAACCAGGGCAGCAAATAATGAGCCCTTTACATTTATTGCTCTATCCCTGTGAGTAATCACTTTTCTTTCTAAAAGTAGTGAGAAGTAAATCTCCAAGATTGAGAAGAGTGTAGTAAACTGATGTCAGTGCAAATAGTTAGAAATTTAAATAACCTCATGACATGTCTGATGATTCATCTTTTTATAAGAATAAAAAGTATCGGTAGTACCAAGGAGTAAAGGTTTTTGAAATTTTTAAAAATTAGAATACTTTGTTTTACTTGCTTACATTATCAGGGCAGGTACTTAAATATATTGGTGAACTCATGCAGTATTTCTTCATCACAAAAAAGGATAGATGTTACTCCTTTGCTTACAATTAAAATTAGGTTGGAAAGGAGGTAGTATTAGAGTTACTTCTTATATTCCTGTTTGATTCTCCATATATACAATCTAAGGGATACTGAGCCCTCTACTTTAGTCTCTTGTCTTCTTGCTTCTGAGCTAGATAATAAAGCACCTGTCTGTCTTTTTCTCTCAGCTGTCGATTGAAAAATAAATAGAAATTACTTACTTTCATTATGTATATTAGGTAGAATCTTGAAGGATACAGAAAAATACTAAGAAGAAAGTAAAAAGCACCCCTGATTCTACAATGAGATATTTACTGCTAATTCTGGTGTATTTCCTTTCTGTTCTTTTTTATGCATATAAATATACTGAAATCATAACTTGATATTTACATTCTGTTCTCCTGATTTAACAAAGGAATTCTTAACCTGTTGTGTGCTGTGGACCTTTTTGACCATCTTGAGCCTATGGCTCCTTCTCAAAATAGTTTTAAATGCAAAAGATAAAATAAGCAGGATTACAAAGGAAACTATGCTGAATACAGTAATCAAGCCATTAAAACAAATTTGTGATATGGTAAACACATAGATAAGCAACTTCTCAACACCTCTCTGTACTTGGTGCAAATTTGATTTGCTAATTCTTTTGGGGGGAAAGTTGATCTTGGTTTAAAAACTTACTAAAAATTGAGTTTCAGGTCATTTTATTTGACCTTTTGTCCTTAAGACCATTAAAGAGTTATTTTCTCCTTCATAGTGCTTTTGTTCCATTGAATCTTCCCGATAACAAAAATTCTACAGAGTGGGAAAAGGTGAAGTTCCTGTTTGAAGAACTTGGAAGTAGTCGTAAGTATTCTTTTAAAAAATAAAATCCATAATAATTCATATTTCATGACTCTTGAAACTTTTTTCATAAGTAGTCTATTTTTACACTGTTAAAAATTTAACTTCATGATTCTTTTAACCTGTGGTTAAAAGGATGTTAGACAAATTAGGAACTTTGTGTTGCTGAGACTTCTAGCCATCTAGCCAGAAGTCTCTTGACTTCTTCATAAAATTACCATGTTGAAAATACAATGTAATCTTCAAAGTATTTTAGCGGTAAAGGTCTTA
The DNA here is from genome assembly GCF_964374135.1 of Grampus griseus. Classification (NCBI taxonomy): domain Eukaryota; kingdom Metazoa; phylum Chordata; class Mammalia; order Artiodactyla; family Delphinidae; genus Grampus; species Grampus griseus. The sequence continues at coordinate 6,552,356 of NC_139007.1, read as the reverse complement.
TAATTTCTATGTGGTCTTTAATTCACTTAGGATAATATAGAATAATATGTTAAAGAAATGTGTTAGATATACTGGTGTTTATTTTTAATTTTTAACTGAGAGAACCCTATATTGCTCTTTGATCGTGATTAAGTAATCTTTTTGTGGAATATAAATTACAGAGGTTTTATGTGGATGAAATAATAGTTTATTATAAATTTACCTCACCAAAAGTTCTAAGTTTTCCTTCTCTTAATCAACATGACCTTGGTTTTTAGAGAGGAACAAAAAAGCAGGTTTAGGAAGTTAGCTTAAGAAAGTTGCTTAATCATTGAAAAATATAGTTGGTGTTAGAAACTGATATCAAATAAGAGTGTGTATTTTATTACTGAGAATTTCATGTGCCTTTGAACTATTTTCAAAGAAAGCTAGAGAACTTATTTTATAAACATTATGCTGAAAATTCGTATTGCTTTTGTATTTATTCTTTTTATTAGGTACTCTACGTTCTTTGATCAGCACTTTCTCTTTACCCAGATACAATATTAAATGATGGTTAAATTAGGTCTTGGAGTCTTTGCTGTACAACTTCTTAATTTTCTTGCTTTCCACTTAAGATTTCATCTTGTAAATTGTGGTCCATTAATATCTTGCTGATACCAGCAAGAATACGGATAGCGGGTCTGGCATATACTGATACTGCATGTCAGGATTTATGTACCTGAGCCTGTTGCTGAGAAATAAATTGCTTCTTTTCCTGCAGTTAACTCCTTCAGGTCTCTTTAGTAGCTACTCTTCTGCCCTAAACATTATCCTGTAAGTTTTGCTAGTCTTTGAGTGTTAGCATAACTTGAATCAATGATTATAATAGGTAGCATTACTGTACTTGCTGTAATCTCCTTAGTCGTAACATTTAAAAAACCTCACATCTTAAACACCATATTTTATAGTACATTTTGCTTATCACTTTTAGTAATATCAACGTTTAGCTTGGCCAGATAGCTTAGCAGAGCTCTCCACTTTACCAGTGCTAAGATGCATATTTGTATATGTTTTCATACCTCTGATTTTGTGATGCATTTTGTAAGTGGAGGTACCTTAAAATGGCTGTCAGCCAAGTGCCAGACCTCTCCTAGTTGTATGAATACTTTCTGTTGATACTTCTAGTAAGATCAAGAAAGTAACAGCACCAATGGTCTTTGATTTAATAAAATGTATTACAGTTAAAAAAATTAAGGCTTAAAAATTTGTCTCTGACAAAAAAATTTGTCTCAAGTTTCTGAACTTGTTAATAATATGCTCTCTCTAAGTGTTATATTTTAAAACTGAGACGTGAGTTTTAATAGGATGGGTCATTCTGTTATTATTTAGTATTGATATATTAAATTAATTAAAAACTTATATTTGGTTCCACAGTACCTGCATTTAAACTAGATCAATACAGGTCCAATAGAACCTGTATTAAAACTAGAACAATTAGTATTACTCCAATTTAAGAATATTCCAATTTGCATATGTCATTGTATTATCTGGTATGTTTATTTGGAAGTGTCACTCTCACTACTCACTCATTGGCGTTCCTTTAAAAAGTTTCCTAAATCTAACTTGTTAGCATAGTATTCCTGTTTTGGTATTATGTTTGAATTTATTTTCTGTTTGTTTGCCTCTCCCCCCCTCACTAAGGGAGCATGCTAGCTCCTTTCAAGTTAAAGAGGGAAGTAAACTCTTTACTATTTTAGTTCTAGGCTAAGTTTTAAAAACTTACTTGAAATTTAAGAACAGAGGAACTAGGAGTTTGAGTGGAGAGGGAAGATAGGGCCAAGGTCAGTGGCATTCCTATCATGTTATTTCTCGAGGGCTGCCTTTGAGAAAGGCCAGGGCATTTTTTTGGCCAACTTTTGAGCATCTAGTATTTTGCTGATTTCTTTTTAGGCTCAATAATTAAGCAGTAGTTTCCCTCTTTAATTTTAAGAGGTGAAAGAAAGAAAGTGTTAGTCTGAAAGATCTTTAACAAATCCATTTATGAAGAGCTATTTAAAAGCTCCTTTCCACTTGGAGTTAGCACTTCAAGATGGGGTAATGCATATTGGGTTTATTCCTTTGGAATGTGTAAGAAACCCAATTTTTATATTTCTGTTGATTTGTTGAATATAAACATTTGAATAGCTGTACATTTTTAACAGTGTTTTTCCTCTTTTGCAGATGGTTTAGCTGCCTTGTCATTTTCCATTAGTTCTCTGACCCTGATTGGAATGTTGGCAGCTATAATCTACACAGTAAGTATAATGGTAATAATTGAGTTAAAATTAAAGAACCACTTTATGATGCAGTTTTGTTACCTTATTGGTATGTTCAATTTAGCTCTGTTTTCCTGTTTAATATCTAGTACTTTCTTCATTTTTCTTGAGAGGAGGGTAGATTTTTAACTACTTGGTCATAATCATTTTATCTGTATTTGTGAAATTTAACATTCAGAAACAAACTTTATAACTTGTGAACCTTGAAGTGGTTATATACTATGCAATAATAGATTTAGTGATTTATAAGCATATTAGAACTCTGAACCATAGATCAGTACCTGTTATGGATTCAGTAGATTTATCCTATATGGGGATATAGGGCTTTTAAAATCAGATATTTTACATCACTTGATATTTCTCTAGTATAAAGAACCTAATCTTATACTCTCAGAGACTTTGATTTTTTTTTTTCCGGTCTCTCTGGGAATGGTACGATATGACTTATAATAGCCTGACAAACTTGCGTGCAGAGTGCTTTTTGAGTTTTTTGCTCAAATTATAGAGGAAAAGCAAGTAAAAATGCTTCTTACTTGCCTCCCAAAAGAGAGTTGTGCAGGAAGCTTTAAATTATATGGAACCTTTTTCAGATTAATGGAGTTTATGTTTAGAGCATTCTTGATTGATACAAAGATGAAAAGTGCTGGTTATAAAGAGAACATTTTGGGTATTGTTCCAGTGTCTCCCTTTAAACATAAAAGAAATGGGCTGTTAGTGTGATAGCAGAATCTGGTTTTGTTGCATAATCATTCAAGTGTCATAATGTATAATAAAAGAAGTCTAAACTCATGCATTTTAGTATCTTTCAGGTGCTTGAGTATTCAGTTTTATTATTCATTGCCATTTTTGCTTTTTTCATGTATTACTACACAAGGAATATATTGGTGGGTAACTATCTTCCCATCTCAGAGAATATATATACTACGTGTGAACAGTCTTTCAGGAAACATTCACAGGTTAATAACACACGAGGAATTAGACCTGGACTCTAATTGCTATTCTGTGACTGATATGTATGCTGATCTTGGGTTTGTCTTTTACCCTTCGTGGGTCAGTGTTTTCCCCATTAGATGGGAATAAAAAAATGCCTCTTAGGGATTTTTGAAGGTCAAACGATACTTTTTGTAAAAGTGCTTCGAGAAGTATAGGGAGATGAGGATATAACAGTCAGTGAAAGATGAGTCAGGAGAAGGGAACAGAAAAAGAGGAAACCAACATGTAAGGTCATCCTCAGGAACCGTAAAGGGTCTGCGATTTTACCCTGCTTGTAGCTTGTAGTCTGCTGCAGTGCCCTGGGTGTTGGTCAGAGGTGCAAGACTTCTGGTCAGAGAAGAACCTTCTGTTGCACAGCAATGGCAGCAGCCACGGGAGCGCGTTGTCTTGCGCCCGTCTCCTGAGTCCCGACTCCCATGGGGCGACATGAAGAGCGCCCATCGAGACTGTCACCAAGCTGAGGACCGTTGAGTGCAGGGAGGCCGAGTTTCATCAACGGACAGGAAGCGTGCCTGCTCTCACTCCAGAGGAACGCTGTCTTGGTCTTCCCAGGCTGTTTGCTGCACAAGCATTCTTGGAAAGCACAGAAGAGAAAAGGGCAGTTAGTGCCTGGCTTGCAAGATGCGCAGAAATGAGAGGCCCGTGGAGCATTGTCTTCGGACGGCCGAGGGGTGGGCGCTGTGAGCATGCTCACACAGCGCAGTGTAGGGCACAGGCAGTAGTCACAGGTCGGGAGTAGTTCCTCTGACCTTTGAGCAGAGACCTGAGTGAGGTGGAAGGACAGCCAGCCACGAGGGGAGGTGAGTGCAGAAGTCCTGGGGTGAGCACCCTGTGCTGTGCTCAGTTAGCAGGAGGCAAAGCTGGCGTGTGGGAGCTCAGGTGACTGGGGAGGGTGGTGAGCGTGGATGAGGGCATGTTTTCTAGCGCCTCGTGGACCGTGGTTAGGGTTTTGGATTTCATTCCGACTGAGATTAGAAGCTACTGGAAGCTTCTAAATGGAAAGTAATAGGATCTGACTAACATTTTAACAGTATTACTCCGGTGGGTCTGAATTCAGTAAGCTCTGGGGCTGATGAGTGGGAGTGGGGGAAATGTGTGAAATTATTAAAACTCTTTGAAAGAGAGCTTCCCTGTAGGAACGATATTGTAAAGATAAATATTTCAAGCTAATATAGTTTATATTCCAATGGAAACTGTGAAAATTATCATTTATGCAATGAAACCAAATATAATAATCATACTGACTTAGTTAAGATAGCCTTAGAAGAGCTTTACTTTTTCTGGAATGCAGAGAGCTGGGCTGAAGGCCATTGATAAAACAATCAGAGGACCTGATGGCGGGAACCAGAAAGACACGATACTGAGTAGGTAGGAGGGGTCACCAAAGGCCTGAGCCCAAGGGGCAGGGTCCAGTGTTATAGGCACCAGGCGAGACTGCCTAGGGGTTACCTACCTAGGGGTTACCGTGTGTGTTTTCTTTAAGTAGCATAAGCAGTACCGTTAGGATCCTTGGGGAAGAGGCTTAAATGTGGGTCCCTGTTAAGCCAATGGGTCTCTTGAACTACTTTCCCATCTAAAGTGGGAGTAATATTTAGTAAGGTTGTGAGGACTTAATGAAACAATTCATCAGGTCTTGGAATCTGTTGGCCACTCAATCAGTAATCACTAGGAGCTCAAACTGTTGAATATTCAGTTTCATGTGGTTCAAGCTACAGATTCCACCGCTTTCCTCTCACAGTGAAAGTAAGCCAGGTGTTAACAGCAGTTGTGTCATGGTCAGTGAGAATGTGGATTATGAAAAGGTGAGTAAGTCCAAGAGTTACTCTTGGGTGTGTGGATAGACAGATAAACATCATGTAAATAGCACTGCAGAATGTGCTCAGAACTGGGTGGAAGAATGGTTTGCTACCAAACCACAGTCTCGCCAGTTTTACTGCCTATGTGGGGTAGAGAAGACCCTGGTTAAGGGGGAGCGTGGTATGCATAGCTGAAGACTAGCCGTGAGTGTGAGTCTTCATGTAAAATGTAATTTCTGAGTCCTAGCTTCCCCATCTGAAAAATGGGCCAATAATACTTATTCAGACTTTATTAAAAACTAATTGAGGGCTTCCCTGGTGGCATAGTGGTTGAGAGTCCGCCTGCCGATGCGGGGGACGCGGGTTCATGCCCCAGTCCGGGAAGATCCCACATGCCGCGGAGCGGCTGGGCCCGTGAGCCATGGCCGCTGAGCCTGCGCGTCCGGAGCCTGTGCTCCGCAACGGGAGAGGCCACAGCAGTGAGAGGCCCGCGTACCGCAAAAGACAAACAAACAAAACAACAAAAATACTAGTTGAAAATCAACTGTTTATTGATAAGTGGTTTTATTATTGGTAGGTGGCTAATGGTACTAATTATCATATTTGCTTGTGAAAGCAAAGTCTTCTCCTAGGTAGTTAGGGAAAACTCAAGAATTGGAGCAGAACGTGAATGAGGGTATAATAGATATGCATGGGGAATAGAAGAGGTTTAGTTTTAATATGTACCGAAAGTGGGAAGTTAATGCTTAGAGAACTTTGACCCTGAGTACAAGGAATTAATTACTAAAGGTAAGATTATGTCTGTTATTGAATCTGTAGCTATCAGTATTGAGACTACAGAAGTTTTTGTAATGTATGTGTCAGTTGAATGTGAATTTCTTAGGTATGCGTTGTTGTTTAGTTTAGAAACTAGTTGATAATTTAAATTTTACCAAGATTATATCCACTGTACCACATCTCAAGGAATAGCCAAATAATTGGGCACTCAGTTTTAGGAGAAGAATATCAAATGACCTGTTACCTTGCCTGTTGTTTTCAGCTTAATTGAAAGGGAATCTGCTACTTTTAAAATTAAAAACAAAAAAACCTCTAGACACAAATATTTATGCAGATATTTTAATTTTTTGGTGCCACCAAGTGGGGAAGTGTTGAATGGTGCTATTTTCATACAAAATGTATCATGTGGACCACTGAAGTGCCTATAAAGACAGCGGCTACTGAACTTTTTATTATGTACACTTACCAGTAAAAAAAATTGAACGTGTCTTCCAGGAGTTTATGAATTATATATATATATTTATGCTAATAAATATATTTACTATAAATGTAGACTAATGTATAAAGAAAACTAGAGTGCTAAATTAAGGATTTGAAAATAGAAATAAATAGAGCAGTGGTTCTCAATAATCTTTGAAGACAGAACTCCACTTTAAAAATTAAATTTCTCAGCCTTCTATGTGATAGTATGCTTCGTTGAGTCTGTGACCTGATTTGTAAGATGCACCTTATGTACCGCTGTAAGGAAAAGGCCCTGCCCATGCTCTCTAGTCATTTATAGTTTTTGTTTTATATTAATGAGAGAAGTGTTTTAGCCTTACCTACGTAAAAAAAAAAAAAAAAGTCATATCAATCTTCCGCATACAAGATAAGGAAAATATAAGTGAAATAAGTTGTAAAGGTATTTCTAAAACTTCGCATTTGGAATGTGAGTCTTCTGAATCACTCTTCTGAATTGGCTGTTCATGTCCATGTTTCACTCCACAGGGTTGTTTTAGGCTATTAAGAAAATTGATGCTAACAGCTTTTCTTGGGTGCTCCATTCTTGTCTCTGGGATGTACTTTGAAGCTGCTAACACACCTGTTTAAGCTGTTTTTGTTGTTGTTTCTTCTTTTGCTACCTAAGTAGCAAAGTACAAAATGTCTTCTACTTTGGTCATCTTCCTTTCTTAAGCTTATAAAGCCTTTGATTATTGCTTTGCAAAAAAATATAGAATCATGCTCATTGTTCCAGTTAATTTTTGCTTCACTGCTTGCTCCTTTGTTCTGTCTTTCCTTACACATTAACTTTTTGCTTCGATGTCAAATCATAGCACTATCTTATAAGACGTGGTAAGTGGCAGTTAAACTCAAGAGTTGTACCAAGAATACAGGTAACTCCACTGGAGAAGTAACTATAATGTAACCAGCTATAACCAAATCTGTGAATGTGCAGGTAATGACAACTACGTCATGACTTCTGCCTAGCCAGTGTTTGTAAGATGCATCCAAATTTCACTGATGATAAATGTGAGAAAATACATGTATATTTTAGAATCAATGAATATTTAAAAGGGAAATCTTCATTGAATACACATTAAGTGAGTTGTTTCCTTAGTCATGACAGCATCCGTGTCCTTGAATAATAGGTGTTATAAGTATATGCAGGACATATATTCAGTTTACAGGCAGTGCTTGGCGCTGACCTTTCTAATCCAAGGCTAATAGGTTGCAAACTCATCCTTCACAGAAGAGAGAGGTTCAGGGAAAAGTGCTGTTCTTATAGGGGCAAGAAGGTATTAGAAATGTTTGTAGTTTGTATATATTCTCTCAAAACATTTGGCTTTTAAAATACAGGTGGTGATTTATTCTTGGAAGTTGAAACAAATAAAATTGGAAGCGATTATGGCTGACCTGGAAGCATTTTAAATGATATGATCTCTTTAGCCTTGTTGATTTTCTGGTAATTCACTAGAGGGCAGTAGTAAGCAATAAAAGTTTTGTGTTTCTGAAAAATGATAGCCTTCATACATTTTTTTCAAAGAAGTCTGAGGTTAAATTCAAAAGATTCTTGTTTAAAGATCTTAAAGTTGTAGTGATTAAATATTTTGTGTACTGTGTTATGTCAAGTTTATCTTAATCTAAATACTATACTTAAAATTCCTGATAATCATTGAAATTTAAGCATGTAATCCAAAAATAAGCTAAAAGCTAGGTAACCAAAACAATGATTACTTTCTTGTTCTCTTCAGACAATTAATAATTCACAAAAAGATGTTGTATTCTGGTCCCATGTTACCACAAGGTGTTACCAAGGACATGTTTTTATTTTCTAAAATTTTTACTTTAAACTGTTTATTTAAGCTATAGGAATGCAGTTTAACTCTTCAAATAAATGTGTAAATTCCATGTAAGGAAATAAGTTCATGTGAATAAAGGGCACTGAAAAAATTTTTTTTGTTTGAATATTATTTTCTTAGAGAAGTTATTTTATTAATTGAACACGTTTGTTCTTGGAATAAAGGTAGGTAAAAGAAGAATTGAGACCTAGTCCTTACATACAAAACAGTCTACTGCAGTTATTACTAGTCTGGCTGAGAAATCTATATTGTTAACGAACTTTCCACATGATTCTGATTAGCTAAGTTTGGCAGATCTAGTGATAAAACAGACATGCAGACAAATAATGTCCAGTGTTCTGTACTATAATTGAGTTATAAGCAAGGCACATTTACAAATCAAGGAAGGTTTCTCAGATGCGGTGTAATTAAGCTGAGACCTGAAGGGCACTGGGCTGGGCTAATGAGGTAGGGTGAGACGTGGGTGTTCCAGATGAGGCACTGCATGTACACAGGTGTGGATGCGGAAACTGCAGTGACTGAGGAGCAGTGAACCATTTAGAGGCATGAGGTTGGGTGTTAGGGATCAGGTCACGAAGGGCTTCGTAGGCCAGGATTAGATAGTGGCGTCTATTCACAGGACTAGTAATTGTACCTCTCATTGGAAAAAAAAAAAATTGTAAAGTGACATTTTCAAACAGTCGTTCATGAAATTCTGATACATACAGAAGGAGGTGAACAGAGTAGTGTGGCTCTGGCTGAAGCAGCAGCAGCAGACCGACGCTCCCTGCTTCTTGTCTCCTGTGTGGTCTTGATGGCCCCGATGCAGAATCCTGGGGACTGCCGCCAGAGCACGTGGTCCTGGGGAATCTCAGTGGATGCTAATCAGAGGAATGACATAATCTGACATGAGGGTTAGAGCAAGATCACTTTGGAAACAGTGTAAAGGGTGGATTTGTAGGAAGTGAGACCAGCAGACCAGTGAGGAGAATTTAGATGACCTTGTCTTTGACAGTAAACTCTTAAGTAGTGGCCACGTTTTTCGTGCTGACTGGAGTACAGATTCCTTGGGAAATAATCGGGCTGTCCAAAAAGTTTGTTCAGGTTTTCCCATAACATCGTATGGAAAAACCCAAACGAACTTTTTGGCCAACCCAATAGTATTGAGTTCTGAGGTTAGTATATTTAGAGACCCAGATCCATCAAGCAGAATAGCAAGATTTGGGATAAAATAAGCCTAGTTCGGGTGGTTGGAAAGACAGGAAAATATACTTGGGCATAAACTGGGTTTAGCAAAATCATGTTGCCCTGGCAGTTGGTTGTAAAAAGCAACGTGGACTTGTGGCAAAATGATATGTGCGTGTGGAGAGTCGGTGAATAATCATCATGTAATGCTGTATGCTCATCAGAGTCTTAAAGTGCTATGTTACTTTTTTCCATTACCGTTTAAAAGGTGTGGAACTACTAACAACAGATAGGTCAGAGTGGTAATAGGGTTAGGACACTCCTACAAGGGAAGGGTAACCACCTCTGGGACACCTTGGCTTCCATACGCTTTTTTACATTTTACATTTTCAGTAGTTTGAGGATATAAAATTTACCGTTAAAAAAGTAAACCTGATTATGTTTTTCCTTTTTATATTTTACCAAGGTCATTAGGAATATAAGTTAGATAAGAATTTAGTTAGTTAGAAGAAAATTATTCTACTCTGTCCAAATTATATTTTCTTCTAATACAAATAGAACCTTTCCCCAACCTCTCCTTGTTGTTTTTGTTTTCGGATGATGGGGAAATCATGAGAACATTAACTTATGTTTTAACAGTATTTAAAATGCAAGATTTTAAGTATCTCTCCTTTAGAAAATGCAAGGATTTGCATATTAGGTAATAATTTCAGCTAGTTAATTATCTAAATACAACATGCTATATAGAGTTGATACTACCTGATAGAACTGGTTGATTTCTGGGATTTCCTTTTAATCATGTTCTTTGTTCCTATTCTCCCTTAATTTAAAAACAACCCTGATGTGTCAGAATTTATGCTTCCCTATATGAATTGTGGTTTAATCAATGTCTAAAGGAGACTCAGTGAGAATATTGAAGTGATTAAAATCGACACTAAACATATTTGAGATCATCCTGGGAGTTGACAGCCAGGTAGCAGAGAGCATGAGAGAAAATATGCAGGATTACTCAGGATATTTTAGAGTTCAGGGTTAAGCCTAAGAGGTAGCGTTTATCACTTCTGCCCACATTCATTGCTTGAGCTCAGTCTCATGGCCCCGCCTAACTTCAGGGAGGCTGGCTGAAGTGGTTTGGCTGTGTTCTCAGGAAGAAAGTGGAAGGATCTGAATACATGGTGTGTCTGCTTTAGAGCTCGTCGCTGCACCCAAGAGGTGGTAGTTGTCAGTTTTGCTTCTAAGGATTTAAGGTCAGTAACGATTTTGAATAATGGCCACATGGCAGTTGCCATTGAGTGTTTTTAATAGTTACAATAAAATTTCACATTTGGGACTGGCTAATATAGAATTGGGTAATAGAAAATAATAGGTTTATTTTTAATGCCCATTAATATTTTAGAATTTCTTGTAAGAATTATATTTAAAATACTTAGTGAAAAGACTGTAAATGCTTAGAACTTACAAATAAACTCCATACAGATCATTGGTATGCTAATCAAATAACATGTATGTTAAAATACTTACATTTTACTACGGGTTTACTATATACACTTGGATAAAATTGGGTTTTTCCATAGAAAATAATTTTATAAATTGTTTCTACTGATTCATACTATCTTAACCCCTGATTAGCCTGAAATTGTGAGTTATTACTTTGATAAAGTATTATATTTCCATTAATTTTATAACTTGTCCTTTGAAAAATAGATATTACCTATTCTAGGAATAGTATTACAGACGTAACTCTATGTAACTAAATATGAAATAAACAGAATGATGAGGCAATATAATCATGATTCACTCCCATATACTCTGTTCTTCAGTGACTGTCCCCTTCACAACTGCTTACTCATTTTGTTGTTACTTAAAAGGACATTTTTAACCTGAAAATTCTGTATAATATGTTTAAAATAGTATGACTAGGGAATTCCGTGGTGGTTCAGTGGATAGGACTTGGCGCTCTCACTGCCAGGGGACCAGGTTTGATCCCTGGTTGGGGAACTAAGACCCCGCAAGCCTCGTGGCACAGCCAAAAAATAAATGAAATAAAACAGTATTACCAGAACGTGTTTTCCTTTGTTCTTTCAGGCCTATGGCATGTCGGCCTTGCCTCTAAATCTGATCAAAGGCACTAGAAGCGCCGCTTACGAACGTCTAGAAAACACTGAAGACATTGAGGAAGTGGAGCAGCACATCCAAACGATTAAATCGAAGGTGACTTGATGTTTTATTGTAACCGGGGAGCGTAAAAGTACTTTGTCTTCGAGCTGCTCTGTGTTGTGACTTAGACATTGCTAAGCCCATATTTTGACATTGTTTGAGTTTTTGTTCAACGTATCCTTAAAGAACCCTATTTTTAAAAAATTGTCTTCTGTGAAATGTAGGACACTGACAGTGTGAGAATTTCTATCAGTGTTCTAACAACTGAAACACAAAAGTTCTACTTGTGTATGATGAAGACCTTGCTAGTTCCCAGGTATGCTGATTCCATGTGTAATATCAGATTTCACTGTATCACTTACGTTAAAGTTTTATGTACTGGTTGAATAAGATAAGATTACGTGTAACCACTTGCCAATTAAATGTACTTCTAAAAACACAATCAAATTTTTCTTCCTCTGTCACCTTCAAGTAACAGATAAATCTTATTTATAGAACATAGGAAAAAATGGAAAGTTTTCTGAATTATTCTATTAAACTATCATAATCCTGAGACAGAAACCAGATGGTAATAGCACACCAAAAAGAAAACTGTTTACTGGGCTCTCTTATGAAAGTACAGGCAAATAATTTAATATAAATTAAAATGTTAGCAATTCAAAAACTATGCTGTAATAAGAGAATATTTCATAATTATAAGATTAGGTTTATCCCAGGATGGCGAGGATGATATGTTAGAAAATAAAGTAGTTTAATATATTGAGAATAAATGAGAAACATAAACATCTTAATAGATGCCAAAGAGTATTTGGTAAGAGTCAATTTGTAGTTAACGATGTTTAGAGAAAATTCTTACCAAATTGGAAGAAAAGAAGTTGTTTAGCAAAGGAAGCCTACCGTGAGCATCGTACCTAATGAAAGAAACATTCTCACTAAAGGCACGTATACGACAGGGATGTTCGTATTCTATTCCTAGTCAGATAGAAAAGAACGTAGGGGTAACTGTGGAAGGGAGAGGAGAGAAGAGGGGACGTAACTTCTGTTATTTGCAGATAGGCTCTACCAAGAAAATCTAAAAGAACCAACTGGCAAATTAATAGACCTAACAAGAGTTCATCAAGGTGTCCAGATACAAATGTACAGGATCATTCACCAGGTGGAGGATGTAATAGAAAATGACCTCATTTCCAATAACTGTGAACTATAGAATAATAAGAAATGTCAGAATCTTCCTGGTGGAAATTACAAACTTTATTGAAATACATAATAGAAGACTGAAATAAATGGAGAACTTCATCCGTTCCTACTTGGGAAGATTCAATATTGTAGAGACGACAGTTTTCATACGTTTAGGTGGAAATTCAATACAGTCTATAAAAGATAAAAAATGAAATCTTTATAAACCTCCTACCATATACTAAACAAATTCAGAATTTAAATCCAGTATAACATTTACAAAACATTAGGAGAAAGTGAAAATCAAATTTTATTTTGGTATGTAGAAGACCTTTCTAAATAAGACTCAGAACTCGAGTGCAAATTGAGCAACTGGTGAGCTTTAAATTTTTATGTTTTTAAATTTATGTACCAAAAAAAGTGGCACCAAAAAGGAATTTAAAGAACCAACAATAATTTGAGAGGAAATAATCTGCAATATAACTGATATATGCTGAGCATCTTTAAGTCAAGAAGAAAAAAAGACAAGAAATACATAGAAATAATGAACAGAAGACCTAAATAGACAGTTTACTGAAGGAGAAATTAAACTCTTCAGTGAAAATATGAAGTGATGCTTCAGCTCATTAGTAATGAGTAGGTTGACTAAGATCCCAGTTTGTGTGGGACCTGAGGAGTTTTCCAGAACATGAAGGGACTTTTATTGCTAAAACCAGGATGGCTGGTAATTTGAGCAACTCAGTATTTTTTTATCCTTTAGAAGTCTTTAAATTTTTTACCTTCGTCAGGGGTTGATAAGAATTTGGGGATAGGAATACTGTTTGAGGGAATATAAAATATACAGCTTTTAAAAGAAAACTGAATGTTGTCAGGTGTGCCTGTACACACAAATGCACAAACAACGTACCTTTTAATAATTAAATTTTAATCCAGCAGATGTCTAGGAGCCTATCTCACTGGATTGTATGTATGCGCTTGTACCCAGGTGAATAAGGATATTCATGTCCCTGCCCCCTCAAAAAAGAAAATAATCTAAATGTTCAAAAATAAGGTATTTGTTAAATTAAAATATCATGGTATAATGTGCTGTGCAATGATGAAAAGGAATGAGGTAGATTTATGTAGCTTAGAGAATGTATCTTATGAAATTAAGTTACACTTTCTCAGTTTAAATTCTGGCTCTCCTGATTATGTAGGTAATATCTGTGGGCCTTATTTTCCTCATCTAATAAATGAATAAAATGCTGTTATCGGGCTTCCCTGGTGGTGCAGTGGTTGGGAGTCCGCTTGCCGATGCAGGGGACGCGGGTTCGTGCCCTGGACCGGGAGGATCCCACATGCCGCAGAGCGGCTGGGTCCGAGCCATGGCCGCTGAGCCTGCGCGTCTGGAGCCTGTGCTCCGCAAGGGGAGAGGCCACAGCAATGAGAGGCCCGTGTACCGCAAAAAAAAAAAAAAAAAAAAAAAAAAAAATGCTATTATCAACCTCAGAGATTTATTTGGAAGATTTAAGGAGAATAAGGCACAGGAAATGTTACCTATTATGTAAAACAAAAAACATAAGTATGTTTACACAGAGGGACACATGTAGACACATAGATATGCATGGTCTCTGTGACAGCGATAACCACAGAAGAGGGGGTGGTCGTTGGGGACCGTGGGAGGGGCAGCTTTCACGTTTTACTGTTTTTCCAACAAAGGATATTGTTTATATGCTGTGTAACTTCCTTTTTTTTTTTTCCAAATGAAATATTGGTTGACTGCTGGGTGTCTCTCCTGGTGTCTGTCTGACCACAGTTCTTCTTACTTTGGTTTAGACAGTTGGTACAGCAGAGCGGGCCTCCATTCATCCCACTGATGCTTCGGCAAATGGGCAGATAATTTGAGTGTGTTTTCAGTGGACCCTTAAATCAGCTTACTAAAAAATTATTTTCCTGAAATAGGGAATGCCAGCAGTGAAATAAATCTACCTTGTTGGTATCCTTTTGATATTAGAATGGCAGTTTTGAGAAAAATTGTGTAGTTAAGACATAAAGTACCACACGCTTGAAGTATCATGACCTGGATCTGTCTTCTGGAGGGAGATACCTTATTCCTCTGGTCTTCAGAAAATACCCTTCTGTAAGGGATACAATTTGATAATAACCAGTGTACCTAAAGCAGTGAAGATAGTTAAATAATAATAATAGCCCCATGTATGCAAAGTATGGTCTCTGGACCAGTAGCATCAGCATCTCCTGGGAATTTGGCAGAAATGCAAATTCCGGGCCCCACCCGGGACCTAACTAAGTCGTGTTCTCTCGGGGTAGGGTCTAGAAACCTGCGTTGAACGGACCCTCCTGTTGATTGTTATGCATGTGACGTTTGGGAAGCAACACAATCAGGAACAGAGCATTGCAGTGCCGTCTTGTGGAGAGGTCGCTGTGACCCTGACATCCCCTTATGAAAAGTCTGCCCGGACAAGAAATACATAGAAATAATGAACAATGCGTGTGTCCCTTATTCCACATTGATGCTGCTCTGGGCTGTGCTGCAGAGCACTGGCCGGCGTGTCCCCCAGCATCCTATTTAAACCTTGATAGGGATTTTAACACTCTAATTATTAACGCTTTTACAGTTTAAAAACGTCCCGGGAATTCCCTGGCAGTCCAGTAGTTAGGACTCAACTCTGTCACTGCTGAGGGCCTGGGGGTTCAATCCCTGGTTGGGAAACTAAGATCCCACAAGCCGCATGGCCTGGCCAAAAACTTAAAAAAAAAAAAGAAAGAAAGAAAAATGTTGTCCCGTGTAAATATTTTCTTGGTCCTTCAATAAAAGCAAACAAATTTATATTTCACCTTTTCAGTATTTAGCAGTTGTCTTGTTATTGTGGTTTATTATTGTACCGAGTTGAAGACACTTATGGGCAGGGGGGGAGTTCGAGTGGGAAAGTGTCACCTGGACGCCACAGAAAGGTACTGCTCATGGTTACGGTAAATATCATATGAATATAGATGAGAATTATCTGTCAGGTAGGCCAGCCGAAGAAAACATAACTCATTTGCAAATGTAAATAGAGAATAGGAAAGCGCTGGCTCTTAGCGATTGTTATAAAAACCTGTGCACACCGCATACGAGTACTGCATCACTCTGCTGGTGTTTGAGTCAGGCTGAGAAGCCTCAGCTCAGATACACTGTAACACAGTCTCTCGACCAAAAGGAGAGAGAACGTAGGACCAGATATGTTAAGACAAGGGATAGGATGAGGAATTTGGAGATGAAGGAGAATAACTGAGCAAAGAACATAAAGTGCCTCATAAAAAGGATGTTTTTAAAAATATTTATCTGTCTCCACATGACTTTACCATATACGGTATTTGGAAAACGGGGATCAAGAGGACGTTCAGCATTAAACGTACACACATTCACATCGCATTCTGACACTGATCTGGGTTCAGAGATGTGTGTTGTCACATAGAAGTTGTTGGGTTCTTTTTTTTTTTTTCCAATTTGTAAATTTGCCAAAGGAGTCAAATCGAGCCAAAAAAATTTGTGTTGCCTGATCTGCTAAATCTGATGGGTACTTTATAAAGACCTTAATGGTAAAAAAACACTTTTATTTTGTTCTGTTATTTGCAGAGCAAAGATGGTCGACCTTTGCCAGCAAGGGATAAACGCGCCTTAAAACAACTTGAAGAAAGGTTACGAACACTTAGGAAAAGAGAGAGGCACTTAGAATTCATTGAAAATAGCTGGTGGACTAAATTCTGTGGTGCCCTGCGTCCCCTGAAGGTAAGTGGGGTTTTACAAAATTATGCTGTCACTCTTCCAAGTTTCTGTAGTACCTCTCAGAGAGGCTGAGTTCTCCTTGTGAGGCATTGCAGCGTGGAACTTAAGAGCATGGGTTTCGCAGTTGAAATAATCTGGTTTTAAATCACAGCTCTGATATTTGGTAGTTTGGGCAAGGTACGTAACCTCTCTGAGCTTCATTTACTCGTGTGTCATGTAAGTATTATAACAGAGGTTTGGGGGGATTTAAATTAAAATGTAGGTAAGTAATGTGGTATTCTCCTGGTTTTACAAGGTTGTACTTTTCTGTAGGAGATCTGGGACCCATATTAGACCTTTCTCAGATAGGCAGATTTCAATATTCAGATTGAAAATTTCAATAGAATTTGCTTCATTGTGAGGTGGCATGTTTCTGAAAGTATGTAAAAGTATTATTTAAGATGGAAAACCATTAATTTCCCTTTTTTTTTTTAAACCATCATTAGCTAGCCTTGAATTCTTCAGACTGTGGTCTTCCTCTTATAATTCAAAAGGAAATGAGGAAATGCACTGACTGCTTACCTAAAAAGCTTCTCTTTTGAAAGACTTCTTCAAAAACATACCATAATCAGTTAGATCTACTGTGTATCACTTTTAAACCTTTCTTAAGACTCACCTCGGTCCCTTTTGCCAAGGTGATTGTCTTCATAGCACCAAAAGTATGAAGAAACCCTGCTCACCCCTTAATTCTAAATTGTTTATATAGCTTCTTTATAAATATTTATAACTTGGTCACTAACATTAGCTGCCTTGTTTCAAAAGTGCTTTGTGCCATTTCACTGTACCTGTGTTTAGAGGGACTTTCAAATCAACTATTAAGTGTGCAGATTGATTTCGCCAAATGTAGGCATGTAGGTATAGAAGATCTACATCACTACAGAAAGCTACTTTATGTCTTCCCCTGTGCCACTGAGCTCAGACTCCAGCCACCCACTGATGGCCTTCTGTCATCGAGGTTTACTTCTATGTGTTCTGGGGAGTCATGGCATATAGAGGCTTTTGTCTGGCTTCTTTGCTCAGCACAGTGCTTTTGAGATACCATGCATGTTACTGCATTTCTTTTCAGTGGTTCATTTTGTTTTCTTGCTGAGTAGTATTCCAGTGTGTCTGTATCACAATTTGTTTATCCACTCACCTGTTAGTGGGGATTCGAGTTGTTTCCAGTTTGAGGCTATTATGATTAATGCTGATGTGAGCATTGTGTACAAATCTTTGTGTAGACACCTACACATTCATTCATTTTTCTTGAGTAAATGCCTAGGAGTAGAATTGCTGGGTCTAATGTTTAATATACATTTCACTTTATAATAAGTGAAGTATTTTTCAAAGTGGTTGCACCATTCTGCATTCCCACAGCAGCATGAGATTTCCAGTTGCTTCACATCCTTGTCAACTCATATTGTAACTGTGATGTGATAGTTGTTTTAATGGGTGTATGATCTTACCTCATGGTTTTGATTTGCATTTCCCTGGTGACTAATGATATTAAGCATCTTTTTGTATTCTTATTGGCCATTTGTTTATCTTTTCTCAAAGACCTGTTTAAATCTTTGGCCACTTTGAAAGTTAGGTTTTTGTTTTATGAGCGAGTAATGAGACTTCTTTGTATATTCTGAATCAAGTACTTTGTCAAATTTGTGTATTCTTAATGTTGACCCCTAGTTTATGCCTTGCTTTTATGTTGTCTCAACACTGTCATTCAAAGAGATGTTTCTTAAGTTTTTATAGAGAGCATTTTCTCCTGAGTTTCTTCTAGATGATAGTTTTAGTTCTTATATTTTAGGTTTGTGGTCCATTTTAAGTTAATTTTGTGGAACGATGTGACTTAGGGGTCAAAGTTTATTTTATTTTCCATATGGATAGCTAGTTGTTTCAGCACCTTTTTTTATTCTTTTGACAAGACTATCCTTTGCTCATTGAATTTCCTTGGTACTTTTGTCAAATCGATTGTATATATGTGTGGCTCTGTTTGTGGACTCTCTTCTGTTCCGTTGATCTACATGTTCTTATGCTAAAACTTGATTACTAGAGCTTTATAATCAGTCATGAAATCAAGCATGTCAGTTCTTCAGTTTTGTTTTCCTTTTTCAATATTGTTTCGGCTCTGCTAGATCCTTTGCATTTCCATACAAATTTAGAATTGACTCTTAACTCCGCAAAACACCCAGTGGAATTTCTATTGGGATTACTTTGAATCAGTAGGTGAATTTGGGGAGAATTGTTACCTTAATATTGACTCTTCTAATCCATGAACGTGATATCTTTCCGTTTATTTATGTTATCGTAATTTTCTCTCAGCAGTGTTTTGTAGTTCTCAGTATAGAGGTCTTGCAGGTATTTTGATAAATTTATCTATATCTTCATTTATAATATTACACATTATTTTGTTTAATTTCAATTCTCAATTACTTGTTGCTAGTATGTAGAAATTCGTTTCTGTGCATTGGCCTTGTATCATGCAGCCTGGCTAAATTATTAGTTCTAGTAGCTTTATTATAGATTCCCAAGGAATTTTTATATACATGATTATGTCAGTGTTAGAAGACAGTTTTACTTCTTCCTTTCAAATATAAGATTTCCGATTTTTTTTCTCCTTACTGCACGGGCTAAAACTTCCAGTACCGTCAGTTTACCATTTATTCCTTTTGTTATATAAATAAATCAGTATTCTCGAATACTGATTGGAATTCTTACCTATTATCTGGTTTTAAGTTAGGAATAATAGGAAACACTTAGGATTAGTTAGTAGTAGTCATGCCTGATGGAAAAATCTGAGGATGCAAACTTACTGTTATGTAATTGAGGCTTTAACATGAGTTTTTCTCACATGAAGTATGAAAATGATTTATTATACAGATGTAACTCAGAAAATGGGAAGCTGTGCTGTTCGTGCTTCTCAAACATTAGCATCCCGGTGGTCCCAGTGGGAGCAGGCAGACAGGGCCGCTCCCCGCTCTGCACTGCTCAGCCATGCTGGAGGTCGTTTGACACCTCTGAGAAGCTCCTGGTGCAGAATTTCTTTAAAGTTATGTCTGTCTCAAAATTTGGTGGTAGTGTTCGGTGCTGTATGTAATCCAGGTTTGCTTTATTATAAAGTGTATTAAATTACACCACAATTTGCCATTTTTTATAAGAAAATGTTATAATTATTTTTCATAAGAGTAGCTCCCCCCCGCCCCCCCAAGATGCAAGTGATCTTGTGATTTCACACTTCCATGATTGCCTAGCATATGTGTGTCTCATGTCAGAGGCACAGGGGTTCAGAGCATGGCTTTTCTGTCACATACATGTAGTGTTGAGTCCTTGCTCTGCTCCTCACCAGCCGTATAAACTCTTGTTACTTCACCTTGCTACACCTCATCTTTCTCATTCATGTAATGGAGTTATGTACTTATTTTTGTTATGGGAATTAAATGAAATAATGTATGCTGTGCCTTTTGATGTAAGCAGCTCAAAAAATTGCAGCTGCTATTGTTACAGTTCTATATATAGATTTTTCAACTTCTTGAATACTGCCATGGAACTCAAGAAAGAAAATTAGTTTTGAGTTGAAGGCACTTATAAAAATAAGCATCTAATTAGAATAAGTTAATGGGTCCTTAAAAGAGCATTTATATATAATACCGAGCACACTTCTAAGCATACAGTCTAATCTTCATTAGACACTTGATTAAACTTGCCCCTGACAGATGGGCATTCTTCGAGTGTGTACAGCTAAATTGGCCTGGGTAACCTACAGATCCATTAGGTTTTAAATAAAACTTGAGATTTTACTATATGTACACCTATTATTGTATATTTATACCTCTTATATTTATAAAGAGATATTATAAATTCATGTCCATAATTTTATCACTTATTTTTTCAGACTTTTTTTTTATTGTGGTAAAACATACATAACATACAATTTACCATTTAAACTATTTGTTGGTGTGGCATTACTTACATTCACAGTCTTGTGCAACTGTCACCACTCTCCATTTCCAGAACCTTTCATCGTCCCAAACAGAACATTCAAAAATAACTCTCCATTCTGCACCTCCACCCCCCATACCCATGAAACCACCTGACTCAGACTGGGACTTGAACTCACTGTCTTTTAGTTGAGATCACATACCTGGTCTCAGGACTTAATGAAGCTCAGGTTCTTGATGTCTCGTCGCAGAAAGAATTCAGTGAGCGACAAAGTGATAGGTAAGAAATGCATTTATTTAGAGAGATATACGGTCCATAGACAGAATGCAGTCCGTCTTAAAAGGCAAGCATGGTCCTGGGAGAAACACACTCCACAGACAGAGTGTGGGCCATCTCAGAAGGTGAGAGGCCCTGAAATACGGCATGGTTAGTTTTTATGGGCTGGGTAATTTCATAAGGAAAGGAGTGGGGGTATTATTCCAACTATCTTGGAGAAGGGGCGGAGATTTCCAGGAATTGGGCCCCGCCCACTTGTTGACATTTTTTTGGTCAGCCTCAGAACCATCATGGCACCTGTGGATATGTCATTTAGCTAATGTATTATGTTGAGCATATAAATGAGGCTCAGTGTCACTGGAATTTGAATCTTCCACCATCTTGAACCTAGTTGGTTCTAACCAGGTGATGTCATATCCAACAGCTCTGTCATTCTTTTAAAGGTGGTGCCCTGCCCCGTTCCCTCCTGTTTCACCCCTGCCCAGCTTATATCCCTTAATGACCTCTATTCTCTTTTCCGTCTCTCTGAATTTTCCTATTCTAGTTACCTCATATAAGTGAATTATATGTCCTTTTGTGTCTGGCTTATTTGACTTCACATAATGTCTTCAAAGATCATCCGTTTTTTTTTGTTTTTTTTTGTTTTTGCGGTACTTGGGCCTCTCACTGTTGTGGCCTCTCCCGTTGCGGAGCACAGGCTCCGGACGCACAGGCTCAGCGGCCATGGCTCACGGGCCCAGCCGCTCCGCGGCATGTGGGATCTTCCCGGACCGGGGCACGAACCCGTGTGCCCTGCATCGGCAGGCGGACTCTCAACCACTGCACCACCAGGGAAGCCCCATCCATATTTTTGGTGTATCAAAATTTCATTCCTTTTTAAGGCTGAATAATATCAGTTTTGTTTCTCCATTCGTCTTTTTGTTTGTCCATCCATCTGTTGGTGGACATTTGGGTTATTTCCAACTTTTGGCTATTGTGAATAATGCTTCCAAGGTAATTGGTATACAAGTATCTGTTTGAGTCCCTGCTTTCAGTTCTTTTGAGTATATACCTAAAAATGGAATTGAGAGATCTTGTGTCAGTCCTGGTATAACTTTTTGAAGAACCTACAAATTGTTTTCCACAGTGGCTGCACCATTTTACACACCCACCAGTAAGGCACAGGGTTCCAGTTTATCCATATCATTGTCAACACTTATTTTCCTTTGTTTTGATAATAGCCAACCTTATTGTTGTGAAGTGATATCTCATTGTGGTTTTCATTTTCATTTCCTTAACGATTAGTGACATTGAGCATCTTTTCACTTGATTGTTGGCTTTGTATCTTTACTTTGGAGAAATGTTTATTTGGGTTTTTTTGTTTGTTTGTTTTTAATATTCTTGTTGCCAAAATATTGGCCCTCTGTGCTCTGGTGCTGACTAGAAATTCAGAGACAGAGTTTTGGAGGAAAGAGAAAGAGTAGCTTTATCTCTTTGACAGGCAAAGAGGGAACACAGCAGCCTAGCGCTAGTGCCCCCCTCCCTGGGGAATAGGGAGAGGTCTTATAGTCAGGGCTCCTGCTTTCAGGTAGGTGATAAGGATCAAGGCAGTGATGGGCTTGCATTCTTCTGATGGGTTGGCGGTGAGGTAAGCCCGAGTCAGCATCATCAGCCTTCAGGTTCCAACTGGTCTGGGGTCTGCATGCTGTGGGCAGCATACCATCATTAATCATTAACTTCTCCCACTTGGAGGGGGTTTCAGTATCTACAGAACAGCTCAAAGATATGTTTGTGTGTATGCATTGATTGGGACACCAGGACCTTGCCCCAAGGCTGCACTATTGTTTCTCTTGACTGTTTGTTTCTCCCTTGTCTCCCATTCCCTCCCTTCCCTAATTACCAACTGCTTGAATCTGCCCATTGGAAGTCGGGGAAGGTCATGGAGGCTGAATGAAGCCTATTTCCTATAATCAGAGAAATGGGGGGCACAGAAAGGCTTTGTTCCCTGGAGACCCACAGGGCCTTGCTCTGTATCATTCTGAATGTTACTCCTTATCAGATACATGATTTGTAAATATTCTCCTATTCTTGGCTTGTCTTTTCATTCTGTTGATAATGTCCTTTGATACACAGAGTTTTTTAAATTTTGATGATGTCCAGTTCACTTTTGCTTTTGCTACCTATGTTTTTTGTGTCATATACAAAAAAAATTGCCAAATACAATGCCATGAAGGTTTTTTCCCTAAGAGTTTAATAGTTTTACCCCTTACATTTAGATCTTTGATCTATCTTGAGTTAATTTTTATATATAGTGAAGGACAAGGGTCTGTTTTCATTCCTTATGTCTGTCTTTAGGCCAGTACCATACTGTTTATATATATATATATAAATTTATTAATTTTTGGCTGCGTTGGATCTTTGTTGCTGCGCATGGGCTTTCTCTAGTTGCAGCGAGCGGGGGCTACTCTTCGTTGAGGTGCGAGGGCTTCTCATTGCGGTGGCTTCTCTTGTTGCAGAGCATGGGCTCTAGGTGCGTGGGCTTCAGTAGTTGTGGCACACAGGCTTAGTTGCTCTGTGGCATGTGGGATCTTCCCGGACCAGGGCTCAAACCCGTGTCCCCTGCATTGACAGGCGGATTCTTAACCACTGCGCCACCAGGGAAGCCCACCATACTGTTTTGATCGCTGTGGCTTTGTAGTAAATTTTGAAATAAGGGAATGTGAGTCCTGTAACTTTGTTCTTCTTTTTCAAGATTGTTTTGGCTATTCAGGGTTCCTTGAAATTCCACATGAATTTCATGATGGATTTTCTTGTTTCTGCAAAGAACATCATTGTGATTTTCATAGGGATTGCATTGAATCTGTAGATCATTTTCAGTAGTATTGTCATTTTTAACGTATTAAGTCTTTCAAACCGTAAATATGGGATGTCTTTCCATTTATTTATGTCTCCTTTAATTTCTGTCAGCAGTGTCTTATAGTTTTCAGCTGTAGGGGAGGAAGAAATTTTCTTCTTCCCTTCTGGGTTCTTCTGTCTGGTCTAAGAATTAAATTGACATGAGACAGATGAACAGGAGAAATTCAAACAAAAGTTTGATAACATGTACACATGGGAGAGACCCAGGAGAACTGAATAACTCGCCAAAACAGCCGAAACCTTCTCCTTAAATACCACCTTCAGCGAAAGACAAAGGAGGATGTTGGGGGTAGTGGTTTGAGACTTAAAAGGGGAGGAAGGCAGCTCACATGGAGATGGAAAAGCCAATGTTTGGTAGACAAGTGTTTGCTAGACCAGGAGAGACAAAGGAACAGAGTGGACTCAGAGCTCCGGGCCCTGCCAACTTTCCTGCCTCGCCTGGCCCTTATTCCTTGCAGACATGTCTGGTGACAACTCTATTCTGGGAACAGGCCCTTTATCTAAATTCTTTAGGCAGCTGCGGGGTGGGGTGGGCGTGGTGGTAATAAGAAAGACTCTGAGTCTTCTGTTTCCTAAAAATAATCAGCCGAGATTAATTCTCATGCCAGAGGGACACATTTTCTGGTGGCAAAATTCCCCCCCCCCCCAAGTACTGTATGTAAGTAGAGTATATCAGTCATTTGCCTCCTTGTTTAAATTTCTCCCTAGGTGTTTTATTCTTCTAGATACTTGTTTACAGGAAGGGCTTTAAGTAGTTGCCTTCTGCATTGATAAGAGTTTCTGAAGATTTGGTCATCACCCTCTTCCACCTTTACAAATGGAGATTTCCCTTATAAATGTAAATATCTCTTAAAAAGGGTAACTGTCAGTGTCAGTTTTCAGAGCTTCTGTTTCTACTGTTTCTTAAAAATAGCTTAAAATAATCTTTATGCCAAAGAGGCATATTTTAGGGTGGAGCATTCTGCTCCTCTTTACCAGTAACATTATGGTATGGATATTGAAGTTCACGTAAGGGTAAATGACCTATCCCATTTTTACACTGGCGTAGCAGTAAGCCTCAAGTGCCTAGAAAAGCTTGGACTGGGTCTTGGATATCAGTGACTGATCAATACATAACCTTGTTTGTTATGTGTTTGTGTTTAAGAACAACTGACATAATGTCGATTCATTAACATTGAACTTAGGACCAACAGCAGTATAACTCATGCCTGAACAAAACTAACACATGTGTTTTCTCAGTAAGCATAGCCTTCTTAGTCTTAGGAACCAAACTGCACTTCAGCACTATGCTTGGGGGCCATTTTAAACAACAAAGTTACCAACAAAGAGCACAAAAAATGCAAAGAATGTAGCACTAAGTAGACCACTTACAGGGTACTTGTTTACGGTGTGAGAGCTGAAACAAGAAAGCAGAGCGTGGCCTGGTGCAGCCTCAGCTAGGGACTGGAGCATCCGGTGACTTAGAATTTTTACCTCTCTGCATGTATCTGCAAAAGACTGCCAAGAGCCACATGTATTGATTTAAGGTCATAAATAAATTTTAGTGAGCAGTGGGCTTGCAAATGCCAAATCTGCAAACGAGAATCAACTGTACTTATAAGTAAAAACAACAACAAAAATCCCCAAGTCCGGCAAGTTTTCTCTCCAGCTCTTACTGCAAAACTTTGTGTTAAGCAAAGACAATCTGGGAAAAATTGCATGGTAGAGAGAAGATTTGGAGGTGGGCCTAAGATTGATCTTAAACCCCCCAAAATTAGGTGAGATAAGCCAGTCACAAAAAGACAAATACTGTATATGAGGTACCTAGAGCAATCAGATTCATAGAGACAGGAAGTAGAGTGGTGGTCTCCAGGGGTTGGGGGCAGGAGGTACGGGGAGTTGTTGTTTAATGGGTACAGAGTTTCAGTTTTGCAAGATGAAAATAATTCTGGAGATTGGTTGCACAACAGCATGAATGTATTTAACACAGCTAAACTGTACACTTAAAAATGGTTAAGATGGTAATTTTATGTTATTTGTATTTTACCACTATTTAAAAAACCAAAAACAGAAGTGGCCAAAAAGCAGGTAGAAATGAAGAGAGTTGAACTCAGAGGGGAAAATAGGAGGAAAATACACTTAATTTCAAAAATGAAAACAAAATTCCAAGGTGTCCAAAGGAGAATAGAATCAAATAAAATTTAGTAAGGGGAGGCTTTGAAGAAAGCCAGAAAGATAACCAAGAGAAGGAAAACAAGATGAAGTAAAAAGGATCAGAAAAGGAGTGTTGAAATGAAAGAGAAAGAAAAACTACCTGTGTGTAGTGGTTTCCATGCAGGAGCAAAACAAAACAAATTAGCAGAATATTGAAATGCATAATCTCCTGCAAAACACCGAAAAATAAATAGACCTGAATCCACGTGTCATGAATATTCTGTTGTGGTCCGAACGCTGGTTGGAAAAGAATTTCCAGACACAAGGCAGAATGTAAAGGCAGGATTTATTAGACGGAAGGGTCGTGCCAGAACAGCGGGCCAAATTCCTAGTAGTCTGGGAGAGTCGAGCCCGAACTTGTGCTGTTGATCAGTTTTTATAGCCAGAAAACAAAGGGATGGTCCGAGGTAAAAATTTCATTTACTGATTGGTCGAGGCACATATACCTTCCTTCTGTAGGGTGGGAGTGGGGCAGGGCAGATGCCTTTCCTTATTTGGGACAGGTCCCGTTGCCCAGGTGGGTGTCACCCAGGTGGGCTCAGGAATTTCATAACCATGGCAACATGGGGGGGAGGGCGAGTAAGAGTCCGGTAGGGGGTATAACACTGACACTTTTTCAAGCAGTGTCGTCCTTTGTCCTTGAGGCACCATTGTCCTTGGAGCACCACATATTCTATTTCATGAATAGACATGAAATAGACACTTTGTACCTGGGAAAGTTTATGTGCAATTTTCCTAGTAAAATTAAAGAAAAATCCTCAGGATTTCTAAGAAAAAAAAATCAACTCACAAGGGCAACATTGTTAGACTTTTTAAAAAACATACAAAGCAAGGCAGGAATGGAGGAACATTAAAAACAAACAAACAAACAAACAAACTCAATGAAAATGTATGAACTGTCCACTGAAAAAAAAAACCACACACAACGTGAGAGTTGTGAGTTAAGTTTTATTTGGGGCAAAATGCGGACTATAGCCCTGGAGACAGCCTCTCGGGTAGCTCTGAGGAACCGCTCGCAGGAGCTGGGGGGAAGGGTGGTATTCTGTACGATGTCAGTGAAGGGGGCACATGCAGTCAAGCACACACTGAGGCAGAGGCTGGCTGCTGGTCCTGAGGAGCAGACGTCACCAGTGATGATGGTAGTGCTTTTCTAGATACGAGGAGATGCAGGAATCGGGCTCATCACATTGTCTCCTGAAAACATCTGAAGACCTGTTCTGCCCGTTTTTCCCAGGGCACAGAGGGCCTCACTCCTGATCTCCACCCTGAGCTCCTTTCAGGGGGTTGAAGGTCAGCGGCTGCAGCGGTTTGTGACCTAGTCCTTATAGAGGGAGGTGGCAAGTGCCAGTTTGTAGTTGGCAGAACCAAGGAATTTATATTTAGCCAAAATAGCCTTTAGAAAAACAGTTACAGAATCTGTACCCTGAGCTCTTTTGAGAAATCCACTCGTTGCCAAGCTTTGACCAATTAAGAGGTGAGAACGTAAACATCAGTGAAGGGAAAAATGGTGAACATGTAATATTGTAGGTCTGTGGAGAGAAGGTGTGGGCTAGGGCAGAGAATAAGGCACAAACGTGCTGATGAATAGAAATAATGTAATTAAGAAGGGAGAGAAAGAAAAGTAGAATTTCTCATAGATTACTGCGTAGGCAATAGGTTGGACACGTAAAAACTAATAAATTGTTTAGTAAAGGAATGAATAAGGAAATGGGGGCTAAGGGCACATGAAAATTTAAGTACACTAGAACAAAAATATAAACCCTCCTAACAAAAGAACTAAAAATCAAAGAGCAAGGAATTCACATTAACTGGAGAAAGAAACACGGGAAATATACACACAGTTATCAAGCAACAAGATATTTTTGAGACAAAACGTGTTAATCATATCAATAAATGTGAATGGATCTAACTCACTATTAAAAGGAAAAATTTTAATTTTCCTCAGAAAGCAGGATATAACTATATCCTAAAACAGTGATTCACAAAGGCTAACAATGTGTATTGAAAGATATACTGAGCAAGTGGAAACAATAAAAAAGCAGATAATGATCGTGCTATTAGACAAAGTAGGATTCGTGCCAGAAAACATTAAATCCAACAAAGAATCACTATCACTTTTTGTGATAGACAGAATGCCTCTGTCTTCCCCCAGTGATGTCCACGCCCTAATCCCTGGAACCTGTGAGTATAATGTACACGAAATGTCAAAAGGGACTTTGCAGATGCAATTAATGTTACAGACTTTAAAATATGGAGCTGACCCTGGATTATCTTGATGGGCCCAATCTAGTAGCACAAGTCCTTAAAAGCAGAGAACTTCCATGGCTAGAGTCAGAGAGATGTGCTAAAGTAAAGTCTTACATTCAGAATGTAAGACTTGAGCTGCCATTACTGATTTGAGGATGGAGGGGATGTGAAAAGGAATGCAGGAAATGAATGCCCTCAAGGAACTGAGAGGCTCCCAGCTGATAGCCAGCAAAGAGATGAAGACCTCAGTCCTGTGACCTCAAGGAGCCGAATTCTGTTCCTCAGCCTTGATCATCTCAATCGATTTATCTTCAGGTTTAATGATCCTTTTCTCCTGACTGATCAAATCTGCTGAACTTTTCACTTTGTTTTCTAGTGAGCTTTTAGTTTGAGTTTTTATAATTTTCATCTTGAGAATTTCAATTCACTTCCTTTTTTAAAATTTCCATTTCTTTGTTGATATTCTGTATTTGGTGAGCAATTGTTCTCATAATTTGTTTTAGTTCTTAAGACATGCTTTTCGTTAGTTCCTTGAACATATTTAAAATAGTGGCTTTAAAGTTTTTGTCGAGTAAGTTCAGCGCCCTCAAGGACTTCCTCAAGGACAGTGCCTATTGATTTTTTTCTTCTCTCTATTAGTCATACTTTCTTGCTGCTTTGCATGTCTCTTTAATTTTTTTTTTTTTTTTTTTTTTGGTTAAAACCTGGGAAGTTTTAAATAATATAATGTGGTAACTCTGGAGATCAGAGTCTCCCCTGGATTTGCTGTTATTACTCTTTGTTGTTGTTTGTTTAGTGACTTTTGTGAATTATTCTGTGGAGTCTGTATTCTTTGTTGTGTGTAGTCACCCAAGTTTCTGCTTGGTTACTTTAGTTAATAACTGGACGATGATTTTCTTAAACACCTAGAACCAGCAAGTCTCCCAGTCTTTGCTGAGGGGCTGTGTGTGAGTGGAGACATGAGTTCAGCACCCAGGCTGGCACTGCAGTGCTGCCTTCTGCACTTCCTGCTCGTGCAGACAGAGCTTCAGGGTCAACCACAAGTGGACATTTAGGCCTCTCCTGTCTTTCCTGAGCATGCACAGGGCCTTCTTCATTCCCAGGAATATGTGGAAACTTTTCAGAGCACCTGTGGACATCTCATTCCCTAGGTTTCCGTTTTAATCTTTTTAGTTAGTTTATTTCTTGCCTGATATTGACTAGCTCTTGTGGCCATGAAGTTCATTGGTTGCCTGTAATTTTTTGACAGACACTCCTGCGGAAAAGGTATTTTTGCACTGTGTGAACTCCAGTTCAGGCCAAACACAGACAGTCTTGCAAATGGGCTCTTCCATGCCATTACCAGGCGGGTCGAGTAATGGCAGTTCTCTGGGAAGGAGACTCTGAAAGAACTTCATCCCCTTTCTGCTTTCGCAGGTGGCTGCCAGGCTTATGACTTTTACAGGCCATCTACCATGCACGAGAGAGGAGGGATTGGTACTAGAGCAAGTCGGAATGCCACAGTGCTCTGTGCTCTTACTGAGATTCAGCCGTTTTTCCTGAATAAATGCTCCTAGATTGTTGCATGCCTCTGGTTAATTTCCAGAGTGTTGAAAAAGTTGATTCTGACCATTTATGCCAGTTTTCTCGTTGCTTTTAGGGGGGAAAGGATTTTCAGAGGTTCTTATTCTGTTACCTTTACTGATGTCATCTCTTTGGCTTAATTTTTATTTTAAAACTGACACTATAGCTAGTGTGGAATATGTAGCATTTAGGTCAGCCCAGGGTGGTCACCACCGACATGATTCTGGAAGTAGTAACTTAAGTTCTTATATATAAATATATACAGTTTCCTTGGTCTTTATAAACCATTTATCTTTTTAATATTTTTTCTTTGTTTTGTAAGTAGCTGTGATTAAATAGTCTAACTCTGGGTCATGCATCTCAACAGAGTGGGAAAGTGGTTAAGGATTTTCTTTTCTTTTCCTCCCAAAATGGGGATCAGGGGAGGGGAATGTTAATTTCTCCTGCTGTCTCTGGGTCATGTTCCTCTACTGCTCATTGGTAGTTGGCAGCTGTACTACCTCATGCTACAAGCTATTTCTTATCAACAGGCTACTGGGAAGTAATATGTTTCCTCAGTGTAAGGATATTGTCTCCAGTTCACTTAGGCATCAAGTACCATGCTCAAACCTAGTAGAAAAAGATTGTGTACGCTCCTTTACCTGCTACTGATAAACTTCTGTTACTATGAAGGAGTCACTTCAAACTTATTTAGCAGTGAAACTTTTTTTAAATAAATGAATGCTCATGTGAAACCCCGTATGTAAAATGGATACATGCAGGGGTTTTTATTTCAAATGATGCCTATAGTCGCTTTTTGTGTTTTTTTTAAAATAAGTTTATTTATTTATTTGTTTGTTTTTGGCTGCATTGGGTCTTTGTTGCTGCATCCAGGCTTTCTCTAGTTGCAGCGAGCAGGGGCTACTCTTTGTTGCGGCTTCCAGTCTCTAGAAAACAGGTTCAGTAGTTGTGGTGCACGGGCTTAGTTGCTCCGCGGCATGTGGGATCTTCCTGGACCAGGGCTCGAGCCCGTGTCCCCTGCATTGGCCGGCGGATTCTTAACCACTGCGCCACCAGGAAGCCTATAGTCTTTTTGGTCCTCTCTTGCCAAGCTGCTTCTTCCAGTGAGCTCTAAAGGCACTCTTTCAGAACTGAAGAGTTCCCTAGAACACAGTCCTAAAGTTTATTTCCAGATTCATCTTTATATGCTGGGTAGGATAATGGGTTGTTATTCTACTTTTTTTATCCTGTCAGAATTCTAAAATATACTCAACGATCATGTGAAATAAGATGAAAAATCTCCTTAACATTCATGATGTTTCCCATCTATTCCTATCAATTCCAGGCAAAGGACAAACTGAAACACTTAACTGTACTTAATAGGAATCTTCCTTTTGGCTCTCGCCAAACATAGATTTCATCCCTTTTTTTATTCTGAAATTTTATTCCTTAGAGACCCAGTTCCAATCATTGTTTTCCTTGTTTTCTGTGGTCCTACTATAAAGTTCATATGCTATCCTTTCATATTTCATACATATCCTTTCATACTATAAAGTTCATACTTGAGTACAGGGAAGTGTACGATGTTTATTACCACATCCTTCCACAGAGAGAGTTCTATATGACAGTTTCTTCAGTGCTGTTAGTACTCTATTTCAAGAATATTATCAGTTATATAGACTTTTCTAGGCTGTGGTATAATCTATTTATAAGATATACACAGCTCACCCGTGAACGGTATGGTGTGAACTGCTCAGGTCCACTTACACATGGATAATTTTCAGTAGCACATATTACAGCACCATGCCATCCGCAGTAGGTTGAATCTGGATATCGCAATGGGCCGACTGTAAGTTCTATGCAGATTTTTGGCTGGGCAGAGGGTCAGTGCCTCTAACCCCTGCATTGTCCAAGGGTCAGCTATATAGTATCTCATTACTTCTGTGAGAAAATGTTCCAAGTTCTCTGTTTTAACAACAGGTTAACATAACCTGATGAGTTTCTTGGTTTTGGTTTTTGTGTATGTATATTAGTCTTAATGTAGTTTTCAGTTAACTTTTTATATTTGAGTATAACTGAATATAAACCTTTTATTGGACCTAGCAAAGAGTCTCATTTGTTCACTTACCAATGAAAACTTTCAAATGCATTGTCTCTTTTGTGTTTTTGTTCTCAAATAGTCTCATAATGAAAATTTAGATGATGTGTGCCTAGGATTATATACTATATGATTACATATTAAATTAAAATTTATCTTAGGTCATTTTTTTTAGATCATTGTCATACGCTAGTAACCCATTGAGCATAATGGTTCTGTGCTTTTAATATCAACTTCAGAAGTATATTTTAACGATTTATTTTTATTTTTGCTTTTAGATCATTTGGGGAATATTTTTCATCTTAGTTGCATTGCTGTTTATAATTTCTCTCTTCCTGTCCAAGTAAGTACAGTAGACACATTTTCTAAAGCACTAACACACATCCTATGATCTTATACATTTTCCACGCTGAATTCCATTAGTGTAGCCTATTCATCTTAAGTAGCTATTTTACTTGAAGTGTTCTATAGCATTAACTCAAAGAATGACTAAAAAGCCCCAATAATAGACAGTATTTCTTTATTCTGTATCAATTGAACAATATCTGTAAGATATTTAAGTGAGGTTTAATTTGTTATCTGTGGTTTTCTTTGACTCCATTGAGTCTGCATGCTTAAGTTATGATGATGTTCTTTCTAAAGTAACTGAAAATGTGGTGCAATATATAAATTCACTCTTTATACATTTTTTTGTTATAGTTTGGATAAAGCTCTTCATTCAGCTGGAATAGATTCTGGTTTCATAATTTTTGGAGCTAACCTGAGTAATCCACTGAATATGCTTTTGCCTTTACTACAAACAGTAAGTAAAAAAATCATCCATTTTATACTCTAGCAAACATTGTCACACTCTGTCAAATTATTATGTTGACAAACCTACTAGTACTTGGAAGCATATGCTTGTGCCCTCTGCTGATTTGGCTTTTTATTTACATATAACTTCTATGTTGATATGTTGCTTTAAAAATTATTGTATTGATGTATTACTGAACTCTCAGGTTATACATAACTTGATTTGGGGATACGTGATAAGACTTAGGGGTGAACTTTTCCAAGCACTTCCCGTTTTTACTTTTTAACGAAGTCTTTTATTCCATATATAAATGTAATTTTTTTTTTTTTTGCGGTACGCAGGCATCTCACTGTTGTGGCCTCTCCCGTTGCGGAGCACAGGCTCCGGACGCGCAGGCTCAGCGGCCATGGCTCACGGGCCCAGCCGCTCCGCGGCACGTGAGATCTTCCTGGACCGGGGCACGAACCCGTGTCCCCTGCATCGGCAGGCGGACTCTCAACCAGTGCGCCACCAGGGAAGCCCTAAATGTACTTTTTAGTTTAATTTTTTATAGGATTTTTCTTAGGATAATGATACTGAGCAATTTGGTAATAGTTTGGTAGTTTGGTAATTGTTTCTTGGAGGTTTTTTTTTTTTTTTTTTTTTGGCATTATCATAGTAACCTGATCAGGGTTGATATTTTAAACATTGCCAAATATGAACAATGAATTTTCAGTTAATTTTACATGACTTCTAAAGCCCTTATTGTTTGTGTATTAAGTTTAATTTTATCTTTTTTCAGGTGTTTCCTCTTGATTATATTCTTATAACAACTATTATTATGTACTTTATTTTTACTTCAATGGCGGGGATTCGAAATATTGGCATATGGTTCTTTTGGATTAGAGTGAGTATATGTTACAATATCATTTTGATTTTTTCATCATTTTGTGCATAATCTCCATTATTGCAAATTATCTTAGATTTATAATATAGAAGTTGTAAATATCTTGATACCGAAAATGGAAATACTAGCTCTTTCACTTCATGTTAACATAAACGTGCTCTTTGTCTACAGGGCCGATTTTGCCCTCCCGGATACATTTGGCAAAGTCTGGAGATGTTTTCAGTTGTTATAACTAGGAGGCGCTACTGGCATCTGTTGGTTAGAGTACCGGGATTCAGTTAAACATCTTGCATTGCACAGGGCAGCCTCCCACAGCAAAGACTTACCCAGCCGAAAACATCAGTAGTACCGAGGTGGAGACGTCCTGGGCTAGAAGTTCTATTATTTTCCTTAGTGTTCGGCTGCATGGGAACACACGGAAGCACACCTGGGCTCGTGGTAGCTCAGAAGACGGCCCTTACTACTGGGAGTGAGAGATTACTGTATGTTTGGAGAAAGGGTCGTTTTCCTCTTGGAGTCATCTTGATATAAATTAAGAATTTTAAAACGAGATACATCATCATACTTCCAGCTGTGGGTAAAATTCAGTTAAATAGTGGCTTGAACTAATGAAAGACTTCTTGCTGTGGAACATTTTTAAAATCTAGCATTGCTTCCTTAGCTCAAAAATCAAGTCTAATATCTCTGGCTTCCTCTTGGCTTCTCCCTCATGATTGTGATATGGCTGCTTCAACCCCATGTATTCTGTCCGTGTTCCGTAAGGAAAAGGTAGCTAGGAGAAGTGGTGATACCTGTATCAAAAAGCAAGACTTTCCCAGAAGTCCCCAACAGACTGCTTTCCTTTTGACATTTAATGTTTTATCACTACCAGCCACTACTAGGAGTAGGGAAGCTGGGAAACGTACATTTTTAGGTGATCATATCCCGTCCAATATTGGAGTCCTATTACTCTATACTGTACTACAATCTAGTAATAAAACAGGGAGGTGCTATTTTAGTTGCTAGAATAAAAGTGTGCTCTGCCGTTGAAATGAAGCCCGTCACCAGGCTCCTTCTATCTGTCACCACATGTTTTAGTTTCCCTCCTGTATGGATACATGTGAAAATAGCTGTAGTCAGATGAACATAAATTACCATAAACTATATTATAGTTTTATAGTAGAGTATAATATGAGGATATCATATTTCATAGAAATGAGTATTTAAAACATGTGGCATGTCTATCCTTGGGAAGTAATATTATATAAAACTCAAATATATTACTAATACTTACAGTTGAAACTCCTCTAATCTTTAGATAGAAGTAGTTCTCAGTTCCTCTTAGCTCTAGGAACTTCTAACAGATGCTATTGCATAATAAGTTTAGAAGATTTTTCTGAAACAGACCGTGTGAGTACAAATATATTCTCTAGGTCTTGAGTTTTTAAAATAAACATGAATCTAAACCTAAAAGCTTTTCAGGGAAAGCGTTGTTATTCTTTGTTATTCTTATAATTATCTGGAAAGATTAAGAATTCTTAGCATTTATTTTGGGAAAAAGAAACGGTGGATTGAACTGTGTTCGTTACCCCCTAACAAAGGAGTGGGACTCAGTCCCTTCACATGAAACGTGTTGCTGGAATATCGTCCCTGTGTTCTTTCGTTCCAGTTGTATAAAATCAGAAGGGGGAGAACCAGGCCCCAGGCGCTCTTATTTCTCTGCATGATACTTCTGCTTATTGTGCTTCACACTAGCTACATGATTTACAGCCTCGCCCCCCAGTATGTTATGTACGGAAGCCAAAACTACCTGATAGAGGTAAGTGCAAACTTTAAAAAGTCAGTATTTTGATATTTTAAACATAGTGAAATCTGAAATCAAATTCTCATTTGTGAAAGCTAACACAAAATATTAGCTCATCAGGTTAAACTTAATATTGCTAAAACTAGTTTTTCATTCCATTTTTCAGCATGTTTATATTTGTTTCAAACAAGTTCTTTTTAAAAATAACACTGAATTTCGTTACAGTAGTTCCTTAAATGGATCCCATGGTGCCAAGCTACTGAGCTGTGTCTCAGCACTTTGCTAAAACTCATAATATTTACTCTAAAATAATATTTTAAGTAAGTTTATTAATATGGCTCCCCAAAAAGTTTTGGTGTGCGGAAAGTTATGTCTGCTCATTGGTACCATGAATCCCAGAGGAGAGACTTTATTTTATTTGTACGTAACTATGCTTTCTCTTAACATGACAGGGATCCTCTTACCTGTTACAGTGATTCCTTGGTGTTGATCTTTCAAAAGCCAGCTGTGATTCCTAGTTGTACCTGGAGAGCTAGTTTGAATATTTTGACAGCTTGACATATTTTGACCATATCTAATTCAGCCTTTGTTTAGTTTCCTTTTCCTAAAATATCTCTTGCTCTACCTTCTAACAAGTCAAATCAAATCCATGTTTCAGGGCCCAGTTCAAGCCTTACTTTAATGGAGTTTTTCATTATTAATCCAGTCTCCCCGGGTCACTCCTTTATCCTGTACTTCTTCCTCCATTCTTTCTTTACTCTAATATGTAATTAGGAACAAACAAACAAGATCTAGTAAGCACGTCAGACCTTTAATACCATGCATAATATTGCTAAGGATTGAAAAGTTAGTTCATTGAAAAATATTAAGTAACAATGCCATTGGATCAAAGATAAGGCACGATCATAATGGAGGTAACGAATGACACAAGTTTGGGAAACAATGCTAGAAGGTCACCTTAGTCACTTTTTTCATTTCTTATACCTTTTATTCTCTTCTTGCCTTATCTCCTGCACCTCGTTCACTAGGTCATGCTTATAACACATTCTTCTATGAATGAATGAAATAACGTCATGCTTTTGCATGGATGAATGATATTCTTTTCTTGTTCCACAGTGGAAAAATAAGGAGGCCGTTTCTCTGGGCAGAAGCTCTGTTGTTCAACACAGGGCCTAATGATTGTTATAGGAAAGCCCTAATGTTAAATTTACCCTAAATCTTTTTCTTCTAGTTGCAATTTTATGTAAATTTACCTTTTAGAATATTAGCTAGATGTAGTTTAATAGAAAACAGTATAAAGTTCATAAAGTGATTACTTTTTAATCGAAATATATTAATATACTATTTATATTTTAACTATATTTTCATCTTTCAGAGCAATATAACTTATGATGCCCATAAAGGCAATTCAACCCTTTCTGTGCCAAAGAGATGTGATGCAGATGCCCCTGAAGGTAAAGTAGCTTTTATCACCCATCTTAGAATTTATAGCTCTGTAAGAAAAGATGTGTCTTGCATTTTGGTGTCTTAATCATTTGATGCATTTGTTTTAATATGTGGTGACAAAGGAAATTCTAGCAAGAAGACCTTGGTGTCTTCAGTAGAATATCTTGGTAATTTACTGATTTCCATTAGGGAAAGTATCATTACAAAGTGTTTACTTTTGAAGAACAAAACGTAGTTATTATTTATCACGTGTACTAGTATAATGAGAAACATTCTAAATGTCTTTTTTCATTGTTCTTAAAAATTTCAGGAGAGTTTTGGTGGTATCTGCAATTTTTAGGACTGAGACCTAAAGTACCTATGACCTAGAACAACTTTTGGTCCATCCAACTCTAGTTACTTTAGTTAATGATAATAATGTTAATGATGACAGCGATTAACTATTAAGAACATGTAATTGTGTTTCAGACACTGTGCTAAGTACTTTGTGTGTATTCTGACAAAAGCTCTGAGATCCTCTGCTCTTAACCTCTGTGAATTTTGAGACAATCTTTTTTTTTCTGTTTTCTGTGTGCTAAGATGAGGTTTTTTTTCCCTTTGAATATTATAGTATGCTTTTATTTCAGGGTAAAATAATATGTCAAATATAGTATATTTCTTGATGAATCATTCAGGGGTACCATTATGGAAAAGATAAATTTGGAGTTTTTTACCAGGGTCAACTCTGGAATGTGGTAGAGTAACAGGAATAGGTACAGAGTCCAGGGTAGCCCAGTGGAAGAAGTACAGAGCTCTACGTGGAGATCACTGTGCGGTGGTGGTCCTCAGAAAGCAGGGCTTCAGAAAAGGGAGGGCAGAGCTGCCTCTCAAGGTGAATGAAGGATTTACCTGGTATGTGCATCAAGGGGAGGCTGTTCTAGGCAGAGGAACAAAGTGCTCAAACGTAATTCGCTTAAACTGTAAAGTTCTGTGTTCCAGCGAATGTAAAGCACTGTTACTGTTTTGTTGTTTTAATTCTGGAGGGGTGTGGGTTAGAGGGAGGGAGAAAGTGGGATTGCAGAGTTAGGAGTCAAGCCCCGGAAGGCCTTGGAAGAGTTCTAAGCAAGGAAGTTGAAACTGTGGTCTGCTTTGTTTTCAGTAACTTTATTATAACAGAGAGAACGGGTTGGAGAAGTTGAGAGCTGAGCGTAGAAATCGGCTGGGAGAGGCTGCCGGCAGGGGCTGTGTGCAGTCATGCAGGAGAGATGGTGAGAGCCTGGAGTAAACAGTGGTCTGGAGGGTGTGAGATGAAGAGAGAAGCAAGAGGATTTCTGCTTGCTTGGGTCTGAAGCAGTGGCAAGGCAACAGAATATTCTAGAATGGCCCTCCAGTTACTGAGTAATGGGGTAAATTCTGGTATCAGCAAGCTGAGTTAAAAATGGATACTAAGATGAGAGAAGAAATGTAAGAAGTGCTTAGTTGACTTGAGATGTCTCACAGACCTTGAGGCGGAGATTTCGTGGGCACTTGGATATTTGCATAATGAACTCAGAAGGTGGAGAGAGAGGAGCGTGGAGACCAGGGCTCGGAGGAGGACGGCTACCCAGGGGCAGGCGGGTGAAGCAGGTGTGGGGAAGGGGACTGCACAGAGGCGGTGGAGGCGAAAGCTAAGTGCAGTGACTAAAAAGCGATATGAAGCCGTGACTGAGTTTATATTCTTCACAGAAATTGTTTGTGGAGATTGAGAGGGATTGGATGGAAACTAGAGCAGGCGTGCAGGGTCGGGGGGAATCTTTGTTTTTTTCTTTTTAAATGAGGAGAGACTTCAGGGAAGATGGAATGGAATTAATGGAGCAGGAAAAGTTGAAGAAAAATATCACAAAGGTTAAAATGATGGGCCAGTACCATCCAGTTCTGGAGGAGATGGTATTTAGAACATCAAAGACTGAATGCTTTAGCTAGAAGGAGGGATGCCTCTTTCTCTAGAGCAAGGAAGGAAGCAACAATATGGACTCAGATAGTAATTTCTTAGGGTGAACAGGAAGTTCTGTATGATTGTCTCATTTTGCTGTGAAGTTTAAGTTCAGTCATCTGCTGAGAATTGTGTGGGCCATTGGGCACAGAACCTAAGAAAGTGGCAAAAGTTTTGATCGGTGAACAGAAGAAGGATCTGACTGAAGATAAGTTAGTGATAGATAAATATGTCAAGGACCAGAGATGGAATTATCTATCTGTATTTTTGCTGAACAAATCTGTATAGCTGGTACCATTCTCCATCATTGCCTAGGCTGTCGGGGAAGGTGGGTTGAAGGACTGAAATAGAATGGTAAGCCAAGGACAAGCTAAGAGTGAGAGAATGAGACCTACCGCAGAGTCCAGGGTGTAAGGGAAAGAAGGGAAGTGACTAAAGCTGGGAGAAAAGAAAAAATCAAGAGATGAGATGGGGAAACAGACATGAAGAAGAAATAATAGTAAAAGGTTTCTTTTTTTTTTTTTTAACATCTTTATTGGAGTATAATTGCTTTACAATTGTTTGTTAGTTTCCGCTCTACAACAAAGTGAATCAGCTGTACATATACATACATCCCCATATCTATCTCCTCCCTCTGGTGTCTCCCTCCCACCCTCCCTATCCCACCCCTCTAGGTGGTCACAAAGCACTGAGCTGATCTCCCTGTGCTGTGCGGCTGCTTCCCACTAGCTATCTATTCTACATTTGATAGTGTATATATGTCCATGCCACTCTCTCGCTTTGTCCCAGCTTACCCTTCCCCCTCCCCATGTCCTCAAGTCCATTCTCTATGTCTGCATCTTTATTCCTGTCCTGCCCCTAGGTTCATCAGAACCATTTTTTCTTTAGATTCTATTATAGGTTTCTATTATAAATAAATGTGACTTCATTTTCCAGCTCTACTTTTGTAATGAGTTTAGTCCCAGGTTTTTTACTTTGAAATGTACATACACATGTCACACTAGGGTTGATAGTTGAAATGCTTTGGGTTGTCATTTTTAGCTCAGTGAAAGTAGAATGAAAAATTACTGTTGAGTTGATTTTAATTTTTTTTTAAGAGGGCGCTGATCTTGAAGATCTAAAATAGGTTCTGTTTCTTAAATTCTTATAGTAGTATTGAAACCTTAGCAGAAAAACATCAAAATTTCAAAATTAAGTTGCACTGGTAAAGGTGTTTAAAATGCCCTTATATTGCTGAACTGAGTGAATTTTTATGTTATAGATCAGTAAGTTTAGTTAAATCATACCCTTGGCCATAACTCTTTTATGAATCACATTCAGTATTTTTGTTTATCAGTCTAATCTAATTTATAGTGGCTTAAATCAGCGGTCCCTAGCCCCCAGGCCACGGACTGGTATCGGTTCGTGGCCTGTTAGTAACCAGGCACACAGCAGGAGGTGAGCGGCAGGCAAGCAGAGCGAAGCTTCGTCTGTATTTGCAGCCGCTCCCCATGGCTTGCATTACCGCCTGAGCTCCGCCTCCTGTCAGATCAACGGTGGCATTAGATTCTCATAGGAGCACGAACCCTACTGTGAACTGCACATTCGAGCGATCTAGGTCGCACGCTCCTTGTGAGAATCTAATGCCTGATGATCTGAGGTGGAGCTGAGGCGCTGATGCTAGCACTGGGGAGCGGCTGCAAATACAGATTATCATGAGCAGAGAGGTTTGACTGCACAGAGACCCTAATAAATCAACTGCTTGCAGACTCATACCAAAACCCGATCTGTGAGTGGCAAGTGACAATTAAGCTGCATCTGGTGGCAGGCTTTAAGTTGGAATCCAACACTTATTTTAGTCTGTGCCTGGCCTGCCCATTATTTTATTTACCACTTCCATCCATGCCTCTTTCCTGCACTGTGTCCTTGTCTCATTCACAGTTTTTGGTAAGCCCACAAGATAACCCTAGGCAAAATGAGTAAAAAACAAACATCACTGGGCAGCTTCTTTGTCGCTGGGGAGCTTCTTTGAAAAGGGAGAAAGAAAGACCCAATGATGAGACAGAAGACCCTTAAGACTGCCAACAAAAAGAAAGTTGCATTTAAAAGAAAATACCAAGAGTCCTACTTAAGTTACCGGTTCATTGCAACAGGTGATTCATATTCTCCAAGCCCTCTCTGTATAATATGTGGTGACTGGCTATCCAACAAAGCCATGAAACCTTCAAAACTGCTTTGCCACACGGAGACCAAGCACCCTGCATTAAAAGACAAGGCTTTGGAGTTTTTCAAAAGGAAGAATCATGAACATGAATTAAAGCAATTATTGAAGGCCACCACTTCATCAGACGTGGCTGCACTGAGAGCATCCTTCTTAGTGGCTAACCGCATTGCTAAAGCTAAGAAGCCCTTTATATTGGGTGAAGAGTCGATCCTGCCAGCTGCTAAGGCCATTTGTCATGAACTTTTAGGAGAAGCTGCAGTTCAAAAGGTGGCACGTGTTCCTCTTTCGGCTAGCACCATAACTAGACGAATTGATGAAATAGCAGAGGCTATTGAGGCGCAATTGTTAGGATTAATGAGTCACCATGGTACGCAGTCCAGGTTGACGAGTCTACTGCTGTTGACAACAAGGCAACAATGCTTGTTTTTGTGTGATAATTTTTCAGTAGGGTGTGCATGAGAATATGTTATGTGCACTTTTGTTACCAACCAACACCACAGCTGCAGAGCTCTTCAAGTCTTTGAATGATTACATATCAGGAAAACTGAATTGGTCATTTTGTATCGGTATATGCACAGACAGCGGCTGCCATGACTGGATGGCTTTCTGGTTTCGCTACTCGGGTCAAAGAGGTCGCTTCTGAATGTGAGTCCACACACTGTGTCATCCATAGAGAAGTGCTGGCTAGCTGAAAAATGTCACCTGAACTTAACGTTTTGCAGGATGTGATTAAAATTATCAACCACATTAAAGTACATGCCCTTAACTCACATCTGTTTGTGCAGCTCTGTGAAGAGACGGACCCAGAGCACATACGTCTTCTCTTATACACAGAAGTGAGATGGCTTTCCAAAGGGAGATCACTGGCCAGAGTTCATAA
Organism: Grampus griseus; assembly: GCF_964374135.1. Taxonomy (NCBI): domain Eukaryota; kingdom Metazoa; phylum Chordata; class Mammalia; order Artiodactyla; family Delphinidae; genus Grampus; species Grampus griseus. Next base: position 6,510,765 of record NC_139007.1, on the reverse strand, counting down.
GTTACGAGAGCCTCTCCAGAGATTTCTTTTAGAAGAACAGTCACCAGTGGCAGCACATTTCAGTGACACAGAATGGGTCGCAAAACTTGCTTACTTGTGTGACATATTCAACCTGCTCAACGAACTCAGTATGTCACTTCAGGGGAGAATAACAACTGTGTCCAAGTCGGCAGATAGAGTGGCTGCATTCAAAGCCAAACTGGAATTATGGGGGCGACGAGCGAACACTGGGATTTCTGACATGTTTCAAACATTAGCAGAGATTTTGAAAGACTGAGCCAGGGCCTTCTTTCTCCCAGCTGGTGCATGATCACCTAACTCAGCTTTCAGAAGAGTTTGAGCATTACTTCTCAACCACAAAAGACCCCTGAACTGGGAAGGAATGGATCCACAACCACCCATTTGTGAATAAGCCAGGTGAACTGACTTTGTACTGGAAGAGGATCAACTGCTTGAGATCGCAAATGACGGTGCCCTCAAAAGTGTGTTTGAGACAACTTCAAATCTCCATACGTTCTGGATTAAAGCCAGGGCGCAATATCCTGAGATCGCCACAAAAGCACTGAGAAGCCTGCCTCCATTTCCAACATCCCATCTTTGTGAAGCAGGGTTTTCTGCAGTGACAGCAACCAAAACGAGATCACAGAGTAGACTGGACCTAGCTACACATGTCGGGGGTCACTGTCTCCCATCAGCCCCAGATGGGACCATCTAGTTGCAGGAAAACAAGCTCAGGGCTCCCACTGATTCTGCATTATGGTGTGTTGTATAATTATTTCATTATATATTACAATGTAATAATAATAGAAACAAAGTGCACAACAAAGGTAATGCGCTTGAATCATCCCCAAACCATCCCCTCTCCCCCACTAGTCCATGGAAAAATTGTCTTCCACGAAACCGGTCCTTGGTGCCAAAAAGGTTGGGGACCACTGGTTAAAATGACCTCCTTTGAACTGCCGAATATTTTTGTAAAACATTTTAGTTGACTTATTCTTTGAAATGTTGCTTTGCAGTACAAAAACATACCCTTTAGGTTTATGGCTTTATTTTTCCCAGTATTTTTTTGGTTCTCCAGCTAATCTCTGAATGTCAAATTTGCCTATGCATACTTGGAAGAGGATGGTAGAAATATGACCATTGAATTAGGGGTGGCAGGGTAGATTTTTTTAAGAGAATACTTTAAATAAAAATGATGAGGGACTTTAAGAGAACTCTGCTCCGCCAGATTCAAAATTAAGATGGCTTTGGGGACTGCTGCTCATAAAGAAAATACTAATCCTTCTAATTCATATATAAGGAGATGAAAATTGTTGAGTTTTAAATGTTAAAAATTTTTTGAAATGATGGAGAAAGATGAAGGAGCAGGTTAGAACGTGAGATTTGACGCATACGGGTGGGCATGGGGTGTTAAGTGTGGTGACAGAGTCCAGTTACTACACACTAGGAAACGTCAGCATGAAGAGGAGAAACGCAGCACTATTACTTGTGACATTTTAGTGGGCACTTTGACTAGAGTAGATAATACTGTAATATAAATACCCCATAAGGTACTTGATGTCACCTTCGTTATGTACCTTTTGCAAGTAACAGAATTTTGGAGAATGATTTTTAGATTATGAAACAAAAATTATAATTTAGAGTGTTATACTTAAAATTATTTTTGAGGAAAGGTAATCTCCCTAGAAAGATGTTAAAGCAGTGATTTCTAAAAATACATATATTGACCTCTTACCATTATTAAGTGCATTTCATAGACTTGTTTTTCTTAAGTAATATTGCATTCATACATGAGGTGGTCTGGCATTTATTAAATGTTATAATGTTTGAGAGTCATCTGAAAATAGTTAAGGTTTTTTTGTGTTTAAAATGATCCCTTAAAGAATAGGGTGATTTAACAGGTTTATAAAGAATGCCTATCATACTATGTTCACAAAGTTACCTTAAAACAACAGTATTACTTAATTTACTCTTACAGGTAATGCATTGTTTATAAGTTCAAAATGAGTCAGCTGAGCAAATTAGAAATCAAGTTTTAAATTTTATATGCTAATATGACAAAAGGACTTTTATTTACATTCTTAGTTTCACGTTCTTTAATCGCTGCTTAATCTAATAAGCATTAATACACAGACAACGTATATGTTAGTGTGAATAAAATAGTTAAAACAGACACAGAATTATGAAGAGTAACATAAATATACAGAAATATTTGAGCCCAAAGAGGAAGATGGATGATCAGTTTCCCTTTGTGGGCAAACAGAATAGAGTACTGGGGTAGATTCTGGGAAGGAGAGAAAGCATCAGAGGAGACACATATACCACAGTTCCTGCCTTTGGAAAGCAAACAGCCTAATGAATTTGGATATGAAAATGAATAATTGTAATAGAAAAGTAAATGGCAAGCTATAATGAAGTTACAGACAAAATGCTATGGGAAGGCAAAAGGGGCTAATGGTTTTCTCTGCAGTGTAACTTTTGAACTGGGCCCCAAAGCATAAGTTAAATCCAAATGAACAAACAAACAAAAAAAACTGGAGGCTATTCCAAGCAGAGAAGGAACCTGCATTAACAAGGCATAAAATCAAATCTACTTGGCATCTTACAGAAAAAATAAATTGTGGCAGAAGCATTGAATATTTGGGGAGTACAGTGAGGGATGAAGCAAGAAAATATATTTCCAAATGATCATTTTAAAAAATCTATGAACCCAAAGTCTTATTTCTGTCATCCTATTTAATTACTTTATCTTTCCTTGGAGTAAACTTGTGTTGTCTTATTTGGACATTAAAGCCACTGGAAATGCGATGATCTGTATAAATCAAACTGGATTTTTGTGGATTATTCTGGTTAAGTATATTTGTTAATATATATAGCCAGCCTTAAAAAATCATCAAACGATCTATGGCTTTAGATTTTAGCTTTAGGATATAATTTTACTAGGACAAATGGTTAAGATGACTCAAGTTAGCTGATGATGCTAAAATAGAAACTGATGTGTTAAACTTTAAACTACGTGAATTACAAAAAACTGACTTGAACTTAAAGAGCTAAAGCAGGGTTAAAATTATATATATTAAGTACAGAGGGAAAAGTAAGAATTATTTTGAATAACTAAAGATAATGTTAGAGGAAAATTAATAAAGTAAAATGTGCATTGATATCTTACTTTAGAGAGTAGTTGAACACTAAGTTCTGGGGTAAACAAGCCCATTATCAAGGAGTGGCTCAAAATACATTCTCTATAAATAAAACGTGTTTACCAAGCTGTTTTGCTTTTGTCAGTGATAAAAGCAGGTTGACTTGTTTTCTCAGAACCTCAAGTACCTATCCTTCTGCAAACTTTTATCTAAGATATTATGTCAGTTAGAGATAGAGAATCTTTTCCCCCTCATTTTCTGTATAACAAGTATAGAAATGGAAATACAGGCTACAAAGAGACACTTAAGTTGTAAACAATTTTTAAAATATAAACTAGAATGTTAAAGCAAAAAAAGGGGACTTCAGTGAGGCCATCCATCTAACTGGTTTAATACCCCTTTTTTGCAGATACAGATACTAAGGCCCTAAGAGATAAGTTAAAAGTTGATAGTATGAGACTTGGGACTATACTGCAAGTGTCTGGATTCCAAGTCTCTTTTTTTCCTACATTTCACATTTTTGTGTTTTGTTTGCATCATCTGCCCTTTAATTTTAAAAACAGAAGGGTGTTACTGCTTTTTTAGTATAATGGAGACAGTCATTTGAAGTCACGAGGAAATCAAAGTCACAGACGATATAAAAGAAAATCAGAGGTCAAAGAGCTTAAACCTAGGTTATGTGAGAAGGAAACATGAGTCTGGACAATGAGAGATGAACAGAATACTAAAGCATTACAGGATCCAAGGTACCACTGTGTGCAGAGATCATTCGTGTGGATGCTTCAGAGAGATATTTACCAACTAGCCAATCTTAAACCTTTGAGAGTGCACTTTCAGTTAGGGTAGTATGGGCTGAAGTATTAGAGAATTAAGTGAAAAGATTTAACTGTGAAGAGAATTCCTTTCTGCATTTGTTTTTGGTTTGGGATTTTTACCATGCTTTCTAAACAGCCTTAAAAATCCCACATATAAGTGGCACGTGGACTGAAAGCATGAGGATATTGCTGAACGTTGTATATGAATCTAATTCCTAGTATGATACCATACAGAAGTGCATTCAGGAGCTTGCTGTTTGGCTAATGCCTCTTGACTCTTTTTGCAAAGTGAGTATATTCTTAATTCCACAGATCTGTTTCCCTCATTCATGCAGTGAGGGAGAACATGGGGTTCTCGTTTGATTATTTTGGGTTGAGTCCTTTGTTGAACATCCAAGTACAGATCTTGAGTTGGCAGTTGAGTTGGGTCTGGAGATCTGGAGAAGTTTGTGCCGGGTTGGCTGGGGCAGGTGGGAAGGAAAGCTGTGAGGTTGGATGTGAGATCACCTAGAGGGTGAACTCAAACAGAGAAGAGGTGCGAGGGTGGAGCTCTGTGGCCGTCCCGTTGCAAGAAGAGCAACCAGCAACGGAGAACTAAGAAGGAAGATTAGGTGACGGTAGTTTCCTGTAAGCCAAGGGAAGAGTGATCCACCATTTCAAGCAGTCAAAAGGAGAGACATATTTAAACAGATTATTACAGTAGGAAGAGGGGGTGCCACAAAAAGAGGAGCTGACCGTGAGCTATTTGCAGGTGTTTCAGACGCCAGGCAGGAGAGGGCTTTTCTTTTCTAGGGAGGAGTAAGCAAGGCTAGAAGGAACCAGCTGTAAGAGTGGAATGATCATGGGATGTTTTTCCTGAGGTCAGCCAGGAGGGCTTGCTTAGGAAGGGCTGTCTGCTGGCTCAGGCTGAGGGTAGGGCAGAAGGAGCCCCTTTGGGGGCCTGGAGAAGGAGGGAAATCTAACTAAAGGTTACTCAGGTCAAATCAACAAGCCTCTTCTGATTGATCAGTGGGGACAAACAGCTTAGCAGATCTTTCGTGAAGGAGAGACAGAGTATAGAGGGCTGCTGTCTGGCTTCGTCCCAGGTAAACAAGGGAGGTGTCCAAGAGCCTTCTCTGTGTCACACATTATATCCTTTTTCATACTAAGTTCTCAAAACCTGGTGTGTATTTTATACTTAAGGAACATCTTAATTCAAACACTAAATTTTCATTATCTAAATGAGAACGTTTATTGGTTAAAGTGAAGTATAGTTCTACCAAAGCACTAAAGTTGTTTAATGAAAAAATATTTTACACTGCTTCAGTTTTTAGTTTAAGTTAATTAAAATTAAATATAATTAGAAATTCAGTTCCCTAGTTTCAGTCTCGGCCATGTTGCCAGTGGCTGTTATATTCGACAACGCAGGTCTAGAGCCCATGTGAGTGGTTGGCATCTCATAGGAAATGCAGCCTCTTACAAAGCTAAGCCCCTCCCTCTCCCAAGGATGGCACCATCGTGTGAGGGCGAACCACAAGTAAAGTTAAACATAGTACTTGCAGAAAACCGAAAGCAAAGTTGGCCTTAGTGTCAAGAACAGGAAGGAAGGAATCACATTCCTAAGAAATTGTAGCCGCAGACTAGCTCTTTGCAGATTTGCAGGCCAAATGCACATCACCAGAGTGAATTTGTTTCATTGAAATTTCTGGCAGTGTGGTAGGCACATGGTGCAAGTAAATTTAATCCTCCCTAGAGGAAAGTACCATAATTCTTGGCTTCACGGAATTCCCACAGAGGAGTGCAAGTGAAGACATCGGAGTCAAATATACAAGCACACAAGGAATCAAAACAGCATGTAAGAGAGCTAGAAGAAATAGCAGAGAGCAGAAAGAGACTTGCAAAGCCCTGATATTGGAATTACCAACGCGGATTATGGAACAGCTAACTGTGATGAAAGGAATAAGACCAGATCAAAATATCGGCAGGGAACAACGAAGTATTAAAAAAGGATGAATGAAACCCTAGCAGATTTGTAAATGAACCAAATACAATGTTTAAAAATGAAGATACAGTAATTGAAATTAAACTCAGTTTAGAAAACTGCAGATTAAAACCACAATGAGGCGTCTCCACTTACCGTTTGTTAGCTGTAAGAGGAAAGGTAGTAGGTGTCATAGCACATCTCAGAGGAAAATGGGCACACGCCGTACCGGGTGAACAAAATTAACATCATCCAGGGGCAGCGCGGCCTGTGCCTCAGGATGTGACACCCTGGGAAGAACGGGGAACAAGAATCAGATCCCGAGGAAACAGGAGACAAACCCAGACTGACGACTGACAAACACGGTATAAAGGAACTGGCTGTGTGCTTCAGAACTGTCATTGTCGTCAAAGACCAGAGGCTCAGGAACTCACAGATTCAGGGTAGTCAGGGAACAGCAGAACACAATGTAATACGTGGTCCTGGATTGGATCTTGCGCTAGAGGGTAAATGCACTGTGAAAACTACACGGGGATAAATGACATGTTAAAGAATGGACTGTAGAGCACATTTTAAAAAATAGAATCATTATTAAAATTCCTAAATTGAATAGCTGTTCTCTGGTTATGTAAGAGAACATCCGGCTATTAAAAAGTGCTCTGTTGTTAAGAGGTTAAATCACATGATATGTGGTTCAGAAAACATAAGTGTATATATTTTGAGAAAATGATAAAAGGGAGGGAAAAAAAAACACATGAGAACTACTGTACACCACCAGATGGCTACTATTTTAATAACTGACAGTACCAAGTGCAGGCCACGATATGGAATTACTAAAGATAACCACTTCTAATTACCATTTTGGGGGTATTATAATTACATTATTTATATAATTATACATTATTTATATCCTTTTAAAAATTTACACTTCTATGTATTATTTTTCTTAAATTCCAAAAAATTTAAATTGATCTGCCCAGTGGTTCAACATGATAAATTTTGCCCCACAAAATGACAGAACATATTTTGAACATAAGAATTAGTGAATACAGTGTATGCTATCTGGTAATTCCCTAAGCAATTTAGATTAAAAAGTATACCTTCTTGTGCAAGTGAGTTGATCTTTTGTGTTTACTTTTAGTTTTGAATCTGCTACAAAATAATTTGTCTCTCACATTTTCCTGTCATTTCTGGTATAAATTTCTAGCATCAAATATACCTTGGTTTAATTATAGGAATATTAAGCTGTGGAAAATGAGTCATTCTTTGACTAGGTTTACAGAATGTATTCCTTTTGAGGCTCTGCAAAAGGACAGTTTAAATCCACAAAGAGGGTAAATGCACTGTGAAAAATACACTGGGATAAATGACATGTTGAAGAATGAGGCTTTTGAGGCTCTGCAAAAGGACAGTTTAAATTCACAAAGAACATAATGAAAACTCTTCAGAAATTAAACCTCTGAGGACACATAATACTTGAAAACTTGTTGAAGAATTTTTTCATATATTTAAATAACCCACCAATTTAAATGCAAAGATGGTATTCTATGTTTGGTTATGTAATCCAACTTACTTAAGCAATTTAAGATATTTCTATAAATTTCTTACTTATTTTTAAAGATAGAGCAATTTTTACACTTTCTTATGTTAAGCATTTGCTCAGAAAGCTGTGAGTGAAACAGGAGGATTTTCTAGTCAAAGTCACTTCTTATGATAGTGTCAGAAACCTAGTGCCTTCTTTCTGGATATTTTCCATACGTACTCCAACTCTAGCATCTTATCCATTCCAGGGCACTCTCTTGTTAACAATTCATAGTAGACTAAAGTCTAAACCATTCCCAAATGCTGCTCTGTAAGTTTTAAAAGCTTTTTAATCCCATAAGATGTGGGGAACTGACACCAACACTGTGTTGCTAATGATCAACAGTTCTGGGCACTGACGCATTTCCCTGCCCCTGCGTTAAGTACCACCGAGAACAAACACAAACTTGACAACTTTTTGACAAGTTGACAACTCCTACTGTGAAACAACTCCAATAGCTTACTTACCAAGACAAATTGCCCAAGAAGACTTGCTTCGGGATTTCTCATTTCACTGCGTCCACCAACCCAAAACCTATGTCATAAACGTAGCCCAATTCTAGCCTGTTCCCCACAGTGTCTAAGACCTTGATAAAAGTGGTCCAACCCAACCCCTTAAACCTTATAAATACCCTTTGCCCTCCTTGATCTCCCTCACTGCAGTTAGTCTAATAAATGTAGCTTTACTAGATCAATGAGGTTTTCTGAGTCATGTTTTGGAGACTTGACAGTTGACAATAAATAAACCTAGTTATTCTGGATAATTTAAGGGGTATTAATAATTTAATCAATAAATTCAGAATCTTAGATTTCCATTCCTATCTTCTAACCACTATATGGTTTATCTATACCAAAATGCGTGTCCTGCCAACCCCTCAAACCTCAATTCCAAGGTTGAACTCCTTTCCTTCCCTCTTCCACTTAGTTTCCACCTGTCACCCTCATCTCATAGGGTAGCAGGAGTTGTCCTCTGCCTTTTGTGTGCCCTAAGCTGTTTACTCAGAGGGAAATCTTGAAATCATGTTTGCATTTTCTTGCTCCTCCAATTCTAACCAGTTTCTACTTCCCACCAAGGTTAGATAAGAAATAGCAAACAAAAAGAAACAACTTGGGTATTTACCCATCAATGAGGATACTTGAAATAACTTACATACAATGTAATGATACAGCTTTATATGTTTTGACAGAAAAATATTCACCATATTTTTGATGATAGATGGAAGAATGTATATATTATCTCATGCTTTATGCTTTTGTGCATAAACAGTGTAGAAGTCAGGCTGCAAGTTCACAAGGATAGTTCAGCATAATTACATCAATCAATGTGATACACTGCATAAACAAAAGATGAAACTACATGAACATCTCAGTAGATGCAGGAAAAGAAATTCAACGTCCATTCATGATAAAAACTCTTACCAAAGTGGGTATAGAGGGAACATATCTCAACCTAATAAAAACTATTTATGACAAACTCACAGCCAAAATAATGCTCAACAGTGAAAAGCTGGAAGCCTTCCCACTAAAATCTGGCACAAGACCGGTATGCCCACTCTCACCTCTTCTATTCAACATAGTATTGGAAATCCTAGCCACAGCAATCAGACAAGAAAAAGAAATAAAAGTTATCCACATTGGTAGGTAAGAGGTAAAGTTGTCATTATATGCAGATGACGCGATACTGTATTTAGAAAACCCTAGAGACTCCACACAAAAACAACTAGAACTGACAAATGAATTTAGCAAGGTAGCAGGATACAATATTAACATACAGAAATAGGTTGCATTTCTTTACACTAACAATGAAATATCAGAAAGGGAATGTAAAAAAACAATACCTTAAAAATCACATCCAAAAAAATAAAATACTTAGGAAGACCTGACCAAGGAGGTGAAAGACTTATGTGCTGAAAACCATAAAACATTAATAAAGGAAACTGAAGATGATTCAAAGAAATGGAAAAATATCCCATGCTCTTCAATTGGCAGAATTAATAATGTTAAAATGGGCATACTACCCAAAGAAATCTACAGATTTAATGCAATCCCTATCAAATTACCCATGACATTTTTCACATATCTAAAACAAATAATCCTAAAATTTATATGGAACCATAAAAGACCCAGAATTGCCAAAGCAATCCTGAAGAGAAAGAACAAAGCAGGAGGTGTAACCCTCCCAGACTTCAGACAGTACTACAAAGCTACAATAATCAAAATGGCGTGGTATTGGCACAAAAACAGAATATGGATCAGTGGAGCAGAATAGAGAGCCGAGAAATAAACCCACCACACCTACAATCAGTTAATCTTCATCAGGAGCTTACAGTGGAGAAAAGACAGTCTGTTCAGCAAGTGGTGTTGGGAAAGCTGGACAGCTGCATGTAAATCAGTGAAGTTAGAACATTCCCTCACATCACACAAAAACTCAAAATGGCTTAAACACTTGAACATAAGACATGACACCATATAACTCCTAAAAGAGATCATAGGCAAAACATCCTCTGGCATAAATTGTACCAGTGTTTTCTTAGGTCAGTCTCCTAAGGCAGTAGAAGTAAATGGAGCCTAATCAAACTTACAAGCTTTTGCTCAGCAAAGGAAACCGTAGACAAAACGAAAAGACAGCCTACAGAATGGGAGAAAATATTTGCAAATGATGCGACCAACAAGGGATTATTTTCCAACATATACAAACAGCTCATACAATTCAACAACAACAAAAAACAACCCAATTGAAAAATGGGCAGAAGACCTTAACAGACATTTCTCCAAAGAAGACATACAGACCATAAAAAGATGCTCAATGTTGCTAATTACTAGAGAAATGCAAGTCAAAACTACAAGGAAGTTCCACCTCACACAGGTCAGAATGACCATCATTAAAAAGTCTACGAATAACAAATGTTGGAGGGCATGTGGAGGAAAGGGAACCCTCCTACACTGTTGGTGGAAATGTAAACTGGTGCAGCCACTATGGAGAACAGTATGGAGGTTCCTCAGAAGACTAAAAATAGAATTACCATATGATCCAGCAATCCCACTCCTGGGCATATATTCAGATAAAACTATAATTTAGAAAGATACATGCACCCCTATGTTCATAGCAGCACTGTACAATAGCCAAGACATGGGAACAATCTAAATGTGCATCGACAGATGAATGGATAAAGATGTGGTACATATACACAATGGAATACTACTCAGCCATAAAGGAGAATGAAATAATGCCATTTGCACCAGCATGGATGGACCTAGAGATTATCACGCTATGTGAAGATAAGTCAGAAATAGCAAGACAAATACCATATGATATCACTTACATGTGGAATCTAAAATATGACACAAGTGAACTTATCTATGAAACAGAAACAGACTCACAGACTAAAGAACAGACCTGTGGTTGCCAAGGGGAGGGGGGTAGGGGAGGGATGGAGTGGGAGTTTGGGGTGAGCAGATGTAAACTATTAGACACAGGATGGCTAAACAACAAGGTCCTACTGTACAGCACAGGGAACTACATTCAATATCCTGTGATAAACCATAATGGAAAAGAATGTAAGAAAAGAATGTTTATATATGCATAACTGAATCACTTTGCTGTACAGCAGTAATTAACACAACTTTGTAAATCAACTCTGCTTCAATAAGAAAAAAATGTGTGGGGCTTCCCTGGTGGTGCAGTGGTTGAGAGTCCGCCTGCCGATGCAGGGGACACGGGTTCGTGCCCCGGTCCGGGAAGATCCCACATGCCGCGGAGCGGCTAGGCTCGTGAGCCATGGCCGCTGAGCCTGCGCGTCCGGAGCCTGTGCTCCGCAACGGGAGAGGCCACAGCAGTGAGAGGCCCGCGTACAGCAAAAAGAAAAAAAAACAAATGTGTATGTGTGTATATATATATATATAATATATATAATATATATTTAAAAAGTCGGGCTGTATCTCCAGGAAACAAGATGTGGAATAAAGAAATAAATATTCACTGTTTTTTGTTGTTGATAAATAGCTTTTATTCTGTAACTAAAGAAAAAACACCGTTAAGCCTTTTAAAGGATGAAAACAGTGAGAGACCAGATAGTGGCATGCGTCTGCCCAGCAGCTATTGATTATAGAGAAGACTTTTTTCCTTCCAGTTTGTTGAAAGGTAGCAGTGGGGGGAGGGTAGTTACTGAGACTTTGAAAAAATGTATTTCCTTTTTTTTTCTTTTGGCCATGCCGCATGGCTTTGTGGGATCTTAGTTCCCCAACCAGGGAGTGAACCCACACTCTCAGCAGCGAAAGCGCAGAGTCCTAACCACTAGACCGCCAAGGAATTCCCTGAGAAAATGTAATTCTCGAATTCTTGGTAACATCTTTTTCCCAGAATATGAAGTATTTCTTTCTAACTTCTGAGTTTCCAGGAGATTTTATAAGTCAAGGTAACTAAGCAGTAGTGCTCAAGTACTTACATAATCACTAACAGTGGATTCAGGTGATTTTTTTTTTTACCTACCAATACTTTCGCCTGTAAGCAAAATTAAAAAATAAAAATAAAAAAAAATTTTTTTAATTGAAAAATGTATTTTGCAGGAGAGACTACTGTTTAAAACTAGTTTTATTAAAGGCTATTCCACTAGTTTACATTTGATGTTTGGTATACAGTTATAAATAAAAAGCTCATTTTAAGGAAAGCCAATTTTAAGAGGCTGAAAATGAAGCTGGTCAAGGGATTTCATTAGAAACTTAGCTGTATGGCCTGAGGTTAAAAAGGAACACTGATGCTTTGTGATGACAGTATTTGTTAATGTCTCCTGTGGTGCTGTGTGCCCAAGTGGGTGGTCCATAAATGTAATTTGAAATGAAAATGGTACCAGACTTTTTCTGTGTGGATTTAAAAGACAGGTTTGAATATGGACTTCAAATTTAATACTTCCTACCCCATGTTAAGTGAAGCTAATTAATTTTAGCTTTCTGGAATTTTGTAGCAAGAAGATCCACTTCAGGAGAATATATGTAATCCTTTCCCTCAGACTCAAGCACATGGGGCCTTTAAAAAAAACACTATATGGTCTTTTTGTCTCATAGTCTGTAAATTTGGAGGTGGGGATGGGAAAGTTAAGGACAGTTAGATTTAGTCTAAAGATGAGGAGAAGTCAGGTCACCTAGAATTGTGATAATTTTGATAGCCTTATTTAGAAAGTTATCCTGTTTATTTGAGGGATACAACAATAATAACAGCCTTTGCAATTTGAACACCTTTGGAAGATATTGACATAATCATTTTTTCTAATACTGAGAATCAAAGCCTGTGTGTCTTGAAATTCTAAAATACGTTTATAAACCTCTTAATTTCCAGGATTCCATATGATCATTTAGGTTTTCTTATCTATTCTTCCTTGCTTTTTCATGTAATAAATGTTTATATTGATATCTGGTATGTGCCAGGCACTCTTCCAGGTACTAGTGACACAACAGTGAACAAAGCTCAAATATTCCTGTCCCCATGGAGCTTACTTAGTAGAAGGAGACAAATAAGTATGTCAGGCGGTAAGCATTATGGAGAAAAATAAAGTGCCAAGGGAGAAGCCCTGCAGACCAAGGTGACAGCAGGTGCAGAGTGGGGTGGGGGAGGGGGACTGGAAGTGGAAGAAGAAGGGCACGTCATCAAGGTTAAGGACTTCAGGTTTTACGCTCAGATGCAAAGTCTAGAAGGTTGCGAGCAGATGACTTGATGTGATATGTAGACCAGGGCCTGGCAACCTTTTTCTCTAAAGGACTGGATAGTCAGTATTTTAGGCTCCGTGAGACCTACAGTAGGGTCCACACTGCTCAGCTCTGCCTCTGCAGCACAGAAGCTGCAGTACACGGTACGTTACAGATGCCGTGACCGTGTTCCAGCAAAACTTACAAAAACAAGGAACGGTCTAAATGTATCCTTTTGGGGTAAAGTTTACCAGCCCCTGAGATAGACCATAATAAACCAAGGGCAAAGGCAAGTTGAGAGAACTTTTGCAGGAATCCAAGGCAGAGCTTATGGTGGTGGTGGAAGTGGCAGGAAGTGGTCAGATTCTGGATAGATTTTGAAGGTAGAGCCAGTGGGATTTGCTGAGGAGTCGAGTATAGCATATGAGAAAGGGGTTATGTGTGTGTTTTTAGAGTTTTAATTAGAAAACAGTGCTTAATATTTTATATTCTATATTTGATAATATCTAGAATAATTGTCTTTTAAAATCTATTTGCAACTTTCAAGGCTGTCCTTTTTTTCCCTTTGAACCTGTTTGACTTTGTTCTTGGTATTCCATCATAAACTGAGAACTAATAAGAAACCTAATAACTTCTCAGTCTACCGTTGTTTACCGCACATTTTTTCATTAGATTTCCCTTATGGCTGAAAGCACGTGTGTATTTGTGGTGTGGTGTGCAGGGTCAAGGGAGAAAGCGGAATTAAGATGTTAGCATTTTAGCTTAATCTGTGGGTAGTCCTAAGTGAGACTTATCAACCATATGAAAATAATATACAGAGCCTTCTTATTTTGGTAATGTGCTTTTATAAAAATGTTTAAAATGAATAATTATTGGGGAAGTACAAACTATTAGATAAGGTCTTGGACCGTATGTCCTGACTTCACTATTTCTTTTACTACCATCATTCTTCAATGATGGCACAGTTATCTTCTCTCACTTTCTCTTCAGCTAATCAGTTGCTAAGGGATGCAGAGTCTGTTGCCATAGTGACCCTCACGTCTCACCTAAATGACATGTCAGATGAATTGCTGAGCCTTTTAACTAGTGGTCCACTCTGATCCACACTACACAGTGCTGTTAGCCTAATTGTCATCGAAGTTTCGTGTGCATCAGAATCACTTGGAATGCTTGCGAAATACATCGCAAAATTTTTGATTCAGTGGATCTGAGGAGGGGCCCTAGAATTTTCTGACGGTTTTGGTCTGCAAACCACACTGTGGAAACTGCTGTTCTCAAGTCCTCTGACAATGGCATTCCTCCACCAGGAACCTTAAGTGCTGCCCTGTACCATCTGATAACTTCAGCCGAGGACTGAAGGATTCCACTCTCTAACCCGTCCTGCATGTTTCCAGCCTTTTTTCATACACTTCCTGAACGTGGCCATCTTTTCCGTCTTTGCTTTTCTACTGTTTGTTCTTGGAATGTCACAGCCAATTTCTACCCATCTCCTCCCATCTTTGTCAGTCAGAATCCTGGCCATTTTACAAGGCTTCTTTCAAACCTGACTTTCTTTTTTGAATCTCCAAACATGTGTGCCGTTTCTCTTTTTTTCATTTGAATCCCCATAGCATTTATACTTCTGATGACATGACCTTACTCTGTCTTAATCTATCTCCATCTATGTATCTTATCTCTGTCCTACCCTTTTATAGGAACGTATAAGCTCCTTGAGGATAAGAAAACATATAGATATGTATATTTTTCTGCCTTGTTCAACCAGCATTTGTAGAATTGAACCACCTTTAAAATTTGTTCCTTTTTTTCTTTCTCTTGTTAAAAAATGTTCTTAAAGTAACATAAGATTGATATCTACCTAGTGTCTTGTCGCTTCCTGCTCACTTTATCTGTTGGAGGAAACCCATCATATTTACTTCCTTCTAAGTACATACTGACCCCTTTTCTTTGGATTAATTGCTTTCTAATTGTGCTGTTCAGCTCTAATGTTATAATTTCTGTTCATTGGACTTCTGATGCATTAGAAACAATATCTTCTTTCTTGATTTCCTTCCCAAAGCTCTTAGTTTACCTAGAGTTAAAGAAAAGAAATGCTCTGCGTAAAATGTATATCTGAAAAGTATTATATCCTCCCAATTGATAGAATTGATGGGTTTGTGCTTAGAACTCTACGGAAGGCTTCATTTCTTTTAGAACTTTAAAGGCATTACACCATCTGTGTTTCATTTTTGACTGGTGAGAAATCCAGCGCCAGTCTATTTCTTCTTTTGAAGTTAACTTGATAGTTTCTGTTTTCCCCATGTTCCCCTTGGGGAGCTCTTGTTCATTAGTTGCTGGATATCTTCAGTTCATCATCTGTCTCCTCTCATATCTGGTATTTTCAGCCTACCATTTTGCTCTAGATTCTTGGATATGTATTCAGCTTTATCTTCAAACTATACCCTGAATTCTTTATTTCATGGAACAGATTTGTACTTTCTTTGAGGTACTTTATGTGTCTCATTTTTCTTTTTCAAGCATCTTTGTTTTATGGATGTAATATCCTCGTCAATATGTGAAGATACTAAACATTTTTCTTAATCGTTTCCTTGTTTCCTTTAAGTAAATTACATTTCAGTTCATCGTGGAGCATTTCTGTTTATCTTGTTCTTTCCCCTCATGCTGATCGTTTTCTGTATATATCTGACGATTCATTCATATTTATGCTAGTTTGTATTTAAGTATCAGGAACCTGGGAACCCTCATCACTGGGGACTTTATGACTGGGGTTTCTTGATCCTTAAGTTATATTTAAAGTAAATGAGAAGGAAACCAGCTGTTTTACTGGAGACCTTTTAAATGTGGCGTTCCATCCTCCAGAATATTGCTGAGGTCTCCCATCACTGGGTGGCCTTCCTCCCATTCTCTTTGCTGTTAAAAGTTTGCTCCTGGGGCTCCCCTGGTGGCGCAGTGGTTGAGAATCTGCCTGCCAATGCAGGGGACACGGGTTCGAGCCCTGGTCTGGGAGGATCCCACATGCCGCGGAGCAACTAAGCCCGTGCGCCACAACTACTGAGCCTGCGTGTCTGGAGCGTGTGCTCCGCAACAAGAGAGGCCGCGATGGTGAGAGGCCTGCGCACCACGATGAAGAGTGGCCCCCGCTCACCGCAACTAGAGAAAGCCCTTGCACAGAAACGAAGACACAACACAACAAAAATAAATAAATTAAAAAAAAAAAAAAAGTTTGCTCCTGGCTTTATTCCTGCTCCGTAAATTTAATGAGGTCCTGGGAAACAGGACAGGAAACAAATGACTGTGTTCAGTCTACTCTCTTGAACCAGAAGGCTTTGTGTTCAACAAGTTAAAGTAGTCCTTCATGGTTAAGTACTGTGAACTTATAATCTTTCACTTGACAAATAATAACTGTGTTGATAGCCTCATTCCACTTAATTCTACCCGTCAAATGGGCAGAGCAATATTGAAGTTAGAGTGATGAGATAGAATTATTATTTAAGAATCCTGCTTGATCTCCAGCATGTGTATTTGACTCCAGATAGGTGGAGAGGAAACTAAACTTTTAGCCAGATGGAAGTTTATTAATTTACCATAGGAAGTATAACCATTAAGGAAACTAGAGGCTCGGGGCTAGTGAATTCTCCATGGAGGAAGGAATCTGGAAAACCAGATTTATAGTCACGTAGTTTCTAGGTGGGCCTGGAGTCAGAAGAGGGCCTCACTGACATTGGCTGGTATCATCCAGCTGAGAAAGCCTTATGTATTGTGTCTGTTGTCAAGTGAGGTTACCGTGCAGACCAGAAAATTAAGTATTGATCAGAGCATATTTTTCTTGGGTTTTGCTTGAGATCCAGAAAGTCTCTTACTGTCGAAGTTCTTTTTCTAGGTGACATTTTGATTGTGTTGATGACAGTTCAGCTAGGACAGTACACTGAAGTGAACTAGGTGTAAGGTTTCTCAGTTCTTCGGAGACCACTCTGAAGACAGGCCAGGTGATTTTGTAAAACTTCTCAGCCACTTTTTATAGATCCTTGCTTAAGGATGCTGTCTCCTAAAACATCAACCTTTTTTTTTTTTTAAGCACATGTAGAATTCTCTCTAATTCTCAGAAGTTCAGTTTATCTTATCACTATCCATCAGAAGTAGATATTATCTCAGTGACACTTAGAAAGAAACTGATACTTAGAAGTTAAATGATTCCAGAATCTCACAGTAAATATAAGTGGCAGACTCAAGAACCAAATCTCAATTTTCTATCTCTAATATTTTCTGCTATACCCCTTAAATTACTATCATTTTATGAAAAAGATAAAGTAATAGAAAGCAGTTGTTTTATATTTTACTATCTTGGACAATTAAGAGTCATAGTAGGGCTTCCCTGGTGGCACAGTGGTTGAGAGTCCGCCTGCCGATGGAGGGGACACAGGTTCGTGCCCCGGTCTGGGAAGATCCCACATGCCGCAGAGCGGCTGGGCCCGTGAGCCCATGGCCGCTGAGCCTGCACGTCCGGAGCCTGTGCTCCGCAACGGGAGAGGCCACAACAGTGAGAGGCCCGCGTACCGGAAAACAAAAACAAAAAAAACAAAAAAAAACTAAAAAAAAAAGAGTAATAGTAAATGTAATTAATTTAGAGTTTACTAATACAGTTTAAGATTGTGTCTACATGTTATGCTAATGCTTACCTTTGTAACTCTCTTTTATAAGTTGGATATGGCCAATTATTTTTATATGGTCAAGACAAATGAAATTAGGTGCATTCTTTCTTAATAGAGCAATACATATTTTAGCATCTTCGAAATACATTAAACTTAGTTAAATGTAATAAGAGCTCAACACAGATGATACTGGTTCTTAAAATAGTCACTATAAAAAGTTACTCTTTAGTACAAAACATGTGGCAAGTGCTATCTTTATTAGCCCAGTACAATTTATATATCCATAACATATAATAAATGAATTTCCTTTAGAATTTCTGTGATTTTTGATGTTCACCAATTCTTTCTTTCCCTTTTACCCAGCTCCTGCAGTGAGATTTAACAAAACATTATTAAACTGTATGCCATTTGTTAAGTTTCAGATGAGGATACAATTATGGTTTTTATTACATATTTAAATTCTTTCTGCCCTCCCTTATTTGGATATATGTTGCTGGTTGCTCAGATCTTTTTGTGCGTATATATTTCACATGCTGTAAATCCATTTGACAGTAATTCACTGGCATTTTACTCCCCAGAAGCTCAGATCCAGCCTTCCTTTCATCCCGACAGCTCGTGTTTTCACTTGGATTGTTTCCTGGTTTGATGAACCTCTTCCTAAGCTCAGTTCCCTCTGCCAGCCTGCAGTGCACTCATGTTATCCCCTTTGTTAAAACCATTTGGTAAATAATTCCTAATCATATCACAATAAAGCCTGAGATCCTTAGCCTGTTTCCAGTTAAGATTTGTATGTCTATTGTATTCAATAGTAGCAAGACCCTAATCAGAAACCAAAGTTAGCACGATCACGGGCAACCATGAGAAAGGAAGTGGTGTTCCAAATAGTCCAATCTTCTCCCAGTTTTTTTGTCACTAGTCAAACAAAGAAATTGCTTTAAAATTCTCTGTGGTACATGAATTTTCCCAAATGCCCTCTCTCTGTATGCACATGTAACATAAGGATATGTTTTATAAGTAAAGTACAAATATAGAGTTAATTAATTCTAAGCTGATTTCAAGTGAAGGTGTAACATGGTGATGACATAATGGTGGCTTAAATCAGCGCTAAGTATTGTTTTTCAAAATATATTTAAAGTAGAAGGTGCTATTTATTATAGTTAATGAGCAAAGTTATGTTAGTGGCAGTCAGCATACATTAACAATGACATAACCAGTGGTCTAAAAAGAAACAAGAAATAAGTAGTATAAAATCTATCAGGTATATTTATAAAGGCGGCTGTTACATGAGAAACAAGTTTAATTGCACTTTCTGTTAGTTTCGCATCTAGTTTGATGATGCGTGAGAACAGATGGGGGGAGGATGGTAGAAGCGGGATTTTGATTCTATTCATACGCTCCAGGTGCTTTCTTGGCTCTTTTAATCCTGATCTTTACTGTATGGCCACTTTGTCTGAAGAAAAAATTTTGTCTGAACCCCTATTTTTAGCTTTTCATTGTAAACATGCACTCTTTGGTGTAATTGGAAGTTTATGTGTCCCTGTGAGGAATAACAGCCAGCAGTCTCCTGAACAATTCCGGATTTAGAATGTACTCCCTAAATTGAGGAATTCACATTTACTTTGAAGGCCGAACCAAGTTCGAAATACTTACTGTAGTTTTTTAGATAGTAGTAGAAACACCTCTCTAGATCTCCCAGATATGTATGATTCAGGTGGGCAGCTGGGAGGTGGCAGATGGTGTATTCAGTGTGGAGTTAACACTCAAACATAAAATATATGCATGGGGATTATTAACTAAAATTCCTCTGTGGACATATGCCCCTTTATACACATATAAATATAATGACACATATACATATAAAGATAACTATAAAAGCTGTTACATAGTTTTTCAACAACAAAGCAGAACACTAACGATGTACATTTTTTTCTTATTTTAGAAGGCTTGCATCAAATCTCCAGCCTTTGAAAGTGGTAAACATGTAAAATAGTGTGATAGGAAAAACATTTAAGATATGTTTTTTTGTGGTGGGGAAAATAATCAGCAGGTATAGCAATTTGAAATGTCACTGAGTGGATTATTAGACCCCCTGGGAAAAGTGATTTGATCCTACCTGCTTTTGCCAGCTCAGCCTTTGTCTTGTAATCCCTGTTCTGGCCTTGAAATTTCTGGTTCGCTCAAGTTCTGACCCCCCAAATACCTTTAGGTATGGAAATGGGTAATAGAACTTTTTGTTTTTTAAGTTTAGAGCATTAGCAATGTTGAGAAGGTTGAATAACTTTTTAAAAACAGGTTTGTGGGCTTCCCTGGTGGCGCAGTGGTTAAGAATCCGCCTGCCAATGCAGGGGACGCGGGTTCAAGCCCTGGTCTGGGAAGATCCTACATGCCGCGGAGCAGCTAAGCCCGCGCGCCACAACTACTGAGCCTGTGCTCTAGAGCCCGCGAGCCACAACTACTGAGCCCACACACGCCACAACTACTGAAGCCCACGTGCCTAGAGGCCGTGGTCCGCATCAAGAGAAGCCACTGCAATGAGAAGCCCGCACATCGCAACAAAGAGTACCCCCCTCTCGCTGCAACTAGAGAAAGCCCTTGGCGCAGCAACAAAGACCCAACTCAGCCAAAAATAAATAAATAAATGAATAAATTTATTTAAAAAAAACAGGTTTGTACTTGTACAGTAGAGCTCATGTAATGCTTAAGCCATGAAAGATACTGTTGGATGTTTTTAAAATAACTGTGAACAGGCATTTTTTACAGCCCGTTCCGTTCTTCATTTCAAATTGGTTATTTTTATTTAAAGGTATATGGCTGTGCAGCAGGTATCCTTTTACTGAATTATACACATTTAAATTTCACCAGATTCATTTGTATCTGTTTTGACTGTAGAGACAGAAGAATAATGAACACGTACAGAGTAGTCGTGATGCTACTACCTAAGCGAGTATTTTCCTCACTGCTGGTGTGCACATAATCTTCTAAAATCTTAGGATGAGTTTTTATTGGCACCATTTGAGAGGTCTTGAAAATTTTATTCTTTATCGTGGTCTTAGTATATCTTGAAGAAGAAAATGGACATTAACTGCCACTCTGCAACCCTCGCTTGGTCTTCAGGATGAGCCTATCAGGAAGTGTGATGACAAGCAGAGTCTCGTAGTTCAGACTTGCCCGTTCACATGGCAGAGAAGTGACCAAATGATACCTGACGTCAAGTCTGTCAGGACCAGGGCCTGGACTTGCTTTGTCGTGCTGGACGTTTAAGTTATACTTTAATTTTCGAGGCATATTCAGAGCATCTTGTTTTGACATCCTTGGAATCTTCTCAGATTTTAGTCAAACGAAATTAGAAAATGTATTATTTAGCAATATGATTTTAAAGTAAAATATCCCCTTTTTAGAAAGCTTAGTTTTTCAGCAGTCACACTGAATATGAATGCCAGGTATTCTGATGGGTACTGTGGAATATTCAGGCCAATCCAGTGGAAAAAGTGGCAAATTGAGTGCGTTGTATTACTGTGAAGCACCTTCTGTGATCGAGGGGAGAATTTGCTCTAGGGCAGAGTGGCTGACCAGTGGCTTTCCTGCAGGGAGGCGTCTCTGCTGCCTGAGCTCTGGCGCCTGGTGTGAGGCCGTGATCTGGGGGGCAGGGACTGTAGGACAGGAGAGAAACATTTGTCCCTCCCCTGCTGCTTGATACCTTTTTGGTTTTTCTTAGGAAGCTTGGAATATTCCTCTTAGACTTTTGTGTTGAGAAAGAGAACGAGGAATACGAAGGGGGCCCTTGGGGATCAGAGGATCCACATTAAATTGCTGTCCTGCTCGTGAGAGGAAGGTGCTTCTCTGTTAAATGGCATGTTTTCCTGCCAGAAGCAGAGGCTGTCTGTCCAGCTGGGCATTGAGCAATCCGGAGGGTCATGCTGAACTGTAGGGGAAGGGAGGGGAGGGTTGGGATAAAATAGAACCTAATGCTACTTTTCAGAAATCCATGGGACAAGTGGTTTTCATAAACAAGTATTTCCTTAGACTTCCTTTACTAGATATATGTATAAAGGACTTCGTAAACTAATGGAAACAATGTATTTGGATAAAATAGTATGGAGTCTCACACAAGTAACCAGTCTGCTGATTTCTCTTTAAAAGTTACTTTTTTTGTTTTTTTGAAGGAGAAAAGTAAGTGATTTCTTTTTAAATTCAAGCTATAATGCTGTCTAAAATTCAGACAGTAAGCAAATCAGTAAATAATGATTTTTCTGTATTTCTTTATAAGCAGCGGCCATTTTTTCAATAGCATTCTTAAAAAGGAAAAAAAGCTCAAAAAAATCTCTCAGTTGGATTCTTAGAAAAGAATGCTAACCACATCTGATTACTTTCTTCATTCTTCATCAGGAAAACTTTGTTTTGTTTTAGGATGTGTCTGGCATTCCAGGTTAAAATGCTTTTTCTATTTCAATTACACTGAACTAGCCAATATAATTTTTTACACCTAAGAGCTGGGGTTACATTGGTGGCATTCACTTTTAAAAATATGTCATATTAGTTGATAATTTAAACTATATTAAGGTGATTGCAAGAGTGGGCTTTGGAGATAGGCCTAGATTTCAATCTTGTCTCTAACACTGATAATTAGTCTTGGTTAATAACCTTTTAGGTCAAGTATTAATAGTCTATTTCAAGAGAGAAACTACCTCACCCTAGTCCTTTATTTGCTTTTATAGATCAGTGTACTGTCACCCGGACCTACCTGTTCCTTCACAAGTTCTGGTTCTTTAGTGCCGCCTACTACTTTGGTAACTGGGCCTTTCTTGGGGTAAGTACAGGTGTCCCAGGGATGCTGTGACCATTAGTGGCCTGTTTTGGTCACAGCAATGCTATTGGGTTTTAAATTTGGTGCTTTCTGGATGACTTCAGGTTTGAGAAGTAACATACAGCTCGTTTACATTTGCAGGTGTTCGTGATTGGGTTGATTGTCTCCTGCTGTAAAGGGAAGAAGTCGGTCATTGAGGGGGTAGATGAGGCTGACTCAGACCTGAGTGATGAGGAACCCTCTGTCTGACGGCTTCTGTTGCACAGGTTTACTAAGCTGACTCTGCATCTCTTGTGCATTTGTAAAGTGTCAAGCTAACATTAGGATGTGAACTGACTAGCTTTCATCAAAAATGGGAGCATGGCTATTAAAAAAAAAAACTATATTTTTTATGTTTTCTGAAGTAACATTATTGTATCATAGATTGACATTTTAAATTGCTATAATAATACTATGTAAATATAAAAGTACCAGCCTTGTGAGGGAATGTTTGTGGAAATTTTTTTTTCCTCTAGTGTATGATAGTGTTGAATTGATTAAAAATCTTCCAGAATTAATATTCCCTTTGGTCACTTTTTTAAAACATAATAAATCACTTGTATCTGTGCCTTTGGGTCTCTAGAGTACTGTGGAATTTTCAAGTGTCTATATCTGATTGTTGAAAAATAATATTCACAATATAGCTGATAAATAAATGTTATTCCACTATGCAGCTTGTTTTCTATTTTCTACATTAAATCACTAGCGCCATTGAAGTAGATTTCATGAACAGATTTCAGGCTGCTTGGTGTGCCAAGGTGTATTATATTGTTCAGACATTAGTCCATTAGATATCTTATCACCTCTACAGTATTTAAGGCATATACATTGTTATAAATAACCTCAAAAGTTGTATTCCAACATAAATGGGAATATTGTCAAGAATAAGTAATCCTGAAAAAAATCAGTGTACTGATCAGTTTAAGATACATGACATCATATTTTAGCTTTAAAGATATTTTCTCATTCTAAAGATTTAGAATTTGCAAAAGATATAGGGAAAGCTATGTACTATCAATAGGGTATTTTGAAGGCATTCTGGATACTGAGATCCTAGTTTACTAACACAGGCAAATTAGAACTCATGAAAAGCACATATTTTGATCCTTGAAGTAGAACACCATTAAGTTTCTGAAAAAGACTTAGGAATTAACAACCATCTCCCATTCAGTTCATCTCTCTCTTAATTTTTGTGTCACTTTGCTCTCATTCTTTGTCTCTGGATAGACCTCCACACCCTTCATGTTTGGCACCTTTGATGTTATTCACCAAGATTCCATTCCCTTCTGTTCTTATTTCACATTTTCTTTTTGGACAATCTCATACACCCTCAGTTTCCAAACTTTTACTTACCTGTTAACTAGAAATTACTACTTCAATTACAGCATGTTGATAATTGAACTCCTCGTTTTTCTGGTCATACCAAACCTCCTTCTTTATTCATTTTTTTGACAGATGGCACTGGCACATACCTGGTTGCCAAAACCAAAACTCAAGCAGACCTCCTTATCTCCTGTGTGTACCTGGCCCATCACTAATCAGGCCATGTTGATCTCTGCTTAACTGTCCTTCCATTTTCCCTCTTCTCCATTCTTACTGTGTTACAGACTGAGTTGTGTTCCCCTCTGCC
The DNA here is from genome assembly GCF_964374135.1 of Grampus griseus. Classification (NCBI taxonomy): domain Eukaryota; kingdom Metazoa; phylum Chordata; class Mammalia; order Artiodactyla; family Delphinidae; genus Grampus; species Grampus griseus. The sequence continues at coordinate 6,486,471 of NC_139007.1, read as the reverse complement.
GCCACAGAAAAACTTCCCTATTGAAGTCCTAACCCCTAGTAACTGAGACTCTGACTGTATCTGGAGATTGGGTCTTTAAAGAGGTAATTAGGTGGCGCCCTGATCCAGTATGACGGGTGCCCTTATAAGAAGAGGAGGAGACATCGGGGATGTGTGTGCATAGAGAAAAGGCCATGTGAGGACCTGCAGGCCAAGGGGAGAGGCCTCTGGAGAACCCGACCCTGCCGGCACCTTGATCGTGGACTTCCAGCCACCAGAACTGTGAGAAAATAGGTTTCAGTTGTTTATGCCCCCCAGTCTGTGGTATTTTGTTATAGCAGCCCAAGCCTTCTAACGCACACTGCTTCTTAATGTCCTCACTGGGCTTTCTGCTGAGTCCCAACTCCTTTCAATCTTTCCTTGACAGTGAAAACACAAATCAGATGATGACATTTCTTTGCTGTGAAAAGCTTTCCGTTATTTCAGAATGAAATTCATAGCTTTCATGTGACATCTAAGGCCCTTCTGGTGTGTGTCCTACCTACCTATCCAGTTTTCACTGCCATCCCCACAGATGTCTCACCATTATCCAAACGGCTCTGATTTCTCACATCCCCACTCTGCTGAACTGTCCCTTCTGCCTATGACACACTTCCCCTCCTCTTGTCTCCTCAGAGAATCCTTACTCTTCAGATCTCAGCCGTGACGTTATCTGGTTAGTTACCTGCCCTAGTCTCCTAGGCACAGTTAGGTGCTGTCTTTTCCCTGCTCACAGGGCTCCCTGTACAGTGTGTTGTGACTGTTACCTTCAGGGCTGCTTCCTCTGGGCTGCAAGTCCTTGAACACATATCTGGTCGTTCAACTTTGCCCCTGGTGTCAGAGCATCTCCCTGCACTTGGAAAGCACTCAGTTGGCAGGCGAATTTGCTAATTCAAAGCTTTATGGGAAAAGAATCAAGATACTGGAATAGAAGGACGTGGAGTTCACCTCCTCCCACAAATACATCAAAAATACTCATACATGTGGACAGTTCTCACAGAATACCTACTGAACGGTGGCAGAATATCAGGCACCCAAAATTGCAAGAAAGATCTCCACATAACTGGGTAGGACGAAAAAGAAAAGAAATTGGGATGGGACCTGCACCCCTAGGTGGGAGCTGTGAAAGAGCAGAAGTTCCCACATCCTGAGAAGCCCCTTCACTGGCAGAGAGATCGGCCAGGACAGAAAGGGAGCTTCAGAGGCGTGGAGGAGAGCGCAACAGCAAGTTGACAGCAGGCAGAACAGAAAGAGAGCTGCATAGATGGTCCATGCCATTGCCCTGCACATGCCAGCCTGAGACTCGTTCGCTGTTGCGTGTGGGTCCGAGTGCTAAACTCGGACTTTAGAGGACAGACCCAGGGAGAGGGCTGGTGTCGGCTGTGCAGAGACAGCTTGAAGGGGCTGGCGTGTGGTATGGCTGCAACCAGGGGTGTACACGGAAGAAGCTTGGGCCTGCCATAGAAGTGAAGCGCTTTCATTAAGTGGTGCATGAAGGGAGGGGCCATACAGGCTACAAAGGGATGTTCCCTCATAAAAACAACCCTCCAAGAACACAGTTTCTCCTAAACTCATAGAATCAGAAATATAAGTAAAATGAAGAAGCAGAGGAACCACTCTCAATTAAAAGATCAGGAGAATTCCCCTGAAAGAACAATGAAACACCTCTTCAGACACCAAGTTTAAAAAGGATAACGAAAATACAGAAGGGATTAAAGTTTATTGAGGGAATTCCCTGGCGGTCCAGTGGTTAGGACTCTGCATGCTTTCACTGCTGAGGGCCCACGTTCAATGCAGGGATCTAAGATCCCACAAGCTACGTGGTGCGGCCAAAAAAGAAAAAAAGATTATCGATAGAAACGCAAATTACTGTAAAAAGGAACTAGAAACCATAAAGAGGAGCCTAGAAAAATTAGAAAACTCATTTCCGACACAAAAGCTGAGCTAAAGGCAATGAATAGCAGATTGAATAATGCAGAAGAACGAATAAGTGATCTGGAAGATAGAATAATGGAAGTCACCCAATCAAAAACAGAAAGAGGGCTTCCCTGGTGGCACAGTGGTTGAGAGTCCGCCTGCCGATGCAGGAGACACGGGTTCGTGCCCTGGTCCGGGAAGATCCCATGTGCCACGGAGCAGCTGGGCCCATGAGCCATGGCTGCTGAGCCTGTGCGTCCAGAGCCTGTGCTCCGCAACGGGAGAGGCCACAACAGTAAGAGGCCCACGTGTCGCAAAACAAACAAACAAAAAAACAGACAAATGGAAAAAAAAAATGAAAGCAATATAAGAGACCTATGGAATAATATAAAGTGAACCAATCTATGCATAATAGGGACCCCAGGAGAAGAAAGAGAAAAGGGGTTCAAAAATGTATTTGAAGACATGGCTGAAAACTTCCCAAACCTAAAGAAGGAAATATGTCCAAGTACAAGGCGTACAGAGGGTCCCAAACACCAAGACATACTGTGATCAAAATGGCAAAAGTTTAAAGATGAAGAGAGGATTCTAAAGGCAGAAAGAGAAAAACAGAGTTAATTGCGAGGGAACCCCTATAAGGCTACCAGCTGATTTCTCTACAGAAACTTTGCAGGCCAGAAGGGAGTGGCATGATATAGGGAAAAATCTGCAACCTAGGATACTCTACCCAGCAAGATTATCATTTAGAATAGAAAAAGAGACAAAGAATTTCTCAGACGAGCAAAAGCTAAAAGAATACAGCAATACTAAACCTATCCTAAAATAAATCTTGAAAGGTCTTTTCTAAATAAAAAGGAGCAAGAATCTATAGCAAAGAGAAAAATCACAATTGGAAAGTAAATCACTTAAATAAGCCAGTACACAGATTAAAAAGTAAAAAATCAAAACATTTTTGCTAAAATGATGATAACCGCAATGAAGAAGGATAAACATGAAGATGTAAAAGAGGACGTCTAAATCATAAAATGTGGGAGAGGAGAATAAGAACCTGTAGATTTTTTTTTTAGAATGTGTTTGAGCCTATATGACTACCAGTCTAAAGCAAGTAGATATAAGAAGGGCTTGACATACTTGAAAAACAGTAATCAGAAATCAAAGGCATACAATAGAATCATAAAAATCAAAAAGAAGAAAACAAGCATAATACAAAAGAAAATCATCAAACCACAATAGGAATAACAAAAAGAAAAAGAAAGGAAGAAGAAATACAAAATCAACTGGTAAACAAGGTTTAAAATGGCAATAAATACATATAGAATAAGTACAATAATTACTTTAAATGTCAGTGGACTAAATGTTCCAATCAAAAGTCATAGAGTGGCAGATAAAAAAACTAGAGCCTACAATATGCTACCTACATGAGACCCACTTTAGGGCAAAGCACACACATAGGTTGAAAGTATCAGAATAGAAAAAGATCTTTCATGGAAATGGAAATGATAAGAAAATGGGGATCGCAATACTCATATAAGACAAAAGAGACTTTAAAAGGCCATAAAGATAAAGAAGGACAGTATATAATGATAACAGGATCAATAGAAGAAGAGGATATTACACTCATTAATATATATGCACCCAAATACATAAAACAAACACTAACAGACATAAAGAAATTGACGGAATACAATAATAGTAGGAGACTTTAACACCCCACTCACATCAATTGACAGATCTTCTAGACAGAAAATCAATAAAGCAACAGAGATCCTAAATTATCTAATAGAACAGCTGGACTTAATTGATATTTTCAGCACATTACATCCCCCAAAAACAGAATACACATTCTCTTCAAGTGTACATGGAACATTCTCTAAGATTGACCACATAACAGAGCACAAAACAAGCCTCAACAAATTTAAGAGGATAGAAATTATTTCAAGCATCTTTTCTGACCACAATTGCATGAAACTAGAAATCAATGACAGAGAAAGAAATGAGAAAAAAACAATTACAAAGAGTCTAAACAATATGCTACTAAAAAACCAATGGGTAAATGATGAAATCAAAGAGGAAATTTAAAAATACCTTGAGACTAATGGCAATGAAAACAACCATACAAAAATCTATGGGATGCAGCAAAAGCAGTTCTTAGAGGGAAGTTCATAGCCATACAGGCCTTTTTCAAGAAACAAGAAAAACCTCAACTAAACAAACTAACCTACCACCTAAAAGAATTAGAAAAAGAAGAACAAACAAAACCTAAAATCAGAAGGAAGGAAATAATAACAATCAGAGAAGAAATAAATAAATAGAGATTTTTTTTAAATAGAAAAAAATCAGTAAAATCCGGATCTGGTTCTTTGAAAGGGTAAACAAAATCGACAACTTCTGGCCAGGCTCACCAAGAGAAAAGAGACAAGACCCAAATAAACAAAATAAGAATGAAAGAAGAGAAATAACAACTGATACCACAAAAAAAACAAAAGAGAATACTATGAACGACTATATGCCAACAAATTAGACAACCTAGAAGAAATGGACAAGTTTCTAGAAACATATGCTCCACCAAAACTGAATAAAGAAAAAAAAGTAGTTTGAACAGATCGATAACTAGAAGTGAAATAGAATCTGTAAAAAAAAAACAAACAAACAAAAAAAAAACCCCAAAGCAAACAAACAAACAAAAAATCAAATGCCTACAAACAAAAGTCCAGGACCAGATGGCTTCACAGACCAGCCCTACCAAAAATACAAAGAAGAACTTATACCAGTCCTTCTCAAACTCTTCCAAAAGATTGAGGAGGAAGGAACACTCCCAAAGACATTCTATGAAGCCACCACCACCCTGATACCAAAACCAGACAAAAACACTACCAAAAAAGAAAATTACAGGCCAATATCTTTGATGAATGTAGATGCAAAAATTCTCAACAAAATATTAGTAAACTGAATCCAACAACACATAAAAGAGATCATATACCACGAGCAAGTTAGATTCATCCCAGGGTCACAGGATGGTTCAACATATGCAATTCAATCAGTGTGATACACCACATCAACAAAAGAAAAGACAAAAATCACATGATCATCTCAATAGATTCAGAAAAAGTATTTGATAAAATTCAACATCCATTCATGATAGAAACTCTTACCAAAGTAGGCATAGAGGGAACATATCTCAACATAATAAAAGCTATTTATGACAAACCCACTGCCAACATAATACTCAGTGGTGAAAACCTGAAAGCCTTCTTGCTAAAATCTGGAAAAAGAAAAGGTGCCCACACTCACCACTTTTATTCAACATAGTTTTGGAAGTCCTAACCACAGCAATCAGACAAGAAAAAGAAACAAAAGGAATCCAAATTGGAAAAGAAGAAGTAAAACTGTCACTGTTTGCAGATGATGTGATGCAATACATAGGAAATCCTAAAGACACGACCAGATAAATACTAGAGCTCATCAATGAACTTGTTAAAGTTACTGGATACAAAATTAATATACAGAAGTCTGTGGCATTTGTATAAACTGCCAATTTCTGTTATCAGAAAGAGAAATTAAGGAAAAAATCCCATTTACCATTTCATGAAAAAGAATAAAATAACTAGTAATAAACCTACCTAATGAGGCAAAAGACCTGTACTCCAAAAACTATAAGTCACTTATGAAAGAATTTGAAGATGACACAAACAGATGGTTTGATATACCATGTTCTTGGATTAGAAGAATCAATATTACTAAGATGACTATAATACCCAAGGCAGTCTACAGATTCAGTGCAATCCCCATCAAATTACCAATGGCATTTTTCACAGAACTAGAACAAAAAATTTTTTCATTTGTATGGAAACACAAAAGACCCCAAATCAAAACAATCTTGAGAAAGAAGAACAGAGCTGGAGGAATCATGCTTGCTGACTTCAGACTACCATATAAAGCTACAGTCATCAAAACTGTATGGTACTAGCACAAACAGATACATAGATAATGGAACAGGATAGGAAGCCCAGAAATAAACCCACACACTTATGGTCAATTAATCTATGACAAAGGAGGCAAGAATATACAATGGAGAAAATACAGTCTCTTCAGTAATGGTGCTGGGAAAACTGGACAGCTTCATGTAAAAACATGAAATTACAACATTCTCTAACACCATACAGAAAAATAAACACAACGTGGATTAAAGACTTACGTTTGTAAGACTGGATACTGTAAAACTGCTAGAGGCAGAACACTCTTTGACATAAACTGCAACAATTTTTTTTCTGGATCCGTCTCCTAGAGTAATGAAAATAAAAGCAAAAATAAAGAAATGGGACCTAATTAAACCTAAAAGCTTTTGTGCAGCAAAGGAAACCATAAACAAAACAAAAAGACAACCCACAGAATGGGAAAAAATATTTGCAAATCATGCTACAAACAAGGGATTAATTTCCAATATATATAAATAGCTCATACAGCTTAATGTCAAAAAACAACCCAATCAAAAAATGGACAGAAGGGCTAAATATACATTTCTCCAAAGAATACACACCGATGGCCAACAGGCACATGAAAAGATGCTCAATATCGCTTACTATTAGAGAAATGCAAATCAAAACTACCATGAGGTACCACCTCACAGCAGTCAGAATGGCCATCATTAAAAAATATAGAAATAATAAATGCTGCAGAGGATGTGGAGAAAAAGGAACTCTACCACACTGTTGGTGGGAATGTAAATTGGTGCAGCCACTATGGAGAACGGTATGGAAGTTACTTAAAAAAAACCTAAAAGTAGAGTTACCCTATGATCCAGCACTCCCATTCCTGGGCATATTCTGGAGAAAACTCTAATTTGAAAAGATACAGGCACCCCAGTGTTCATAGCAGCATTATTTACAATAGCCAAGACATAGAAGCAACCCAAGTGTCCATAGACAGATGAATGGATTAAGATGTGGTACGTATATACAACGGAATATTATTCAGCCCTAAAAAAGAATAAAATAATGCAATTTACAGGAACATGGATGGACTTAGAGATTATCATATTAAGTGAAGTAAATCGGGCAAAGACAAGTATGATATATGTGGAATCTAAAAAAAAATGATATAAATGAACAAATTTATAAAACAGAAATATTATCACAGACATAGAAAGCAAACTTATGGTTACCAAACAGGATAGTGAGAGGGGGAGGAGATAAATTAGGAGTTTGCGATTAACAGATACACACTACTATATATAATATAGGTAAACAACAAGGTCCTACTATATAGCACAGGGAGCCATATTCAGTATCTTGTAATAACCTATAATGGAAAAGAATCTGAAAAAAATATATGCATATGTTTAACTGAATTACTTTGCTGTACACCTGAAACTAACACAACATTGTAAGTCAACTATATACTTCAATAAAAAAAAAATCATTTTGCTAAAGGTAGTTTTACTAAACGAAAAGTTGGCTAATGACATAAAATTTATAAAACTACAGAAGGGGGACTGGTAAACTATGTGAAAAAGAATTTTCTTCAAATGCTTTTAGCATGTTGTTTCATAGTTTTTTCATGATTAAACATAACTTTTTCAGTTTAAAGGTGATATGAACTTGTAAAAGAATTCAAGCAATTCAGAGGTTTTAACTGACCTAGAGAAATAATAAATACAATATGCAGTGATCTCTGAATTTATTTGATCAAGGATTTTTTTGTCCTGTATCTTCTCATATGGAGCCCAGTGGGAGAAATTATGGACAATATTATGTCTACATTACCTTCCACTTCCAATATTTGTGTCCTATTTCTCTGTTTTGGTCAAAGAGAATTATAAATGTGACTCCAGAGTTGAAAGTTGTGAATACAGTTGTCGCTTGGTATCTGCAGGGGATTGGATCCAGGACACCCCCAGTGGATACCAAAATTTATGGATGTTCAAGTCCCATGTGTAAAATGGTGGAATGTTTGAATATAACCTACCCACATCCTTCCATTTCCTTTAAATCTTCTCTGGATTACTTATAATACGTAATACAATGTAAATGTTATGTAGACAGTTGCTAGTGCACTGGAAGTTCAAGTTTTGCTTTTTTGGAACTTTCTGGAATATTTTCTTTCTGAACATTTTTAACCCCTGGTTAGTTGAATCTATGGATGTGAGACCCTTGGATATGGAGGACCAACTCTACTAGTGATTATTCCTCTCTGTGTCACAGTTTCTTCATTTGTAAAATTGGAATAATAATATTATCCCCTTCATGGGATTACTGGAGACACAAAATCAGTATAAAATTCTTAGTTTTGTGTCTGTTAGGTGATAAATTCTCAATATTTATTAGCTATTTTTGTTTTTATTTCTAAGGTGCTTTCCTTTATTTAATAATGCTCTTTAATAATCAGGGCTCCAAAAACTTTATATTTAAGAAATATTCCTGTAATCCCACCTCTAGTTTAAGTACCTAGTAGATTCAAAAACCAACATTTAATCATATTATGAGAGCTCAGAGTGTAAGAAACCCTAAAGAGGAAATATCCTTGAGATGTAAACTTTTGTAATGTAAATCATGGCTATTAATGTCTTTGTTTTTTCTGCTGAGAGACCTCACTTTCTCAAATTGTATTTCAAGACTCCAAATAATGAAATGCAAGAGTGAAACATCCCAATTACTTCAAGCAAAGGAGCAGTGAGTTATAGTCAGAGCACTAATTATGAAGCACAGCCATTGTGTTTCTCCTTCCTTACAGGCTCCCTTGCTGAGTGGCTAGGAAAAGACTACAGTACACTCTTTGTCTTCTAGGTTTTTGTGTTTCTGTTTACTTAAATGTACAGAGTGGAGAATTTCTCTTCAGTTCCTCCTGGGAACATTGTGAATTCAAAAAACAACATTTGTAAAGCTTTTTTCTCTTTCAGAGTGAATAAAAATTGTACAGGTACCATCATTGTGGAGTTCAAAAACAAAGTAAAATTAAGTGAAACATTTGTCACTTTAGAGGCTAGAATTTGCAATTCATTACCTAAGCTTCTGTTTCCTCATACACCTCCACCAAGCTTGCTTCCATCAGCAGTGTGATAAAAGTACAAAGAGAAGAAAGACCTAGATCAAAATCTGACCTGAGGTGCTTAGTAGCTGGGTGAATTTAGGCAAGTTAACTTTACTTCTGTAAAATGGGCTCGCATTGCCTACCCTGTTATCAAAGCACTCAGAACATAGCAGGCACTCAGGCACTTATCACCAAGGACCAGTCTACATACGTACAAGCCTTAGGAAGGCACATGGTTTCAAACCAGAATGGATTTGAGTGCTTTGGGTGGGGTGTATATTCTCCAGGGGGCCACACTTCCAATCCAGTAGCGTCACACATTTGCAAATACGTGCTCCAAGAAGGCTTCTGAGTTGGGCCCTCAGCAGTGGATTCTGTCCCTAGAGTTCAAATGGATAAGCTTCCCAAAGGAGTACACTGAAAACACAGTTTCTCTTCCCATTCATTTCACAACTATTCCTGTGGGCTGACTGAGCCAAAGTGGAGAGCTACAAAGATGTATAAAGCATAGCCCCTGTTGGGGCCCAGGGCAGGCTGCCCTAAAATGTGCCTCAATGGTATATTGATTCTTTTGAATGAAATTTACTGAAGAAATGGCCAGTGCAAAAAAGGACACTGACTCTCCTGTTTGTCTCCCTGAAAACAGGAAATAAATCTCTCATGTGAAAAGTATGCTTCCTGCGTCTGGAAGTAGAGGGACACTCGTCACCAGGGACAGGGAATTTGGGCTGAGAAGCCTGTATAAAGAAAGCTTGCTGCTTCCATTTAGTACCCCAAGCCCACACTCTTGTTTAGATTCTTTGCTAATTAACCACCCAAAGCCTAAGTTTCTTTATCCTGTCAATTCCTCCCAAGTTTATTGTTTCTTTGTCTAAAAAGTATAAAAGCTGCCTGCTTTTGGTCAGTCTCTGAGCGTCATTTTATGATCTCCTGTGCACACAAAATTAAATTGTTTTTTCTCCTGTTAATCTGTGTCAATTTTATTCTTAGTCCAGCCATAAGCACTTAAGAGAGGTAGAGGGGGAAATTTCCCCCTCCTGACACTCCTATCCAAGGAACTTTTCCATTCGATGATTTTTTTAAATAGTTGGAATTAAAATTATGTAGTATATTATGATCAGGGCAAATAAGTGTGAAAAAATTGAAAGGCATATAAATATCAGAATTTAATGAATTAATTTTCTGTTTTACCTTTAACTCTTCTCAGCCTACATCTTTCTCCTAAAGCTTTAAAAATGGAACCTCTAATTTTTCATCTACGCTACTTCAGGTGCCAATTTTCGGTGTAAAATACAGTTTCACACTGTCGAAGACAAATGACCCCCAGGAGCCCTTCTGGACGTGGTAGCTGTCTGTTACCTCAGTCTCTCCCTATTTAGTCGTTGAAGTAATTTCCTCAGAGAATTGTGCGTTTCTCTCTTTCAAAACTATCTTTCTCTTCCCTTTGGTTTGACAGATAAAGAAGAAATTTTAACCATGGAGACTCCACATTTCCCAGCATGACTCCACTTTTCTACTCAGTAAAAGCAATTTCTCACTTTTTTCTAAGTCCCGGTCAATCCTCTCCTTCTCCTGAATTTCTTTGTAGCTGTTGCTCATTCTTCCCTGATCCAAGTTGTTCACATGCAAAAGAGCCAGACTTTCCTCCAACATATATTAAAACAATATTGAAAAACGCATCTCAACAATTCAGCACGTTTTAAACCTAGATGTGAACGTGTCTCCCTACCATACATTTTTTTAATGAAGTAATCAAAAACCAAACAAAAGCCAAGCTTTGATCTCACTCCATAAAAATCACAGCAACTTCAAAGTTACATTTTTGTCCTGACCTTTTGAAATAGAGATGTAAATATCATATATTTATAAGATTAAGCACTTTTAGAATCATTAGAGAAAAGAAAAATAAACTCTATAGAAACTTCCAGAAGACCCCATAAAAGAAAGAGTGGCGTCAAGGGGTCATGCCCTGGCTGTAGCCTCAGTACCTCCCCCTCCAGGACTCCCCAGGTGTGTGTGGCCATTTACACAACAACCCAAAGAGCTCAACTAAGTGCCTAGGGTGACACCTGGCTTGTAGTAGACATTTAGTGAAAGGTAGTTGCTGCTACTTTGTACACTGGTGTTCCTACCAACAGAACTAAGTCTTCCAACCATCTCTCTGTCTTCGGAGTTGGGATAATGGCTTGCTACTTGATTTCATCCAACCATGTTCCCTCACCTCCCTGGATAAAATCATCACTGTTGGGAATGTCTAGGCATTAAGGCACAGCAGATGTTTTCTGTGAAAAGGAACTTTTGCAATTGTCTTAAGTGTTATATAATTTCTGAGAGTGTAGGGACCTTTTACTTGGGCAGTCTCTCACTCAACCTGCAATTAAGAGATACTGAAGAAGTAATCTAGCTGTGACTACGTTAACATTTCAAGATAAATCTCTCATTACATTGATAGCAGCATTCCTTTGACATTATTTGCCTGAGAGCAGCAATTATTACGAGTCATGGTGACTTAACAAACACAGCGTGCTTTCAATCAGAAACACGTTGTGAACGTTTACCACGTGCCAGACTCCAGGAGATGCTGAGATTACAAAGACAAGTACAGCCTGCAAGACAGAATCCTCTCACCCCTTCGAGAAAGTCTCATTTCATAAATGGGCTTAGGAGCTTTCAGAAAAGCAGATTGTATGACTCTGACAGAGTGTGTGAGGCTAATAATACCAACAGCCCTCATCACCAAGGCTCCTGTCCACCTTCGGTTGGTGGCTGTAAATATTGTTTCCAAAATCCTTGGGCAATTCTCCATACATAATTTATGACCTTTGCTCCAATAAATTTATCTGCTTGTGAGTCACTGGATGGCATTTTCTAGCAATCAACAGGCATTCTAGAACCCACCTTGGGAAACACATGTGTAGACCTCTGTTTATACTCCCAGCTGTACCCAACAAGCTGGTAATTGGTACTTCTGATCTTTTTTTTTTTTTTTTTCTGGGCAGAATATCAACTGTAGCTCTTCCACTTCACTGATAATGAAGCATGGAAGAAGACAGGATTTTTACAAATAAATTGAAGGTGTGAGGATCCTTTTAAGTACAAAAGCTTTAGGTAAACACCCTGTCAAAAGTAAAGGGTTAGGAAATATTAACACTGGGCTTTGATTTATGATGTTAGGATTTTGAAAATAAATATTTACAGACAACAAATGGATTGTTTCATACCAGAGAGGAGTAAGAGGCTCTGTCCTTTACCTGTAGAACTTACAAACAGTGCTGGGACCTCTGTGTTTCTCTCTCTCTTGTTCGTCAAGCCCCAAGTGTCGTTTGTGCTTTATTATAAATAATGCCCAAAGTATTACTCGAATCCACTTTTCAAAACATACTTTTTACTTAAGTGTTCAATCTTATATTTTCATTCTTATTAAGACTTGGAAACAACAGTTTTGAAAGGAAAGCATCTCCAGTTAAAAGTGAAAAGGGTCATTGGGGAAAATATACCTTAGTTTTCAGAAATTCACTATAGACACGAGTCTTTGAAAGTTTGTTTTAAGCTGTTCAGGGAGATATGCCTGGAGGACATATCGGCGTCAGGCTGTGTGTTTGACTTAAAAAGTAATAGAATCTTGCCCGCTTGGATAATAGTCTTTCATGTCAAATTTCTTGTAGTGTGTTCTCCCTCTTGGAAATAGTGTAAAGTTTGGTTGGTATGGTGAAATTAGTTATGATTTTACTCGATTTAAAAATCTTTAAACGTTTACTTTTTACATATGGAGTTTTTGTGAAGTTTCTGTTATGAAGAACTGAGTTAGGGTGACAGCGCAGAAGAGCAGCTTTGTGGCACCTTTTGGAGACTCTGGCTCCTCCAGCTTCATGCCCCTTAATGTTTGGCTCCCAGACCAGAAAAGCAGCATCACAGGAGAAGTGATGGAGAAGGGAACTCCGGTGGGGGTGGTTTACCCACATGGCACCTGAGCCGTCTTCCCCTTTGTCCCTCTGTCCCTTCCAGCTCTCTGTGTTCTGGACCATTTTGTATTTTCCTGATTGGTAACCCTCTTCTCAGCTGTGACCATCTTATAGTTTGTCCATTGAAATTTAACTACTTATTATACATACGTGTTACATAGTAATTATATGATTTTAATTAAATGATCATATGGCAAATATATTAAAATCATTTAATTAAATTATGTACACGTATTTTTTCCAGAAAGTCTATTTTTGTGCTCTAATGTCATGTCTTTAAGATTTATTTTGAATTCTTTTGTGTCTTCACTCTTTTTCCTCAAAGGGAATGTTCTGCTCCGCAGGATCCATTTGGTCTTCTTTTTTCGGGTTACGCGCCCCCTTAAGTGTATTCTGATTTTGTTTTGCTTGCTTGCTCGTGTTACGTCCCCTCGACATTCAGGTTGTTTTGGACTCTCCATCCTTGTCAGCAGTGTCTGTCCTTGTGGGTCAGTGGTGAATGAACTGACCAATCGCACTGCCAGTTCTGGGAGAGAGGGACTCTCGACCAGCAGGGGAGGAAAGGGGGCAGTTAAGCCCACCATGCAGTTCCTGCCCTTAGCTCCCCATCACCCGAGGCTGTTAGGATCCAACGAGCCCTCATAAGACCAGAGGTAGCAAGCGAGCAAATTCGGCCCCGCACTGCATCCCGTGCCCGCTCTGAGAACCACAGGGACTCTGACCTGCCCGAGTCCTGGAGAAATGTATGGAACAGGGTCCTTCAGGCCTCCCAGGACAAACCCTCCCCCAGATCCTCTGCTGTAGCTCCTCCCTGAAGTACCTAGATAATAGTGTCTGATACACACTCCTGAGCTGTTTTACAGACCCCCACTAAACAGAAGAAATGAACTACTCGATGACCATGAGCACGTAGCCCCCAGACCTACTGGAGCCTGAGGACTGGTAACGTTAAGCCCTGTGACACTGCCCTGTTACCACCATCAACCAACCAGAGGACTGCACAAACTGATCACACACCCTGGGACTCGCTCCCTCACCTGGCCTTTAAAAAGGCTTCCCTGAAACCCATCGGGGAGTTCAGGCTTTTTGAGCATTAGCTTCCCTGGACTCCTTGTCTGGTGCCGTACAAGAAACGCTGCACTTTCCTTCACCACACCCAGGTCAGCAGATTGGCTTTACTGCACGTGGGTCAGTGGACCCAAGTTTTGGTTTCATAAAAGGAAGACAAGGCCTCAAACCACCTCTTGTACATCAACTGTGTTAAGCATCAAGATAACAATTCCTTATTAGAGCAATGTGAATCAAAACTACAATGAGGTGTCACCTCGTTCCAGTCAGAGTGGCCATCGTCAAAAAGTCTTGAAATAACAAATGCTGGAGAGGGTGTGGAGAAAAAGAAACCCTTGTAAAAAATCCCATTCTGTTCAGGGGCTCTATTTTTTGCAGTTGGATAGATAGCCACGAATATGACGGCTCTGTCCTTATTCCAATTGTATTGTTTGCCTATTGACTATCTTTATGATCTCTTTGCCATCCAAAGCATTTAAGGTTTATGTAGTCAATGAAATCTATCTGTGCCAGTTATTAAACATTTTGTTTTTAAGCTCCAAAGTCATTCCAAATGCCAGAGCTGAGACTTTGTAAATTACTTTTCTCCTTGCAGCTAGCTTCATGTAGGGTCTGTGACCCAGGCTCGTAGGCCCCCTGAGCTCCTAGGCTTTATAACCCCAACCTTTTCTCTCTGTTCTCCCAGCCTTGGAGTAGCGGTGTGTGTGTGTGTGTGTGTGTGTGTGTGTGTGTGTGTGTGTGTGTTCGTGCTGCTTCTGCAGTTACTATCTCTGGGTAATCTCAGCGTCTTCTTCTTGCCACTAAGCTCTCCAACAACGTGTACCAAATTTTTATACTAAATTCCCTCTGCTGAAACAATTAGTGCATTTCTTGCTTTCCTAAATTATACACAATTTCATAAAACTTATTCACAATTTCATTATCTTGACTTATACACAATTTCATAAAAACTTCTAGACCTTGATTTTAAAATATATTCCCTAAACACTAGTTTGTACATATCTTATATTTTATGTTGATAATTAATTTTCTGTACATTGAAATCTTTAATATATTTGAAATTTACTTTTGGGTTCTTGTATAAGAGAAAGATTAAATTTTAATTTTATTCCAAATGAATACTCAGCATAGCAGCAGCTTATTAACTAATTCATTGTTTTCCCACTAAGTTATAATCTAAAATTATCATGTTAATTATCATATACACTAAGATATATTTCTAGAACACAATCAATTTTAGATTACCTCTACTCATTCCATATTGCAATATTATAGTAGATTTATAGCTTGATATATTTAAAAATTTCCTGTTTCTATTTCTAGACACTTGTGTCTAGAAATCTTAAAAAGTTATTGATCTTTTTAATGTTTATCTAGTATTCAGCTTTTAAAATTAAATTCTTATTAATTCTAGAATATTTTTTCTAGAATCTCTTTAGTTGATGGGCTTATGATATATAAAGCTTAATTTGTATGAAAATAACACATGTTAGCATTGTTAAAACAAACATTTTTTGAAATTTATCTAATATTAATTAATTTGGATTTATAAACTTTTTTATTGGTAATTTTCTAGTATGTCTAGAAAATAATTTTCTACTATGTCTTTTTTATTCATTTACTTCAAACTTTCTCTATCCTTTATAATCTGCATGTGGCTAGATTTTTAGCTTATTTCTTAATATTGTCTGACAATATGTCTCTTTTAATTAAAATTTCAGTTCATTTAAATATACCCAATTATTTATAATATGGATTTTTCCTGCATATTTTATAGAGATTTTTATTTAACCTGATTTTTTGTTGTTATTTCTTTCTTCTTCATCCCTCCCTTCACTCTTTCTCTCCTTTCTTTCTTTCTTTTGACTTAAGCTCTATTGCATTGGGAATTATAATCTCTGTTTCAATGATTTTAGTTCATATTCTGGGAATTTAAAGTCTAAATATAGTCAATATCCTTATGCTTCCCTTAACCAGGGATTGGTAAACTTTTTTTTTTATAAGGAATCAGACAGTAAATATTTTAACCTTCGGGATTTTCTGCAAATACAACTCTGTCATTGTAGCATAAAACAGCCATAGACAATACATAAAGAAATAGATGTAGCAGTGTTCCAAGAAAACTTTGTAAAAATTGATGCTGAGTTGTCACCAAGGGTCCAGAGTGGGGGGATGGGGCTCCTCTAATGCCAAGGGCTCAGAGGGTGGAATATTAAGCCATAGACTGTTGTGAGTTGAACTTTGTCCCACAAAAAGGTATGATGAAGTCCTAACTCCTGGTATCTGTGAATATGGCTTTATTTGGAAATAGTCTTTGCAGATGTAATCAAGTTAAGATGAAGTCATACTGGACTTCATCCTGGGGCTGGTGCCAGACTGCAGTCAGGCAGAGCTGGTTCCTGAATGTATACATTTAACCAAATCACTTTGCTGTACACCTGAAACTAACACAAGCATCTAATGACTGTTGTCCCTGTAAGCAGGCCAAGAAGACACAAGCAGGCCCACAGAGGGAAGATGACCACATGAAGACAGAGGCAGAAATTGGACTGATGCAGCTACAAACCAAGGAACACCAAGAATTGCTGGCAATCGTCAGAATCTAAGAAAAGACAAGAAAGAATACTTCCCTAGAAACTTCAGAGGAAATGGGGCCCTGCTAACTCCTTGATTTTGGATTTCTAGCCTCCAAAATGGAGAGAACACATTTCTATTTTCCAAAATAAAAGAAAATAGGAGGCAAATGAGTTTTCAGCCAAAGGACGAAGTCTGTCAACCTCTGTCATAAACATCAAGTACCTTAGAATGCTTCAGCTCTAGTTACCCCATCTGTTTGTAGGTTACATTCAAATGGTGACAGGCAATCTAGCTATATCCTTTTTAAAAAATTCTACAAAGTAGAAATTTTTTATTGTTTTTTATTACTATTATTTACTATTTACTGTTTTATATTAATATGTATTTACTGTTTTATGTTAATATGTATTTAGATTTATCCATATGTTTATCATTTTTCTTTACCCACTTTTTTTCTGTCTCTGATCTCTTTGTAAAAAAAATTTTTTTAAATTGAAGTATAGGTGATTTACAATGTTGTGTTAGTTTCAGGTGTACAGCAAAGCGATTTGGTTATATGTATACATTTAGGAAGCAGCTCTGCCTGACTGCAGTCTGGCATTAACCCCAGGATCTAGCTGCACATGCCAGTGGTGGGCAACAGCCCCAGAGTCTTCAGGACTATGACTCTGCCCTCTAGTGAACCAGCAGTAGCCACAGGGATCCCCTAGGGTTCCACAACCAGCTACCTTGTGACCAGGCCCCACTAAACAGCAGCATCTGCACAAGGCAGGGCCTGGCAACCAACTGGGCTAGGGACAAACCAAGCTGACAAGACTGCCCACGTAGCCCGCCACAATAGAAGGACACATGTAGCCCTCTTAGGGGGAACCCCTAGAGCCCTAGAGCCTCGGGTGATGAGAGGGGAGTTCACTGCCAGGACAACAGGATGCCTCCTACAGACAGTCACTTCTCCAAAAGTCAGGAACACAACTAACCTACCACATACATACAAGTACCAAAAAAAAACCCCCCAAAACCAAAAAAAACCCAACCCTTCAAAACTTAGACTAAATGAGGCAGCAGAGGAATATGTTACAGAAAAAGGAACCAGATAAAACCTGAGAAACAAACTAAGTGATGTGGAGATACTCCAGCCATCTAACTGCGAAAGAGTTCGGGGCAATTTTTGTAAAGATGTTCAAAGGTGGAGGATGGATGCACAGAGCAAGAAGTTAGATGTTTTAAATAAAGAGTTAGAAAATATAAAGAACAAACAAATAGAAATGAAGAATGTAATAACCAAAGAGAAAAATACACTAGAAGGAATCAATAGTAGACAAATTGAGGCAGAAGAACAGATCAGTGAGCTGGAAGACAGAGTAGTGGAAATCACTCCTGCTAAACAGAAAAAATAAATAAATAAAAAGAAATGAGGACAGTTTAAGAGACCTCTGGGACAACATCTATGGCACTAATATTTGCATTATAGGGGTCCCAAAAGGAGAAAAGAAAGAGAAAGGGCCTGAGAAAATATTTGCAGGGTTAATAGCTGAAAACTCCCAAAGCCTGGGAAAGAAAACCATCACACAAGTCCAGGAAAGGCAGAGTCCCATACAGGATTAGCCCAAAGAAGAACACACCAGGATACATTGTAATCAAAATGACAAAATTTAAATACAAGAGAATACTAAAAGCAGCTAGTGAAGAGCAAAAAATAATGTACAAAGGAACTCCCATAAGGCTGGCTATTTTCTGGAACTACCATAAGGCTATCAACTATTTTTTCAGCAGAAACTCTGTAGGCCAGAAGGGAGTGGCATGATATATTTAAAGTGCTGAAAGAGAAAAAACTACAACCAAGAATACTCTACCCAGCAAGACTCTTGTTCAGATTTAATGGAGAAATCAAAAGCTTTAGAGATAAACAAAAGCTAAAAGAATTCAGCACCACCAACCAGCTTTACACCAAGTGCTAAAGGAATATCTCTGGACAAAAAAGAAAAGGCCACAACTAGAAATTTAAAAATTATGAAATGGAAAAGCTCACCAGTAAAGGCAAACACACAATAAAGGTAGGAAATCATCCATACACAAAACTAGTAGAGAGGATAAAAGATGAAAGTAGTAAAATCATCTGTATCTACAATAAGCAATTAAGGGATACACAAAACAATAAGATGTAAAATATGATATCATGAGGGGAAGAGAGTACAAATGCAGGATATCTAAAATGCATTTAAAATTAAGAGATCAGGGTAATTCCCTGGCAGTCCAGTGCTTAGGACTCTGCGCTTTCATTGCTGAGGGCCCAGGTTCAATCCCTGGTCAGGAAAATAAGATCCCACATGCCACGTGGCACAGCCATAAATAAATAAATAATTAAATAAAATTAAGAATTAATAGATCAGCCTCTTAAAATAATTATGTATATGTATAGACTGCTATACAAAAAACTCATAGTCAACTGAAACCAAAAATCTATATTAGGCATATACACAAAAAGAAAAAGGAATCCAAACATAACACTACAGATAGTCACAAGAGAAGAGAACAAAAGAAGAAAAGGAAAAAAAAGACCTACAAAAACGAATCCAAAACAATTAACAAAATGGCAATAAGAACAGACATATGGGGCTTCCCTGGTGGCGCAGTGGTTGAGAGTCCGCCTGCCGATGCAGGGGACACGGGTTCGTGCCCCGGTCCGGGAAGATCCCACATGCTGCGGAGCGGCTGGGCCCGTGAGCCATGGCCGCTGAACCTGCGCGTCCGGAGCCTGTGCTCCACAACGGGAGAGGCCGCAGCAGTGAGAGGCCCGCATACCGCAAAAAAAAAAAAAAAAAAAAAAGAACAGACATGTGGATAATTACCTTAAACGTAAATGGACTAAATTCTCCAAGCACAGACCAGTTGAATGGATTAAAAAACAAGACCTGTATACATGCTGCCTACAAGAGACCCACTTCAGATCTAGAGACACATACAGACTGATGTGAGAGGATGGAAAAAGATATTCCATGCAAATGGAAATCAAAAGAAAACCGGAGTAGCAATACTCATATCAGAAAAAATAGACTTTAAAATAAAGACTGTTACAAAAGACAAAGAAGGAAGCTACATATTGATCATGGGATCAATCCAAGAAGATACAACAACTGTAAATATATATGCACCCAACATAGGAGCACCTCAATACATAAGGCAAATGCTAACATCCATAAAAGGAGAAATCGACAGTAACACAATTATAGTGGGGGACTTTAACACCCCACTTACGTCAACGGACAGATCATCCATTCAGAAAATAAATAAGGAAACACAGGTCTTAAGTGACACATTAGACCAAATGGACTTAATTAATATATAGAGAGAGCATTCCATCTGAAAACAGCAGAATACACATTCTTTTCAAGTGCACATGGAACATTCTCCAGGATAGATCATATGCTGGGCTACAAAGTGAGCCTCAGTAAATTCAAGAAAACTGAAATCATATCAAGCATCTTTTCTGACCGTAACACTATGAGACTAAAAATCAAGTATAAGAAAAAAACTGCAAAAAACACAAACATGTGGAGGCGAAATAGTATGCTACTAAGCAACCAATGGATCTCTGAAATAATCAAAGAGGAAATCAAAAAATACCTAGCAATAAATGAAAATGGAAACAGGACAATCCAAAACCTATGGGATGCAGCAAAAGCAGTTCTAAGAAGGAATTTTATAGCCATACAATCTTACCTCAGGAAACAAGAAAAATCTCAAACAACCTAGCCTTACACCTAAAGCAACTAGAGAAAGAAGAATAAATGAAACCCAAAGTTAATAGAAGGAAAGAAATCATAAAGATCAGAGCAGAAATAAATGAAACAGAGACAAAGAAAAGATCAATGAAACTAAAAGGAACTTGTTTTTTTTTTAAAGATAAAAGAAGAAAATAAAAAGAATGAAATAATGCAATTTGTAGCAACATGGATGGACCTAGAGATTATCAGACTAAGTGAAGTAAGCAAGGAAGAGAAAGACAAATACCATATGACATTGCTTATATGTGGAATCTAAAATATGATACAAATGAACTTATTTACAAAACAGAAAGAGACTCACAGACATAGAAAATAACTTTATGGTTACCAAAGGGGAAAGGATGGGGATGTAAATTAGAAGTTTGGGTTAGCAGATACAAACTACTATATATAAAATAAACAGCAAGGACCTACAGTACAGCACAGAGAACTATCTTCAATATCTTGTAATAACCTATAATGGAAAAGAATCTGAAAAAGCATATATATATGTGTGTATATATATATAATATATATGTGTATATATATATCAAATATATATATATATCTGAATCACTTTGCTGTACACCTGCAACATTGTAAATCAAATATACTTGAATAAAAATTTTTTAAAAAGATGTTCTATTTTCCCACCCATTTGTTCTATCTCTCCCTGCTCCCAACTCTTATTATATGAGACGTTTACAACATCTTAACTTTCCTCCTCTCTTGTCTGTCTACCTCACTCCCAACTACATGAGACATCTAGAAAATTTTTACTTTCCTGTGTCCTTTCCACTGTATGAATTCTTAGGTTTTGCTGAACTAATTTAGTATTTTAGTTCTACATCATAATTAAAATTTCCATTGAATTCCCTTTTCAAAAATGACTTTGTTTTAACATGACATATTTAAAAGCATTTTTAGGCTTCCCTGGTGGCACAGTGGTTAAAAACCTGCCTGCCAACACAAGGGACACGGGTTCGAGCCCTGGTCTGGGAAGATCCTACATGCCACGGAGTAACTAAGCCCATGCACCACAACTACTGAGTCTGTGCCCTAGAGCCTGCAAGCCACAACTACTGAGCCCCTGTGTTACAATTACTGAAGCCCATGTGCCTAGAGCCCGTGCTCCACAACAAGGGAAGCCACTGCAATGAGAAGCCCGCACACCGCAATGAAGAGTAGCCTCTGCTCGCCGCAACTAGAGAAAGCCCACGTGCAGCAACAAAGACCCAACACAGCCAAAAATAATAAATTAAAAAAAAAGTGCTGTTCAAATTTTAATAAATAAATAAATAAAAATAAAAACATTTTTTCAGAAGGTCTAAGAGATAAAGCCATCAGACTTATCCATGTTCTCCGTTATTTCTTTCTCCCTCAGGGACACCCATTTTGAGGGCTCTGTTTTTCTCCATTTTTTAGTTTGAATAAAGCCCTTTCTAGAGTATTTCTCTCAGTTGGGGTATGTGATATGCTCTCTAAATTTTTGCATATATATAAGTATCTGTCTGGCTTGCTGGTGAATAATTTTGGGCTGGGTATAGGATTCTTGGATTGCAATACCTTTCTCCCATTATTCTCCCATAGCTTATCTGGGAAAACTAAGTCTCAGTTTATCATTAGATTTTCATCAGCAACATTGGTGACAGGAAAGGTGTGGACTCTCAGAGTCTAGATTTATTCCACTGCGTTCTTCTACTACCAGTGTTATATATATGAGAAGTCCAATATTAACATGAGTCTTCTTTTATCTAAATAACTTGCTATTTTATTTAAAGGTTTGATTTTTTTCCCTTTGTCCTAAGAGCTTGAAAATGATACCAGAGAATGCCTAGACGTCTCTTTTCCCACGAATCCTGCCTGAACTCATGAAGTCATTTAAAGCTGCAGGTTCAAGATTTCTTCACTTTAGGTAATTCTTTTCCTAGTACACGTTTAAGCAAATGTTTATGCGCCATGTGTTGTTTTTTCTCTTACTGGAAATGACTGTGATTTTCATGTTACGTATCCTGGCTCTATCATCCAACTCTTATTTTTTCCTTCATTCTACTTGGGGTAATCTGGACAATGCCTCTCCTCAAAGATGTCCACCTCTTAATCCCTGGAACCTGTGGATATGTTACCTCGCAGATATAATGAAGGATCTCAACATCAGGAGATTGTCCTGGATGTTCCTGGTGGGCCAAGGTAACCACAAGGGTCCTTTTATAGGGCTTTTCCTTTTTACATGGAAGCAGGATGTCAGAGCGGAGAGAGGATGCTCGGCCACTGACTTTGAAGAGAGAGCAAGGGACCATAAGCCAGGGAGTGCACGTGACTCTAGAATCTGGAAAAGGAAGGAAACCCACCCCCCAGAGCCTCCTGAAGAAAAGCAGCGCCAAAGACCTAGTGTAGGCTTGTGATGTCTGGAACCGCAAGATAATGAATCTGTTGTTTTAAGCCACTGGGTAAGTGGTAATTTGTTAGAGCAGCAATAGGAAATCAATACACCATCTTCTTATATTTTAAACTGTGGCTTGAGATATTTCTTGCATTGATTGTCCATGCCTGTAATTCAAGTATCACAACTATTAGCCTCTCTTTCAGTTCTCCTGCGAAAATATTTAGTTGAAAAACATGTGGTTTTTCGGTAACTCCAGAAACTATTCCTTGCACTCTCAAGTATCCTTACGTGTGCCTATTATTGTTTTATTCATTTTGTCATGTGCCTCCTTTGCTGTTGAGCATTCTGTCCTGACTGATATATTTCTCCTTCTAGTTGCTGGGCCCTGTGTGATGTTATTTTTCTTTGCCAGCTCTCTGGGAATTCCTCCGGTGGGGGGGGCATACATCTGTCTCCACCTGGTCCAACTGTGCAGAAGCAGACAGGCTGCCAATCTCTTAACCAAGACACCTGGAGGAAGCCTCCCTGCTTTCTGGTCTCTTTCTTCCCTCCCAGGCTCCAGGCCAAGGAGCGCCTGACCATTATTCCAGCTTCTTCTTGGTATCCTTAGGGACAGGAAGTCTCCACAGGCCCACTCCTTTCCACCTGAGATTCCTAACAGCCTGGCTGTGATCCTCAGCCTGGGCTTCCCGGTGCTGGTCTCCCGGTGCTGACCCAGTCCCAGGGGCTTAACCTCACCTTATGTCTTTCACGGAGCCCACGGCCTTACTTGGATTTGGTGTCCTGTCAGCACCAACAGCGATTTGGCTCAAATGGGGCAGAATGATTGAAATTGATGCTGGAAAAGAAGGTCGTTATCTTCCTGGAATCCCAGGGTCCTGGATATTTTTTAATCCTTTGGAATATTCTTCATATGCCCCGTTTTTCCATTAAATTTAACATATATCAGCACTAATTTTAAGTTTTTTAATGGTGTCATCTCTATTCAAAAATTTATCTTTGTATCTAGTGTTCTGGAGTATGTCTTCACCTGAAAAGGTTAATATATTTGCATATCTGGGAATGTCA
Organism: Grampus griseus; assembly: GCF_964374135.1. Classification (NCBI taxonomy): domain Eukaryota; kingdom Metazoa; phylum Chordata; class Mammalia; order Artiodactyla; family Delphinidae; genus Grampus; species Grampus griseus. The sequence goes on along the minus strand of NC_139007.1, from coordinate 6,462,685 downwards.
TTTTGGTGACTTTCCACACAAGCAACACCTTGATTCATTCTTTTTGACTCTTTATAAGCGAGATTTCTTCAGATGTAACTCTTTTGTCCTGGCCTGGGTTCATCCAGAGGGGAAAAATATTTCTCTGAATTTTTATTTTCTATCCCTTTAGTATAACACTTTTCAAACTGCATGTTTGCAAAATTACTATTATTTTTTTTACAGTTTTTTTTCTTTTTCTTTTGGCTGCACTGTGTGGCATGTGGGATCTTAGTTCCCCAACCAGGGATCGAACCTGTGCCCCCTGCAGTGGAAGCACAGATTCTTAACTGCTGGACTGCCAGGGAAGTCCCTGCAAAATTATTTTTACATGTAGCCAATTATTTTTAAAACCTGAGGCACGGTGATGCCTATTTCTAAGCTTAATTACTATTTTACTTATGTTTGGAACTTCTTCTTAATTTACATGTTTTAAATACCAGTGTCCACATGCATTCATCCTGTGTTCTTCTTTGGAAAATGCTGTCATTTGTAGGTTAGATCTATTATCCCTGATTTTCATCTTTTTGCAGATGTTTTAATATTAACATTTATACCTTTGGTGACCAGGATATAGTTGTCACTTTCATTGTCTACCTTGCTGATTCAGCATTTTGTCATGAGGTCTGCTTTGCTATGATTTTAGGTAAAATTAACAAGTATGAACTACCTACCATGTGCTAGGAATAGATGCAGTGACATTATTTTATTGCAGACATTTAGCATGCTGTGATATGTAACTCCAGGGGCACCGTTTACATTATATTCCCCAGGGTTGTAAATGGGATGTTTCTGACTAGCCTAGAATGTACCATTAACCTCATTTTACATATGAAGAAACTTTTGCTCAGAGAGGGTGAGTGATTTTCTCATGATCACATAGTGTATAAATAACCAAAGCAGTTTTAATCCCAGATCCTCAGACTCCAAATCTCACACTCTCTCCACTCCATCACATAGCAGCTTCCCATAATAACGAGCTCTTGTCTGCTTCCAACAGTGATTTTATTTGGTCTATTGCAGATTTCATTTTGTTTTGTATTTTATTCTGGACTGTCCTTCTTTAATAGATGTCCTGTCCTTTTTTATCTCTTTGAGAATAGATTTTATCTCTTTTTTAAAATCTTCTTGCAGCAAATCTAATTTGGGGTTATGTTTATCTCGGAGCTCTCACAGTTTTGTTCCATTTTAGTGCTACAAAATTTTTCAGTGATCCCAGATTAGTTTTCTTCTGTTTACTCACCCTATCTTGAATTTAACCTGTGGGGCTTTGTGTTTCTGCTGAAAATGATCTATGTGTGAACTATTTCATAAACAAACAAACAAACAGAAACCTCATGAAATAGAGTCTGGAGACCAGCAGGGGGTGCTCTCACACCCTGTGAAGATGGCAGAGCCCAAAAGGAAGGAGAAAGACTCCTCTTCTTTCCTGGCAAGGACTCAGCCAGTGAAAAGCCGTAGACTCTTCGTTTATTCCAGCCCTCTCACCTTCCTTTCCCTCTATAAAGGTCTTCTTTTTCCCTTGCCATAAGGGGACTTGCAAGTGGCTCACCATGGTTGCAGACCCTGAATTGCAATTCTTGCTGATCCCAAATAAACCCACCTTTGCTGGAGAAATATCTGTCAGTTTATTTGTTTTATATATATATATACATATACATATGAATTGAGGTGTAGCTATCTATAGTTTTTGCTTGTTTGCTTGCTTATTTGCCTTTGAGAAATACACACCGGCATAACATGGCAAATCTGTGAGCTTATATTAACAGTCCAATGTGTCTGAAAGGGATATCTCCTCCTTGAAGAAACAATACTGTATTCTTTTTGTTGCCTATCCCTCAAATTGCCCAACTTCTCGTAAGGTACGGCCAGTTTCCCACATCACAATTAGCATCCTGTGATTTCCAACAAGTTCTTTCTATTTTTATTGTTATTACTTTAATTCTACATTCTAAAACTCCTCTTCAAAATACGGGGATTAACTTATTTTGGAAACTAGATTCTCTCAGTAGATGTTCTCAAGTTACCATGAATAGAAACTGCTCAGAACCTGCAAAATATCCACTTACCTGACATCTCTTCAAAGCAGATATGGGTTTATTTTATTAGATTTCCTGCTTGTCTGATAACACTTGAGGAATATTCCATTTTTTCATTAAAACTACGCTGTTTTGAAGTGTTTAGCTTGGAGCTAAAAAGAAACTAAATTAATCAGGGTTGCATGTTCCTGTCCAGTGACTTATGTGAAATGAGATTAATGACCTGGTCTTCGTTCTTGCTATGTAAATAAACTCCACATGTGAAAATTCACTTTGGCTGAATATATAAAGAAAAGAAAATATTTATCTACTGTTCCCAATCATGGTTGGTTTACAACGTAGCTTAGGCCCCAGTTTCTGCTGTCAAACCATTCTGATAAAAATAGTTCCGAATAGTTCAAAATGACATCTTTCCTGTTTGCATTTATAATCTCTTAGGTATACTTCAACGATGAATAAAGGGATCAAACCTTCAGAGTGAGCAATTTTCAACAAAGTAATTCAAAGGTTATCAAGCCCTTTTCAGTTATGTTTGTACTTATAAACAACATTCCAAAAATTCATTTAAATAAGTTTTTAACCAAGATCCAATTTTGGTATTTAGATTCCTCTCTCCTTCCTTCCAGAAAGATTATATAAGCAGTGAAATACAGGTTCACCAAATCTACTAAGCTCCACTACCTGCTAAGAACAAAAAGCAGATCACCTAGTTGGGCAGGCATGACAGGCATGTGATGTGATGAAGAGCAAGGGAAAAATAGCGAGAAAGGTCTGAGGAGCTGAGTAATGAAGAGTGACAAACCTCTGAATGGGAAGGAAGTGATTGATAGCCTGTTCATTAATAACAATGTCTAGAGAGGCTCTCCTGCCTCAACCCCAGGGGAGCTTGCCTTGCGAGTCACTGCATTAGGCCCAAGCAAATGGCCCCATTGAAATTGATGTGCACAATATCACAGACATCAAGTGTCAGCAAGTTATTAAGAAACCTCTGGCACTTAAATACACTGAAGAGGGCAACTTAGATGGGACGGCAAGTCTACACAAAACTGAGGAATCCTTAAACACGGAATTAATGCGGAAGAAGGTCTGTTAGAGGAAGTTTGACCTTATAATTTATAAGGAGCTAAAAATTACCTTCCTTACAGGAGTGGGTTTTCCTATACAAAATTCCAGGATGTGCAGCTTCCTTAAATTATGCCCTTTCTTTAACAGTATTGGCCGTTGTTCATCACACTTTGGGGATGAATTGAAAAAGAGGAATGAAAATTTGTGAATAGGAAATGGAAGTGAAGCAAAGGGCAGAGAGGAAAAAAGATTTCTCAGAGAAAGTCTTGGCAAAAGAAAGGAAACTGGAGGTCCTATTAGGACTGAGTTGAGATTTAACAGCACTGGTAGGTCATCATACTGGAGATAGCTAAGATACATACCTATGTGGTTTGGAGAGGACCCTTGAGAAATAACTCTCAAAATATCCCAAACATCTAAAAAGTTACCCCAGTCATCTGCGGCTTGTCCATTGCCCAGAGGTACCATACATGTGACCACTAGAACAAGCCCTCTCCACCCCCTAAAGATGTCAGTAAATGAAGAAAAATCAGTGCCTGTAACAGAAATCTCACAGGCCCTTTTAGCCCTTGACCACTTGCTTTTGCTTTCAAATCACTGTTTCCAGTTTCTGAGCTCATTAAGATTTGGTCAACCATTTTCAGTTTTTGCAACATCTTTATTTCTCTTGACCAGAGTTACAGCCTGAAATCTCCCCTCTTCCTGGTCAGCTGGAAGTCACTGCATTTCCGCATCTCTGCATCTTCGATACTGAGTCTGGGGACAGGAGAAGTGAATTCACAGCTGAGACATCTAATCAGAAAGGCGTTGCAGATTTGGATATAGCACTAGACACAGAAAAAGTCTCTCTCAGGATGCATCTTCTCTCAAATTTGGATTCCAACTTTTCTTAGATCCAAATTTTTTTTAAAAAGATGAGAAACATATGAGTTGTAGGGTTTTCTCTGCCTCCCAAATGCCCAAAGCCCTATATTAAACTCTCAGGACCATAGAGTGATACTCTTGGGGGAAACCATTGCTCTTGTCCTCCAAATCTGCATCATCAGTCCGGTCTATAAGAAGCTAGAAACAATATCTTTGCTGCCTTTGTAAAAAGCACTGATTCTTCCTGCCCTTGGATCACTCCTCTTAGCTGGGTTCTTCCGAGGGGGATTTCTTCCACTAACCTCCTGTGTAAAATTGATGGCAGGACTTCACTGGTGGCACAGCAGTTAAGAATCCACCTGCCAATGCAGGGGACATGGGCTCAATCCCTGGTCTGGGAAGATCTCACATGCCACAGAGCAACTAAGCCCGTGCACCACAACTACTGAGCCTGCGCTCTAGAGGCTGTGAGCGACAATTACTGAGCCCGCGTGCCACAACTACTGAGCCTGCGTGCCACAACTTCTGAGCCCACATGTCACAACTACTGAAGCCCGCGCGCCTAGACCCTGTGCTCTGCAACAAGAGAAGCCACCGCAATGAGAAGCCTGCGCATCACAACTAGAGAAAGCCTGCGCGCAGCAACAAAGACCCAACGCAGCCAGAAAGAAACAAAACAAAACAAAAACCTGGTGGCAGGAGAACCTCAGACTTTTCTTATAGACTCGATAGTTACTATAGAATTAGAAAACCCTGGGTGAGTTTGCTCTGTTCCACTTCTCCCACTTCATTCCTTACCATCGCTTTCTTTCCTTTCCTTGAAAACGTCATTCCTCCCTGGTCTTTGTACTTGCAAACCCTTTTGCTTGAAATGCTCTCTCTCCAGTTCTTCTCACATCTAGGTCCCTCCCATCAGGTAGGATTCAAAGAGGCTTCTCTAACCAGCCTATCGAAAGTAGCATCCCTTCACCCAGCAGGTGTTCTCTCTACCACTATACTGATTTATTGTCTTCAGAGCAGTTATCACAGTTATTAGGTGAGCTTGATTATTTTTTGTTTCTTCCCGCTAAATTGTAAGCTTCATGAGAGTAGGGCCCCAGTCGATCCTGTTTACGGCTGCATCTCCAGCACCTGTCACAATGCCTAGCACATAGTAAGTGCTCAGTGAATATTTTTGAATGAATAAATGAATAAGTGAACAAATGGAAACACCTTATACAGGGCAAGGCATTACGCCTCCAGGGACCCAAATGACTCTGACAGTCCAGCGGCCCTTTGGTGAACACAAGTTTGAATCTTTGGTGCGATGCCTGCATATCATGCCCCATAAATGATAAGTAGAAAGGGAAATCAGCAGCTGGCATGCTGATTGAAAGGCACCTGTAACTGTCCAGGTTTCTGCAGGAACCTGATGAGAATGGTTTACTAAAGGGACTCTTTACAAAGTGGGGGCAGAAGAGAAGGGAAGAAACAAGGGGTGGAGGTTTATCAGGCTTGGGGACTGATAAACACGTGAAGCATTACCACCTTTAGACATGAAGACACAGAGGAAGATGCAGCCAGTGGGCAGTGACCTGGCAAGGAGGTTGGCTGTGGGACGGTTCCTTACCTTCTTCTACTGCCCTTGGGTCACCTGCTGGTACCTCTCCTGGTGAGCCCAGGCTGGACCAGGGCAGCAGGGGAATCTGCGGAGGCGTAAAGCAAGGTGAGGTGGATCTGGAGGAAATAAGAGAGGTCTAGCACAGCACCACTTACTCAAATTACCAGTGAAAGCCAGGAAGTCTCAGATGACCGGTATCTGGCAAAAGCTAGAGAAGCGAAGTATCCTGATTAAAAGCCTGGGCACTGGAGCTGGACAACCGGGGCTGAATGCTGGTTCCTTCACATACTAGTTGTGTAATTGGATGTAGCAATGGCCTTACAGGTAAAATGGGATCAGAGAGATTTGTCATGAGGATTAAATAACTTAAATAAGCTAATGTGTAAAATGCTCAGAAGAATGACTGACATTCAGTAAGTGTTGGGTTTTATGATAAGCTTCCTCTTTATTTCAGTGTCCTGATATGATATAGACACTAAGCTCTCAGAACTAGCCTAAAATGATCTAAAATATTGGTTGGCTGGGTCAGTGACTACAGTTATAGGACTTTAAGCTGAACATATCCTAAGTCTTTGATTCTGAGGTCCTGGTTTGAGGTTTCTTTTTTCTTATTAATGTCCTTGCTGGCTGCAAGACCACCTGTAATTATCATTAATGGATTGGGCTGCATCTTTTCAGAATCGAAGCTCAGTTCTTGTCGTTAACTTTCTAATGCCCTGCAAATTTTGCTTGAGGCCCAACAGAATGGACATCTGTCATGGGACAAATCCAAGCAAGTCCAGTGTCTTGAGGAGAGAATATTTTTTTTTTTTTTTTTTGCGGTACGTGGGCCTCTCACTGCTGTGGCCTCTCCCATTGCGGAGCACAGGCTCCGGATGCGCAGGCTCAGCGGCCATGGCTCACGGGCCCAGCCGCTCCGCGGCATGTGGGATCTTCCCGGACCGGGGCACGAACCCGCGTCCCCTGCATCGGCAGGCGGACTCCCAACCACTGCGCCACCAGGGAAGCCCTGTTTTGCCTTTTTAGTTGACATAAGTGTTTAGAGGGTTTTCCTGAATTCACTTCCAACATCAGTCTCCTGAACTCCAATGTCTTAAACTTCCCTATCCTCTAAGTTTGGGTTTTTCAGGAATCTATTGAGGGACTAGAGTATTGTACTTTCACTGGATAAACCCAAGAAACCACCCGGCATAAATTGATGGCAATAGGTAGAATGGTCAACAAGTACTATAACCACCAAGGCCAAGAAACATGTGTGTTCACCTGGGTGAGGAAAGAGGATTAAACAAGCCTTGAAGTCAGAGAATGAAAGGAAGAACCAAAATAAATTAATGACCTACAAATGGAATTAATTCTATCAATATTTAAAACACCTGAACTTCCAAACAAGGACCAAATGTTGATTTAGTCAAGGTATCAAATATAAAGTGGGTAAATTGAGAAATTTTAGGAAACCAAAAAATGTGAAATACAAATGAAACTTTGGTGTAAACATGCTCAGTATTTATTATATCTACAGAGCTGACAGTGTGCGTGGCACTTTTTTTTTTTTTGACACACAAATACATTTCCTGCCCCCAATACAAAAGACCATAGCTCAATAAATACAAAAGTACCTGTTACTCCACTTGCAATTTGTGTATAATACATATTTTAAGATGTCAGCCTACAGTTTGACTCAATTTTTTTTGGTAAAATTCACAATTACGCAAACAGTAAGTACTTTTAATTCTGTATAATTACAGTGAAAAAACTACTTCCAGAAAAATACAAAATTCTTTTTTATTATATAGGACACATGTTTTTACTTTAGATTGAAAATGTAAGACCATGGTTCCTTAATAAAAATAACAGGTTCCAATTTGAAAAGTTATTCTGTTGTCTAGAGGTAAGAGTTTCCCATTTAATGAGCTGTGTGACAGTCAAGTTTTAATACTTTTCCGAAAGCTTCGAAAAGCTACTCTCCTATAATCTAAGACAAAGTCTTATTTTGATATATTCTGAACAAAAAGGAGGATAGAGATTAAAAGCTTAGTATCACATCGTTTTCTCTATACCCAAGTTTTACCATTTGCCGATCAGCTGCTGTCTGATTTTGACAACAATTTAGAGAAAACTACATTTTTCCTTATGTCTCTTTTCATCATAAGGCTCTTATCTGCTTTTCTGAGTCATTAGCATTTTTCATTTTCCATTGGGGTTTTATTTTCTATTGTGTATTAGTACATGCACACACATCCACCCTTTCCTCTAGAATAGACTCATTTGCCGGCTGGTAGCTTCAGCTGGGCTTTAGAGTGGTGACTTAGGACAGAGTTTATTGTTATCTAATTACTCAGCTGCAGATAAAAGTGTAAATTTGGGTAGTCTTGCTTGGCCTTACTATACTTTGCCTATAAAGAAAGAATTCATTAATTTTCCTCTTTGAACACAGGGTCTGGTCATTTCCAGCAGGGGCAATTCTTTTTAATGTGTGTAGTTTGCTAAAAAAAATGCAAGTGTAGGCCAGTTTAATGTATCTTTTATTCTAATTGCTAAACATGGGTGCATCCAAAGTGGTGAGCCTCTATAAAATTAGTCAGAAAGAGTCTGAGCCTAGAGGTGTTACTAGAGAGTGGGAAAAGCAAGCTGACATTTATATCACCTTTTGAGGGGTTAGGGGTTTAAGATTTGAGTTGGTAGTTAGTGCATGCCCGCATCATGCTGCCACCAAAACAAAGAAGCAAAAACAGAAGCACTGCCACCTATTTGGAGTTAGCAGTCAGCACAGAGAAAGAAAGGTGAGTGGCTTTGGGCGTAGAAAACCAATCTGTTCTGGGCAACATTTTCCAAAGTGTGCTTGCTTTTCAGTTAATTGGGGTTCAGAGGGAAAGATGATTTCACATCAATATAATGACCTTGGGACCTGGGCAACTTGCTTGACTTCTCTAAGCCTCAATTTCCTGATCTCTAACTGGAGGTAATCATCACCTGTGGCACTGGATTGTTCTGAGAACCATGTAAGACCATTTAAGAGCTCAGCATGGGCCTCACACAGTGTTAGCTGGATCAATGGGAGGAATTTCAGGACCCTTTGTATTCCCACGTGTACTGTGATCTTTCAGTAGAGTAGTGTAAAATTTTCAACCTTTCTTGACTGCAGTTGACAACAGCTTCACTTCTTTTTCTTTTTTTTAACTTTTTATTTTATACTGGAGTATAGTCGATTAACAATGTTGTATTTGTTTCAGGTGAAGAGCAAAGTGATTCAGGTATACATATACATGTATCTATTCTTTTTCAAATTCTTTTCCCATTTAGGTTGTTACAGAATACTGGGCAGAGTTCCCTGTGCTGTACAGCAGATCCTTGTTGGTCATCCATTTTAAATACAGTAGTGGGTACATGTCAATCCCAAACTCCCAATCTGTCCCTTCTCCGCACCCTTCCCCCCGGTAACCGTAAGTCTGTAGCACCACTTATTTTTCATTCTGTAGCCGTGGGATTATCCTTCTGAGGAAGCATCTGTAGAAGACCTCTCAAGGGACAGTGTTTCATGTAATTTTGAGAGAGCAGCTAAGATGGCGGAGTAGAAAGACGCTGAGCTCACCTCCTCTCATGAACACACCAAAATCACCACTATTTGCAGAAAACCATCAATGAAAAAAACTGGAACCTACCAGAAAAGGTCTTCTACGACTAAAGACGTAAAAAAAGGAGCCAACATGAGACAGGTAGGAGGAGCAGACTCACAATATAATCAAATCCCAAATCCCCCAGTGGGCAACCCACTAACTGGAGAATAATTATATTGCAAAGGTTCTCTGATAGGAGTGAGAATTCTGAGCCCCATGTGAGGCTCCCCACCCTGGGGGTCTGGCACTGGGAAGAAAAGACCCCAGAACATCTGGTTTTGAAGGCCAGCAGAGCTTAATTGCAGGAGCCCCACAGGACTGGGGGAAATAGACTTCGCTCTTAAAGGGCACATACAAAAATCTCATGCACACCAAGACCCAGGGCAAAAGCAGTAATTTGATAGGAGCCTGGACCAGACCTACTTGCTCGTCTTAGAGAGTCTCCTGGAGAAGTGGGGGCAGCTGTGGCTCACCCTTGGGACACAGACACTGGTGACAGCAAGATTTGGGAACATTCAAACACATGAACACTGCTGCTGGTGGCTGCCATCTTGGCTCATTAATGCCAAGACCTGGCCTCACCCAAAAGTCTGAAACTCCACGGCTGGGATGCCTCAGGCCAACAACTAACTGGATGGGACACATTTCAACCCATCAGCAGATAAGCTGCCTAAAGACTTCATGAGTCCACAGCCAACTCTAGACACATCCCTACACATGGCCCTGCCCTCAGAGGAACAAGACCCAGCTTCATCCACCAGGGGCAGAAACCAAAAGCCAGAAAACTATGATCCCACATCCTGTGGACAGAGTCCACCAACAGCCAACCAGACCTTACCCTGGGACTAGCTAGGTCCAGGCCCTAGCACTAGCAGGCAAATGTAAGGTTTGGGACACTGCAGACCTCATACCTAATTGTGTCAGGAATCGACTCCTCCCACCAATGATCTGAAATGAGCTCTGGGATCCCTGGTCCCTGAACCTAGACTCCAGGAATGAGCTCTTCCTGTGAAGATCTAGCTTTGCCTGCCAGTGGGCAGGCAAGAACTCTGGAGTCTTTGGGACCCTGACTCCACCCACTAGTGAGCCAGTACTAGACCCAGGACCTCATAGGATTCTGCAACCAGCTGCCTTGTGATCAGGCCCCATTAAAAAGCAGCCAGCAGCATCTGCACAAGTTAGGCCCTGGCAACCAACCAGATTAGGGGCCAACCAAGCCTACCAAACCCTCTACATAGTCATCCCACCAAAATAGAAGGACCCACACAGCCCTCTTAGGGGGAACCCCTAGAGCATATAGCTTGGGTGACGATGGGGTGGGGGGGTACACTTCTGGGATGTATAGGATGCCTCCTACAGAGAGCCACTTCTCCAAGCTTGAGAAATGTAACTAACCTACCACATATATAAAAATACAGGTCTTCCCCAGTGGCACAGTGGTTAAGAATCCACCTGTCAATGCAGGGGACACAAGTTCGAGACCTGGTCCAGGAAGATCCCACATGTCATGGAGCAACTAAGTCTGTGCACCACAACTACTGAGCCTGCTCTCTAGAGCCCACGAGCCACATCTACTGAGGCCGCACACCACAACTACTGAAGCCCACATGCCTAGAGCCCACGCTCCGCAACAAGAGAAACCACCGCAGTGAGCAGCCCATGCACAGCAATGAAGAGGAGCCCCCACTCGCCACAACTAGGGAAAGCCCACATGCACCAATGAAGATCCAATGCAGCCAAAATAAACAAATAAAAATAAAGTGAAAAAAAATACAAATAGCAACTTAGACAAAATGAGGCAACAGAGCAATATGTTTCCACAAAGGAACAAGATAAAACCCCAGAAGAAGAACTAAGTGATGTGGAGAGAGGCAGTCTACCCAAGAAAGACTTCAGAGTAATGTTTGTAAAGATGATAAAAGAACTTGGGAGGAGAATGGATGCACAGAGTGAGAAGTTAGAAGTTTTTAGCAAAGAGTTAGAAAACATAAAGAACAAACAAACAGAAATGAAGAATATAATAGCTGAAACAAAAAATACACTATAAGGAATCAAAGTAGTCTAAACAATACAGAAAAAAGGATCAGTGAGCTGGAAGACAGAGTAGTTCATACTGCCACTTAACACAAAAAAAGTAAAAAGAGTAAAAAGAAATGAAGACAATTTAAGAAACCTCTGGGACAACATCAAACACATGGATAATTGCATTATAAGGGTCCCAGAAGGAGAAGAGAGAGAGAAAAGGCCTGAGAAAATACTTAAACAGATAATAGCTGAAAATTTCTCAAATCTGGGAAAGGAAACAGTCACCCAAGTTCAAGAAGCACAGGGTCCCAAACAGGATTAACCTAAAGAGGAACACAACAAGACACATTATAATCAAAATGACAAATTAAAGATAAAGAGAGAACACTAGAAGCAGCAGGGAAAAGCAACAAATAACATACAAGGGAATTCCATAAGGCTATCAGCTTCTTTTTCAGCAGAAACTCTGTAGGCCAGAAGGGAGTGGCATGATATATTTAAAGTGAAGCAAAGGGAAAACCTGCAAACAAGAATACTCTACCCAGCAAGGCTTTCTTTCAGATTTGATAGAGAAATCAAAAGCTTTACAGACAAGTAAAAGCTTAAAGAATTGAGCACCACCAAACCAGATTTACAACACAGGATAAAGGAACTGTTCTAGGCAAAAAAGAAAAGGCCACATTTAGGTGAAATAGAGAAGACCACAACTAGAAACAAGAAAATTATGAAATGAAAAATCACCAGCAAAGGCAAACATACAGAAAGGTAGGAAATCATCCACACACAAAGATAAGAGGGAGGCTAAAATACAAAAGTAGTAAAATCATCTGTATCCACAATAAGCAGTTAAGGGATATACAAGATAATTAGATGCAAAATATGATATCATAAACAGTAATCATGAGGGGAGGAGGGTACAGATGCAGGGTATTTAAAATGCACATGAAATTAAGAGATTAGCACCTTAAAGCAGCCATGTGTATATATAGAATGTTATACAAAAACCTCATGATAACCACAAACGAAAAAATCTAAAAGAGATAAACACACAAAAAAGAAAAAGAATCCAAACATAACACTACAGATATTCATCAAATCACAGAGAAGAGAACAAAAGAACAAGGGGGGAAAAGGACAAAAAACAAATAACAAAATGGCAATAAGAGCACACACCTATAATTACCTTAAATGTAAATGGCTTAAATGTACCAGCCAAAAGACACAGAGTGACTGAATGGATAAAAAAACAAGACCTGTATACACGTTGCCTACAAGAAACTCACTTCAGATCTAGAGAAACATACAGACTGAAAGTGAGGGGATGGAAAAATGTATTCCATGCAAATGGAAATCAAAAAAGCTGGAGTAACAATACGTATATCAGAAGAAATAGACTTTAAAATAAAGACTGTTACAAGGGACAAAGAAGGACACTACATAATGATCAAGGGATCAATCCAAGAAGAAGATATAAAAATTGTAAATATATATGCACCTAGCATAGGAGTGTCTCGATATATAAGGCAAATATTAACCTATATAAAAGGAGAAATCAACAGTAACACAGTAATAGTGGGGGACTTTAACACCACGCTTACATCAAATGACAGACAATCCAGACAGAAAATCAATAAGAAAACACAGGTCTTAAGTGACACATTAGACCAAGTGGACTTAACTGATATTTACAGAGCATTCCATGCAAAAGCAGCAGAATACACATTATTTTAAAGTGCACATGGAACATTCTCCAGGACTGATCACATGCTGGGCCACAAAGCGAGCCTTAGAAAATTTAAGAAAACTGAAATCATACTAAGAATCTTTAATGAAAATTATGCCATGAGAGTAGAAATTAACTACAAGAAATTACTGTGAAAAACACAAATATGGGAGGAGCTTCAAGATGACGGAAGAGTAAGAAGTGGAGATCACCTTCCTCTCCACAAATACATCAGAAATACACCTACATGTGGAATAACTCCTACAGAACACTGACTGAACGCTGGAAGAAGACCTCAGACCTTCCAAAAGGCAAGAAACTCCCCACGTACCTGGGTAGGGCAAAAGAAAAAAGAATAAACAGAGACAAAATAATACAGACAGGACCTGCACCAGTGGGAGGGAGCCGTGAAGGAGGAAAGGTTTCTACACACTAGGAGCCCCTTCATGGGCGGAGGCTGCAGGTGGCGGAGGGGGAAGCTTCAGAGCCATGGAGGAGAGCGCAGCCACAGGGGTGCAGAGGGCAAAGTGGAGAGATTCCCACACAGAGGATCGGTGCCAACTGGCACTCACCAGCCCGAGAGGCTTGTCTGCTCACCCACCGGGGTGGGCGGGGCTGGGAGCTGAGGCTTGGGCTTCAGTCGGAGCGCAGGGAGAGGACTGGGGTTGGTGGCGTGAACACAGCCTGCAGGGGGTTAGTGCACCACGGCAAGCTGGGAGAGAGTCCGGGGAAAAGTCTGGACCTGCTGAAGAGGCAAGAGACTTTTTCTTCCCTCTTTGTTTCCTGGTGCGTGAGGAGAGGGGATTAAGAGCGCCACTTAAAGGAGCTCCAGAGATGGGCATGAGCCGCGGCTAAAAGCGCGGACCCCAGAGACGGGCATGAGACGCTAAGGCTGCTGCTGCTGCCACCAAGAAGCCTGTGTGCAAGCACAGGTCACTGTCCAAACCTCCCCTCCCGGGGGCCTGTGCAGCCCTCCACTGCCAGGGTCCTGTGATCCAGGGACAACCTCCCCGGGAGGACGCACAGCGCGCCTCAGGCTGTTGCATTGTCACGCCGGCCTCTGCCACCGCAGGCTCACCCTGCACTCCATACCCTTCCCTCAACCAGCCTGAGTGAGCCAGAGCCCCCGAATCAGCTGCTCCTTTAACCCCGTCCTGTCTGGGTGAAGAACAGATGCCCTCAGGCGACCTACATGCAGAAGTGGGGCCAAATCCAAAGCGGAAACCCAGGAGCTGTGCCAACAAAGAAGAGAAAGGGAAATCTCTCCCAGCAGCCTCAGGAGCAGAGAATTAAATCTCCACAATCAACTTGATGTACCTGCACCTGTGGAATACCTGAATAGACAACGAATCATCCCAAATTGAGGAGGTGGACTTTGGGAGCAATGGTATATATATTTTTCTCCCTTTTTCTCTTTTTGTGAGTGTGTATGTGTATGCTTCTCTGTGTGATTTTTGTCTGTATAGCTTTGCTTTTACGATTTGTCCTAGAGTTTGGTCTGTCCATTTTTTTTTTTTTTGAAGTATAGTTTTTAGTGCTTGTTATCATTGGTGGATTTGTTTTTTGCTTTGGTTGCCTCTCTTCTTACCTTTATTTTATTTTATCTCTTTCTTTCTTTCTTTCCCTTTCTTTCTTTCTTTCTTTCTTTCTTTCTTTCTTTCTTTCTTTCTTTCTTTCTTTCTTTCTTTCTTTCTTTCTTTCTTTCTTTCTTTCTTTCTTTCTTTCTTTCTCTCTCCCTTATATTCTGAGCTATGTGGATGACAGGCTCTTGGTGCCTGAGCCAGGCATCAGGGATGTTCTTCTGAGGTGGGAGAGACAAGTTTAGTACACTCGTCCACAAGAGACCTCCCAGCTCCATGTAATATCAAATGGTAAAAATCTCCCAGAGATCTCCATCTCAATGCCAAGACCCAGCTCCACTCAATGACCAGCAAGCTACAATGCTAGACACCCTAAGCCAGACAACTAGCAAGACAGGAACACACCCCACCCATTAGCAGAGAGGCTGCCTAAAATCATAATAAGGCCACAGACACTCCAAAACACACCACCAGATGTGGACCTACCCACCAGAAAGACAAGATCCAGCCTCATCCACCAGAACACAGGCACTAGTCCCCTCCACCAGGAAGCCTACACAACCCACTGAAACAACCTTAGTCACTGGGGACAGACACCAACAACAACAGGAACTACGAACATGCAGCCTGTGAAAAGGAGAATCCAAACACAGTAAGTTAAGCAAAATGAGAAGCCAGAGAAACAGACAGCAGATGAAGGAGCAAGGTAAAAACCCACCAGACCTAACAAATGAAAAGGAAATAGGCAGTCTACCTGAAAAAGAATTCAGAATAATGACAGTAAAGAGGATCCATAATCTTGGAAATAGAATAGACAAAATGCAAGAAACATTTAACAAGGACCTAGAAGAACTAAAGATGAAACAAGCAACAATGAACAACACAACAAATGAAATTAAAAATTCTCTAGAAGGGATCAATAGCAGAATAACTGAGACAGAAGAATGGATAAGTGACCTGGAAGATAAAATAGTAGAAATAACTACTGCAGAGAAGAATAAAGAAAAAGAATGAAAAGAATTGAGGACAGTCTCAGAGACCTCTGGGAAAACATTAAATGCACAACATTCAAATGATAGAGGTCTCAGAAGAAGAAGAGAAAAAGAAAGGGACTGAGAAAATATTTGAAGAGATTATAGTTGAAAACTTCCCTAATATGGGAAAGGAAATAGTTAATCAAGTCCAGGAAGCACAGAGAGTCCCATACAGGATAAATCCAAGGAGAAACACAACAAGACGCATATTAATCAAACTATCAAAAATTAAATACAAAGAAAAATATTAAAAGCAGCAAGGGAAAAACAAGAAATAACATACAAGGGAATCCCCATAAGGTTAACAGCTAATCTTTCAGCAGAAACTCTGCAAGCCAGAAGGGAGTGACGGGACATACTTAAAGTGATGAAGGGGAAAAACCTACAACCAAGATTACTCTACCCAGCAAGGCCCTCATTCAGATTTGATGGAGAAATTAAAAATTTACAGAGAAGCAAAAGCTAAGAGAATTCAGCACCACCAAACCAGCTTTAAAAGAAATGCTAAAGGAAGTTCTCTAGGCAAGAAACACAAGAGAAGGAAAAGACCTACAATAACGAACCCAAAACAATTAAGAAAATGGTAATAGGAACATACATATTGATAATTACCTTAAATGTAAATGGATTAAATGCTCCAACCAAAAGACATAGACTGGCTGAAGGGATACAAAAACAAGACCTGGGTATATGCTATCTACAACAGACCCACTTCAGACCTAGACACACATACAGAGTGAAAGTGAGGGGATGGAAAAATATATTCCATGCAAATGGGAATCAAAATAAAACTGGAGTAGCAATACTCATATGAGATAAATTAGACTTTTAAATAAAGAATGTTAGAAGAGTCAAGGAAGGACTCTACATAGTGATCAAGGGATCAATCCAAGAAGAATATATAACAATTATAAATATATATGCACCCAACATCGGAGCACCACAATACATAAAACAAATGCTAACAGCTATAAAAGAGGAAATCGACAGTAACACAAAAATAGTGGGGGACTTTAACACCATACTTACACCAATGGACAGATATCCAGAGAGAAAATTAATAAAGAAACATAGGCTTTAAATGACACAATAGACCAGCTAGATTTAATTGATATTTATAGGACATTCCATCTGGAAAAAGCAGATTACACTTTCTTCTCACATGCACATGGAACATTCTCCAGGATAGATCACATCTTGGGTCACAAATCAAGGCTTGGTAAATTTAAGGAAATAGAAATCATATCAAGTATCTTTTCCAACCACAATGCTGAGATTAGAAATCAATTACAGGGAAAGAAATGTAAAAATCACAAACACATGGAGACTAAACAATACGGTCCTAAGTAATCAAGATATCACTGAGGAAATCACGGAGGAAAGCAAAAATTACCTAGAGACAAATGATAATGAAAACATGACGACCCAAAACCTATGGGATGCAGCAAAATCAGTTCTAAGAGGGAAGTTTATAGCAATACAATCCTACCTTAAGAAATAAGAAATCATCTCAAATAAACAACCTAAACTTATACCTAAAGCAATTAGAGAAAGAAGAACAAAAAAACCCCAAATTTAGCAGAAGGAAAGAAATCATAAAGATCAGATCAGAAGCAGCTCATGCAGCTCAATATCAAAACAACAAACAACCCCATACAAAAAATGGTCAGGAGACCTAAAAAGACATTTCTCCAAAGAAGATATACAGATTGCCAACAAACACATGAAAGAATGCTCAACATCATTAATCATTAGAGAAATGCAAATCAAAACTACAATGAGGGCTTCCCTGGTGGTGCAGTGATTGAGAGTCCACCTGCCGATGCAGGGGACATGGATTCGTGCCCGGTTTGGGAAGATACCACATGCCACGGAGCAGCTAGGCCCGTGAGCCATGGCCGCTGAGCCTGCGCATCTGGAGTCTGTGCTCCACAATGGGAGAGGCCACAACAGTGAGAGACCCGCATACCGCCAAAAAAAAAAAAAAAAAACTACAATGAGATATCATCTAACACTGGTTAGAATGGCCATCATCAAAAAATCTATAAACAATAAATGCTGGAGAGGGTGTGGAGAAAAGGGAACCTTCCTGCACTCTTGGTGGGAATGTAAATTGATACAGCCACTATGGAGAACACTATGGAGGTTACTTAAAAATCCAAAAATAGAACTACCATATGACCCAGCAATCCCACTACTGGGTATATACCCTGAGAAAACCATATCAAAAAGAGTCATGTACCACAATGTTCACTGCAGCACTATTTACAATAGCCAGGACATGGAAGCAACCTAAATGTCCATCGACAGAAGAATGGATAAAGAAAATGTGGCACATATATACAATGGAATATTACTCAGCTATAAAAAGAAACAAAATTGAATTATTTGTAGTGAGGTGGTTGGACCTAGAGTCTGTCATACAGAGTGAAGTAAGTCTGAAAGAGAAAAACAAATACTGTATGCTAACACATATATATGGAATCTAAAAAAAAATTGGTCAGGAAAAACCTAGGGGCAAGATGGGAATAAAGGTGCAGATCTAGTAGAAAATGGATTTGAGGATATGGGGAGGGGGAAGGGCAAGCTGGGACAAAGTGAGAGACTGGCATGGACATATACACTACCAAATGTAAAATAGCTAGTGGGAAGCAGCCACATAGCACAGGGAGGTCATCTCAGTGCTTTGTGACCACCTAGAGGGGTGGGATAGGGAGGGTTGGAGGGAGAGAGACACAAGAAGGAAAAGATATAGGGACGTATGTGTATGTATAACTGATTCACTTTGTTATAAAGCAGAAACTAACACACTATTGTAAAGCAAGTATACTCCAATAAAGATGTTTAAAAAAAGGAAAGAAATGAAAAAGAAATGAAGCAAAGGATAGCAAATATCAATAAAACTAAAACCTGGTTCTTGGAGAAGATAAACAAAATTGATAAACCATTAGCCAGACTCATCAAGAAAATAAAGGAGAAGACTCAAATCAATAGAATTAGAAATGAAAAAGGAGCAGTAAAAACTGAAACCACAGAAATACAAAGGATCATGAGAGATTACTACAAGCGACTATATGCCAATAAAGTGGACAACCTGGAAGAAATGGACAAATTCTTAGAAATGCACAACCTTCCAAGGCTGAACCAGGAAGAAATAGAAAATATGAACAGATCAATCACAAGCACTGAAATTGAGACTGTGTTTAAAAATCTTCCAACAAACAAAAGCCCAGGACCAGATGGCTTCACAGGCAAATTCTTTCAAACATTTAGAGAAGAGCTAACACCTATCCTTATCAAACTCTTCCAAAATATAGCAGAGGGAGGGACACTCCCAAACTCATTCTACGAGGCCACCATCACCCTGATACCAAAAACAGACAAAGATGTCACAAAGAAAGAAAACTACAGGCCAATGTCACTGATGAACATAGATACAAAATTCCTCAACAAAATAATAGCAAACAGAATCCAACAGCACATTAAAAGGATCATACACCATGATCAAGTGGGGTTTATCCCAGGAATGCAAGGATTCTTCAATATATGCAAATCAATCAATGTGATACACCATATTAACAAACTGAAGGAGAAAAAATATATGATCATCTCAATACATACAGAAAAAGCTTTTGACAAAATTAAACACTCCTTTAGAATAAAAACCCTCCAGAAAGTAGGCATAGAGGGAACTTACCTCAACATAATAAAAGCCATATATGAAAAACCCACAGCCAATATCATTCTCAATGGTGAAACACTGAAACCATATCCACTAGGATCAGGAACAAGACAAGGTTGCCCACTCTCACCACTCTTATTCAACATAGTCTTGGAAGCTTTATCCACTGCAATCAGAGAACAAAAAGAAATAAAAGGAATCCAAATCAGAAAAGAAGAAGTAAAGCTGTCACTGTTTGCAGGTGACATGATACTATACATAGAGAATCCTAAAGATGCTACCAGAAAACTACTAGAGGTAATCAATGAACTTGGTAAAGTAGCAGGATACAAAGTTAATGCACAGAAATCTCTTGCATTCCTATACACTAATGATGAGAAATATGAAAGAGAAATTAGGGAAACACTCCCATTTACCACTGCAACAAAAAGAATATAATACCTAGGAATAAACCTACCTAAGGAGACAAAAGACCTGTATGTAGAAAATTATAAGAAACTGATGAAAGAAATTAAAGATGATACAAATAGATGGAGAGATATACCATGTTCTTGGATTGGAAGAATCAACATTGTGAAAATGATTATAGTACCCAAAGCAATCTACAGTTTCAATGCAATCCCTAACAAACTACCACTGGCATTTTTCACAGAACTAGAACAAAAAATTTCACAATTTGTATGGAAACACAAAAGACCCCGAATAGCCAAAGCAATCTTGAGAAGGAAAAACTGAGCTGGAGGAATCAGGCTCCTGGACTTCAGACTGTATTACAAAGCTACAGTAATGAAGACAGTATGGTGCTGGCACAAAAACAGAAATATAGATCAATGGAACAGGATAGAAAGCCCAGAGATAAACCCACGCACATATGGTCACCTTATCTTTGATAAAGGAGGCAGGAATATACAATGTAGAAAAGACAGCCTCTCCAATAAGTGGTGCTGGGAAAACTGGACAGGTACATGTAAAAGAATGAAATTAGAACACTCCTTAACACCATACACAAAAATAAACTCAAAATGGATTAAAGACCTAAATGTAAGTCCACACACTATAAAACTCTTAGAGGGAAACATAGGCAGAACACTCTATGACATAAATCACAGCAAGATCCTTTTTGACCCACCTCGTAGAGAAATGGAAATAAAAAAAAATAAACAAATGGCACCTAATGAAACTTCAAAGCTTTTGCACAGCAAAGGAAACCATAAACAAGATGAAAAGACAACCCTCAGAATGGGAGAAAATATTTGCAAATGAAGCAACTGACAAAGGATTAATCTCCAAAATTTACAATCAGCTCATGCAGCTCAATATCATAAAAACAAACAACCCATTCCAAAATGGGCAGAAGACCTAAATAGACATTTCTCCAAAGAATATATTCAGATTGCCAGCAAACACATGAAAGAATGCTCAACATCGTTAATCATTAGAGAAATGCAAATCAAAACTACAATGAGATATCATCTCACACCAGTCAGAATAGCCATCATCAAAAAATCTAGAAAAAATAAATGCTGGAGAGGGTGTGGAGAAAAGGCAACCCTCTTGCCCTGTTGATAGGAATGTAAATTGATACAGCCACTATGTAGAATAGTATGGAGGTTCCTTAGAAAACTAAAAGCAGAACTACTATATGACCCAGCAATCCCACTACTAGGCATATACTGTGAGAAAACCATAATTCAAAAAGAGTCATGTACCACAATGTTCACTGCAGCACCATTTACAATAGCCAGGACATGCAAGCAACCTAGGTGTCCATCGACAGATGAATGGATAAAGAAGATGTGGCACATATATACAATGGAATATTACTCAGCCATAAAAAGAAACGAAATTGAGTTATTTGTAGAAAAGTGGATGGACCTAGAGTCTGTCATACAGAGTGAAGTAAGTCAGAAAGAGAAAAACAAATACTGTATGCTAACACGTATATATGGAATCTAAAAAAACAAACAAGAAATGGTCATGAAGAACCTAGTGGCAAGATAGGAATAAAGACTCAGACCTACTAGAGAATGGACTTGAGGATATGGGGAGGGGGAAGGGTAAGATGGGACAAAGTGAGAGAGAGGCATGGACATACGTACACTACCAAATGTAAAATAGATAGCTAGTGGGAAGCAGCCACATAGCACAGGGAGATCAGCTCAGTGCTTTGTGACCACCTAGAGAGGTGGGATAGGGAGGGTGGGAGGGAGACGCAAGAGGGAGGGGATATGGGGATATAAGTATATGTACAACTGATTCACTTTGTTATAAAGCAGAAAATAACACACCATTGTAAAGCAGTTATAGTCCAATAAAGATGTTAAGAAAAACACACACACACAAATATGTGGAGGCAAAAATAATTTGTTACTAAACAGCCAATGGATCACTGAAAAAATCAAAGAGGAAATAAAAAATACTAAAGACAAATGAAAGCAAAAACACAATAAGCCAAAACCTATGAGATGTGGCAAAATCAGTTCTGACAGGGAAGTTTATAGTGATACAATTTACTTCAGGAAACAAGAAAAATCTCAAATAGACAATGTAAGGTTATGCCTAAAGAAACTAAAGAAAGAAGAACAAACAAAATCCAAAGTTAGCAGCAGGAAAGAAATCATAAAGATCAGAGCAGAAATAAATGAAATAGCAAGTTAAAAAAACAATAGAGGGCTTCCCTGGTGGCACAGTTGTTGAGAGTCTGCCTGCCAATGCAGGGGACATGGGTTTGTGCCCTGGTCCTGGAAGATCCCACATCCCACAGAGCAGCTGGCCCCGTGAGCCATGGCCACTGAGCCTGTGCATCTGGAGCCTGTGCTCCACAACGGGAAAGGCCACAACAGTGAGAGGCCCGCGTACCGCAAAAAAAAAATAAAAAAAGAAAGAAACAATAGAAAAGATCAACAAAGCTAAAAGCTGGTTCTTTGAAAAGATAAACAAAAGTGATAAACTTTTAGCCAGACTCATGAAGAAAAAAAAAGGAAGAGGGCCCAAATCAATAAATTAGAAATGAAAAAGCAGTTACAACCACAGAAATACAAAGGATCATAAGAGACTACTATGAGCAAGTATATGCCAATAAAATGGACAAACTAGAAGATATGGACAAATTCTTAGAAAGGTATAACCTTCCAAAACTGAACCAGAAAGAAAGAAAATATGAACAGACCAATTATCAATATTGAAATTGCATCAGTAATAAAAAAACTTCCACCAATCAAAGGTCCAGGATCAGATGCTTCACAGGTGAATTCTACCAAACATTTAGAGAAGAGTTAACACCTATCCTTCTGAAACTATTCTAAAAATTTGTGGAGGACAAAACACTTCTGAACTCATTTCTATGAAGCCAGCATCACACTGATACCAAAACCAGGAAAAGATATCACAAGAAAAGAAAATTACAGGCCAAATATCACTGATGAATATTGATACAAAAATCTTCAACCAAATACTAGCAAACTGAATCCAACAATATATTAAAAGTATCATAGACCATGATCAAGTGGGATTTATCCCAGGGATGCAAGGATTTTTTGATATCTGCAAATCAATCAATGTGACACACCATGTTAGCAAACTGAAGAATTAAAACCATATGATCACCTCAATAGATGCAGAAAAAGCTTTTGGCAATATCCAACATCCATTTATGAAAAGAACTCTCTAAAAAGTGGGCATAGAGGAAACATACCTCAACAAAATTAAGGCCATATATGACAAACCCATAGCTAACATCATACTCAACAGTGAAAAGCTGAAAACATTTCCTCTAAGATCAGGAATAAGACAAGGAGGCCCACTCACGCCACTTTTATTCAACATAGATTTGGAAGTCCTAGCCACGATAATCAGAGAAGAAAATGAAATAAAAGGAATCCATATTGGAACGGAAGAAGTAAAACTGTCACTCTTTGCAGATGACATGATACTATACAGAAAATCCTAAACACACCACCAAAAAACTGTTAGAGCTCAATGAATTGGGTAAAATTGCAGGATACAAAATTAATATACAGAAATCTGTTGCATTTGTATAAACTAACAATGAACTATCAGAGAGAGAAATTTACTATTGCATTTACTATTCATTTACTATTCATTTACATTCATTTACTATTCATTTACTATTACTACCCATTTACTATTGCATCAAGAAGAATAAAATCCCTAGGAATAAACCTACCTAAGGAGGCAAAAAACCTGTAATCCAAAAACTGTAAGATGCTGATGAACAAAATTGAAGACAACATGAAGAGATGGAAAGATATACATTTTCTTGGACTGGAAGAATCAATATTATTAAAACGAACATACTACCCAAGGCAATCTACATATTCAATGCAATCCCTATCAAATTACCAATGGTATTCTTCACTAGAACAAATAATTTTAAAATTTGTATGGAAACCCAAAAGACTCCAAATCACCAAAACAATCTTGAGAAAGAAGAATGGAGCAGGAGGAATCAGGTTCCCTGACTTCAGACTATACTGCAAAGCTACAGTAATAAAGAGAGTATGGTAGTGGCACAAAAACAGACACATACATCAATGGAACAGGATAGAAAGCCCAGAAATATACCCATGCACTTATGGTCAAATAATCTATGACAAAGGAGGCAAGATTATACAATGGAGAAAAGAAAATCTCTTCAGTAAGTGGTGCTGGGGAAACTGGACACCTACATATAAAGGAATAAACTAAGGCATTCTCTAACACCATATACAAAAGTAATAATTCAAATGGATTAAAGACCTAAATGTAAGACAAGATACTGTAAAACTCCTAGGGGAAAACCTAGGTAGAACACTCTTTGACATAAATCACAGCAATATCTTTTTGGATCCACCTCCTACAGTAATGGAAACAAAAGCAAAAATAAACAAATGAGGCCTAATTAAACTTAAAAACTTTGCAAAGCAAAGGAAACCATCAACAAAATGAAAAGGCAACCTACAGAATGGGAGAAAATATTTGCAAATAATGCTACCAACAAGGAATTAATTTCCAAAATATACAAAGAGCTCATACAGTTCAATATCCAAAAAAAAATCAACCTATCCAAAAATGGGCAGAAGATCAAAGTAGAGATTTCTCTAAGGAAGACATATAGTGAATAACAGGCACATGAAAAGATGCTCAACATCGCTAATTATTAGAGAAATGCAAATCAAACCTATAATGAGGTAACACCTCATACCTCTCAGAAAGGCCATCATCAAAAAGTCTACAAATAATAAATGCTGGAGAGGGTGTGGAGAAAAGGGAACCCTCCTATGCTGTTGGTGGGAATATAAATTGGTGCATGCACTATAGAGAACAGTATGGATGTTCCTTAAAAAACTAAAAATAGAACTACTATATGATCCAGCAACCCCACTCCTGAGCATATATCCAGAAAAGATGAAAACTAATTCAAAAAGATACATGCACCCCAATGTTCACGGCAGCACTGTTTACAATAGCAAAGACATGGAAAGAATATAAATGCCCATTGACAGATGAATGGAATATATATATACATATATGGAATACACACACACACACACACACACACACACACACACACACACACACAGGAATATTACTCAGCCATAAAAAAGAATGAAATAATGCCATTTGAATCAACACGGGTGGACCTGGAGACTAACATAGTAAGTGAGGTAAGTCAGACAGAGAAAGACAATTTCATATGATATCCCTTACATGTGGAATCTAAAAAATTGATCCAAATGAACTTATTTACAAAACAGACTCACAGGCAATAGAAAACAAACTTTGGTTACCAAAAGGAAAAGGGGGGGGGGTATAAATTAGGAGTTTCTGATTAACAGGTACACAGTAGTATACATAAAACAGATAACAAACAAGGTCCTACTGTATAGCACAGAGATCTATATTCAATATCTTGTAATAAACTATAATGGAAAAAGTCTGAAAAAGAATATATATAACTGAATCACTGTGCTGTACACCTAAACCTAAGATAACATTGTAAATCAACTATACTTCAGTCAAAAAAAGTAATTTCACATAAATAAAACAAAAGCAAGTTAATTAAAAAATACAAGTAATAAATTTGGCAATAATGTCAACTTTCTTAAGGCAATTCACAATTGTTTTAAATACTTAGAGAACAGCCACTTAAATCATTAACATTGCTTTGCCAAGTCACTAGCCAATTCCTCCTTGCTTCCGAGAGCCCCAGCCTCCGTCATGCACTGGCTTTCCTTCTTGGCCACCTTCAGAATTGACTAAGGGCTTCCTCTTCCACTGCAAATGTAGGCTTTTTGACATTATCTCCATGGTCATACAAAAAGTAGTTCTGATTTATATGTGTTTATTAAAAGCATTAATTTTTCATACAGAAAACTTTTACATATACTCTTTTTTGGTATTTTTCCATTTTGTAATATTCCAGAACATGGTAGGGAGGTGAATGAAGTGCTCACATCTCTACACCCCAAGCAACTTTGTGCTTCTGTTGATTGTGTGTGTTCCTCGAGTGTACTCCGCCCTGACCTCACCTCATCACACACCCTTCGAAACAGAACGCTGGTGGGGACTCCATCAACCTCCCGAGCTCTAGGGCTCAATAGCGGTCCTTTCCCCGCAATTACTCACCTTTGTCCCAGGTTGTCAAACACTGTAGAGTCAGTCCTCATACCTGCTGACCCATCCCCGCTGCTACAGTCATCAGGCTAAGTTAGGATCATTTTCATCCCTTACCTGGAAATAACTTCCTACCTTTTCTCTCTCTCTCTCTTTTATATATTTGCTCATATAAGATGCTTATAGTTGAGAAGATTTATACACACACACACACACACACACACACATCAGGTAACTATATCAAATATATATATATATAAAATGCCAAGTAAAATATATTTACATATATAAATGGACAATGTATACACACACACGCACACATAAACCTTCTCAGCTATAAGCATCTGAAAGGTAAGCCTTTGTCTAAATCATTTTTTATCTAATCCACAGTGCATAATAGGGAGAATAATGATTTATATTAAGGAGGAAGACAGGATGGACAGGCAAGGGAGAAAGCTAACTAGAGTGCTATATGACATAACATACGTTACACATGAACATATTAACATTATGTTCACAGAAACGTATTTAACATGACCTTTCCAGTGCTGTCAATTTAGACAGTCACAAAGCAGAGAAAACGCACATGTTTTGCCTCTTTCATTATATGGTTTTTCACAAATCTCTTTTTTTTTTTTTTTGCGGTACGCGGTCCTCTCACTGCTGTGGCCTCTCCCGTTGCGGAGCACGGGCTCCGGACGCGCAGGCTCAGCGGCCATGGCTCACGGGCCCAGCCGCTCTGCGGCATGTGGGATCTTCCCGGACCGGGGCACGAACCCGTGTCCCCTGCATCGGCAGGCGGACTCCCAACCACTGCGCGTGGTTGTGAGTATCTTGTGCAAACAAATGAAATGCTTCCTATGTCAAACCTGGAAGCAATATTTCTGTTTTAGGCAAAGATTCCGAAGGTACAAACTGGGTTGAGTCAACTCCTTCACTGGAGGGGACTTGGAACCTTTCAAAACTTCTCATTTTACAGGTGAGGAAATGATGGACGTGCTGAGAGCTAACTAACCCAGAGCCATGCAGCTATTTAATTATCATTAGATTTAGGATTAGTATTCAAGGCCAATAGGTCATACTTCCATGGTTCTTCTCGATGGGTTACGATAGAAGCCATCTGCTTTGGTTTTGCCAAGGCTTGTCCTTGGTCTGCAATACTTATTCTGGTACTAGTGTATCTGCTGTGGTGTAATATTGACCATGGACTGGAATGTTGTGTTATTTATTTAAAGTAAGTCTCCTCTGCCTCTTGACTGGGTAAAGTTGTATTTCTTCTTCTTTTAGATTGAAATGGGTTTATATTTCAATATAAGGGGTTGAGGCAAGGTAAGAAACTCTAACAAAGCAGAAGAACAGAAGAAATAATAGTAGATTCCAATCAAAGCACCAAAGAAAAACGACAGAAACTAGACCAAAAGGGTTTTATTTTAGCTCCATGAGGAAAGGAAGATTATTCAGTCTATGTGATAACTGGCCAAATCTGCTTGAATTATGAATTTTGAATCACCTTCTATGCCAGCCCAGCCTCTGATTTATGAACAAAATGATACTAAAATGAATTTGCCCATATCAAACATTGTTAATGAGATTTCTTGATATAAAAAGATATTATTGGTATCACCTTCCGAAAAGTTTAAAGAATATCTTGAAGTCATATAAGAAGTAGCAATTTTCCATTTTCTGTTTGTTAAAAAAAATTGCTTTGTTTTCTTTTTGATATTCCTTTATTTACAATGTATTAAGTACATACTATGTATCGGCTACTCTTTAAAAAAGAACCCATCACCTTTATTCTCAAAATTATTACTGAGGGCTTCCCTGGTGGCGCAGTGATTGAAAGTCCGCCTGCCGTTGCAGGGGACACGGGTTCGTGCCCCGGTCCGGGAAGATCCCGCATGCCGCTGAGCGGCTGGGCCGTGAGCCATGGCCGCTGGGTCTGCGCGTCCGGAGCCTGTGCTCCGCAGCGGGAGAGGCCGCAGAGGTGAGAGGCCCGCGTACCACTAAAAAAAAAACCCAAAAAACTATTACTGAAAAACTGCATTTCACCTGACATTTGTCATCTACACACGCACAACCAAAAACAGTCATGTCATTACAAAGCTGATTTCTCTCCTGTGTCTCCAGCAGTGACAAAAGTAAGACTGCATCTTCTTTTTTCATCCTGGCTTCTTTTCATGGTCTGCTGTGTTTCCTCTGTCTCCCTTGTCCCTTTTTGTTCCAGACCCTTCTTTCTTAAGACAAGAGTTCCTGAATCACTCCTAACGGCAGGGAACCAGGCTCACGCGGCATAGTCAGAGGCAGAGTAACAGCAACTCGGTCTTTCTAATTTAAAGGTTGACTAGCTTCCCCTGTAGCAGAGAGGTGTGGTTTTTGTTTTGGTTTGTTTTGTGGTTTTCTTTTCATAGGTTCACAATAGGAGGTCGACAAGGTGGTTCCGGCAAAGAAAAAGAAGAGGAAATCGCAGCCGTCATACGCCCACAGCCCAGATAATAACAACCCTGCCTGGAAGTGCACCCCACCTGAGCCCAGAGGTTAGGCTTCTCTTTCTTGGATGTCTGGCAAGCCTCTGCCTGCAGGCATGAACTGCGGCAACAAAGGTATGCAGAATTGCCTGCAGCCCTCAGGGCCTGTGTACGACCCAGGGCTCCACCCTTCCCATTTCCCCCCTAGTTTCTGTTCCCAGGAGCTCAGGCTGGGCTTGAATTCTTCCTCAGCAAGGACTCAATCAACCCTCTTCCTTCCAAAGATGCCTCATGTGCAACATTGGAAAAGGAGAGCTCTCTGGGGCCTAAAAGGGCATTGCCCTCAAGCCTGCCCAGGCCCAGGAGCTGGAAACTGGGTGGTGGACCTGTGTTGGAATAAGGGAAAGAAGGAGGGTGTTGAAGAGGGGAAACATGAACAAAGCGGGGGATGGGGGGCTTCCCTGGTGGCGCAGTGGTTGAGAGTCCGCCTGCCGATGCAGGGGACACGGGTTCGTGCCCCGGTCCGGGAGGACCCCACATGCCGCGGAGTGGCTGGGCTCGTGAGTCATGGCCGCTGCGCCTGCGCGTCCAGAAGCTGTGCTCCACAATGGGAGAGGCCACAACAGTGCGCGGCCCGCGTACCGCAAAAAAAAAAAAAAAAAAAAAAAAAAAATTGGGGGATGGGTAGGGGGCAGGTAGGGAAGGTAAAACCTTCTGCGTTATTTAGCGTAGTGGTAACTGCTATAACAGATAAACCCACAAATTTCAGTCGCTAAATCCAAGAGAAATTTATTTCTTGTTCATAGGAAGTCTAAAACAAGTGTTTCTGATTGGCAAGCAGCTGTTTTCCTAAGCTACGATTCCAGGATCCAGATTCCTTCCATTCTGCGGCTCTACCATCTTTCATGTGTGGCTTCTTAGCGACTGTACATGAAGCTAGAGGAGACAATAACCTAAGGGGTCAAGTGGTAAACTGGTCCAGGCTTAGGGGTGGCCCACAGCTCTTTCTTCCAATTCCATTGGCTAGAACTCAGTCACATGACATGCCTAAGGGCAAGGGAGTCTGGAAATTGTAGTCCAGCTGAGTGCCCAGGAAGAAGAATGGCTGAACAGCTAGCCAGTTTAACCCATTTAATTTTGCAAAAGGGAAACCCTGACAATAAGCCAAAAGGATAGGTCTGTAGATTGGAGTTATCATATTCCTGCAGTCAGAGGACTTCTCAGAGGTTGAATAAAACCTGGAGAACATTTAGATTGTGAATGCTGTCATCTGTGTCTTTTGATCATCTTGATGAAGTATGCCAAAATATTTTGGCTTCAACATCTGGTCATTAAATCATTGAAGAATCAAAGGCCTGAACCTATCATACTAACTGAAAATTGAGTCTTCCTTGCTAAGAGGGCCAAAAACTATGTTTAATTACGAGCGACAATGCTTTTTAAATATTTCCCCTTTACAACAAACCATCACATATCTCTACAAGATTTTTACCTCCAGAGAGTCATATATGTATGTTACCAATAGGTTAACAAATGAAAAAATCTTAGTGAAATCATTTTAAAGAGGACAAAAAATTTTAATGGCTAGGAAAACTAATTTAGCATCAGATTTAAAGATGTGCCCCATTATGTATCAGAAACTGGAACCTACAAGAAAAGATCTTACCCTTGTTTTATATATGACATACGGGGGTTTTTGGTTATACTTAGAGGGGGAATAGGGAAAAGTTTATTTACTCCTTCTTCCCAGAAGTAGAAGTCCAATCTTCATGCAGTTATTTATTTATTTTTAGTAATTTTTTAAAACATCTTTATTGGAGTATAATTGCTTTACAAAGGTGTGTTAGTTTCGCCTGTATGACAAAGTGATCAGCTATACATATACATATATCCCCATATGCCCTCCCTGTTGTTTCTCCCTCCCACCCTCCCTATCTCACCCATCTAGGGGGTCACAAAGCACCGAGCTGATCTCCCTGTGCTATGCGGCTGCTTCCCACTAGCTATCTATTTTGCATTTGGTAGTGTATATATGTCCATGCCACTCTCTCACATCGTCCCAGCTTACCCTTCCCCCTCCCTGTGTCCTCAAGTCCATTCTCTACGTCTGCATCTTTATTCCCATCTTGCCACTAGGTTCTTCATGACCATTTTTTTTTTTACATTCCATATATATGTATTAGCATACGGTATTTGTTTTTCTCTTTCTGACTTCACTCTGTATGATAGACTCTAGGTCCATCCACCTCACTACAAATAACTCAATTTCCTTTCTTTTTATGGCTGAGTAATATTCCATTGTATATATGTGCCACGTCTTCTTTACCCATTCCTCCGATGATGGACACTTAGGTTGCTTCCATGTCCTGGCTATTGTAAATAGTGCTGCAATGAACATTGTGGTACATGACTCTTTTTGAATTATGGTTTCCTCAGGGTATATGCCCAGTAGTGGGATTGCTGGGTCGTATGGTAGTTCTATTTTTAGTTTTTTAAGGAACCTCCATACTGTTCTCCATAGTGGCTGTATCAATTTACATTCCCACCAACAGTGTATGAGGGTTCCATTTTCTCCACACCCTCTGCAGCATTTGTTGTTTGTAGATTTTCTGATGATGGCCATTCTGACTGGTGTGAGGTGATACCTCATTGTAGTTTTGATTTGCATTTCTCTAATGATTAATGATGTTGAGCATTCTTTCATGTGTTTGTTGGCAATCTGTATATCTTCTTTGGAGAAATGTCTATTTAGGTCTTCTGCCCATTTTTGGATTGGGCTGTTTGCTTTTTTGTTATTGAGCTGCATGTGCTGCTTGTATATTTTGGAGATTAATCCCTTGTCAGTTGTTTCATTTGCAAATATTTTCTCCCATTCTGAGGGTTGTCTTTTGGTCTAGTTTATGGTTTCCTTTGCTGTGCAAAAGCTTTTAAGTTTCATTAGGTGCCATTTGTTTATTTTTGTTTTTCTTTCCATTTCTCTAGGAGGTGGGTCAAAAAGGATCTTGCTGTGATTTATGTCATAGAGTGTTCTGCCTATGTTTCCCTCTAAGAGTTTTATAGTGTGTGGACTTACATTTAGGTCTTTAATCCATTTTGAGTTTATTTTTGTGTATGGTGTCAGGGAGTGTTCTAATTTCATTCTTTTACATGTAGCTGTCCAGTTTTCCCAGCACCACTTATTGAAGAGGCTGTATATTCTTGCCTCCTTTATCAAAGATAAGGTGACCATATGTGCATAGGTTTATCTCTGGGCTTTCTATCCTGTTCCATTGATCTATATTTCTGTTTTTGTGCCAGTACCATACTGTTTGGTGTCTATTCAGGTATTCCAGAGATGCAGGTACATCAAGTTGATTGTGGAGCTTTAATCCGCTGCTCCTGAGGCTGCTGGGAGAGATTTCCCTTTCTCTTCTTTGTTCGCACAGCTCCCGGGGTTCAGCTTTGGATTTGGACCCCGCCTCTGTGTGTAGGTCACCGGAGGGCATCTGTTCTTCGCTCAGACAGGACGGGGTTAAAGGAGCCGCTGATTCGGGGTCTCCGCCTCACTCAGGCCGGGGGGAGGGAGGGGTACGGAGTGCGGGGCGGGCCTGTGGCGGCAGAGGCCGCCGTGACGTTGCACCAGCCTGAGGCGCCGTGTGTTCTCCCGGGGAAGTTGTCCCTGGATCCCGGGCCCCTGGCAGTGGCGAGCTGCACAGGCTCCCGGAAGGGGGGTGTGGATAGTGACCTGTGCTCGCACACAGGCTTCTTGGTGGCGGCAGCAGCAGCCTTAGCGTATCATGCCCATCTCTGGGGTCCGCGCTTTTAGCTGCGCCTCGCGCCCGTCTCTGGAGCTCCTTTAAGCAGCGCTCTTAATCCCCTCTCCTCACGCACCAGGAAACAAAGAGGGAAGAAAAGGTCTCTTGCCTCTTTGGCAGGTCCAGACTTTCACCCGGACTCCCTCCCAGCCAGCCATGGCGCACTAACCCCCTTCAGGCTGTGTTCACGCCGCCAACCCCAGTCCTCTCCCTGCACTCCGACCAAAGCCCGATCCTCAACTCCAGGCCCCGCCCACCCTGGCGGGTGAGCAGACAAGCCTCTCGGGCTGGTTAGTGCGGTCGGCCCCGATCCTCTGTACGGGAATATCCCCGCTGTGCCCTCCGCACCCCTGTGGCTGTGCTCTCCTCCGCGGCACCAAAGCTCTCCCCCTCTGCCACCCGCAGTCCCTGCCCGCAAAGGGGCTCCTAGTGTGTGGAAACCTTTCCTCCTTCACAGCTCCCTCCCACTGGTGCAGGTCCCGTCCCTATTCTTTTGTCTCTGTTTATTCTTTTTTCTTTTGCCCTACCCAGGTACGTGGGGGGTTTCTTGCCTTTTGGGAGGTCTGAGGTTTTCTGCCAGCCTTCAGTAGGTGTTCTGTAGGAGTTGTTCCACGTGTAGATGTATTTCTGGTGTATCTGTGAGGAGGAAGGTCGTCTCCCGCGTCTTACTCTTCCGCCATCTTGAAGGCCCCTCCTCTTCATGCAGTTTTTAAACATGTGGGTCTGGAACACAGTGAAACCTGGTAGATACTTATCAAGACTCAGAGCTACATGCTATTATATAAAAAAATAGATAACTAATAAGGACCTACTATATAGCACAGGGAACTCTTCTCGATACTCTGTAATGGCCTGTATGAAAAAGAATCTAAAAAAAGAGTGGATCTATTTATATGTATAACTTTGCTGTACACCTGAAACTAACAGCATTGTAAATCAACTATACTTCAATAAAAATTAATTTAAAAAAAGACTCAGAGCTAGGTTGTGAGGGTAGGAAAGAGAAAAGAGGGACAGAAAAGATGGGAGTAAGAGAAAAATCAAATGGAAGGCCAGAGCCACATGTATTCGAGGCGTGCTCTGGGTAGATGCCTAGAACTTGAGTGTCTCTTCTCTTTGACCCTCCAACCCTCTACAACAGTGGGGAGCTAGGGTGAAGACAACTGAAAAAGTCCTTAAAATGATGTTGTAAAAACAAAAAGAGTACTAGTTAATAAAAATGCCACAGTTAAAAAAAAGCAACCTTGTAGACTTCTCCGAGTTGACTTTCAGTGAATTAATTTACAACTGTTTCATGTGAGCCAGACAGTGAGATGTAATAGCTACGGACTTTAGGAAAACCCAGCAAATGATTCATGAGAGTCTTTCTTATGTCATTCCTAAGTAAAAGCTGACAATTTAACTCT
This sequence comes from Grampus griseus, assembly GCF_964374135.1. NCBI lineage: Eukaryota > Metazoa > Chordata > Mammalia > Artiodactyla > Delphinidae > Grampus > Grampus griseus. Next base: position 6,429,161 of record NC_139007.1, on the reverse strand, counting down.
AAAATCTGACTCAGTGAAAGCGATTTAGAAATTATACTGAGATGGTAGTTCTATTTTTAGTTTTTTAAGGAACCTCCATACTGTTCTCCATAGTGGCTGTATCAATGTACCTTCCCACCATCAGTGCAAGAGTGTTCCCTTTTCTCCACACCCTCTCCAGCATTTATTGTTTGTAGATTTTTTGATGATGGCCATTCTGACTGGTGTGAGGTGATACCTCATTGTAGTTTTGATTTGCATTTCTCTAATGATTAATGATGTTGAGCATTCTTTCATGTGTTTGTTGGCAATCTGTATATCTTCTTTGGAGAAATATCTATTTAGGTCTTCTGCCCTTTTTTGGATTGGGTTGTTTGTTTTTTTGATATTGAGCTGCATGAGCTGTTTGTATATTTTAGAGATTAATCCCTTGTCATTTGCTTCATTTGCAAATATTTTCTCCCATTCTGAGGGTTGTCTTTTTGTCTTGTTTATGGTTTCCTGCTGTGCAAAAGCTTTTAAGTTTCATTACATCTCATTTGTCTATTTTTGTTTTTCTTTCCATTTCTCTAGGAGGTGGGTCAAAAAAGATCTTGCTGTGATTTATGTCAAAGAGTGTTCTTCCTACATTTCCTTTAAGAGTTTTATAGTGTCTGGTCTCACATTTAGGTCTTTAATCCATTTTGCATTTATTTTTGTGTATGGTGTTACGGAGTGTTCTAATTTCATTCTTTTACATGTAGCTGTCCAGTTTTCCCAGCCCCATTTATTGAAGAGAATTTTCTCCATTTAGTGCATGTATGTGGAATCTAGAAAAATGATACAGATGAACCTACTTGCAAAGAAGAAATAGAGGCACAGACCTAGAGAACAAACGTATGAACACCAAAGAGGGGAAAAGGGGTGTGGGATGAATTGGGAGATTAGGATTGACATACACACACTACTATATATAAAATAGATAACTAATGAGAACCTGCTGTATAGCACAGGGAACTCTACTCAGTGCTCTGTGGTGACCTAAATTGGAAGGAAATCCAAAACAGAAGGGATATATGTATACATATAGCTGATTCACTTTGCTGTACAGCAGAAAATAACACAACATTGTAAAGCAACTATACCTTAATAAAAAAATAAAAATTATACTGATAAATAACCATATACTAACATTCATCAATCACTTAATATGTTCAGTTACTGATGTGTATTCCTTTCCATTATTGGACACAATTCATTGACAGCAGTGGTTTAGGACCTTTTCTGGATCACTGACTCCTTTGAGAATCTGAGGAAAGTTATGGAAACAATCAATATATAAACAGAAAAGCATGTAAACAGAGAAAACACATATAAACAGAGTGGCTATTCAGATGGGCTGCACTGTGACCACATGCTGGCTGGCAACTATTTGGTCAAGGATATACTCCTATCAGTGGTGCCTGAACCACACTGGTTCTTAAATCTTTTAAATGTCAGCCCTGCATTATTAGCACCCAATTTTGTATAACAAGTCAGGAGGTTCCTGAGGTCTCCCCAGATATATTCCTGAACCACTCAGATACCATGGACCTCAAGGTAAGAACCCCTGATCCGGATAAGTGTGGACTGCTTATCTTTCAAAACATTTTCCATTAGTATCAGTTCTCTGACCCAGATTTCTATTACTTATTTCTGTTACTTATCTCAAGCAAGGGTTATATATAATTAGAGATGACTTCAGTACATTCTCCATCACTATTTAATTCAATTTTGGCTATATTCCCAGCTTTAGGCATGATTCACTTACCCTGATTCTCAAGATCCTTCTGAGAGCTGGGTCACTGACGTTTAGCAGCTTCTGTTGGTATCAAGCCTTGCACAACATCTCTTACATGGATTGCTTTACTCTAGTCCCTTGCTTCTTAAATAGTGGTATATGGACCAGCAATACTGGATCTGTTAGAACTGCAGAATTCATCTCTATTGAACCAGAATCTGCATTTTAACAAGATTCCCAGGTGATCTGTGTACTCAGCATTTGAGAAGCAACTCTCTTTCTCTGGAGAAAGATTCATTTCTTTATCAAGATTGTTTGTTCATTTGTTTTCATCCTTTTTGTTTGTTTGTTAGTTTTGGCTGCTTGGCTTGTGGGATCTTAGTTCCCTGACCAGGGATTGATCCCAGGCCCTCAGCCATGACAGCACGGAGTCCTAACCACTGGACCGCCAGGGAATTCCCTAGGAAGATTGTGGTTGCCCCAAGATACACAGGAACGTTAGTAACACACTTTGTATAGGACGGCAAGTTACCCAACAATGGATTTAACTCTTGCCAAGTGAATCTACTATGAAACCAAGAAAGCTGCTCTGAGGATTTTGCTTCTCAGGTGAAAATTCGTTCTTGAGATTGAGTTCGAAAGAATGTATGCAGTTGGCTATCTCTTAACAATGATTCCCTTGAGGCCTTGCACCAGACTCTTGCAATTTTCCATTCAGCAAGAATAGGACCAACCAAAATAATGTAGAAATTCTCATCTCCTTTGAAAGTTTCAGAAACTTTATTGCTGATGATGGGGAGAGCCAGGGTTGCCAGATAAAATACAGGACACCCAGTTAAATTTGAAAATCAGATGAACGAGAAATGCCTTTTCAACATGTGTGTCCCAAATATTGCATGAGACATACTTATATTAAATATTCATGGGACATGATTATACTAAAAAAAAGTTGTTTATCCAAACTTCATTTTTATTTGCTAAGTCTGGCAGCCATAGGGAGGGCAAAACTTGAAAGAGACAAATTAATGGGAAATCAGAAGACAGTATTTGAATATCAGTGTTTATATTTTGATATAAAACATAAAGACACCCTTTGAGCCTCCAGAGATCACTCTCTTGGTATCGGGACAGCCAAATTTATTCCTACCAAATTGGTGAAGAAAGCAAATGGAAAAGACTTTGATTTTGCATTAATCTGGGTCTTGCTTTTAAGAATGAGTTTACCCTTGATGTAACACATCAAGCACCAGTCCAAATCTCAAATCAATTGCTATGATGTGAGAAAACCAGGTATGCTACCAGGCAATTAGCTCTTGACAGCTGCTAAGTTCAGTAGAGATTTCTGAAGCTGTATCCTTTGAGATGTTAAATTCTGGTAGCCTTGACTGCACAGCTGCAGAGAGTAGGATTCCTCCAACATATTACAATCAACTGTCCTGTAGAAGACACACCTGTGGCTCTTTAGGAACAAGAAATAGGAAAATGCTTGTTCATTCTGCCTTACAACTCAACCTAAATTAAATTTGACAAGTATTCCAAAATTACATAATTTTCCAGGTAACCAGTTTCTTCAGCAGCTTAGACGATATGAAGAAGTCATAAATTGGTTGGTAATTAATTCCTTGGGTAACTTATTCCTATGAAATTAGCTTAGGCTATGAAGTGCTCCTGGGTAATTGTAAAGTGAATTATGCCAGAGCAGTGTTTCACATCAGCAGTTTATATAAATATATATATATATATATAAAATTAAATGCTGCAAGCAAACTCTTAAAGAGTCTAATTCATTTCAGAGTACCATATTTTGCATCATCTAAAGATGAGAAAGTTTTGTCTGTGGTAAATGAGAGAGTTGAACATTCAATTTAGAAATCCATACTTTAGGATGGATTTCCCCTTATGAATTCTTTTGTTTGTTATTTCACCATCATTATTTTTACTGAAAAAACTTAACTCCTGTTTATAACATCTCCTTAGTATGAAAAATATCAAACAATCACAAAAGCAGAGAATATTATAATAAACTCTCTGGTGCCCAGAGCCCATCAGCACAATGTTTGCTCTTTCTCTTCATTTCTTCTCTCCACATGGGATTTCTTGGAAGTAAATCCCAGACATCATCTCTCACCTGTGTGTATTTCAGAATGTATCTGAAAGGCAAGGACTTCCCTTTTAAAATATAGCCACTGTAGTGCTTCCCTGGTGGCGCAGTGGTTGAGAGTCTGCTTACCCATGCAGGGGACGCAGGTTCGTGCCCCGGTCTGGGAAGACCACACATGCCATGGAGCGGCTGGGCCCGTGAGCCATGGCTGCTGAGCCTGCGCATCTGGAGCCTGTGCTCCTCAACAGGAGAGGCCACAACAGTGAGAGGCCCGCGTACCATAAATATATATATATATATATATATATAGCCACTGTATTATCGTTACACGTTCCCCCCAAATAAACAATAATTCTTTAATGTCACCTATCTAGTGGTCATTCTCCACCTATTGTTACGTAAATATTAATTTTGTTTTTGTTTCTTTGTTTGACTTGGTTTGACTTGGTCTTGTCTCATCTATAGGTGTTTCATCCTTTTTTTTTTCTTGCTTATTTTCTGTTGTTAATAAACTAAGTATTTGTCCTATAAAAGTTGCTGATTGCATTCCTTTACCATGTTCTTCTGTCCCTTATTTACTATAAATTGGTATTTAGATCTAGAGGTTTCATTGGCATTCTATTTCATTTTTTTGGCAAAATTACGTCATAGGTGGTGGTGTGTACTTCCATCAGGAGGTACATAAAGTCTGGTTGTTTATCTGCCCTGATATCCGTAAAACAGTGCTGTGAAAATTCATTTAATAGCTGGAATAGTTATATAAGGCAATACTTCCCCTCATTAACTATTTGCTTATGCTGAAGTATAGTACATATAGAGGAAGCAGAAAAGCGCTAGATTCTTTCACTTTATTTACCAGTTTTCAAAATTATGTTTTGGTTTCTTGTATACTACAAAGGTGATCAATGGGATTAAAAAAATATTTATCATTATGTACTCATAGACTTAAACATATTTTATATGTTTTAATCTACTGCCATTAGTATCCTTTTTGATGCTCAAATTGTTCCGTAGTAGCCTATTCAAATTGACTCCTGAGTACTTTTGACAGGACCCTAGTAGTCTTTGGTCACCTTATTTTGTTTTGTTTTGTTTCCTGGAATACCAAGATGCTCCAGGATCATTCTAACAATTTCTTGCCCAGACCTGGAATAAGCCACTTCTCCAAGGAGCCCTGGTTCCTTTTAGTGGGAAATGGTATTTAGACACAACAATCCAGGTGTTAGAGTTATTCTTTGCTACCAGGCAGGATCCTGTTTCTAGACATTTTAAGAACTATGAAGGTTTTGAGATTTTACCTATTTGTAATTTATGAAATTTGCCTTCCAAAGTTTCACGAATATTGGTGGAAGACAAGAGATTCCTGGGTCAAAGATGAAGAAAAGATTATTACTCAATTCAGTAGAATTAGCTAGAGTATCAGCATTTTTACTTCAGTATCTCCCATTTCCCCATTTCCCACACAGTGGGCCAGGTGATACTGCACAGGAGCTGAGTGTGTTGTGCTGAGCTTAGGAAACCTGGATATTTTCTGAAGGGCAATAAGAATTTTTGCCCTGTGCTCTGGAGGAAAACTCTGTTTCCATCTTCCAAGGCTGTTCTCTATAGAAACATCCTTGAAATGATAGTTGGAAACAAAGGGCAGTCAGTAGCTCTGCTTATAAGATGTGCAGAACTGTGAGACATCCATGGATTATTGTATCCCAACAGGTGTTTTCAGTGGACATTTGAAATGAAACAATGAATCCATTTCCAATTCAAATTTGGGACAATAAGGTTTTTTACTTCATCTGTTGATGTTACATTTGTATTTTCTTTACCACATGCCCCATATCCCAGTTCTCATGAACAACAACATAATTATCCATTTTCCTTGTCTAACTCAAGGAAATAATACTCAGAATAAAAATACCAGTAATAGCACTGAAAATATAAATAATATGATTCCTATAACAGTTAAATTTTTTTTGCATTTTGTTCTTACGGGTATATATACAAGAATATACAGCCAATTTACAGAACAGAAACAGACTCATAGACATGGAAAACAATCTTATGGTTACCAAAGAGGAAAGGAGGGGAGGGATAAATTAGGAGTTTGGGATCAACAGATACGTACTACTATATATAAAATAGATAACCACAAAGACCTACTGGGAACTATATTCACAAGGAGCTATATTCAATATCTTGTAATAACCTATAATGGAAAAGAATCTGAAAAAGAATATATATATTTAACTGAATCATTTTGCTGTATACCTGACAACAAAACATTGTAAAATTAACTATACTTCAATTTAAAAAAAATTAAAAAAAGAAAATACAGTCAAATTTCTATGCTTTAAAGTCATTTGAATTAGTTGCCTTTGTATGGTTATTACATCAACTGGATACACAATATATTTTTTATGTTACTTCCAGTTTTTAGGAATTGTTGTTTTAAACTTAATTTGAGCTTCTAAATATGTAAAGTATTTGCAAGGCTTCAAAATAAAATATATGAAACAAGATAAATTCAGAGATGTCTAGCTTCTATTCCTGGTTCCTCCATGATAAATAGTACTAAAATATAAAGCCCTGTGGATTTATCTTTACATATTTTGGCCAGTCTAACTGTGGGACAGACAGAAGTGGGAACCCTGGATCAAAGGGTAGATGCATACACAAAGTGTTCCACAAGCTCAGTGTGTTTTAAGGTTTAACAATGTCAGAAATATAAATGTTAAAAACTTACAAAAACTTATCACTTGATGGCTCAATCATTTAAATTTCATTTACATACTTAATTTTGTCAGTTGGAAAAATAATTTTCTAATTTTAAAATCAATGTTTGCATCATCTATGAGAGAGCCTAAGAAGTAAATAAAAATTATTACTTAAAATTCACAACAGTAAGTGAGTATATAAGAATATAAAAAACATTCAAATTATATTTTGTAGGCTTATAGCATTTATTGTTCTGAAGTTAATAAAGCTTAAAAATGCTCTAAGACTTTTGGGATACCCTAGGTTGCTAGGTTTGGTTGGTTTAAACAATAGAAATTTATTTTCTCACAGTTTGGAGGCTGAAACTCCAAGATCAAGGTGTTTGCAGGTTTGGTTTCTCCTGAGGCCTCTCTCCTTGGCTTGCAGGTGGCCGCCTTCCAGCTGTGTTCTCACACAGTCTCTCCTCTGTGCAGCTACATTTCTGTGTCCAAATTTCCTCTTCTTTTAAGGGCATCAGTTGGATTAGATTAGGGTACACTGTAATGGCCTCATTTTAACTTAGTCATCCATTTGAAGGCTCTATTTCTAAACACAGTTATGTTCTGAGGTACTGGGGCTTGAAGCTCCAGCATGTGAATTTTGAGAGGCTACAGTTCAGCCCATAACAACATCAAAGTCTCCTCCATGGGGTGGTGACATGTAGCATTCCCACGAGCACTGCCTGGAGGGCCCCTTCCTTCACAGCCTCACCATCAGAGTACATTGTGCATCTTTTGAATTTCTAACAACCTGGTGTGTGAGATATGATGTCTCAGTGTAGTTGTTTCTGTAACTTATCTTGTTGAAGTAAGATATGCATGCAGTAAAGCACACAGATGTAATGTAAGGGCTCCATTAACTTCTTCAGAGGGAACATGAACATATATTCACTGCCCAAACCAAGACAGAAAACTGCCGTTATCCCAGAAACCTGTCTCAAGCCCCCTTCAGTCATTCTCCCCCTAAGGTGACACTCATCTGACTTCTATCACCCCAGATTCTGTGTGCCTATTTTTTGAACTTTATATAAATGATATCTTAGTTTTCTGTGTCTGGCTCATTTTGTTCATTTCTGTGATATTCATCCATATGCTTATACAGCAATAAAATACCCTCTTTCGTTGTATAACATCCCATTATGTGAACATACCAACATTTATTTTTTCATTCTATTTATTGATGGCATTTGGGTTGTTTCTAGTTTGGTGCTACAGAATAACTATATTCAGCTTTAATAGACAGCAATTAATTTTCCAAAGTAGCTGTGCCAGTAACCTCCCCAGCAGCTGTGATTACAATTTCTCTGGTACACATCCCACCAACACTTAGTGCTGTTAGTTTTTAAAATTATAACCATGCAGATGTGTGTGAGGTGTTTTCTTATTACAGTCTTAATTTACCTTCTCTTGATGACTAATGATGTTGAGCACATTTTTACATACTTGCTGGCAATTTGCATCTTCTGTTTTGTGAAATACCTACTCAATTCACTCGACCATTTTTATTTTTCCTCATCAATTTGCCTTTTTCTTTATGTATTCTGTATACAAGTCTGTTCTTTATGTTTTCTATATGTAAGTCCTTTCCTGGATATAAGCATTACAAATATTTGTCCCATTCTATGGTGCAGATTACTTTAAAGGTGAATTTTATTTTAGAACAGTTGTAGAGTGACAGAAAAATCACAAAGATAGTGTATATCCCATACCCAGTTCTCTCTATTATTAAATCCTACATTAGTATTTTTCATTTGTTAAAATTAATGAACCAATACTGATACATAAACATTAACTAAATTTCATATTTTATTCAGATTTACTTAGTTTTTAAACTAACGTCCTTTTTCTGTTCCAGGATCCCATCTGGGTTATCACATTACATTTAGTTGTCATGCCTCCTTAGGTTCCTCTTGGTTGTGACAGTTTATTAGACTTTTCCTTGTTTTTGATGACCTTGAGAGTCCTGAAGAGTACTGGTCAGATATATTGTATAATACCCCTCTAATGGAATGTGTCTGATGTTTTTCTTTTTTTGCATTTTATACTTAAGGGTACACATAGAAGAAGATACAGTCAATTTACAAAAGAGAAACAGATTCACAGACATGGAAAACAATCTTGTGTTTACCAAAGGGGAAGGCTGGGGAGGGATAAATTAGGAGTTTGGGATTCACAGAGTAAACTGGCATCATGGGCTTTGTGGAGGAAGATCACAGATATAAAGTGGTCTTTTCATCACATCCTATCAAGAATGCATACTACAAGCATGACTTATTGCTGGCAGTGATAGCCTGATCAGCTGGCTGAGTTGGTGTTTTCTAGGTTCCTCCTCAGTTAAGTGTTTTCTCTTTTTGGGGGGAAGTCACTGTGTGCAGCCCACCCTTCAGGATTGGGAAGTTCAGTTGCTATGCCCCCCATCCTTGAGGGTGGAGTAGCTACAGAAATTATCTAGAAATCTTCTGCATGGGAGATTTGTCTCTTCTCCTTCGTTATTAACTTACTTCACTTATATCAATATGAACTCACAGATATTTTTTTTATTTTTTGGGTTATAATCTAAGACCATTTTATTTTGTTGCTCAAATTGTTCCAGCTCTGGCCATTGGGGGCTCTTTCAATTGGTTCCTGTGTCCCTTTGATGTCCCCCCAATATTGTGGGCTATTTTTTTTTTTGTGGGCTATTTTTTGGGGACCACTTCCTTATTTTCTGGCTCTACAGAGATGCTCAGGTGTCATCTTATGTATTTTCTGTTCAAGTTCTAGAATCAGCTGTTTCTTCAAGGATCCCTGATTCCTTTTATTAGAGGGAGGGCACTAGGTGGGATCATTGCTACTGGAGAGTCACTGCTTCTACGCCCTTTCAGCTGATAGAACAAGGCTGTATATGTGCCTATACTAACCTGTGTATATGCACACATTATAAATGTTTCTGTGTGTAAACATTGATATCTGCATTAGCTAAATGAGTTCATTACTGTTGAGTTCATGCTCAGCTAAATGAACTTATACACAGTGTCTAATCCATCACCACATGGATCATTCCAGCCTCTTCCACTTGCTTCTCAATAACCTCTGACTCCAACAGTAAGAAACCTGGATCCCACCTCCCACCATCCAATTCTGGTACACATGGATAGTGGTATCAGAATTGTTCATCCATGACTCAACTTTATATAGAGTACAGTTTCTTTTGCCTTTAGTCTTATAAAGATGAAACTCATTTGCAAAGTTGTTTAGTTTAAAACACCCACCTCCTTCAGTGAGGCTGTGTCATAAATGTGTAATACAGTTAGATTGCTTTGTCACACTCTACATTCCGTCAATTTGCTAAAATTACCATTTAAGTGTTGCTACAAGTTTATGGCTCCAGTGACTTCTGCTCAGGGTAAGCTGATCTCAGTCGCTATATTGTTCAGCATGTGCCTGTTTCTTCACATTATGGTTTTTTTTGAATTTTATTTTATTTTTATACAGCAGGTTCTTATTAGTTATCCATTTTATATGTATTAGTGTATGTATTCATCCCAATTCATCACACACATTCTTCACATTTTGAAGTCACTGTTTGCCTTGCAATCCCATTCCTCTGATGGATTAAGCAAATTTGTTTATATTCAGTTTGTTTATGTTTTTCTTGTTTAAGGGTGGAGATGATGACTTCCAAGCCCTTTATATGTTGGAGTTTTGGTTTGATTTTTTACACTCTTTTTTTTTTTTGTGGTACGTGGGCCTCTCACTGTTGTGGCCTCTCCCGTTGCGGAGCACAGGCTCCATACGCGCAGGCTCAGTGGCCATGGCTCACGGGCCCAGCCGCTCCGCGGCATGTGGGATCTTCCCGGACCAGAGCACAAACCTGTGTCCCCTGCATCGGCAGGCAGACTCTCAACAACTGCGCCACCAGGGAAGCCTGATTTTTTACACTCTTAATGATGTCTTTTGATGAATTGAGATGCTTTTTAATGAAGTCTGAATTTTTACCCTTTTTGGGTATTACTTTTTCCTTCTCACTTAAGAAACCTTTGTTTTTCCAAGTTTGTGAAGCCATTTTCTATGTTCTTATCTAACAACTTTGTTGTTTTATCATTCACATTTTGATCTATGATCCATCTGAGATTGATTTTTATGTGTTGTGGAGGTGGAATTAAGATTCAATTTTTTCCCCTTGTGGATTTCCAACTGATTTAGCACCACTTGCTAAAAAGTCCTTCCTTTCCCTACTGCATTGCATTGGCACCTTTATTGAAAATTAGGTGATGATTTATTTAGACTCTTTCTAGACTCTTAATTTTGTTCCAATGGTCTATTTGTTTATCCTTGTATGAACATCACAGTGTTTAATTACTAAATCTTTACAATAAGTCTTGATATTTGGTAGTGTAATGTCTTAATATTTAGTAGTAGAAGTCTTTTAATTTTATTTTTCATCAAGATGGTCTTCTCTATCCTTGCTCCTTTCAATTTCTGTAAAAAATTTAGAATCAGTTCAACAATTTTCACAAAAATGTCTGCTGAAATTTTGAATGGGATTGCATTGAATCTGAGAGAAAATTGAGAAAAATTAATGTCTTAAAAATATTGACTCTTCCTATCCATGAATATGGTATATCCCTCCATTTATTTTGGTCTTCTTAAATTTGTTTTTAGTTTTTTCTGTAGTGGTTTCACATCTCTCTCAGTAAATTAATTCCCAGGTAGTTGATATTTTTGACTTACTATAAATTATTTTTAAAGTTCATTTTCTATTTGTTTTTGTCTAGTACATAGAATAACAATTTTTATATTGTCCTTATAGCTAGTTACCTTGTTAATTTAACTTAAGTCTAATAGTTTTTCATAGATCCTTTAAATTTTTCCATGTACATAATCTTATTATCTATCAATAATGACGGTCATATTTCTTCCTTTCCAGTCCTTGTAACTTTTCTTTGTTTTTCTTTTTGCAGTAATGAGGACTTCTCTTACGTTGTTGAATAAAGTCATGATAGCAGGCTTTCTTATTTTATTCTGTATGTCAGAGGGTAAAACTTACACTCTTTCAACTTTAAGTAAGACATTTGCTGTGTAGTCTTTTTTTAGGTAATATCATTGATTACATTATACTAATCAATGATAAGTAATAAGTAACAAGAAGTTTCCTTTTCATTCCTAATTTAATAAAATTATATATATGTGTATCTATACTTATAATGAGTTTTACATTTTTATCAAATGTTTTTATTTTGGCTTTTCTCCTTATTTTGTTAATATGGTTAATTGATTTTATATTTAAAAAATTTACATTTGTGGATTAAATCCAACTTGATCACAATGTTTATATTTTACAGAGTTGATTTACTAACTTTTGTAGGTGTTTCACATCTGTGTTGTAGGAGAAATCTCACTGCAATATTCCTTTCTTGTAATATTCTTGCCAAGTATTGATATCAAGGCTATGCCAACCTCACAAAATACTTAGAAAGTGTACACTCTTCTATAAATCTCTGCAAGAGTTTGCAAAAGCTTGGTGTTAAATATTTGTAAGAATTCACTAATGAAGTCATCTGGTTCTGGTGATTTCTTTGTGAAAAGCTTTTAAATTATAGATTCTAGTAGACTATAGCTGTAGGAGCATTTAGATTTTGTTTTTTATTGTGCCAGTTTTGGCAAATTGGATTTTTAAAGGATTTTGCTCATTCAATATTATTATCTTTTTAATATCTGTAGGATCTCTAGTGAGATCCTTTGTTTACTTCTTAAAATTGGCAATTTATGTCTTCTTTTTTTTTGCAGTACGTGGGCCTCTCACTGTTGTGGCCTCTCCTGCTGCGGAGCACAGGCTCTGGACATGCAGGCCCAGTGGCTGTGGCCCACAGGCCCGGCCGCTCTGTGACACGCAGGATCCTCCCGGACCGGGGCACAAACCCGCGTCCCCTGCATCGGCAGGCGGACTCCCAACCACTGCGCCACCAGGGAAGCCCTGTCTTCTCTCTTTTTCATCTTGATCAATTTTTCCAGAGATTTATTGATTTGATTAGCTTTTCCAAAAAACCAATTTTTGGCTTTTAAAAATTCCTAATTTTTTGTTTTATATTTTATTTATTTCTGCCTTTTTTTCTTTCTCAAGTCCTCCCTTCTACCTTTTTGAATTTTAACTTTTTCTTCTTCCTTTCCTTCTTCCCTCCCTCCCTCCCTCTCCTTTCTTTCTCCCCTTCCTTCCTTCTTTCTTTCTTCCTCTTTTTTCTTCTGTTTAACTTCCTGATTTATGTTGACAAACAACCTTTTGTACCTTATCAGGGACCTAGTTGGTAATGGCCCAGTGAATCACTTCTGAAATCAAGCATTAAGCCCAATTGTCTTAGGATCATAGTGGTGGTTACCTATAAAATATTGTCATTAAAACAACCTCAAAAATATTAGGATTCATAATCAATCAAATGAATTATTTATCAGAATTCACAAGTGTTCATTTTATTTTGCTTAATAATATGCTGTGAATATTTTTTCACAACACACTAATTTTTATAACACAATTTTTAATGGCTACATAATGTTCTAGTGTAAGAACAAAGCATATTTTATTGTTACATTTAATAAACAATTTTATATTGTTGGATACGTAAGATGTTTCTAATTTTTACGACTGATTTACTTATTGTGCTCTAACTTAGTTAGTAGATATGCTCCTGGAAATTATGTAGAATCTAATTTTTTGTGAATTAATGGTTATTGTGGAGAGAACAAGCATGGTAATTCATTGTGTTAAAAGGAGTAATTTGTTTTCTACAATATTTCTTCCAGGGCTTCCCTGGTGGCGCAGTGGTTGAGAGTCTGCCTGCCGATGCAGGGGACACGGGTTCGTGCCCCGGTCTGGGAGGATTCCGCATGCCGCGGAGCGGCTGGGCCCGTGAGCCATGGCCGCTGAGCCTGCGCATCCGGACCCTGTGCTCCGCGGCGGGAGAAGCCGCGGCAGTGAGAAGCCTGCATACCGCAAAAAGAAAAAAAAAAATTTGTTCCAAACGTCTAAATGTTTACATAAAGTTTGACTTAAAATTGGCTGACAGCTGTGATATCATGCTCTTCACTGAATGTAATAATTTTTTTCCTCTCTCTCTCTAACACAACCATACACACTAATTTATATTTTCGGATTTGGCCCATTGGCTTTGTACAACAATAAATTGTTAGACTAAAGAGAACTTGAATTATTTTCTAGAATTTATAAAAATGAGCACTTAGACATAGGAAGATGATGTCATCTATAGTAAGAAGGAAGAAAGGGAAACAGAAGAGGAAGCTTTGCCTTTCATTGTGCTTATTGCCACCACCTGTGGCACCTGTGTGGTGACTGACAGTTATTTCATGTGGAACCTGCTGGCTTCTTGCTTCCCTGTGCTGTGGAAATCACCTGACTTCACCCTCTGTGGGACGTCTTCCCAGCATTATCCCAAGGGGTATGAGATCGTCACCCTATTACATGATACACCAAGGCCGGGACCACTGAAGGGTTAAGTAGAGATTTTTTTATAAAGCACTTCAGAAATGAAAAATGTTCTACAAATGCCAAGATTATTAAGGTACTTGGCAGCATTTCAGAAAGTGGAACTTTTTCTGCTGACTTAGGTTTTGCTTAATCTTTAAAATGAAGGTGTCAAACCCTCAAATTTCAATTTAATTCAACAAACATTTATTGAGTATATATGATTTTCAAAGTTTGTAGACTAAAATGAATAAAACTTGTTCGTCCCCTTAAGAGGTTTACTGTTTAGTGCCTGGATAGACAGACACACAGCTCCTTATAATACAGGGAAAATCCCAAAAGTTCCTCAAAGAGGTGTACGGTGATCACTGTAGTTGTCAGAGCCAGAGGGCACTTCCAACTGGAGTTAACCAGAGATTGAGTTGTGGGGAAGGAGACGTCTGACCTTGGCCTTGAAGGGTGTTAACGTTTTAACAGAGCAGATCCTGGGAAAAGGGCATTTTAAGCAGAGGAAACTAGGCATTTAGAGGTGGAGAAGGCATTTCATGGAAAATGGAAGTGTCTCAACTTTGTGCATCCTGAGCAAAGATTGAGCTGAGGAAGTAGGGTGGGGTCAGATTATAGAAGACCTTTATTACCGGGCTAAGGAGGCAGCAGAGCACTGCTGAAGGCCTTTGAGAAGGGCAAGTGAGGATACAGGGCATGATTGGACACAAAAAGTAGACACTCAATTGTTTGCGGAGTCATCCAATGCATTACATTTTCTTAGGAACATTCTAATGCCAACAGCAGTTTTCTTAGATAAGTTCCCCTTTCTGTTCAAGGCAATGTGTCGAGTTTCTACGAAGATCCAGGTTGTGTTTTAAGTATATCTGACCTCTTGCTTTGGCAGAAGTGCTTCTCTTTACCTTGTCTTCACCGTTCCATCTTGGTCTCCTCCCAGCACCCCCATCCCCTTGAAGGCAAAGTCACTTCCCTGTTCACTCTTGTGCTGGCATCTCTGGTCGGGTTACTTTCCTTTTCTTACTGATTCTGAGTTCTATTGTTTCCCTTCAGAAAATGGAAGGGTGGGTGTACCCATGAACTTCTGTGATTCTCTTTTTTTTTCTTTTTTAAGTTTTCAGTGCTTAGCATGAATCACTGTAGAGAAAAGTGAAAAGTGCTAGTGAACAAAAACAAAGCCCTGAGGGAAGAGAGAGCAGAAGAGAGATCTTTAAAGCATTTTTTAAAACTAGCTATTCAGCAAGAAAATATCTCTGCCTCAGCTTCTTCATGTATCACAAGGAGGATGATAATGCCTACTGCATGTGTTGTTAAAAGAACTAAATGAGTTCATATTTTGAGCAAAATGGTTAGCCAACCGACTTGTACATGGTTACCACGCAGTAAAATTTCCCTTAAACAGAAGGATGAACATTCAGTAGATATCCTAAAGTAATTTTATCATGGAAAAACAAGTTTGCTTTTTCTACTATCCTTATTCTACTTTTCCTCCATCTTGTTCCAGATTTCTTAAGTATTTGTAACCTTGAGAAAACATAACATAACCTCTGTGTAGAGATCCTCCTCTCTTCCAGAAACCAGCTAGTAGAAGAAAGGCCAAGTAGCAGCTGAAGAGACAACCACCTAAACTAAATTTGTATTGAAATCTTTCTTGCTTAACTCCAAATTTCATTGGTTACTTCTTATAAGTGAAGAATGGGATATCTCTTGTAAAAAATTAACTAGAGTCAGGAGGCCAGCAGGGGGCGCCCTCACACCCTGTGATGATGGCAGAGCCCAGTGGGGAGAAGAAAGACTCCTCTTCTTTCCTGGCAAGGACTCAGCCAATGAAAGCTGTGGACGCTTTGTTTACTCCAGCCGTCCCAGCTTCCTTTCCCCTCTGTGAAAGACTTCTCTATTTTTGCTGGGGACTCAGACGGTCACTCGCCATGGTTGCAGACACCAAACTGCAATTCTCTGTTGATCCTGAATAAAACCAGTTTTGCTAGAGAAATATCTGGCAGTATATTTGTTTTAGGTCAACACTCTGCACATATTTTATCTGATAAAGCTCACATATTTTACTCAGTCAATTTCAGTCATAATAGCTAGGATCAGTGATTCTCAATCAAGGGCACTTTCTTCTCCCAGGGAATAGTTGGCAAAGTCTGGAGACACTTTTATCACATCTGGGGGTTGCTGCCCATGGGTAGAGGCCAGAGATGCAGCTAAACATCCTACAGTACACACGATGGCCCTCCACACACACATACACACGAACATTACTCAGGATCAGATGTTAATAGTGCCAAGGTTGAGAAACTCCGGATCATATTGAGAGGGTCTACGCTTTAGTGCCAGCTGAGAGTGAGGCTTTGAGGAGATGGTGCTAGAGAATGAGCAGGTGGAAAGTCAAGCTGACTACCTGGCATACCTGAGTGGAGGATTCTGGACCAGGGCAGGTAGGAGGAGGACCCTGTGATCCAGGGAGAATTTCTGACAGTTGGGGTCTGAAACAAGTTTTGCTTATCTGTCAACTTGGTCAAGGCAATAGGAACAGGATATTCAGGGAATCACATGGCTGTAGGGAAGGGCTTGCTGTCATGTTTCTTCTGATGGAGACCCTCCCAAAAGGTATGAATGGTGACCTGGGCCAGGTTGAGGGGAGAATCCAGTGCTGATTAGCTCAGCGTTTGTGGGCACATTGCAATAAAGTCAAGAAAGCAGGAAGAAAACATGACCCGGAGCCAGAATCATTTAGAATATTTGCAATGAGATAGATATAAGTGGTGGGTTTAAAATATGTGCAAAATGCCTCGATATTCCCTTCAAAGGGGGAGCCTAATTCTCTTCCGTTTGAGTTTGGGTTGGGCTTAGTGATTTAGGTCTAATGATGGGCTAAAAAAGAAATAATGGAACATGACCTCCGTGGCTAGGTTACAAGATTCATGGCCTCCGCCTTCTTCTCTCTTTTTGGATCACTTTCTCTGGGGGAAGCCAGCTGTAGTGTCATGAGGACACTCAGGTAGACTCATGAAGACATATGAGGTAAGAAACTGAGGCCAACAGCCATGTGAGTGAACCACCGTGAAGCAGGTCCTCAGCCCTGGTGGAATGCTCAGATGACTGCTTGAGGACACATGGAGACTCTGAGCCAGAACTCCCAGCTGAGCCACTCTCGTATTCCTGACCCTCAGAAACCGTGTGATAATACATTCTTGGTGTTTTAAGGTGGCAAATTTTGAGGTAGTTTGTTAAACAGCAATATATAACTAACATAAATATTCAGGAGTGAGTTTTTTCATTAAGGATTGTTCTAGATAGTATGCAGGAGGTTTAGGTGTAACTTTTAAGGAGTAGAGGTGTCGTTGCCTCTTCATTGTAAGAGACAGAATTTTGATTCAGAATTGTGTGGTTAGGAATATGGACTTGTGAACAGACTGCCAGGATTCCAATGCTGATTCCCACTTACTAGCTTTGCGACCCTGGGCAACTTAACCTCTCAGGATTCAGTTTGCTCATTTTTAAAACAAAGATAAGGATTAATAGTTGTAAAGGGCTCATGAGAGTGTCTGGAACATAGTAAGCATGAAATGAGCATTAGCTGTTATTATTATCTCTGTAGTTGTATCACCTTACACTCAGAAGGTGATTCACATTTATAAAATACTCTGCATATGTTATTGGAAAGCCTGGAGCCTGGGTCAGAATGGGCCCAATGAATGAATTCTCAAATTTAGCATAAAGGGCTATCTTTACGTGGGACCCTGTCCCACACAGTTTTCAGGCTGGCCTGGAGGCTGCAGCACTTAATGCCAACTGTGTGGTGGTTGCTTGTTAACTATTGTCATAAGAACAACCTCAAATACATTTGTGTGAGAGGCAAATAAAATGGTCATAAAATGTTCATATTTTTTGACAGCTTGGCTCTTAATGAATACTCTTTCCCCTGAACTCTTAAGGAAAATTTATCTAATTTTAGTGCCAGGTACATTAACTTTTCAAAGAAGGAGATGTGATCTCAAGTGTCATGTGCCCTTACATACAATACATTTTTACCCACTGGTTAAGGTTGATAATGATGTTATATGGATTTCAAGTAATTGGCACAAATCTGGAACTTGAAATATAAAATTTCAAAATAGAATTTAAATTTACCAAAACTCTTCTCAAAACTACCTTTCTGTTTAAATGAGTATCAGTCCTGCGCCTGGCCATTTGCTATCTCTGTTACTTGCACCTGTGAGCTTTCAGAATAAACCCATTGTCATGCACTGAATGCTTGTGTCCCCTCCAAGATTCATAGTTGAAAACCTACCCCCCACAATTAACGGTATAAAGAGGCGGAGTCTTTGGAGGCAATTAGTATTAGGTGGGCTTGCTTCTGAGGACACAATGAGAAGTCAGCCATCTGTAGCTCACAAGAGAGTCCTCACCAGAACCTGACCGTGGGGCACTCTGATCTGGGATTTCCAGCAGCCAGAATATTGAGAAATGAATTTCTGTTGTCGATAAGCCATTCAGTTTATGGTATTTGTTATGCAGCCTCAGCTGACACCAGGCGTATTTACTAGACAGCATCACACTCAAGCCAATTGTGTGTCTAAGGGGAGAGTAGGGCAGAGCAATGTATCACTTTGGATTTTTTTCTTTTTTTTCCTAATCTTGAAATAGCACAATAAGTGGAGAGGAATTTTAGAAAATTTTACTGGAAAAATAAAATATGAGAAAATATACCAAGAGCATGTCTTTCTTGCTTAGAAATGGAAATGGCATATTTCCATCATGTTTATCAGAAGGAAGGAAGAATAAAATCAAAGAATTTGAACTGCATGTGCTTTTAAAATGTAGAAAGAGCTGTACTGTTCAAGAGCCATAGTAAATCATAAAAAGACAGCTTGGCACATTTTATTGTGTGGGGAGGAAACTTAACTTCGCTAAAACTGACACTATTTAGAAAATCACAATACCACCTCTAATCACGGTGTATCTTGTATGGGTCTAACCCGTTTGCTTCACAGATTTTACTGAAATCAGTCTGACTTTGTTTTGTAATTTTTACTAGGATAAATCCTTAAGCAACTGCATTTCAAATTCCTTCTTGATATAAACTGTAGAAATGATAGAAAGAAGAGAGGAAACTATTTGGGGAAAAATGCTCTCCTTTTTGTATGAAGAAAAGAATTTTGAAATAAATAACTATATTTTGTTTTTCTATAAATAGGGATAATAATATTTTCAACTTTATAGGGTTGTTATCAAAATGAGTTATCATTATGAGTTAATATTAATAAAAAATTTAGAACAGTGCCTTGTTCATAATGCATGTTATATCAGAGCTAGTTAAGTGCATAAATAAGAGAATTTTTAGGATGCAATTGTTTAGGGTAGAAATAAGTGTTAGTGATAATGTGGCATGAGGTAGGTCACCGGAGGTGTAATAGGAGGGTGACAGGCACCTAAACGTTCATTTGTGTGATGACTTCTGTTTGCTTCTTAGCAAACGAAGTTAACCCAAACCATTCAGACAGGTCTGCAGAGGTCTTCTGAGCAGACGAGGACAGAAGATGGGTTGCTTGAGTGCTGAAAATTCTTTGCTCTTCTTTCCTTTGTTAGGGCTTCACCCCTCCTTGCCTGGTTCTAGGAGAGGCTTTCGGATTTTTCTTTAAGGCTTTTTTGTTAAATTTCTTCCATCAGAATGTTCCCTAACCTTATTATCTTGCTTACTGAATTAGAAGAGTACAGTTTTAACATGGTGTATTGCCCCGAAACATGTGCTCACCTACTCATGCACTCACAGGAATATCTCCTGGCATGAATGCTGGATAAGTTTCAACTAAAGTTTGGATTTCTTTTTTGTTAGAATTCACCTCCAGGGCGATTATTCAGTTAAGGGAAGGAGGGGCTGGGTACTCTGATTCTCTCTGAAGTAGGCTTAAACTTTCTGCGATAATATCAACAACTCACATTTGCTTCTGGCTTTACAATTAAAAAATACTTTCTGGAAATTATCCCTTTTGATTCGCATAACAATCCTATAAAGTATTAATATTGTTCACTTTTATCTGAAGGGAAAACTGAGTCTCAGAGATTTAATTAACTACCCCAATACCACCACTATACGTAGAGTTAAGAGTTTCCAGACCTAAACTTTCTTCCCAACTTGCTTTCAGGCTACCACTCAGGGTTTTATTTTTAAAACCAGAATCAAGGCAAAAAATTCAATATGGTTAGCAGTTTTGTTTGTTTGTTAGTTTACTTTCCCCCCTCTCTCTCTCTTTTTATGTTTCACCCTCGCTCCGTAGTTGCTTAAAAGAACAAGTTTGAATATCAATTAGCCACACATTAATGCCTTTAGCTTGAGTTTTTTAGACCTTGTGGGAGGAAAAATTCCAGAGTTGTCTCCTATGATTCCCATTCCCTAGTTATCCCATCAGATAGTTGTCTACGTACTGCTGGACAGGGACTCTGCAGTTGTAATTAAGGTTACTAATCAGTTGACTTTAAAATAGGGAGATTATCTTGGATTTTCCGAGTGCACCATTGTGACACACAAGCCCTTTGAAAGCTGGAGAGGAAATAGAAGAGAAAAGGTCAGAGGAATTCAAAGTGTGTTGACTCCATATTTTGTTGCTGGCTTGAAGGAGGAGGAGGCCAAAGAGGAATTCTGCCAACCACCAGTGAGCTTGGGTTAGGATGCTGAGCCCCAGGTGAGAACTGCAGCCCTGCCTGGTACCTTTGTTCCAGCCTGGTGAGACCCTGGACAGAGAATCCAGCCACGCTGTGCTGGACTTTTGGCCTACAGATTTGTGAGATAATAAATGAGTACTTTTTTTTTTTTTTTTTTTGCGGTACGCGGGTCTCTCACTGTTGTGGCCTCTCCCATTGCGGAGCACAGGCTTTGGACGCACAGGCCCAGTGGCCATGGCTCACGGGGCCCAGCCGCTCCACAGCATGTGGGATCTTCCCGGACTGGGGCACGAAGCCATGTCCCCTGCATCGGCAGGTGGACTCTCAACCACTGCGCCGCCTGGGAAGCCCAATGAGTACTGTTTTAATATGCTAACTATGTGATAATTTGTTATGCAGCATTAGAAAACTAACACAGATCTGTACATTTAAGTCTATATAATTCGAAAGAGAATATGTGAAATTTTAATTTACCACATTCTCGGCCTCACTGGACACTGAGATGAGAGAATGATAGCAATCTCCATTCATCATTGTCAGAAAGCCCATGGCTCCAGGGGATTCTAAATAGCTTCTAAATTTAAGGGAATTCTACTACTCCTTAAGCAGCAGTAACATTGCTCTACCTGGTAATAAAAGGAGTCTGAGTCACTTCAAGAGGTTGTGCATTTGGGTGATTCCAGTAGTGATGATGTTGTCTTGCCAAGATGCCTACATGCTATTTCACCTACCTACACTGGCCAGGGCCACACACTTCACACCACAGGGAGTCTGTGGTCTTTTTTTTTTTCTTTTGTGTGACTCTAATTGACCCCATGGCAATGAACCAAAGATCCCAGCCTCCTTTGTAAAAGTAGAAAAAAACACAGCCAGCACCTAAGTGCCATCCATTGGGCATTTTGTTTGGACCATGAGTTCTATTCCTAGAGATTATAGGCTGAATTGTGTCCCTGAAAAATTCATATGCTGAAGCCCTAAACCCCTATTACCTTTTCTGGAGTAGGGTCATGGCAGTGGTAATAAATTAAAATGAGATCATGCTGGAGTAGGGTAGAACACCCCAGTCCAATTTTACTGGTATCCTTATATCAATAAAAAGGGAAAATTTCGACACAGATATACACACACAGGGAGAATGCCATGTGGGAATAAAGGCAGATATTGGGGTGATGCAGCAAAAGCCAAAGAACACCAAACATGCCAGAAAACCACCAAAAGCTAGGAGAGAGGCTGGAACAGATCTCTCCTCACTGCCCTTAAAAGGAACCAACACTTCCAACACCTTGACCTTGGACTCCTAGCCTCCAGAACTGTAAGACTATACATTTCTGCTCTGTAAGCTACTCAGTTTGTGGTACTTTGTTATGGCAGCCCTAGTAAACCAATATACTGCGTGATATAGAAACTATTCCCAGACCAGCCTTCATTACAGCTAAAGAATGACGGGGTAACCTGTTCCACAGGCTTGTGTCAATCTAGTTGTAATTTTGACCTTGATGGCAAAATTTTTCTGACACAACCAAGGTGTTCAGCAATCTGGTGTCATCTCTAAACCTTTTCCAGATCAAGTCTGCCTGTATGATCCTATATTCATCAGTTACCCTGAAGCCCCACATGGAGGTGACAGCACCTAAGATAAGCATGTGACACATTGATTTGAGATGGGCCAAATTCTGAGAAATATTTTATTGCTTGTCATAAAAATGTGTTAAGTAAGACCACAAAAAGTATTATCAAAGAACTACCATAGTTTCATGAACAATCAAGGCAATGGGTTTTCGGAAGTTAACAAAATCGACTTATTGGTCCTTTACATCAATATAAAAGTTTAGAATAGGGAAAATACTCAGCACTAAGCTTTTACTAATTCTAATAGCTTCTTGTATCAAATGCAAAAAATGCCAAGTATGTTTTTGTTTCTTTGTTTTTTTGTTTTTTTTTTACGGTACACGGGCCTCTCACTGTTGTGGCCTCTTCCGTTGCGGAGCACAGGCTCCGGACTCACAGACTCTGCAGCCATGGTTCACGGGCCCAGCTGCTCCACGGCACGTGAGATCTTCCCGGACTGGGGCACGAACCCGTGTCCCCTGCAATGGCAGGCAGACCCTCAACCACTGCGCCACCAGGGAAGCCCGCCAAGTATGTTTGACAACATTTGTCTGTAAAATAGAACATACATTTAAGAACAAAATGTTGTTTTTCTTATCTATGTA
Organism: Grampus griseus; assembly: GCF_964374135.1. Lineage (NCBI taxonomy): Eukaryota > Metazoa > Chordata > Mammalia > Artiodactyla > Delphinidae > Grampus > Grampus griseus. Next base: position 6,406,234 of record NC_139007.1, on the reverse strand, counting down.
TTTAGCAACATTGAAAGTTAAGGTTAGATGACAGAGAGAAATAGGAAAAATCTAAAATTTGGGAAACAAGTGTTCCACGTTCTGTTTCTGATATTAGGTACAGTTTTGGGCCATCGTTGTGACCTTCCTCTGTCTGGTTCTTCATCTGTGAAATGGAAGTGAGTGGGCTGCCATGATATTCTTCCCCGGAATGTTATGATGAGATAATGTGGAAGTTCTTTAAGTTCTTTGAAAAATATATCCAGTATGTATTTTCCCAAGGAAATATGAAAACTATTTCTGTACATGTGTGTGTGAAAACTCATCTGGTACTGTGGCTTCTAAGTCATCAACTTATTGGAATCGTTTTCTATAAAGATTTGGTTGAAAAGAGAGGAAAGTGAGCAGGGCATGGAGGCTACAAGGGAGCAGTGGATGCCCTGTGTCAGGGCACCAAGGCGGGAAGGAGACCAGGAGGGGAGGCTTCACTGGTACGAGGGTCTACATTTAGTACCAATACTGATATTATCAATGCCTATGACATTTTGCAAAAATGCTGAGGTTGGGTTGATTGGTAAGCTGGGACGAAGTAAGAGAGTGGCATGGACATACATACACTACCAAATGTAAAATCGATAGCTAGTGGGAAGCAGCCGCATAGCACAGGGAGATCAGCTCAGTGCTTTGTGACCACCTAGAGGGGTGGAATAAGGAGTGTGGGAGAGAGACGCAAGAGGGAGGAGATATGGGGATATATGTATATGTATAGCTGATTCACTTTGTTATACAGCAGAAACTAAGACACCATTATAAAGTAATTATACTCCAATAAAGATGTTTAAAAAATTAAAAAAAAATAATAAATAAAAACCATTTCCAGGGTTACCTCCCCCCACTGTGTGACCCTTGCAAAAAAGCTTTAGTCTGCTGTAAGCTGGTAATCCGTTAATACATGGATACCCTGGTGGGGAAAATAAAATTGGATTGTATACCTTAAAAAAAAAAATGCTGAGGTTGGGATGATTTTATATATGTACGTATATGCACACACACACTCTGAAGCTTCATATAATGAGGCCATGTATAACAAGCACTTTATATAAAGTCTAAAGCAATATGGAAAGACACACATAAGGCTTTCTTGTTTTGAAAGGTTTATCTCGCAGCCTTCACCCTGACATCGATTCACCTGCATTCACAGATTCAGAGCGGTAAGAAATCCCTGAATTACAGGGTTATGTGTACAAGAAATTCAAGTGGGGTAACTGGGGCAGATTGATCCAAAACAGCTCCTTATAAAACCTTACTCATTCTTCCAGGCTCAGTCACTTTTTTCCATGGAGTGTTTCTGACCTCCCACTTCCCATTCTGATGCCCCCTGCACACAACTGATTCATTTCACGCCCGTAAACTTATCACGTGGTATTAGCTCAGAAATCGCTTTCCCTTCCTCTCGCACAAGCTTTTGGTGCTGAGGTCACAGCAGCGAGTGGTAGGGCAGACCCTGGCAGGGACTGGATCTCCGCCCCTCCTCGACGCCACGCAGAATGCCTGCAGCTCAGGCACAGACGATGGACCTATTTGATTCCATGAATGCCGTGTGTTTATTCAGGACATAGACCTGTGCCTGTCTTCAGTCGAGTTCTCGCTTCTGCCTCTAATCTTTTCTGTAATGGGCCTGATAGTAAATATTTCCAGCTTTGTGGGTCATGTGGTCTCTGTTTGCTCTGCTATCAAAAGCGCAACCATAGACAAATGGACATGGATGTGTTCTGATAAAACCTTATTTGCAGATACAGGCGTTGGGCCAGATCTAATCACTCGTCCTGCCTTTTTTTCTCTCCCTTCCTATTTTTCTGAGTTAAACTATTATCAAGATCCCTACCTAAGGCCTGGCAGTCGTGTCTATAACTGTACGCTGAATGAGCGAACGGACTTCTACACAATTTGATGCTGTGCAGTGTCTAGGAGCTCGGGCTCTGTGATCAGATTTGTACTGAAACCCTATCTTGGCCACTAATTAGCTTTGTGATTGCAGGCAAGTCCCTCAACTTCTGTAAGGGTCATCTGTAATACGCAGGTGACAGTATTTACCTTACAGGGTTATTTGAAGACAGAATCTCATATATAATTAATTATCCTTATGATTTTTTTATGTCTTTTTTTGTTTATGCCCGCTATTTACAGGGACCATCTTTATTCACATTTATATCTTCAGAACCTAGTGCAAGGCACCCTGATCTGGCAGTGGGTAACTTAGTGTTGGATAAATGGTAGGATCATGGCAGGTCACTGGAATCTTTGCAGAGACTTTTGTAGAGCAGTTTTAGGTTCACAGCAAAATGGAGAGGAAGGCATACAGATTTGTGATATGCCCGCACCCCAAAATGCATAGCTTCCCCCATTATCAACATCTTCCCCATTGATGAACCCATATTGATGAACATCACAATATGATTTTACATAAAAATATAGTTGGGGATAGAGGAAGAGTCTGCCACGCAGGGAGGCCACTTTTGGACTCATATTCTAGAGAAAACATGTTTTGGTTCTACTGATTTATTCAAATAAGAAGCAAGGGTCATAGAAATCTGCTCTCGGGGGTGTTTCCTGCCAGGACATGAGCTCTTGACACTGAGTGAATATTTCACATCCCTGCCTTAGGTCAGGCCACGCTGACTGTTAGCTACCAGTGAGACGTGTGCTACCAGCCTAAGGTTCACATCTGCCTCACCTGAGATAAAAGCATCTTTAACATTCTTCCTCTCAGGGAAAAAGGCATCAGCAGTCTGTGAAATTGCTTCTTGAAAATCAGATATAGGATATTGCTCTTTGGGCAAACTCAGTGCTCCTCAAAATTTACTGAATTCTTGAAAAGAATATTTCTTAATGGACAATTTCACTTTGCTATGATATTGAAAGTAGCTTATGAAATTCTCACATGCAAAAATTTAACATTTTTGTATAATTACAAAATAATATATACATATTGTATGAAAGTCAGAAAATACATCAAAGAGCTGAGAGGATAACAAGAATCAAGATAAATATTCTGGATTTCTGGATATACATATACACACGTATCTATGTGCATATATACATATATTGAGTTATTCTAAGTGTTCGAATGTATTGTGTCATTTAATTTTCATGATACCTCAGTGAGTTAAGTACAATTACTCTTTCCATTTCACAGATGAGGAAAATGAGGCTTAAAGAGACTAAATGACTTGACTGAATTCATACAGATAATTGTGGAACCTGAATTTTAACTCAGATGCTGTGATTTGCATTTCTGTTCTTCAGTCTCTACGGGGGGTGTGTGTGTGTGTGTGTGTGTGTGTGCACGTGCACACACATATGTACAAAACATTTATGGTCATATTGTATATATTCTGTGGAAACCTGTTTTTCAATTGGTTATAAATATTTCCGATGTCATTAATATTTTTCTATGACATAATTTTGGGTTATGGCATAGTTATCCATTGTAAAGCAGGATTTGTTTATTTAAAAACACATCGTTAGACATTAAAGACATTCTCTGACGAATATCAATACTCATAAGTATAATGGTGTCTACAGAATGCATTCCTAGAAGGAAATTGCTGGGTCAAATGATATGCAAATTTTAAGGCTTTCAATATATATTGAACAAAGTGTTCTAAGAATTGTTGCAACTTCTTCCTCTAAAACAGAGGTCTGTCTTACCAGATCTGGCCCAATGCCTGTATTTGCAAATAGAGTTTTATCAGAACACATCCATGTCCATTTGTCTATGGTTGCACTTGTGATAGCAGAGCAAACAGAGACCACATGACCCACAAAGCTGGAAATATTTACTATTGGGCCCGTTACAGAAAAGGTTTACAATCCCCTTTCTACATAGTAGGTTATAAAAAGTATAAGTTTCCTTGCATTCCTGCCCATCTTGGATATAAACAGGTAGATGGACAGGTGTATATATATATATATATATATATATATATATATATATATATACATATACAGTCACAAATTTGGTAGGCTAGATTAGTGTTTCAATGTAGAAAAGAAAATTTCTTACATTTACTGTCCAGTTGCGTTTCTTCTTTTGTGTCCATTATCCTTTTTTTTTAGTGTTTTTACTCTCTTTATTTGCCATTTTGTTTGTTGAGTTCTTTATAAATTAAAGATGTCTACAAATTTCCCAATAGATGTATTTCCCTTTGAGTCATCTGTCTTTCATGTTATTTACAATGGCTTTTGTTATATAGGAGATTTGGATTGTTTTGTAGTGAAATCTGCCACTACAGTGAAATTTTAATTTAGGATTCCTTCCTTCAATTAAATTTTACTTAGGAAACGCTGTTTTCCCTTGTGCTTTGTGCAATTCACTCGTATTTTCACTTGGCTCTTTTATTATACACTTATTTATTTTTGTATTCATTTATTACTGTTATTTCTTTAATTTATCTGGACTACATTTTGAATGAGACTTTCAAGTGAGGAACTAGTTTAAAATATCTAGACAGGCAATTATCCAGCCTTACTGATGGGACAATCTTTCGCTACTGATTCACAATTCCACTGTTATCACCTGCTAAATTCTGGTTCACATGAGTGTCTGCTTCTGACTTCTGTGACAGTTCACTCATGTCTGTTCTCAGGTTATCCACTAAATTCGTACTCAGTTTTAATCGTTGAACAAAATCCCCTCATTACATTTTTATAATTTTTTTGCATCTTCTATCCTGTTTATTCTTTCAACTGAATGAACTTTTGAATCACTTTTTCATTTTTAAAAAAATCAGGATTTAAGTTGAAATTCATTAGAACAATTATCTGAAAGGGATTGAAATCTACCATGTTAAGTCTTTCCATTGAGTCAGATTCTGTTATGTTTCTGAGAAATATTCAGTAGTTTATGCAGTATAAATCCTGCACACATTTTCAAATGTTTATTCCTACGTAAATCAAATTCTCTTGTGCTAATAAACTTTCATCCATTACGTTTTCTAAATGGATGTTCTTGGTATTTGAAAAAAGCTATTATTTTTCTAACAGGTTACTTTTGTGTCTTCTCTTAATACCTTAGTTATTCCTCAGTTGATTCATTTGGGTTTTCTAGGTAGAGAATCTTTTAAAATATTATACTTCTGATTTAAGGTTTTTATTGTGTCGGTCAGAAATTTTAGATAGTGTCAAGCCTTAGGAGCAGCTGTGTGCATCTTACCTGTGCATTGTTCCTCATTTAAAAGTAATTCCTTGAATGTTTCTCAGTTATACCTGAGGTTGGCTACTGGGTTAATATACACTTTCTATGTCACGTTAAGGAAGTATTCTGCTATTCCTATCATATTAGGGAGTTAGTTGTTTAAAGATAAGTGTTTGCTGAAATTTAGCAAGTGGATTTAGATATCTGTCAACACAATTTTTTAGTCTGCGCTTTTCTTTTTGATCTATGCATAGGAAATGTTATATGAATAAGTCCCTAATGTTAAACCATCTTCGTTCTCATGGAATAAGTCCTACTTGTATCATTTTTTATACAGTGTTGAGTTTGATATCATAGCATTTTGTTTATTATTTTTAAAACTATAGTTATGATGAAAATGAACTGTAGTTTTAGTTTTATCTTTTTTTAGGTGTTGTTTTTACCAGTTTCGTAACTTAAACTCAGGTGACTGCATGCTTTCTGTTGCGGTGGTAAGAACATTTAACACTAGATCTAACTTCATAATAAAATTTGAAGTGAACAATACAGTATTGTTAACTATAGGGGTGACGTCATACAGCAGATCTGTAGAACTTCGTCTTGCGCAACTGAAACTTTATACCCATTGGATAGCAACCCCGACTTCTCCCTGCCCCCACCCCCTGGCAAATACCATTCTCTGCTTCTCTGAGTTTGCCTATTTTAGAGAGTTCATATAAGTGGAATCATGCAGCGTTTGTCCACTTGTCCTTCTGTGACTGGCTCATTTCATTTAGCATAGTGTCCAGTTTCATCCATCTTGTCATATATGACAGGATTTTCATTTTTCTAAAGGCTAAATAGTATTCCATTGTGTGTATATACCACATTTGATTCATTCATTCATCCATCAATGGACACTTTGGTTGTTTCCATGTCTTGGCTGTTGTGAATAGAGCTGCAGTGAACATGGGGGTGCAAATCTCTCTTCAAGATCCTCATTTCAATTCTTTGGGATAAATACCCAGAAAAGGGATTGCTGTATCATGTGGTGGCTCTATTTTTAGTTTTCTGGGAAACCTTCATATCAGCTGTGCCATTTTACGTTCCTACAAACAGTGTACGAGGGTTCTCCATAACCTCCCCAACACTTACCTTTTTTATTTTTTTAGGACAGTCATCCTGACAGGTGTAGCTGCTATCTCGCTGTGGTTTTGATTTGCATTTCCTTGATGATTAGTAAAGTTGAGCATCTTTTTATCTACCTCTTGGCCATTTGTATGTCTTGTTCGGAGAAATTTTTATTCGAGGTCTTTGCTCATTTGTTAATAAACATTCTGGAACAGCTTATGTAGCATGACAGTTATTAAAATTTCACAGAACTTCCTAGTGAATTCTGTGGACCTAGTGACTTTTATAAGGTTGCCAGTAATGTTTTAAATTGGCTTCTCTCTGGCTAGTTGATTTCTTCCAATATTTTAAAAGTTTTGGATGAATTTAAGAAGTATGCCCAATCAGAATATGATGAACTGTCCTGGGTACACAGCTTGAAGATGACAGGACCTGTATGCAAGTAAACTTTTCTAAATCACTTGTTTTCAGTAACATCTTCCTGCTCTCAAAATTCCTGGAGTCTGCCAGCCCAGACACACTCTGCATTACCATCTCTAGGGGGATAAATCTCTGGTCTTCTACGAGGTGGGAGAGAAGCAGTTGCTGGGCTGCAATTGGGGAAGGGATTCTTTTGTTTTTAATCTCATCCTCAGAGGCAGCTGGTACTGCCAATGGCTGAGTGTTTGGTGGGATTCTGTAGGGTAAACTGGCTGGCTGTACCCACCACTGGCTTCAGATTCAGCTCTTTGGATTTGTTAAGTCAATTACTACTCATTCATCTGTTTCCCTGTTTCCCAAGTTCTGTTACACCTGCTCATCTCTTTGTCCTTGTGGATTTATACTGTTTAAAAGTCACTTCTAGTGGAATTTTGCAGCAGCTGATGAAGCTACCTGCATGATTTACTTCCATATGTTTGGTTGTCTTCTCTTTTTGTTTTTTTAACTTTTTACATTAAAAAAATCTCAAGTCTATCGAAAGTTTCAAGAACATTTCCCTTAGATGTATCAATTGTTAACATTTTTTCAGCATCTATTTCCTAAAAGCAGGATGTTTTCTTACCTAGTCATAACACAATGAAAGTATTCAGGAAATTTGGCACTGTTGCAACACTGATGCAATATTGTATCTAAAAGACAGCCTGCATTCAAACTTTGCCAGTGTTCCCAGCAGTGTCTCTACAGCAATTTGGTTCTTACACCGCATCTAGCTGTCCTGTTGCTTTGGTCTCCTGGATGAGGAACAGTTCCTTTCATTTGAAAAGCTTCCTCAGCCTTTCTTCAATTTTCAGGACACTGACACTTTTGAAGAGTACCAGTCAGTTGTTTGGACAGTGTTCCTCGTTTTTATCTATCTGACTGACTCCCCATGATGAATTCCCCGTTAGCATTTCTGGCGAGAATGCTACTAAGTGATGCTGTGTCCTTCTAGTTGTCACATCAGGAGTCACCTGTTGTCAATGTCTCCCATTACTGGTGATGTTAAATTTCACCACATTTACAGACTGAATTGTCTCCCTCCCCAACTCATATGTTGAACCTTTAACCCCCAATAAGACTGTATTGGAAGACTGGGCCTTTATGGAGGTAATTAAGGTTAAATGAAGTCAGAAGAGTGGGGCCCTGACTCTATAGGACTGATGTCCTTATAAGAGGAGGAAGGGACACCAGGAGCACGTGTGCACAGAGGGAAGGCCACGTGAGGACACAGCAAGAAGGTGGTTGTCTGCAAGCCAAGAAGAGAGACCTCACTATAAGCCAACCCTGCTGACACTTTGATCTGGGACCTCCAGCCTCCAGAAATGTGAGAAGATAAATGCCTGTTTCTCAAGCCATGCAGTCTGTGGTATTCTATTATAGCAACACGAGCAAGTTAATAAAACTACTTAGTTAAGGTTCTGTCTGCAAGAGTTCTCCATTTTATTTTAAAGGAAGTTTTATCTCCCTTTGTAATCAACAGAATATTTCAGGAGATACTTTGAGGTTGTGTAGATATCTTATTATCTAATGTGTAGTACTTTTTACTGCCATTATTCTTCTGGATGATCAAAAGTCCCAGATCCAGCCAGTGTCACCTCCTTCAGGCCGACTTCTTATTCTCTGGCACAAGGTGTTCTTTCCTACTCCACCTCCTATTTCCTTCCTACTTCACACCTGGAACTGGCCATTTCTCCAAGGAACCCACGTTCCTCTTACTGGGGCACATGGATGCACATTGCTGCTGAGGTGTCATTGTTTCTATACCCTTTCGGAAAACAGAGCCAGGAAAAACATTTTTTTAAGGAATGGCTTCATACCAATACCTGAAATTCCATACAGTTTTTTTCTCATCTTCCTTTATTCTGATTCATATTTTACTTCCCTTTTGATAGCTTTTATTTGCTAATAAACTGACAAATGATGTCAAGTTCAGCTGAGACCATGGAAGTGAAAGAAATAGTTGGAGTTTTGAGGAAAAAGGAGATGCATTATCAGAAAGTAAACTGATTACAAGAATATAGTAGGATTATGAGGTATGCTTGAGGGCCCACTTAAGGTTTGGAGGAATAAAGTGGATCTAATCTGTACACATGTGTGTTTTTTTGTAAGCCAATGTCTACAGCTCAAGAACCAGCCTGGAGTAAAGAGAGAACTGAGTTTAATCGAGTTTAGATTTTGCTGACCTACATGAAGTCAAGGAATTTTAGAGTAAATGCAAGAGAGGGATTAAAATGATCATGGAGACTAACTAGATAAGCAGGTGAGGGGGGAGATGAACAGTGGAAAAGCGGTAGGATAAATGGACAGCACAGAGGGAGAGAGTCCAAGGAAGTTGGCTGGAAAGATGAATGGTGGTGATCGGAAAGGCAGATCCCTGCAATGGGCAGTCAGGAACTGCTGCTGCTGTTGTCAGTGTTGACGTTTGACCACGGGATGTGTGTGACAAGACCACTGGAGGAGAAAAAATAAAGAAATTGAGAGGCTAGTGTTTGGATGGGATCATTCCTGTTGATATTGAAATAATGAAGAGTCACCATAGGAGTAGTGGTAACAGTAAAATGGAGCACGACTCTACGGTCATTCCTCCCCCAGGTCCTCTGCCTGCCTTTTTTTTTTTTTTTTTTTTTGCGGGACGCAGGCCTCTCACTGCTGTGGCCTCTCCCGTTGCGGAGCACAGGCTCCGGACGCGCAGGCTCAGTGGCCATGGCTCACGGGCCCAGGCGCTCCGCGGCATGTGGAATCTTCCCGGACCGGGGCACGAACCGGCGTCCCCTGCATCGGCAGGCAGACTCTCCACCACTGTGCCCCCAGGGAAGCCCTCTGCCTACCTTTTGTCTGTAGAAAAACTTTAGCCAAAGAATAAGTTTAATCAGAGAAATGAGAAAATGCAGAAGCAAAGGAAAGCAGTCAAATAAGACCAAATAATAATATAGTCATTAATCAAAGTCAAGGACATTTAATTCCTCCTCAAGGGTTATAGACAATATTCTGAGCCATGTCTTTTGAGCTCTTTTGTAGATAATGAAAACTTCCCCAGGTGGAAGAAGTTAAGTGCATGATGACCAGACTATAACCATGACATAAGCTGCCACAGTTCGGAGAACTGGCCTCAAAGAAATGGGAACAAATCGACCCTGGAACTGAAAACAAACTGTATTTAAAACGATCAAGATGACATTGATCTGACCAGGGCATGACCAATATCAAGACGACTGTCAGAGCTGCCTGTGTTCTTTCTGCGTGTAGCCCCCTCCCTCTGCCTGTGCACCCCTGAAACTCCCCTTTAAAAGCTCTTGTCCATTTGCAGCGACATGGATGGATCTAGAGATTGCAGTACTGAGTGGAGTAAGTCAGACAGAGAAACACAAACATCATATTACATCACTTACATGTGGGATGTAAAAAAATGGTACGAATGAACTTATTTACAAAACAAAAAATGGAGTCACAGATGTAGAAAACAGACTTATACTTACCAAAGGGGGAAAGGGGAGGGGGGAGGGATAAACTGGGAGACTGGGACTGACATATACACACTACTATGTATAAGATCACTAATAAGGACCTACTGTAGAGCACGGAAAACTCTACTCAGTACTCTGTAATGACCTATATGGGAGAAGAATCTAAAAAAAGTCGATATATGTAAAACAGATTTGCTTTGCTTCACAGCAGAAAATAACACAACATTGTAAATCAACTATACTCCAATAAAAATTAATTTAAATAAAATTTTTTTTAAAATAATAAAATAAAATCTCTTGCCCACCGACTGGCAGGGGGAAGTCGCCCTTTGGATATAAGTCCACCCTCTCCCCTGGTTGCCAGCCTCTGAAATAAAACAAGCTTTCTTTTCCACTAACCTTTCCTCTTGAGTATTGGCCTTCAAGCAGCAAGCAACTGACGCGACTTTCAGTAACAACTAGGAAAGTCACAAACAAGGTGCTAACACCGGGAAGAGGGTTGACTAGAGACTCAGTAGACAGCTCCCACAGGTGACATGTGCTTCAAAGGGGGTAGAGATTTATGAGAAAAGAGGCAAGAAAATTGTCTGAAGGTGTCCACAGGGATCAAGGAGGACCCACCCTACCTCCAGACCCTGAAGTATATGCAACGTTGGAGGAAAAGGTCCTACTGGAGCAGCTACTGGCATAGTCCTCAGGGTGGGATCAGATTTCTCCAGCAGAGAGTAGAGCAAAGGCTCTGTTGTGAGTTTGAGGATGAAGGATATTTTGCTGATATTAAGCTGCAAGTTACAGAATTCCCAGCTTAGAAGGTCTCGGGGGGTTAGAGCATGGATAGGATTAGGGGATCTACAGAGCTGTGTATGATGATTCCAGGTTATAAAAGATAACCCGAGGGCTTCCCTGGTGGCGCAGTGGTTGAGAGTCTGCCTGCTGATGCAGGCGACACGGGTTCGTGCCCCGGTCCGGGAAGATCCCACATGCCGCGGAGCGGCTGGGCCCGTGAGCCATGGCCACTGAGCCTGCATGTCCGGAGCCTGTGCTCCGCCACGGGAGAGGCCGCAACAGTGAGAGGCCCGCGTACCAAGATAACCCGAAAGTCTGGGACTGAGGCCAACATGGACATAAAGCAGAGGATTAATTCCAATTTTTTTTTTTTTTTGGAGGTGGGGAAACTGAACGAAGCTTATCTTTGCGTCTGAAAGTCTTTAAAATGAGAAAATCCTGTATTTAACTTACTGGGCGTAAAGAAAGATAGTGATAAATGAGGTCGAGAACTTGAAAATGGAACTGACTTTTGATAACACGGGACAAATGTCGACCTCACACATTTGTGAACAAAATCATACAAGTATCATACCTTACATACTCTCAAACATTGAGCACTAAGCAGGTACGATAGAAGTAATTTGAAATCATCTTTACAACATAGATATTCTCTGACAGGAAATGGAAGTCTTTGTTATCAGCCATTAATTATTATTTGAAAATGCTGCCCATTGAATCCTTTCCTTCAGAATAATTTGCTGAAGTACAATAGGAGAGCTGATCTTTTGTAAAATCAGGTTATCAAGACAAAAGGAAAGAATAATAGGAAAAACAAAATCAAATCAGGAAACTGTAGGTTTAACATTTTAGTTATGGATTTGAAGAAGAATCAGAATTAACGTTGTGAAGCAATTTGCATTTATTCACTTTGTTTGTTTGTTTTTCTGTTAAGAAAACACACTTTTTCTACGTCTCATGCTTTCTTTCTGATCCCAAAGTCTGATATTTTTTGTGTTTGGTAACATACTGTCCCTCCAGCCTGCACTGTGGGCTGAGGTTATGTCATCGGGGCTGAGGACAAGTGAGAGTGAAGTGACACGGTGAAGATGCAGCCTCACCACCTGTGACATTTAGGAACCCAGCCCTTCGCTGATAATCCTTTATGCTATAACCAGACTTACAGGAATCTGGTTGTCACCTGTGAATGCCAAGTATGCTTCCACGTCGTGTTTCACGTTTTATCTGCAGAGACAGTACACCCAGGAAATAACCGGCTTAAAGAATGTGCAAATTCACACCCCTGAACTGCTGAGAAATTCTTTAGTCTGACTTAGTAGCTGTCAGAGGGAGCTATATTTGCTCTCCCTGACTGACGTGTAACAGGAGTTCAAAAAGTCACTTATTTTTCCTTCCATTATTACAAATGTGACTGAACATAGAAGTAGAGTGCAAGGGTTTTGCTCCAAAGTTGAAAAAAATCACCGTTTGAGCAGCATCTGCTACACAGAGCACGGTGACCAGCGTGGAGGTTCCAGCCAGCCCTTCCTGGACCACTGAGGGCACCCGACAGACTGGAGGCTGTGATCTCCTCTAAGCAGGAAGGCCTGTGATGCAGTGCTTTCCTTGAGCGAAGAGAACTCACGACCTATATGGGCGTCCTTTCATTAGGACAGGCCACTCTTCTGCACAATCTTAATATGCAGTCACAGTCTCCAAAATATTTCTCCTGGTATTGACATTTCCTGGGAGTAATTTGAAAAAGTGAAGGCATAATCAAGACAATGAAATATTTCTATTTCTCCACTAACTTTAGAACTGTGGAGGGGATAAATGCCAAGGCTGAAACCTTGCAGGAAGGCTGACTGTTCCCAGAAGAGAGGTGTTTGCCGCTGGATGAGAACAAGAGGGAGAGACTGAGGAAAATGTCATCTACCAGAGACAGAGCACGAACTTGAGCCCGAGGTTAGGTACGTCGTGGGCCTCAGCACATGACGTCTACTTTGAGTTTAGATTTATTTCTTGGCATGCGGTGTGGCAAGAAGTTAGTCTAGGATCTAGGTGGATGTGTTTGGAAACAGCTGGATCCTACAAGAATACTCTTTTTAATTTTATGATTGAGTATGTTGACAGCTCATGTCAGACAAGGAGACTCCAGCCTAAGCAATGGTGGGTGAGAGTTTGCAAAGCGGAGGTGAAAAGGGCATGAGAAAAACCAGTGTTACCTCTGAAATAAATGAGGACTTTTCAGGGCAGTTATATGGAATTTCAGCTGCTGGATTACTCCTACAAAGAACACTTAAAACATTGCTCTCCCTCCCTCCCTCCCTCCCTTCTTTTCTTCCTTTCTTCCTTCCTTCCTTCCTTCCTTCCTTGTCAGACAAGCCATGATTTTTACTGCTTCAGTGCTATGCAGTGATGGGTGTGGGTTTATCTTCGGTATGGTATTAAATTAGAGTCGGGTTAGTTTCATTTTGCTGATGAAGGATGCGAGTGTAAGATCATTTTCCATTCTTTCTACCCTGTCCCCTTCCAGAGGCAAAATGGTCTTTGACTTTCTTTACTTTTCACCTCATCCACAAGCTTGTTCATTTTATTATCCATGGTGATACTGTTATCTCAATCAATCTCTCTAGAGCAGTACTTTTCAAACTGACCTATACAGGGTCTTGAAATTAATTTAGTGGGTTGTAACCAGTGTTTAAAACATGAAGTAGAGGGGAATATATGATATTGGAATGCCTTGCACATTGGAAGAGTCTTGTTTTAATGAAATAGATTTAATTTATATGTATGGCTGTACTAGAACACTATAAGAAATCTATCCCTTCCTGTGGACACAGATAAGAAAGATTGAAAACCACTGCGGAGGGACGGTGGGGATTCACTGGTGGCTGCTGAGGGGCCCCAGAGGGCAGTGACCACGGTGGCCCACAGACATGCCATCCGGATTACTTGAGGTGCCGTCTTGTGCAGATACTGTTCTTCTGTTTTCTGAGCTCTTGGAGTTGCATTAATTTCCGTTGTTCAAGCCTCGCCTTTTAGACAGTTCTATAAACTCTCACTATCCTTCCGGTAAAATATTTTGCCGCCTAAGTGAACCAGAGTTGAACCATAGTAGCTTGAAAAGGTCTCTGAATTATGCCCTACGTAGAAGAGTTAAACGTTAACCCACCTGATACTGACGCTGCCAGAGTTCTCACATGGGGGAGGTCAGCTGTCACTCGGGTCACAAATCCAAAATGTATGTGGTTTACTCCCTTTCCCTTTTTTTCTGCCAGGACATACAAAGAAAGGCAAGTTGATTTCACTAATTAGGGTCAAACAGATCCTCCAATGAAGCAGTATTCTGAGTATTGGTGATGTCATTTAGAATTTTAATGAAATTTAATATGCCACATCACTCTTTTTTTTTTTCCTTGAACACCTCTTTTTTTTATTGAATGAAAGATTCTTTAAATTTTATAGTTCTTTACAATTTTCAAAAGTTTCACACAAAGGATTTCATATAATCCCATAATATTTGAAACCTCCCACTCCTGTCTTCCCCCTCCCCCCTTCCCTCTCCCCACTGGTAACCACTAGTTTGTTCTCTATATCTGTCTAGTCTGCTTCTTTTTTGTTTTATTCACTAGTTTGTAGTATTTTTTATATTCCACATATAAGTGACATTATACAGTATTTGTCTTTCTCTGTCTGATTTACTTCACTTAGCATAATACCTTCCAAATCCATCCATGTTGCTGCAGATGGCAAAATTTCATTCTTTTTATGGCTGAGTAGTATTCCATTATATATATATATATATCTTCTTTATCCATTCATCTGTTGATGGACACTTAGGTTGTTTCCATACCTTGGCAATTGTAAATAACACTGCTATGAACATTGGGGTGCATGTATCTTTTCAAATTAGAGTTTTCATCTTTTCCGGATATATGCCCAGGAGTGGGATTCCTGGGTCATATGGTAATTCTATTTTTAGTTTTTTTGAAAAATCTCCATACTGTTTTCCTCAGTGGCTGCACCAATTTACATTCCCACCAACAGTGCACGAGGGTCCCTTTTTTCCACACCCTCTCCAGCATTTGTTATTTGTGTTCTTTTTGATGATGGCCATTTTGAAGGTGTAAGGTTGATATCTCATTGTGGGTTTTTTTTAATTTATGGCTGTGTTGGGTCTTCGTTTCTATGTGAGGGCTTTCTCTAGTTGCGGCTAGCGGGGGCCACTCTTCATTCCGGTGTGCAGGTCTCTCACTATCGCGGCCTCTCTTGTTGCGGAGCACAGGCTCCAGATGCGCAGGCTCAGTAGTTGTGGCTCATGGGCCTAGTTGCTCCGCGGCATGTGGGATCTTCCCAGACCAGGGCTCGAACTCGTGTCCCCTGCATTGGCAGGCAGATTCTCAACCACTGCGCCACCAGGGAAGCCCCTCATTGTGTTTGTTTGTTTTTCGGTACGCGGGCCTCTCACTGCTGTGGCCTCTCCTGGTGCGGAGCACAGGCTCCGGACGCGCAGGCTCAGTAGTTGTGGCTCACGGGCCCAGCCGCTCCACGGCACGTGGGATCTTCCCGGACCGGGGCACGAACCCGCGCCCCCTGCATCGGCAGGCAGACTCTCAACCACTGCGCCACCAGGGAAGCCCTCATTGTGGTTTTGATTTGCATTTCCTTGATGATTAGCAACGTGGAGCATCTTTTCATGTGCCTGTTGGCCATGTGCATTTCCTCTTTGGAAAGATGTCTATTCAGTTCTTCTGCCCATTTTTAAATCAGGTTGTTTGTTTTTTTGATGTTGAGTTGTATGAGCTGTTTATATATGCTGGATATTAACCCCTTATCAGTCATATCGTTTACAAATATCTTCTCCCATTCATTGCTGTCTTTTCATTTTGCTTAGCCACTTTTAAAAAATATCTTTATTGGAACATAATTGCTTTACAATGTGTGTCAGTGTCTGCTGTATAACAAAGTAAATCAGCTATATGTATACATATATCCTCATATCCCCTCCCTCTTGAGCCTCCCTCCCAACCTCCCTATCCCACCCCTCTATGTGGTCACAAAGCACCGAGCTGATCTCCCTGTGCTATGCGGCTGCTTCCCACTAGCTATTTATTTTATGTTTGGTAGTGTATATATGTCCATGCCACTCTCTCACTTTGTCCCAGCTTCCCCTTCCCCCACTGTGTTCTCAAGTCCATTCTCTACAACTGCATCTTTATTCCTGCCCTGCCACTAGTTTCAACCTCACATCTACTTGTTTTTCTCTTTCTGACTTACTTCATTCTGTATGACAGACTCTAGATCCATCCACCTCATTACAAATAACTCAATTTCGTTTCTTTTATGGCTGAGTAATATTCCATTGTATATATGTGCCACATCTTCTTTATCCATTCATCTGTCGATGGACATTTAGGTTGCTTCCATGTCCTGGCTATTGTATATAGTGCTGCAGTGAACATTGGGGTACATGTATCTTTCGGAATTATGGTTTTCTCAGGGTATATGCCCGGTAGTGGGATTGCTGGGTCATATGGTAGTTCATTTTTAGTTTTTTAAGGAATCTCCGTACTGTTCTCCATAGTGGCTGTACCATTTACCTTCCCACCAGCAGTGCAAGAGGGTTCCCTTTTCTCCACACCCTCTCCAGCATTTATGGTTTGTGGATTTTCTGATCATGCCCATTCTAACAGGTGTGAAGTGATACCTCATTGTTGTCTTGATTTGCATGTCTCTAATGGTTAGTGATGTTGAACATCCTTTCATGTGCTTCTTGGCCATCTGGATGTCTTTTCTGGAGAAATGTCTATTTAGGTCTTCTGCCCATTTTTGGATTGGCCACATCACTCTTAAGTAATGTTCACTGAGAGCCTATTGTTATACTTGGCAGTTAGAGTTGGAAAGGATTGTAAAGGGTAAAATCACCAGATGAAATTGTTTGAAGTAGGAAATTTTGTGTCTGTGCTAATAATTCAACCAAATATTAAACACTTATAGGGTTTAGGATCTAGGCAGAGTCCTAAGCTATAAGTAATATATATATAGAGAGAGTACTTCCTTTGTTCATAGTTGTACAAGATGAGACATAATCTAAACATTCATCAATAGGGAATTTTAACAATTAATTTAATTGTTAATTAATTAATCCATTAATTTAATGGATATTTATATAATTGATTATGATGTAATGAAAAAAGAAAGTTTTCTTTATGTACTGACATGAAACAATCTCTGAAAAAAATTAATTTAAAAAAGCAAGGTGGAGGGTGATGCATATAGTAAGCCCCATTTGGTTAAAAGTAAAGAGAATATTACATGTTTGCTTAGGCATAGAAATACCTGTGGAAAGAGCCACAAGAAACTGATGCCTTTGGCAAAAGAACCTGGAGGACAGGGAAGGCTACTTTCCTATTATCTTCTGGACATTTTGAATCTTGCATTAAAAAAAAATCAGTAAATGAAAAATGAAAAACATCTTCTACATGCTGATCTTTGATCCGTTTTTTGAGTTTATTTAAGCTTCGTTTGCTCTTTTTACCCTAGCCTTGGCGTGATGAAAATAATAGACTCTCAGAATTCCCCATTTGGGAGAATGTGGAATTGAGATGAATAATTAGTCTTGATGAATCCTGAAATACTGGGGACCCAGCAGCACATGACTTTCCAAGGGTGAAATTTGGCCCTTGTCACTTGGACCAAGTGTGTTTTGGCGTGTTTGAGAGAGCAGCAGCATCTGTTTGTTTATTATTATTTTGTATTGAATATGATCACTTGTAAGTGTTTCTACGAACGGCAGGTATTTAAAGCATAACACCAGATGTGCACAAATAAAAATATCCCCAGTGACGAGGACTTGATTGCTGTCATAACTCATCAGTGCTTCTGAAATTGTCTATTTTGTGACACCCAGGATTATCATTTGCTGCGACTAAACCCTTGGTACTGTCCACTTCTTATCAAGGTATTTCTATGATGTATTTGATGAACATAATTGCATTTTATATTTATGAAACAGATGAAAAAGTCTGATGCAGTATACTGGTATTTAAAAAGGCACCGTGGCCTACAGCAGCAAGAACAGCACTTGGACCATAATCCTCTAAAGAACCCAAGAGAAAGGAAAATAATTAGATAACTTTTAATAGAATGCTTATCTGTGTATTTGTTTAATAATTTAAACATCTATGCTTCCTATCTATATCTTTCCATGTTCTTTGAATTTTTCTAGTACCCAGAATGAAATAAACCCAACATCCCTCTCTATTTTTCCCTTTGAGCCCTCATTTAGATATTAGCATATTCGATCAATAAAAAATATATGTTGTCATATCCATAGTATATTTCAAGAACTTGACCTAAAATTCTTGATGCATATTGGCTAAGTGGGCGCACTAATAATATTCAATATTCTATGAAGTTTTCTTAGTAGAGGTATAATAATAAGGTAAAAACAGTTTAAACTTTCAGGTTCAACTCCATAATATCTAATTCATTGTATGCATTTTAAAAGGTGTCATTTTCCACGGGTACAGCTTGCATACCATCTGTTCGGTGAGGGGATATTTGGAGTCACGCCAGTTGGCAGCAAAAGCTATTGTTGAAGCTTAAATTTGGCACTTAATACCCTCCTTCTTATCCCTACCATTTATCCATTCATCCACCAATAAATTTACCTGAGCTAAGTGGATAGGTTTAAACAATTCAACCATCCACAGAGTTTTTCTTTCTCTCAGACACAAAGTGACCCTGGAAGAATCTGCAGTAAAGATGTTTATCCTTCCCAATGCTGCCTGTGAATTTTGGAATAGAAAATGTTTTATCTGTCTATCTGGCTGGCTATCTCTATGGGTATATCTATAGACAGATTTAAGATTTCCCCCTATGGAGTGAAGCTCCACAACATAAAGCAGCAGTATCAGGAATGATGAGGCTTCTTGGTTGAAGGAAACTGATGATTTTGGAAAACATGAGGGGGAAGGAGGAGACAGTCCATTTGCAGAGTAACAGATGTCTTAGAATGGAAATAGATCTTGGGTTTGGCAAGAATTCGTCAAAGCTTCAGAGGTAACCTCTGCTACCAAAGTTGACATTACCTTTCTTTGTCCAGCAATCAGTTAACTTCAGTAACACCAGAACTTTGGGCCAACAATCTGGCAGGGAAGCTGATTTAACTCAGAATAAAGATATTAACGTTTAGACAGAAACACCCTTAGGATTTATGTGGTTATAAAATTGTTTTAAGTAATGCAAACAAATGAAAAATTCAAATTAGGTATTGCAAATGTTATTATAATTTCAGTTTCTTCTTGGTAATAATACATGCCTAGCGGTGCCTTTGCTACTTGGCCTCTGACTTCCTAAAAAACTGTGCTACATAGGACAGAGCAATAATCAACCAGAAATGCATTTAGTCCTTTCCCACGGATACATCTACATTTGTTTTTCCATTTGTGCTTCCAAAACATAAACTCTCACATGGATTTTGTTGAATTATTTCACTAGGAAACTGGTAAGTATATGTCCATGTACTGATTAGGTATAAGGACCTTATTTTGAGACTAGACACAGAGAAACACTGTATCAATTTGTTAAGTACATGCATGAAACCATCTTTTTCAGCTTTGCTTTTGATAGTGACACACTCTGACTGCTATACTGTGTATCTATATAGTGAAACACATCGATGTCCAGAGAGTGGGGCTTTAGGATTAAAAGCATGGGCTTTGGAGTAAAGTAAGTTTTGACAGATCTCAGCTCACCAGTTATTGGCTATAGGACTTTGGCAGAACTACTTAATCTGAGTGTCAGTTTTCATTTGTAAAATGGGGAAAGTAATTATACCTACATCAAAGATAGAATTAAATGAATTGTGTGTGATGAGTATTTTTCTTCTGTGGTCAGTTAGTTTTCTTTCTTGACTTTTTGTCTAACATCTTATTGTTTTACTTATTGATAATCATGTTTTGTATATAATGCTAATAACTTATTATTATATTTGTGGTGAACAATCATTCCCAATTCATAGCCTTGCATTTTGTTTATGATATTTTAAATGTGCAGTTTTAGAATTTTGATGTTGGCAAAATTGCCTTATCCTCTCTAGATTATTTCTTCCATTGTGCTTTACAGTAAGAAAGTCTTTCCTTACCTAGAGATCAGGTCCTCCTAGATATACAAACAGTTGATCTTTGAACAACACCAGCGTAAGGGACATCGATCAAACTCAGAACATGTAGTACTATCGTACGTATTTATCAAAGAAATCTGTGTATAAGTGGACCTGTGGAGTTCATACACACACACACACACACACACACACACACACACACGGTCATTCCTCAGTATTCACAGGGGATGTCAGGACCCACCCATGGGTACCAATATCCGTGGATGCTCAAGTCCCATAGTTACCTTATCTGCTGATTCTGCATCCACAGATAAGGAGGGCCGACTGTATATGTATTTCTTGTTTTTATGCTTCAGTTTAACATTTATTTCTTCAATTTATTTATAATTAGCATATGATGCCAGATGACACCTTGAATGAATGTTCTTCCAAACAATTAGTCAATTTACCCAAAGGCAAAAATCTTCCCACATCTTCATGTATTTAAAATAATACAGTAAGTTCTTATTTTGCTAAGATTGACTTCTAAGTTTTTTTTTTTTTTCCTGTTACACTGGTCTCTCTGTTAATTCTTCACTGCTTAAATTTTTCTGTTTATAGCATCTGGTATGGTCAGTCTTCCTTCATTAGACATTCTCAGAACTTTGAGCTTTTTTCCTACTGTTTTTCCAGATGTGTTTTAGACTTTGTGTAATGTTTTTATAATTTTAATTTTTATGTTTTGAAAATGTAGTAGCTGCACAAGCAATAGAGCAGAGAGTAGATATTCCTACCAACCCTGACTCCTACGTTTTCTTCCCCTTGCAGTTGCTGTGTGTAAGAAGTTAGGCATGTTACTTAATCTCTCTGCCTCAGTTTCTTCACCTGGAAAATGGGGATAATAATTGTACCTAACACACTGAACTTCTTTGATGATTAAATTATATAACTAAATTGTTTAGAACAATGCCTGGCCTATTGTAAGTGCTCTGTAAAACTTAGCTGGTTTTTTTTTTGTTTGTTTGTTTTTTTGCGGTACGTGGGCCTCTCACTGATGTGGCCTCTCCCGCTGCGGAGCACAGGCTCCGGACGCGCAGGCTCAGCCGCCATGGCTCACGGGCCCAGCCGCTTCACGGCATGTGGGATCTTCCCGGACCGGGGCACGAACCCGTGTCCCCTGCATCGGCAGGCGGACTCTCAACCACTGCACCACCAGGGAAGCCCAAAACTTAGCTGTTTTTATCAGTAGCAAAGTTTCTTGTAAATCCTTCTAGAGGTAGTCTATGCTGATGAAACGTGCTTTATTGCTTTATACAAACAAATGGAAGCAAAATGTGTACATTCTTCTGCACTTTAAAAAAAAAAAATTAAATAGATCATGGAGCTCATTCTCTATCAGTATATATGTATTATATATATATATATAAAATACATATATACTTATCTTTTCTTTTTAATTACTTCATAATATATTATTGTATAAATATATTTTTTATTTAAAAAATCTATTGCTAATGAATATTTAGATTGCTTGCAGTCTTTTGCTACTGTAAACCATGTGGCAATGAATGATTTCATCTTAAGCACATGTGTAAGTATATGTTGATCAATTCCTAGAG
The DNA here is from genome assembly GCF_964374135.1 of Grampus griseus. Classification (NCBI taxonomy): domain Eukaryota; kingdom Metazoa; phylum Chordata; class Mammalia; order Artiodactyla; family Delphinidae; genus Grampus; species Grampus griseus. The sequence continues at coordinate 6,384,532 of NC_139007.1, read as the reverse complement.
GTACAATTGTGGATCAAAGTGTATGTTCATATTAAATAGTAATAAATCTTTTTGATTTGACTTCCATAGATATTATATTAACTTGTACAGACATCAGTGATGTGTGATAGATTCTGTGTCAATACTGTATTACTAACACAAGACATTATCAGCCTTGGTCTTTGTTAGTATGAGAGGTGAAAACTGTTGTCTCATGGTTTTAATTTGCAGTTGTTTAACTATGATTAAGGTGATTTCCTCTGATATGCTTTAAAAATTATATTTATTTTTATTTGAGCAGTCAATGAATGTCTTTTGCCCATTTTTAAAATTAGAGTTTTGCTCTTTTTTATATTGACCTATAAGAACTTTTGGAATATTAAGAATATTTGGTCTTTGACATGTATGTGGCAAATGTATTTTTTCCATCTCTTCACTTGTCTCCCATAGTTCATGAATTTTTCTGAGGTGTAGAAATCTAAGGTTGCTCTCTGTGTCAAGTTAATCCATATTTCTTTCTGTGACTTCTGGGTTTTGACTTCTCTTTTGTGTCAAGGTCTTGGTAGTAGGTCACATCTGTTGTTCCCTACATTTTCTGGGTGCTATTCAGGAGTGAACTCAGGAGACTTAAGGGTTAGGAATAAGATGTTCACGCTCTGATGGTGATCCAGCCCAATTTAATGGGTTTTAAGGCGCGCCACCAGAAGATTAAAGTAATGGAGTCAGAGCAAGGCAATCATCGTCATGTCCATCTGTCATGAGAATGAGCTTAGTGTCTTCCTCTCTAGATAAGGACTGCTTGCTGGTGAACTGCCAACCCACAGGCCATAAGATATAAGCTATCATTTTCTCCCATTTGGTGACTTCTTTTCTTTGGGCAAATTACTAAAAGTGGAATTTTAGACCCAAGAATAGGGATATTCCTTAGGCCTTTGACATCTATTCATATACTATCCTCCATAATTTGTAGAAATTGGTACCAACAATGGATGTGAGTTCCCTTTCCTAGAACCCTTGTTAAATTTTTAAAATCTCTCCCAATTTGTAGGTAAAATATAAAATTCCATTAATTGTGTAATTTGTATTTTTTTTTAATTGCTAGTGAGGCTAAAATGTTTTTGCTTATTGTTTTTATGTTTTTAGAAATGATTATGTACTTAAATAATTTCAAAATTTTATGGTGTTTGACTTTTTATTATTGATTTATAAGTGCTCATTATATATTAAGTTTATTAATCCTTTAACTGTCATCTAGTGTACTGATTATTCAACAATCCAAATGTTCTCCTGGGTTCTGTTAAAATATGTGTATATCACATATTTATACTTAATTTTTACATATCATTTTACCATTTTTCTCTTACATATAAATGCCTATAAAAGATAACTGTTTATATAAATATAAATAAATGCCTATAAATATGCATTATTTCTTTTTAGATTTTAGATAACAATATGAGTATAAAGGACATTCATTTACTGTGGCATATTGTTTTGAAATTTGTTTTAAAAATAGTATAATTATAAGTCTCTTTGTTAAAATTTTAGTGTAAGTTTTAGAAGTTCTACCCTTATAACCTTGTATTGAGTGTTAAGGACATTTTGCCTCTGTAATGTTGCTCCAGATGCTTTCTTTTATTAAGAACTCTAAGGAGGAGTGACATCAGCATCATGGTGATGTGAGATGCTGTCTTTTTCCCTTCAATTTACAAACAGTAAAACATCCATAACTCAACAAATGTTCCTCTGTCCAACACACTAGGACATCAGAGAATTCCACACATTCATACTTCTGAAGGTGGATGTATTGGAATATATGGAGGAGCAAAAGCTGAGGAGAGCCCACAACCCAGGTAACCCTAGACACAGCAGAGGCACCCACTGTCCTGGTGCCCCTGGTGGTGACACTAGTGACAGCAGTGATACTGACAGCAACAAGGCACCAGCAACCATGGAAGCTCAGGTACAACAAGGGCACCAGGTGACATTTCTGGCAGAGGCAATGGAGGGTAGAAAGTGCAGATGAGGAAACCTAAGAGAAACCAAAAACTTGTGCTATAGCGCCACCTACTGAAAAATAAAGATATCTAATTATCAAGCTGTTGAATTGTTAGAATCAAGTGAAAAAAACAAAAACAAAACAAAACAAAATAAACCCCTCTGCCTAAGGAAGAAAGGTGTTCACTACTTCAAATGCACTAAAAGAGGAACAACTTATCAAGCACATGATAAAACATGGTATCACAGTATTACAAAAAGAAAATGATAATTCTCCAGAAGCCAAACTTAAATTTACAGAATATTGTGATCTAACTGATAGAGAATTCAAAATAGCTGTCATGAAGAGACTCAATGAGCTACAAGAAAAGTCAGAAAGAAAGTTCAGTGAGCTCAGGAATAAAGTTAATGAACAGAAGGAGTACTTACCAAAGAGATGGAAACAATAACAAGAACCAAACAAAAATTCTGGAGGTGAAGAGCTCAATAAATGAGATAAAGAATGCATTAGAAAGCACTGGAAACAGAGAAGATCAGATGAAAGAGAGAATTAGTGAACTCAGTGATAGAAATGATACAGGAGAAAAGGAGAGAGAACTCAGATCTTAAAAAATTAAGAAATTCTACAAGAACTATCCAACTTCATTGGGAAGTTCAGCATAAAGATAATGGGTATCCCAGAGGGAGAAAGAAGCAGAGACTTTATTTAAAGAAATAATAGCTGAGAACTTTCCAAACCTGGGAAGGAACTGGGTATGCCAGTCCAGGAAGCTAAGAAAACACCTAATTACCACAATGCACAAAGACCATTTCTAAGACACATTATATTAAGACTGTCAAAAGTCAATGACAAAGAAAGAATTTTAAAGTGGCCAGGGAACAAAGGATGGTTTTCTCAGCAGAAACTCTATAGACCAGGAGAGAGTGGAATGACGTACTCAAAATATTGAAAGTAAAAACAGTTAACAAAGAATATTCTATCCAGGAAAGTTATCCTTTAGATATGAAGGAGAAATAAAGGCTTTCCCAGGCAAACAAAAGCTGAGGGAGTTCATCACCACCAGACCTGCCTTACAGGGTATTTTGAAAGGAGCTCTTCTCCCTTAAATGAAAAGGCAAAAGTACAGAAAAGTTTAAGTAAGGTGATAAATAGAGAGATAGAATCAGAGAATCGCAACTCTATATCAGAAGAGGTTGTTAAACACCTAATTATAGCATAAAGATTAAAGGGAGAAAAAGCAGTAAAAATAGCAATAGTTACTTCAATTTGATAACAAACTCCCAACATAAAAAGAGATTATTTGAGACAATACAAACATAAAAGAGGAAGAGAAAATGGATGGAACTTGTATAGGCAAACAAAGATAAATTTTTATCAGCAGAAAAGGATTATTTTTATCTATGATGATTTTTTTGCACAAAAGGACTATTTTTTATATAAAAGGACTATTTTATACAAACCTTATGGTAACCACAAAACATAAATCTAGAGCAGAGACAGGAAACATAGAAAAGAGGGGAACCTGAAAAAAATTATAGAAAACCACCAAACTAAAATGGCAAACAGGAACACAAGGACAAAGAAAAAATGGAGATACAGAGCAACCAGAACACAAAAGACAAAATGGCACAACTAAGTCCTCATCATCAATAATCATCCGAATTGTACATGGATTTCATTCACCAGTCAGAAGACACAGAGTGGCTGAGTGGATTAAAAAACAAGATCCAAGTATATACCTCCTCCAGGAAACACACCTCAGCTCTAAAGACAAACAGAGGCTCAAAAAAGAAGGGATGGAAGATGATACTTGAAGCAGATGGCAGTCAAAAGAAACCAGGTATAGCCATTCTCATATTAGACAAAATAGACTTCAAGCCAAAAGAAGTAACAAGAGACAAAGATGGACACTTTATGATAAAGGGGATAATGCATCAAGAAAGTATATTTTTTATTATTTATTTATTAATTAATTTATTTATTTTTTATTTATTTATTTTTATTTATTTTATTTTTTATTTATTTATTTTAAAGTTTTGTTAGGCTTATAGGGAGCTTTGGTTTTTTTTTTTTCAACCAATTTTTTTTTGTGTTTTTTTAGATGTTGGGGGTAGGAGTTTATTAATTAATTAATTTATTTTTGCTGTGTTGCATCTTCATTTCTGTGCGAGGGCTTTCTCTAGTTGTGGCAAGCGGGAGCCATTCTTCATTGTGGTGCACGGGCCTCTCACTATCGCGGCCTGTCTTATTGCGGAGCACAGGCTCCAGACGTGCAGCCTCCAGACACGCAGGCTCAGTAGTTGTGGCTCACGGGCCTAGTTGCTCCGCAGCATGTGGGATCCTCCCAGACCAGGGCTCGAACCCGTGTCCCCTGCATTAGCAGGCAGATTCTCAACCATTGCGCCACCAGGGAAGCCCCAGTATAACAGTTATTAATATATATTCACCTAACATAGGAACATCAAAATATATAAAGCAATTATTGCCAGACTAATGGAAGAAATGGACACTACACAATAACACTGGGGGACTTTAACACCCCACTTACATCAATGGATAGATCATCTGCACAGAAAGTCAACAAGGAAACAGCAGCCTTAAATGAAAGATTAGACCAGATAGACTTAATAGATTTATATACAACATTCCATCCAAATGCAGCAGAATACACATTCTTCTCAAATGTGCATGGAACATTCTCAAGGATAGAACATATGTTGGGACACAAAACAAGGCTCAATAAATTTAAGAAGATTGAAAGCATATCCAACATCCTTTCTGTCTTCTGTGGTATAAAACTAGAAATCAACTGCAAGAAGAAAGCTGGAAAAATCACAAATATGTGGAGACTGAGCAACATGTTGCAGAAAAACTATTGGGTTAATGAGGAATGAAAAGAGAAGTAAAAAAATGACTGAAGAAAAATGAAAATGAAAATACAACATATCAAATTCTATAGAATGCAGCAAAAGTAGTAATGAGAGGGAATTTTATAGCAGTTCAGGCCTATGAAACTCAAATAAACAATCTACCATTACACCTAAAGGAAGTAGGTAAAGAATTAAAAAACAGAGCCCAAAGTCAGTATAAGGAAGGAAATAATAAAGATCAGAGCAGAAATAAATAAAATGGAGACCAAAAAAACCCAAAAACACACACATGAAAGATCAATGAAACTATGAGCTGGTTCTTTGGAAAGATAAACAAAATTGACAAACCTTTAGCTAGACTCACAAAGATAAAAAGAGAGAAAACTCAGATAAATAAAATCAGAAATGAAAGAGGAGAAATTACAGCAGATACCACAGAAATACAAAGGATTATAAGAGAATACTATGAATAGCTATCCACCAACAAATTGGTCATCATAGAAGAAATCAATAAATCCTTAGACTCGTACAACGTTTCAAGACTGAATCATAAAGAAATAGAAAATCTAAGTAGACCAATCACCAGTAAGGAGATTGAGATGGTAATTTTAAAAACCTCTCAAAAAACAAATATCCAGGACCGGATACCTTCCAGGTGAATTCTACTAAACATTCAAAGAAGATTTAATACCTATTCTTTTCAAATTCTTCCAAAAAAATTGAAGAGGAGGTAATGTTTCCTAACTCACTTTGCATGGTTAACAACACCCTGATACCAATACCTGACAAGGACACCACACACACACAAAATTACAGGTCAATATCTCTGATGAGCATAGATGCAGATATCTCAACATAATATTAGCAAACCAAATACAATACATTATAGAATCATACACCATGATCAAGAGGGATTTATTCCAGGGATGTAGGATGGTTCAAATCTGCAAATTAATTAACATGACACGTCACATTAACAAAATGAAGTATAAAAATCAAATGATCATCCCAACAGATGCAGAAAAAGTATTTGACGAGATTCAATACCCATTTATGACAAAAACTCTCAACAAGGTGAGCATATAAGGAAAGTACCCCAACATAAAAAAGGCCATATACAAGAAACCCACATTTAACGTCATAATCAATGGTGAAAAACTGAAAGGTATCTCTCTAAGATCTGGAACAAGGCAAGGACGCTCACTCTTGCCACTCTTGTTCAACATAGTCCTAGCCACAGCAATTAGGCAAGGGAAAAGAAAGGCATCCAAACTGGGAAGGAAGAAAAACTGTCATCATTTGCAGATTACATATGTATAAAACCCTAAAGACTCCACAAAAGAACTATTAGAAATGTTAAATGAATACTGTAAAGTTGCAGGGTAGAAAATCAATAGGAAAGTCTGTTGAATTTCTAGGCACTAATAACAAACTAGCAGAATGAAAAATTAAGAAAAGAATCTCTATGTCTTCTTTGGAGAAATGTCTATTTTGGTCTTCTGCCCAGTTTTTGATTGGGTTGTTTGTTTGATTTTTGATATTGAGCTGTATGAGCTGTTGTATATTTTGGAAATTAAGCCCTTGTTGCTTGTAACATTTGCAAATATTTTCTCCCATTCTGTAGGTTGTCTTTTCATTTTCTTTATGGTTTCCTTTTCTGTGCAAAAGCCTGTAAGTTTGACTAGGTTACACTTGTTTATTTTTGCTTTTATTTCCTTTGCCTTGGGAGACTAATCTAAGAAAGTATTGCTAGGATTTATGTCAGAGAATGTTTTGTCTATGTTATCTTTTAGGAGTTTTATGTGTCATGTTTATATTTAAGTCTTTAAGCTATTTTGAGTTTATTTTTGTGTATGGTGTGAGGGTGTGTTCTAACTTCACTGATTTACACGAGGCCATCCGGCTTTCCCAACACCTCTTGCTGAAGAGATTATCTTTTCCCCATTGTATATTCTTATTTTTTAAACTTTTTAGTTTATATTGGAGTATAGCTGGTTAACAATGTTGTGATAGTTTCAGGTGCACAACAAAGTGACTCAGCCATACATATACATGTATCCATTCTCCACAAACTTCTCTCCCTTCCAGGCTGCCACATAGCATTGAGAGAGTTCCTTGTGCTATGCAGTAGGTCCATGTTTGTTACCTCCTTTGTTGAAGATTAATTGACCATAGGTGTGTGGGTTTACTTCTGGGCTCTTTATTCTGTTCCATTGATCTGTATGTCTGTTTTGTGCCAATACCATGCTGTTTTGATTACTGTAACTTTGTAGTAGTGTCTAAAGTCTCGGAAGGTTGTGCCTTCAACTTTGTTCTTTTTCTTCAGGATTTCTTTGGCATACAGATGGCCAACAGACACATTAAAAGATTCTCAACATCATTAATTATTAAAGAAATGCAAATCAAAACTACAATGAGGTACCACCTCATACCACTCAGAATGGCCATCATCAAGAAGTCTACAAATAATAAATGCTGGAGAAGGTGTGGAGAAAAGGAACCCTCCTACACAGTTCATGGGAATGTAAATTGGTGCAGCCACTATGGAGAACAGTATGGAGGTTCCTTAAAAGACTAAAAATAGAACTACCATATGATCCAGCAATCCCACTCCTGGGCATATACTCAGACAAAACTATAATTCTAAAAGATACATGCACCCCAATGTTCATTGCAACACTATTTACAATAGCCAAGACATGGAAACAACCTAAGTGTTCATCAACAGAGGAATGGTTAAAGAAGATGTGGTCTATATATACAATAGAATATTACTCAGCCATAAAAAAAGAATGAAATAATGCTATTTGAAGCAAACTAGAGATAATGATACTAAGTGAAGTAAGTCAGACAGAGAAATACAAATGTCACATGGTATCACTTATATGTGGAATCTAAAAAAAATGATACAAGTGAACTTATTTACAAAACAGAAACAGATTCACAGGCATAGAAAAAAACATATGGTTACCAAAGAAGAAAGGGGTGGGGAGAATAAATTAGGAGTTTGGGATTAACAGATACACATTACTATATATAAAATAAATAAACAACAAGGACCTACTGTGTAGCACAGGGAACTATATTCAATATCTTGTAATAACCTATAGTGAAAAAGAATCTGAAGAATATATATATTCTTTATACATATATATATAAATCTGAATACAGATAATATACAAACATGTATATATATGTATATCTGAATCACTGTGTCATACAGCTGAAACCAACACAACATTGTAAATCAGCTATACATCAATAAAAAAAAATCTCATGTACAAACTCAAAAAAATAATAAAATACCAGGAATAAATTTAAACACTGAAAATAGTACACTAAGAATGATAAGATATTGTTGAAAGAAATTGAAGAAGACAGAAAGAAATGGAAAAATATTCTGTGCTCATGGATTGGAAGGATTAAGTTGTCAAAATGTCCATATTACTTACAGCAATCTACAGATCAATGCAATCCCTATTAAAATCCCAAGGATATTTTTCACAGAAACAGAACAGAAAACTTAAAATTTGTGTAGAATCACAAAAGATGGCAAATAGCCAAAGCAATCCTGAGGAAAAAGAACAAAGCTAGAGGTATCACACGCTCTGATTTTAAATTATATTACAAAGCTGTATTAACCAAAACAGCATGGTATTGGCAGAAAACAGACACACAGATCAATGGAAAAGAATAGAGAGCTCAGAGATAAACCCATATAGATACTGACAACTAATTTACAAAAAAGGAGCAAAGAATATACAATGGAGAAATATAGTCTCTTCAGTAAACGATGTTGGGCAAACAGGACTGCCACACACCAAAAGAAAGAAACTAAATTACTACCTTACACCACACACAAAAATTAACTCAAAATACATTAAAGACTTGAATGTAAGACGTGAAACCATAAAACTCTTAGAAGAAAACATAGGCAATGCATTCTTTGTAATTGGTCTTAGCAATATCTTTCTGGATTTGTCTTTTCAGGCAAGGGAAACAAACAAAAATAAACAAAAGGGACTGCATCAACCTAAAAAACTTCTGCACAGAAAAAGGTGACATTATCAACAACATGAAAAGACGCCTACCAAATGGGAGAAGATTATTTGTAAATCATATACCCAATGAGGGAGTAATATCCAAAATATGCAAAGAACTTACACAACTGAAGAACACCAACAACAGAAAAACCCAAGCTGATTAAGAAATGGGCAGAGGATCTGAACAGGCAGTTTTCCAAGAAGAAAAATGGCTCATAGGCACATGACAAGATGCTCAACATTACTAATTATAAGGGAAATGCAAGTCAAAACCACTATGAGATATCAGCTCACATCCATCAGAATGGCTATTATCAAAAAGGCCAGAAATAACAAGTGCTGGAGAGGGTGGGGAGGAAAGGGAACCCTCATAAACTGTTGGTGGGAATGTAATTTGATACATCCATTGTGGAGAGCAGTATGGAGGTTCCTCAAAAAATTATGAGTAGAACTACCATATTATCCAGCTAATTCACTTCTGAGTATCTATTTGAAGAATATGAAAATTAGAAAAAATATATGCACCCCTATGTTTATTGCAACATTGTTTACAGTAACTTAGATATGGAGAAAACCTAAGTGTCCATCTATGGATGAAAGGATAAAGAAGATGTGGGGTGTGTGTGTGTGTGTGTGTGTGTGTGTGTGTATATATATATATATATATATATATATATATATATATATATATATATATGCCACCTGAATACTATTCAGCCATAAAAAAGATGAAATCTTGCCATTTGTGACAACACAGATGGACCTTGAGGGCTTTATGTTAAGTGAAATAAGTCAGACAGGGGAAGACAAAGACTGTATGATCTCACTCCTATGTAGAATTAAAAAAATAAATAAAATGAACAAACCAAACAAAAACAAACATATAGACACACAGAGAGAATAGTGATTGCCAAAGGGGATAGGGGTGGGAAGAAGGTGTAATGGGTAAAGGGGGTTAACTGTATGGTAATGGTTGGAAACCAAACTTTAGGTGGTGAGGACCCTGTCGTGTATATAGAAGCAGAAATGTAATGTTGTACATGTGAAACTTATATACTGTTATAAGCCAGTGTTACCTCAATTCAAAAAAAAAAATGTTCACTTGAGTAAGACTGACATATTTTGAAGTATGCTTCTTTAGTTACTTTCAAGATGAAATTTCTGCTTCCTTATGCTGTTATTTCAATGTGCATAGAATTTTGAAACTGAAGATGCTTCAAAAGGGATTCTTCATTTCCTTGAGCACATGCAATTCGTTCTTAAAGCAAATCATTGGGTTAGAAGCCTGTATAACTCAGTTGTTTATCTAGTTCACAAAATATGCCTTGCTGATCAATTTGTCATTTTCCTGTGTCCTTTTTAATGCTCATCTCAGGATTCCAAGCCTCACTTTGTCAAATATAAAGCAAGTACTATCACTACACTGTGCTAAATACTGTTCCAAGTACTTTCAGTTCATTGTCATTTAATCTTCACAAAAATTCTATAAAGTGAGGTATATTATTACCCCCAATTTGTAGATGAAGAAATTCAGGCACGGAGAGGGTGACTTTGCACAGATCATTCAGTCAGGGCAGCCAGGATGAGACCTACAGAGCCCCAGGTGCATCAGAAAGTTGTATTTTTATGTAAAATCTCTAGATCTGCTAATGGTGGTACCTAACTCAAATAAATTTTAAATATCGTGTGAGTCAACAAAACGCAGGCAAAAGACAAAATATCTGCACACTGAACACAGCAGTGCACATTCAGTTTTTGACTTCAGGCTTTTAGGATTCCTTCCTCATTTACATCTACCAGGTACTCCTGGCTTTGCTCACCACTGCTGTCTCTTCTGAATCTTTCTATGGGCCATTTACCACACTCTGATTTCCACATTATTAAGTTGGGCTTGTTCACCCTCTTCTTCTCACTTTCTTGCAAGTAATTTAAGAGGACAAATAGGCACAATTGAAGGAGGTGGACTGTGGGTAATGGAAGGACATATATTTATTGAAAAAAAATCCACGTATAAGTACACCCATGCAGTTCAAACAAATGTTGTTCAGGGGTCAACTCTACACTGAAATAGGCTTTTGAAGATGACTTCAGGAAAATGAAAATGCTATATTCTGAGATGAATCAGGCAATCTTATAAAGAAGCTGTTCCTTGCCTCTTATCCTCTTTAAGAGGTTCTTTGGGCTGAAACACTGCAGTGCTCTGATTCATTAGTGGAGTGCATTAAGTCTATTGTAGGATTATGTTACCTCTCATCTCCATTCTGTTGTCTATAACCTCCTTTTAGAGTTTGAAAACTCCTCAGTTGAAGTTTCTTCCCCATGCTCTTTCTTGTGTTACGTTGGTCACACTTATGCTCTTTGCTTCCTTTCCTTTTTTTGCATATATATTGCTAGTGGTACTAGTCTTCACGTTTCAGCTGTACTTTCATTGGGATATTTCATTTGAATCCTTAAGCCTGTCAGTTTTACACTGTCTTGCTGACAACGTCCAGCAGAGAAATCAGTCCCATCAGTTTTCTCTTCTCTGGGTTGACATCATTGAAGTGCTCTACAGGAAAAGGAGGCCTTGATTCCAGACATAGAGAGAAACTTCATGAACTGAAGGGCTGGTGTGTGACCTGCAAAACCAAAAACAGGATTGACTAAACTGGGACATCTCTGCATTTTCCTGCTGCACTAAAATAGAGAATATATTCGGGTGACCCCATTTGTAGTCTGCTGTTTGAGGGCTCTGTGATAAGGGCTAAATGATGACAGGGAATAAAATCTACACGAATGCCAGGATTTAAAAAAAATATATATATATATATTTACAAATTCCTTTAAAGATGTAACTGATGCTACATTATAATTTTTTAAAAGAGATCATGATTGACAATTTTTTATTTTGTAGTTGAAACATTTCCCCTCAATTTTTGTGAAAGGACCCTTTTGACTCATCCAATAATACTAAGCAACCAGATATATAATACTAAATGATATTTTATCTGAATTTTCTCAACATTCTATGTACAATGGAAATTCGGATGTACTCGCCTTCCTTCCTCAGTGAAAACATGCAAACATCTCACAGAAAAGAAATGGGTACAGTAATCTTTGACATGCCCTGTTTCAAAACAGTGGCCATATACTTATTATTATTATTTATTGTAATAAGAAGATAATAATTATATAGCAGGGTGATAGGAGGTTTGGGATTTTCTTTAAAATATCCCATAGAAATCTGACAAGTTTTACTTATATTTTAAGTTCAGCGTTTATTATACTTCCTAACTCTGCCAGGCAGAATTAATTATTTACCTTTTCTGCTTCATAGAATTTTGTTCAGTCATAGTACTTGGTGTGTTGTATTGTAATTTATATTTCTCTCTCCTCAGAAGGACTGTGGAAGACAGAAGAATTCTTCTGGAAGAATATATGGTATATATCTGCAAAGAAAAGGATCTCACTCAAGTGTTAACAATTATTAGCTTTGGATAGAGAGGTTATTTGTGATCTTTGCAAATAAATTATTTTTGTTTCTGTTTACTTAAATTTTCTATTTTTTCTAGTATGTTGTCATTTTTTCCCAGCAAGTACGTATTGGCTTTTTGTCAGGTATTGTTCTAGGAATTAGGTAGTATGTTGAGAACAAAACAGAGCAAAATCCCTGTCCTCATGGAGCTTATATTCTCATGGGAGGAATCACACAAAAAATGTAAAGAAGGAAGAAGAGGGAAAAAGGAGGAGGAAGAGAGAAGATGGAGAAGAAAGAAAAATAACACTAGTAGTAGAGATCAATGATGGCTGGAGATCATTTGGAGGTGAAAGCAAGTGAAAGGGTGGTTTCTAAGCCCATGCACCACAGCTACTGAGCCTGCGTTCTAGAGCCAACAAGCCACAACTACTGAGCCCGCATGCCACAACTACTGAAGCCCATGCGCCTAGAGCCCATGCTCTGCAACAAGAGAAGCCACCGCAATGAGAAGCCTGTGCACCACAATGAAGAGAAGCCCCTGCTCGCTGCAACTAGAAAAAGCCTGCGTGCAGCAACGAAGACCCAACGCAGCCAAAAAAAAAAAAAAAAAAAAAAAATTGAAGACATTTTTCAGAAAGTAGGAACAGAGGATAAGTAGGAACACAAGTGATGGAAAATAGGAGAATATATATTTAAAAAGCAGAGGATCCATTCAGGAGGCCTAAAATTTGACAGGTAAGGCTCTAGTCAGGGAAACCAAAGTAATGAGACAGAAGAGATCATCGATGGACCTGCCATACAGCTTTCCAATTGAAGGGTCCGCCTAATTCACACTCACTCAAACCCACCAGTCAAATGTGAGGACAGAACAAAGGCTCTTTATACATGTGGGGTCTCACAAAGTTATCTTCTATGTATTTTCTGGAAGTCGGTAGAGGAAGCGCTCCACCAAAACCAGAGGGTAAACAATACGGGAGAGACGTGAGGTCGAAGGACAGAGGGTTCTAACAAAGGGAGTGGGCGAAGGGAATTCCAAGCACGTGGGTGGAGGGAAGTACCAGGGCTTCCGCTGGACAAGCGTGGGCTACAGCAGGAGGACAAGGGGCCACCACACGGAAGTCCCCTCCCAAAGACCCCCATGAACTGGTGACATACCTGATGGGTTTGTACTGAGATGAATCTGAGAGTTTGTTAGGAGATTTTTAAAATATATAACTTTGTGACGAATGCACAGAAGACTAAGCAAGCAAAGAAAATCAAGCAAACGAATAAGCAACAGTAATAGACTAAAACACCCCAGTCAAATAGAAACACTAGAAAGAAGTAAATGAGGAGCAAATGTTAGAAAGAAAGAAAATACGATCCTATATGTACTATGTGAATGAGCTGTAACAACGTATACGTAATCACAATTTTGTTAAAAATGAATAGTGACTTAATAAAAATTATGATATAACCACATTGGGAGAGTGGGGTAAGATGTATATGTATTTGCTCATATAAAAGATTTTAAAAAATGTACTTCTGTGTGGGGTGCCAATTGTCAATATCTAAAAAATAAAGATATACTATTTATAAGCCTGCTGTTTAGAAATGGGAAGTAAAACAATAGAATAAAAAGATAATATAGTTTAAAATGATGATCTTTTGGTGGTGGAAGTAAATGGTGAGGAAGGATAGGGCAGGACGCTGGTGTTTTTTGCTGTAAGCCTTACAATAATAGTATTTGACTTCTAAAATATATACGCCCGTTATTTTGAGGAGTTATTTTGAGGAAGGAAGGAAAAAAGGGAACAAAGCAGGAAAGGAAGGAGGGATGGAGGAAAAGAGGGAGGGATGAAAGGAGGAGGGCCGGAGGGAGAAAAGGAGAGAGAGAAAGAAAGGAAGAAAGAAGAGTTAAGAGGAGGCAGAGAGACTACAGGCAAATAATAGAATAATAAGTACTTTAGCCCTGCAGAATACATCAGCTATTTTTGTGTGTTATGAGGGCACTGGGGGTGGAGAGGGAGGGATGATCTATCCTCTACCTTTTTCCTCTTTGGAGCGAAAATCCCCAAATTCTTGTCATTATAGTGAGAATTCAACACCCAGCTTCACTTTCATTGACATGGAAGCATACAACCCCAGGCTGATCAGTGTTCTCTCATAATTCCGGACAAAGTGATTGGCTCAGGGATGGACACATCACTGGTACAGATTGACATGGATACTGGGGGATAGAGTACGTCTTTCTTTTTCCTGGATTTCTTAGCTCTAACCCTGGAGCTGCTGGGGATCATCTTTGCTACCACATGATTGAATCTTTCTGGAATAAAGCAAACACAGAGGAAATCAGAGGGTAAAAAGACACAGCCTCAGATATGGGATGATATCATGCTCGAAATAGGTCAAGGATTTCTTAGTTATTCATGCCAATATATCTCTCTTGTGCTTCGGCTAGTTTGATCTGGCTTCTGCCATCTGCCGCCAGGAGTCTGAGTCACTGAGCCTTATCTCCATTCTCCATCCACTTTCTTCTTTGTCCCTGACTTGTTTATACCACCAACTTCAGGAATCCATAGCTCTCTTTTACAAAAATCCACATTCAAAAAATCTGTATAAACAGTTTTGGAAACAAATTAATATGTTATCTTATTTGGGAGTATTTGAGTGTTGATATGGCATGAAATAGAGGTGAATATTAGGATGTTCTTTTGAATTTTGTTTTTTTTAGGATATTAATTTATTATTTATGTTATTTATGTTGACTGATTGAAGTATAGTTGATTTACAATGTTGTGTTAGTTTCAGGTGTAGAGCAAAGTGATTCAGCTCTCTCTCTCTCTTTTTATGTGTATATATATATATATATATATACGTTCTTTTTCATACTTTTCCCTTATAGGTTATTACAAAGTATGAAGTATAGTTCCTTGTGCTATACAGTAGGTCCTTGTTGGTTATCTATTTTATATATGGTAGTGTGTAAATGTTAATCCCAAACTCCTAATTCATCCCTCCCCTGCTCTGTTATTTATTTATATATGTATATTTTAAAATTGTATATGTTTAAGGTGACGATTTGATATACATACACATAGTGAAATGATTGCCACAGTCAAATTAATTAGCATATCTTCCCCCACAGTTACCATTTTCATGTGTGTAGTGAGAGCACCTGAAATCTATCCTCTTAGCAAATTTCCATATTCAGTGCAGTCTTCCTACCTACAGTCATCATGCTGTACACTAGATCTCTAGACTCATTCATCCTACATCAATGCAACTGTGCCCTTTGACCAACCTTGCCCCATTTTTCCCACCTCCCTGCATCTGGTAATCACTGTTCTATTCTCTGCTTCTATGTACTTGACATTTTCAGATTCCACGTATAACGGGATCATGCAGTTTTCTTCTTTCTATGTCTGGCTTATTTCTCTTAGCATAGCTCCAAGGATGGAGAGAATGGAGCGTGCCCACCAAATGGAGAAGGTATCTTGAAACTGAAAAATGAAGGAGCCAGCCCCCTATAATCAATGGGTCAGTTTATTATTGAGTAACTTACATACAGTGTGGAATCAGGCAGACAGTGATCCCTCTGCTATTCAGCAATTCTCTGCACCACCAAGGGGCCACTGAGACAACTTTATAGTCAAACTCAGGCGTGAGGGTACGTGCTCAGAGACAGGGTGTGCATTCCTAAGTCAAGACTGTATCTGATCTATGATGGGTAACTAGACTCATGAGTGCCGGGAACATGTCAGTGAAGAATCTTATTGTTCAAAGACTAACAGAGCATATGGGCTACCTAATGAACATTAAACAGTATTTATTAACTACAAAGCCTTTGACAACAGAGAAGAGATTTACTACACAGTAAAGTCCCAGGTAGGGTCAGAGGAAGAACAGGAGGAGCTGAAGGGGCCCAAGATGGTGTTAGTTATGCTAAGAGCTGTACAACATGACAGCCTCCAGGTTCATCCATATTGTTGCAAATGGCAGAATCTCCTTCTTTAAGGCTGTGGCTATATACATACATTATATATATATATATATATATATAAAATGTATGTATATAGACACAATTTCTTCTTCATCCATCCATTGATGGACACTTAGGTCTTATTCATATCTTGGCTATAATGAAAAATGCTACAAAGAACCTGGGAGTGCAGATATATTTTCAAGATACTGATTTCATTTTCTTTGGCTATATTGCCAGAAGACGCATTGCTGGATCACAGTATAGCTTTATTTTTAATTTTTTAAGGAACCCCCATACTGTTCTCCATAGTGGCTGCACCAATTTACATTCCCACCAACTGTATACAAGGGTTCCCTTTTCTCCACCCCATCATCAATACTTATCTTTTCTCTATCCTTAGGATATTTTAACTGTCTGGAAATCTAGGTGATAATTAGTCAAGCTTCATAAAACAGAAAAGAAGTATATTTTAATTCTTGCAAACAACTTGAAATGTTAGCAAAAGCTGAGGTTACCTTTAAGTCATTGACCTCGTGGATGCATTTAAAGGACAACTTAATTCAGTCAATTATTTGTATCTCTTTAGAAATAAAATCATATTTCTAGAATGTGTAAATAGTCAAATAATTGATTTTTTTTCTTTTTCAAAAGTTAGCTATATGTCACATAATGTGTGTGACTGTATTTTTCCAACATTTCCCTTCTCAATCATTCTTTCATTTCTCCTATCATTGCTAGAAATTTTAAGCCCACTAGAGAAATCCTTTTGTTGCTTCACGTTTTTTTCTCCCCCTCCTCTTTCTCCAGGGTGAGTACCTTGATTCTCAGAGCTGGCCATGGTGATGAGGCCTGTGTGGGATGTTTTCCTTGGATTGTCACAATGTTTGTACACATCAGTTTCCTGAATGAACTTTCTGGCTAAGAGCAAACAGAAACTGTACTTAAAGGAGCTAACATAGAAGGCATTTTGTGGTTTCTGGATTCACCATATTAATCAAAAGGAAGTCACTGAATTGACCCTTTTTAAATTTCTTAATTGGAAAGTTCTCAGAAATCAGCTGTAATATAAATTCCCAAATGGAAAAACTGAAGATCAGCAAAATTGAAAAACTTAACTAGATAAATGCATGTGTGTTTATTTCACCCACTCTGATTATAATTGTAAAATACCTGCCATAAATAGGGTGAAATTTTTGGTAACTTGGTGTAAGTGTACATGTTTACTGCTGACAGTCTTCATTTAGATTTTAAGAGCTCTTTATAATTCTTAATGACTTAGCCTGAAACATTGTCTTTGTGAATGAGTAGTTCATCTCTTTACAAGTGTAACATCGTACAGAGTACTGTTGTAACACCACGTCCTTCCTGTGCCAGGTAAAGGTCAAGCTCAGGAACTTCCTGTTGCTGTTGCAGATATGACTGGGGAGTTTTTATTACAGGGAAAGCTAAAGGTCAGACTGGAACTGAACCAGCACACACTTTATGTGGAGGGAAATGTCAGAACCAGATGGAGGACAGTGGAATTTCTATCCATGATATAGGGGTGACCCCATCTTTCTTGAATGGTCCTACAGATTGGGAATGAGGACACCTCTGTGTCTAGTTAATGCCAGTTCTTCAAAGTACCATATTTGTGACAAGTTCAATTATGAAGTTTTCCATTTGTAAACTTTTCCAGAGATTAAATTTAGTGATAACTGTTCCTACCTTCTCCCTCTCAGGATTCATACTGCATCAGAATTGACATTCAGAATTACAGGGGAAAGAAGAATGAGAAAGAGATGTGCTTTGTTTATAATTAACCTGTAATCATAGAAAAGTTCCTGCCCCTTCTTCATTGCCTCATTTTCACATCTTGTTCTTTCTTCACATCATAAAGATTTCTAATAATAAGTATTAGTGTTCTAAAATAGTCAGTAGTCCATATACTATTTAAATAAAACATTGTTATTTTTAAGGAAAAAGTTTCCCAGAGTCACTGAAAGTAGAATCAAAGAATACCAATTCTTAAGTGCAAACTGCAGGACACTTTTCTCCGATATCAAAGCAACCTGAGATAGATGACCATACATCCTGCTCCAAGGCTTTCTGAGGATGGAGATTGTACTAATGTCTGCAGAAGCTTCTTTCTGAATGTTAAAATCTCTATCAAAAAAACTCTCTTATCTCTAGTGTAAATCTCTTCTCAATCACAATTTAAATCCACTTCCCAGCTTATATAGCCCTCATAGTATGGAAATACTAGGAAGTACCCTTTATATACAATTTTTCTACTTTTTAAAGTAGCCATCATCCCCATTACCTTCTTTTTTGAAGATTAAACAACCCAAATGCTTTATTCTGTCTTAATAGGCTTTAATCATCCCACCCATAATTTTGGTCTGCCAAACGGGAATCAGTGCCTACTCTCATCTGGCCAACTCCTCCAAGTATGAATTTTTAAAGAACTCAGTGCTGACTCATAATAAACTCATGGTCTGTTATCAGTTCCCATATTTAAAAAATGTGGTCCTGATGTCTAGCCAGTGATTTCCACAATTAGGATAGTGTTTGGTTTGGGACTTAAAGGACTGGGAGATAAATGGTGAAATCTTCCCCTCTTTCTAGTCTGACATTAATGATGTATGGTACCCCCATTGTGGAACTGGCAAAATTCTTTATCCTACTTTGGTGAATATAGTCTCATTAAGAACATGAAATATTTTAAGTACTTCAGGAGGAGAGCTACTTGGCAGCCAACTTGACATTGTTGTGTAGAGATACCTTCTCAATCAGTAGAAATAAGCCAGTGGTCATGTTTGAGAAAAATCGCCAATCTGAAACTCTTCTCAAACTTCATATGCACTTATCTGCAATTTGTACATTAGCACATATATAACACACACATACGTTTATTGTGTATCCTCAGTGTGCTAGGGCAGTGTGCAGAAGGGAAACATAGTTCTAGTCTCTGCAAAATTTTGGAAAAAATAACTTTGCAAAACTGCAGCAGGTCACAAACAGAATATGCATCTGTATAAATATGGTCACATGTATTTAAAATATATACATGCTATAATTCTGCTTTTCTATTTGGGAATTTATTTTTTATTTTTTTCCTATTAAGTAGACCCAGGTAGATAATACAGAACAGTGTCAGACATATGAATCTAAATGTGAGACTCACTCCTTCTTAGACTCATACTTTTTCTGAAATGTGCTTGAATTTAAGAAAGATTTTTAATGAAGGAGAAATGATGGTTTAACAGATGGCAGATGGGAGGTTGTTCTAGGTTTTCGAAATAGCATAAACTGTCCTATAAAGCATCTATAGAAAGAGACAGACAGAAGGGGAAGTGAGTGGTATTTCTTGATTACTGTGTTGGAAACAGGTGGGGGAAATGATGGAGGTGTTTACAGGTAGGCGGGCTGGGGAGAGTGACACGGACATCCTGACTGATTGGCAATACAGGATAAAGCACCATAATCTTCCTCTGAGGATGAAGATCATTTTTGCAGCAGCAAAGGCAGAAGAACCAGCTACTTGCTAAGTGAGAAGAGATAGGATACGGAAAGTAAAAAGAGGAGACTTAGCATATGGTGAACATCCAACCCCTAGAGAGAGTTCCAGCTGCCCTCTCTAACTTCCCACCATCAACTTCCCTTCCTGAGGGTCGGCCTCTGAACTGAGTGCAGTGAGAAGCAGGTTTAACTGAAGAGTCTCTATCTTCCATAAACACACATCCTTCAGCACACCCACACAGGCATGTCTCCAGTCCACAGCACTGTGATCACAAAGGTGGGCAAAAGAGTGCTCCTAGGGCTTCCCTGGTGGCGCAGTGGTTGGGAGTCCGCCTGCCGATGCAGGGGACACGGGTTCGTGCCCCAGTCCGGGAAGATCCCACATGCCGCGGAGCGGCTGGGCCCGTGAGCCATGGCCGCTGAGCCTGCGTGTCCGGAGCCTGTGCTCTGCAACGGGAGAGGCCACAGCAGTGAGGAAAAAAAAAAAAAAAACAGGGTTTCTCCCAATCCTCATGGAACTTGTTTTTTTGGGGAGGGATAAGAAAATAAGTATGCAAACAAGTAAATACCTTACAAATTGTACTAGATGCTGTGAAGAGGAAATAAGAACGTGCAAGAAGAGGGACTACTGGGAAATGTCATGGGGGGTGAGAAAACTATTTTAGACAGCATAGGGTTAATAGAAGCTTCCCTGAGGAGGTGATATTTGAGATTAGTCATAAGATCACAGAAGTCAGCACTCAGAGGAAAGAGTGTTTCAGGTAGAGGGAACAGCCTTTGTGAAGACCTTGAGGAAGGAAAGAGCTTAATGTGTTTGAGACTCTAAAGAAGGCCAGTGTGGCTGGAACAGGAGTTCAAGAATAGAAGCAGGAGAGGTGGGGCTGGGCCCGATCACAGTCTTGTAGGCCATGTTAAATGATCTGATTTTGTTCAAAGTGAAACGGGAATAATGGGAATGCTTTTAACAGGAGTGTGACATGGTCAGATTTATTTTTTTGAAAGATTGCTCTGACTATTGTATTGAAAATAGCTGTAGCAAAGTTGGCAGAATTATACGCAGATATTGTAATAACTTGAACAAGGGTCATTAAAGCAGTGGCAGCTGAGAGGAAGAGACTCAAGATATTTTTGTCGTTGAGTTGATAGGGCTTGGAGGTAGATTAGACACTAGTGATGAGAAGGAAAGAGGGATCAAAAACAGCCCTCGGGTTTGAGCACCCGGTGAATGGTGGTACCATCTTTGGGAATATCAAGGACACACAGGAGAAAAACTGGGAGGTTGAGTATTGTAGGCACTGTGTTTGAGACACATGAAATTTGAGATGTCTGTAAGACATTCAGTTGGAGATATCAACAGCTCTCTGTTTGATATCACAATAAACAGGTGAGTCTGGAGCTCAGAGGAGATGTCTGAGTTGCAGACACACATTTGGAAGTTATCACCTTGTAGATGGTAGAGGAAACATTCATATGGACATACACCTATTCTGTGGATGGGAAATATCCAGGGTACATAAACAGGTATATTCTACCACAAAGTTACATTTGCCATCTTTGATATCTCAGGTCCTATAAACTTTGGACTTTAGGATGGGCTTTAGAGCCTAATCGAATTTTGTGGAAACTTCAGGATACATTTGAAGATGGAAGGCTTAATTTGTTTTAAAGACTATGCTCTGCCAGACAATTGGTGAAGAATCGAATTAGGATTCTCTAATGCAAAACTCTAGTCCCCCTCAGTTTTGCAACTGTTATCTTGCTTTTGCTATTGGGCCCAACAGATTTTTTTCCTTTATCCCTTTCACAGATGGTTGAGGACATCTGTATTAAGCCAACAATGAGGATCACTGCATTGTATTCTTCTTCTTGCCTTTTAGCTGTTATGATAATAATCAAAATTAGCATTTTGGAGTAATCTTTCATACCTTCAAGTTGTTTTTAAAAACACTTACTAATTATTCCTCAGTACACTCTTGTGTAAAAGGAAATGCTTTTATGGATGTAAGGATGGGAGAGCAGGTAAATTGATACCATTTTGACAGCTCAAATTATTTAAACCATCACTGAAATTGCTAGGTGAAATTTCTTAGCTAGTGAGTACAAGGCATTTACTTTTAAAAGAACAGAGTGACAAAGAATGAGTTCATGTCCATAAGAAAGATAAATTTCAGTTATTCAAAAAACTGAGACTGAATCCTAAATAGCTGAACTATAGTCTATAAAATTATGTAAGTAAATAACTATACATATAAACATCTACATATATAAAAGTTTATATAACTATATATTAACTTAAACCTTTATAACATTATTTATATTATACATAACTATATATACCTTTATATATGATATATAAAGATATAATTTTATAAATAACTATATATAACTATATATATATATGAAAAGTTCGCCTCTTTTTCAGACTTGGAATGTCAACCATTTTGCATAAAATATTTGGAAGAAAACTTTACATCTTCTTTTTTTTTTTTTTTTTTTTTGCGGTACGCGGGCCTCTCACTGCTGTGGCCTCTCCCATTGTGGAGCACAGGCTCCGGACGCGCAGGCCCAGCAGCCATGGCTCACGAGCCCAGCCGCTCTGCGGCATGTGGGATCTTCCCGGACCGGGGCACGAACCCGTGTCCCCTGCATCGGCAGGCAGACTGTCAACCACTGCACCACCAGCGAAGCCCCTACATCTTCTTAATCAGAACAAACTAAACGTAATTTAATATTTTCTAGATTACTCATAGGATTATCTCTATAAACATACACTATTGCACTGTCCTACAGTAATATGAGGCCCACTTCCCAGGAGCTGTGGAAGGTTTTCTTCTGGTTTCTCCATGAGATGGCAAAAGATGGCGGTACTCTTGCCCTTATCTGCTTTCAGTACTTTGCTTCCTGCTCATGCCTGTAATTCTTTTCCTAAATTCTCCTTCATTTACTTACCTCTCATCAATCTCATGCCCAAGGAACCCTATTGGGTAAAAATCAACAGATTTTTAAAAAATGTAAATTTTTTTCTACTTTTTAAAGTTTGTTTTTTATTAAGCTCCTTTAAGCTCTGTTTAGAGAAGTGAGTTATAATCAGAATAATAGAAATCCATCATATTTATCATGCATACATACATGAGTACGTATCATATTATACATACTCATGTATCCACATACAAAATGATTATAGTATAGATTGTCATTTGGATTACCCTCATGGTACCACAAACCCAAACTTAGACAGTAATATAAAAAGTTGCCTGGAAATAGTGAACTCCGTAGAGCCATGAACGTGGCTAATTTAGAAATTTGCAATATGGATTTATTCCAGAAATATGATTTAATAATTTAAAAAAATAATTAATAGAATTCACCACATCAGTAGATTAAAGGATAAAAATAATTTTATTATCTCAATAAATGTAGATAAATATTTGCTAAAATTCAACATATGTCCAGAAAACTAGGAATTGCTGAATCTTACAAGGGCTATCTATTAAAAAACCTACAGAAAACAACATACTTAATAGTGAAATATTGGAAGCTTCCTCCTGAGATTGGGAATAAGAAAAAGATGTCCATTCTCACCACTTCTATTTAACATTTGTATTAGAAGTGCAGTAAAGCAAGAAAAGAAAAAGGTAGAATGGCTAGAAAGGAAGAAGGAAAACTGCTATTATTCACAATGACATGATTACATTCACAGAAAATTTAAAAACCCTGTAAACAAAATATCAATATTAGAAATAAGGAAGTTAGGTTGCAAGGTATAGATCAGTCTATTGTGTTAACAACCAACAAACAATTAAAATCAAATTAAAAGCAATATCATTTACAATAGCACCAAAAATCATATAGATAGAAATAAATCTAGTAAAAGGGCACAAAAAACTATATGATATTGCTGAAAGAAATTAAGGAAAATCAAATAAACAGAATGATTTACCATGTTCATGGATTAGAAAATTTAATATTGATTATATGTCAATTCTCCATAAACTGATCTGTATATTCAATTCAATCACAGTCACAATTCTAACAAGGTTTTTTGATGGAAATTGACAAGCTGATTCTAAATAGGTAGAAATTCCAGGGAGTGGCATGGACATATATACACTACCAAGCGTAAGATAGATAGCTAATGGGAGGCAGCCACATAGCAGAGGGAGATCAGCTCGGTGCTTTGTGACCACCTGGAGGGGTGGGATAGGGAGGGTGGGAGGGAGGGAGATGCAAGAGGGAGGAGATACGGGAACATATGTATATGTATAACTGATTGACTTTGTTATAAAGCAGAAACTAACACACCATTGTAAAGCAATTATAGTCCAATAAAGATGTAAAAAAATAAAATAAAATAAATAAATAGGTAGAA
The DNA here is from genome assembly GCF_964374135.1 of Grampus griseus. NCBI lineage: Eukaryota > Metazoa > Chordata > Mammalia > Artiodactyla > Delphinidae > Grampus > Grampus griseus. The sequence goes on along the minus strand of NC_139007.1, from coordinate 6,360,350 downwards.
GTTCAAAGGACCTAGAATAAGGAAAGAAGCTATAAAAAGAAGAATAAAACTGTACATCTATAACATACTTCTTTCCTAAGAAGAAATACTTATACTAGCATATTAGTTACCTATATCATGTATAGCTAACTATCATATCAAGACTTATAGTAGTTACCTTTCAGGTGATATTGATGGATAGGAGCCACAAGGATGCAGGAAACATTCTATGTCTTTACTTGTGTAATAGTTTAGGTATATATTACATATGCAAAAACTAACTAAGCTGAATACTCAAGATTTGTGTATTTTAATATATATATAAATTGTACCTCAACTTAAAAATAAAATTGGTCTTTGGGAAGCCTTATAATCTGGAAAGTGCTTTCTGTCAAAGAGGAGCTCACAGAAAAACATTACAAAGTACACAACAAAGTCCATCACCAGGAGAGAAAGAATTTGCTCCCAAGAACAGGGAACAATAGAGCAATATGAAAAACTGTTAAAATAACTGTGTTTAGAACCAGAAGGATAAATAGAAGTTTTATCAAAGAGCTAAATGAATTAGAATCCATAAAACCAAGACAAAATATTTTATGTATGTATGATATATGTATGTATGTACTATGTATGTATGTATCTTTCTCCCTCGCTTCCTCAAGGTCTGTTTAAAACTAAAATCCATGTCTTGTTTCTTTGTTCCAATAAATTGCCTCCATAAACCATTAAAAAATTAAAGAAACTATTTCAATTCCCATACTGTTGGCACTGAAGTATTTAGAGTTAGGTTTTAGTGAAAGAATTAGTAAATATACATTAGGAAGTTGAATATTTATTATTAAGTCTAAGAAAAGTAAATTTACTTTATATTCATACTTAAAGTTCTTTCTGTATATTAATGAGACAATAGCCATTAAATATATATATATTTTTTTACATCTTTTTAGAGTATAATTTCTTTACAATGGTGTGTTAGTTTCTGTTTTATAACAAAGTGAATCAGTTATACATATATATATGTTCCCATATCTCTTCCCACTTGCGTCTCCCTCCCTCCCACCCTCCCTATCCCACCCCTCCAGGCGGTCACAAAGCACCGAGCTGATCTCCCTGTGCTATGCGGCTGCTTCCCACTAGCTATCTACCTTACGTTTGGTAGTGTATATATGTCCAAGCCTCTCTCTCGCTTTGTCACAGCTTACCACTCCCCCTCCCCATATCCTCAAGTCCATTCTCTAGTAGGTCTGTATCTTTATTCCTGTCTTACCCCTAGGTTCTTCATGACATTTTTTCCCCTTAAATTCCATATATATATATATATATATATATATATATATATATATATGTTAGCATAAGTTATTTGTCTTTCACTTTCTGACTTACTTCACTCTGTATGACAGACTCTAGGTCTATCCACCTCATTACAAGTAGCTCAATTTCGTTTCTTTTTATGGCTGAGTAATATTCCATTGTATATATGTGCCACATCTTCTTTATCCATTCATCTGATCATGGACACTTAGGTTGTTTCCATCTCTGGGCTATTGTACATAGAGCTGCAATGAACATTTTGGTACATGACATTTTTGAATTATGGTTTTCTCAGCGCATATGTCCAGTAGTGGGATTGCTGGGTCATATGGTAGTTCTATTTATAGATTTTTAAGGAACTTCCATAGCGTTCTCCATAGGGGCTGTACCAATTCACATTCCCACCGGCAGTGCAAGAGTGTTCCCTTTTCTCCACACCTCATTGTAGTTTTGATTTGCATTTCTCTAATGATTAATGATGTCGACCATTCTTTCATGTGTTTGTTGGCAGTCTGTATATCTTCTTTGGAGAAATGTCTATTTAGGTCTTCTGCCCATTTTTGGATTGGGTTGTTTGTTTTTTTGTTATTGAGCTGCATGGGCTGCTTATAAATTTTGGAGATTAACCCTTTGTCAGTTGTTTCATTTGCAAATATTTTCTCCCATTCTGAGGGTTGTCTTTTCATCTTGTTTATGGTTTCCTTTGCTGTGCAAAAGCTTTGAAGTTTCATTAGGTCCCATTTGTTTATTTTTGTTTTTATTTCCATTTCTCTAGGAGGTGGGTCAAAAAGGATCTTGCTGTGATTTATGTCATAGAGTGTTCTGCCTATGTTTTCCTCTAAGGGTTTGATAGTATCTGGCCTTACATTTAGGTCTTTAATCCATTTTGAGCTTATTTTTGTGTATGGTGTTAGGGAGTGATCTAATCTCATACTTTTACATGTAGCTGTCCAGTTTTCCCAGCACCACTTATTGAAGAGGCTGTCCTTTCTCCACTGTACATTCCTGCCTCCTTTATCAAAGATAAGGTGACCATATGTGCGTGGGTTTAACTCTGGGCTTTCTATCCTCTTCCACTGATCTATCTTTCTGTTTTTGTGCCAGTACCATACTGTCTTGATTACTGTAGCTTTGTAGTATAGTCTAAAGTCAGGGAGCCTGATTCCTCCAGCTCCGTTTTTCGTTCTCAAGATCACTTTGGCTATTTGGGGTCTTTTGTGTTTCCATACAAATTGTGAAATTTTTTGTTCTAGTTCTGTGAAAACTGCCAGTGGTAGTGTGATATGGATTGCATTGAATCTGTAGATTGCTTTGGGTAGTAGAGTCATTTTCATAATGTTGATTCTTCCAATCCAAGAACATGGTATATCTCTCCATCTATTTGCATCATCTTTAATTTCTTTCATCAGTGTCTTATAATTTTCTGCATACAGGTCTTTTGTCTCCTTAGGTAGGTTTATTCCAAGATATTTTATTCTTTTTGTTGCAATGGTAAATGGGAGTGTTTTCTTGATTTCACTTTCAGATTTTTCATCATTAGTGTATAGGAATGCCAGAGATTACTGTGCATTAATTTTGTATCCTGCTACTTTACCAAATTCATTGATTAGCTCTAGTAGTTTTCTGGTAGCATCTTTAGGATTCTCTATGTATAGTATCATGTCATCTGCAAACAGTGACAGCTTTACTTCTTCTTTTCTGATTTGGATTCCTTTTATTTCCTTTTTTCTCTGATTGCTGTGGCTAAAACTTCCAAAACTATGTTGAATAAGAGTGGTGAGAGTGGGCAACCTTGTCTTATTCCTGATCTTAGTGGAAATGCTTTCAGTTTTTCACCATTGAGGACGATGTTGGCTGTGGGTTTGTCATATATGGCCTTTATTATGTTGAGGAAAGTTCCCTCTATACCTACTTTCTGCAGGGTTTTTATCATAAATGGGTGTTGAATTTTGTCGAAAGCTTTCTCTGTATCTATTGAGATGATCATATGGTTTTTCTCCTTCAATTTGTTAATATGGTATATCACGTTGATTGATTTGCATATATTGAAGAATCCTTGCATTCCTGGAATAAACCCCACTTGATCATGGTGTATGATCCTTTTAATGTGCTGTTGGATTCTGTTTGCTAGTATTTTGTTGAGGATTTTTGCATCTATGTTCATCAGTGATATTGGCCTGTAGTTTTCTTTCTTTGTGACATCCTTGTCTGGTTTTGGTATCAAGGTGATAGTGGCCTCGTAGAATGAGTTTGGGAGTGTTCCTCCCTCTGCTATATTTTGGAAGAGTTTGAGAAGGGTAGGTGTTAGCTCTCCTGTAAATGTTTGATAGAATTCACCTGTGAGGCCATTTGGTCCTGGGCTTTTGTTTGTTGGAAGATTTTTATGCGCAGTTTCAATATCAGTGCTTGTGATTGGTCTGTTCATATTTTCTATTTCTTCCTGATTCAGTCTTGGCAGGTTGTGCATTTCTAAGAATTTATCCATTTCTTCCAAGTTGTCCATTTTATTGGCATAGAGTTGCTTGTAGTAATCTCTCATGATCTTTTGTATTTCTGCAGTGTCAGTTGTTACTTCTCCTTTTTCATTTCTAATTCTATTGATTTGAGTCTTCTCCCTTTTTTTCTTAATGAGTCTGGCTAATGGTTTATCAATTTTGTTTATCTTCTCAAAGAACCAGCTTATAGTTTTATTGATCTTTGCTATCGTGTCCTTTATTTCTTTTTCATTTTTTTCTGATCTGATTTTTATGATTTCTTTCCTTCTGCTAACTTTGGAGGTTTTTTGTCTTCTTTCTCTAATTGCTTTAGGTGCAAGGTTAGGTTGTTTATTCGAGATGTTTCCTGTTTCTTAAGGTAGGATTGTATTGCTATAAACTTCGCTCTTAAAACTGCTTTTGCTGCATCCCATAGGTTTTGGGTTGTCGTGTCTCCATTGTCATTTGTTTGTAGGTATTTTTTAATTTCCTCTTTGATTTCTTCAGTGATCACTTCGTTATTAAGTAGTGTATTTTTAGTCTCCATGTATTTGTGTTTTTTACAGATCTTTTCCTATAATTGATATCTAGTCTCATAGTGTTGTGGTCGGAAAAGATACTTGATATAATTTAAATATTCTTAAATTTACCAAGGCTTGATTTGTGACCCAAGATATGATCTATCCTGGAGAATGTTCCATGAGCACTTGAGAAAAATGTGTATTCTGTTGTTTTTGGATGGAATGTCCTATAAATATCAATTAAGTCCATTTGTTTAATGTATCACTTAAAGCTTGTGTTTCCTTATTTATTTTCATTTTGGATGATCTGTCCATTGGTGAAAGTGGGGTGTTAAAGTCCCCTACTATGTATGTGTTACTGTCGATTTCCCCTTTTATGGCTGTTAGTATTTGCTTTATGTATTGAGGTGCTCCTATGTTGGGTACATAAATATTTACAATTGTTATATCTTCTTCTTGGATCGTACCCTTGATCATTATGTAGTGTCCTTTTTGTCTCTTCTAATAGTCTTTATTTTAAAGTCTATTTTGTCTGATATGAGAATTGCTACTCCAGCTTTCTTTTGGTTTCCATTTGCATGTAATATATTTTTCCATCCCCTTACTTTCAGTCTGTATGTGTCTCTAGGTCTGAAGTGTGTCTCTTGCAGACAGCATATATATGCTTCTTGTTTTTGTATCCATTCAGCCAATCTGTGTCTTTTGTTGGGAGCATTTAGTGCATTTACATTTAAGGTAATTATTGATACGTATGTTCCTATTCCCATTTTCTTAATTGTTTTGGGTTCGTTATTGTAGATCATTTCCTTCTCTTGTGTTTCTTGCCTAGAGAAGTTCCTTTAGCATTTGTTGTAAAGCTGGTTGGGTGGTGCTGAACTCTCTCAGCTTTTGCTTGTCTGTAAATATTTCAATTTCTCCAAAAAATCTGAATGAGATCCTTGCTGGGTAGAGTAATCTTGGTTGCAGGTTTTTCTCCTTCATCACTATAAATATGTCCTGCCAGTCCCTTCTGGCTTGCAGAGTTTCTGCTGAAAGATCAGTTGTTAACCTTATGGGGATTCCCTTGTGTGTTATTTGTTGTTTTTCCCTTGCTGCTTTTAATATGTTTTTTTGTATTTAATTTTTGCCAGTTTGAGTAATATATGTCTTGGCATATTTCTCCTTGGATTTATCCTGTATGGGACTCTCTGTGCTTCCTGGACTTGATTAACTATTTCCTTTCCCATATTAGGGAAGTTTTCAACTATAATCTCTTCAAATATTTTTCTCAGTCCCTTTCTTTTTCTCTTCTTCTTCTGGAACCCCTATAATTTGAATGTTGTTGCGTTTAATGTTGTCCCAGTGGTCTCTGAGACTGTCCTCAGTTCTTTTCATTCTTTTTTGTTTATTCTGCTCTGCAGTTGTTATTTCCACTATTTTATCTTCCAGGTCACTTATCCGTTCTTCTGCCTCAATTATTCTGCTATTGATCCCATCTAGAGTATTTTTAATTTCATTTATTGTGTTGTTCATTGTTGTTTGTTTCATCTTTAGTTCTTCTAGGTCCTTGTTAAATGTTTCTTGTATTTTGTCTATTCTATTTCCAAGATTTTGGATCATCTTTACTATCATTATTCTGAATTCTTTTTCAGGTAGACTGCCTATTTCCTCTTCATTTGTTGGGTCTGGTGGGTTTTTATCTTGCTCCTTCATCTGCTGTGTGTTTTTCTGTCTTCTCATTTTGCTTATCTTACTGTGTTTGGGGTCTCCTTTTTGCAGGCTGCAGGTTCGTAGTTCCCGTTGTTTTTGGTGTCTGTCCCCAGTGGCTAAGGTTGGTTCAGTGGGTTGTGTAGGCTTCCTGGTAGAAGGGACTAGTGCCTGTGTCCTGGTGGATGAGGTTGGATCTTGTCCTTCTGGTGGGCAGGTCCACGTCTGGTCTTGTGTTTTAGCGTGTCTGTGGACTTATTATGCTTTTAGGCAGCCTCTCTGCTAATGGGTGGGGTTGTGTTCCTGTCTTGCTAGTTGTTTGGCATAGGGTGTCCAGCACTGTAGCTTGCTGGTCGTTGAGTGAAGCTGGGTGCTGGTGTTGAGATGGAGATGTCTGGGAGATTTTTGCCATTTGATATTATGTGGAGCTGGGAGGTCTCTTGTGGACCAGTGTCCTGAAGTTGGCTCTCCCACCTCAGAGGCACAGCACTGACTCCTGGCTGCAGCACCAAGAGCGTTTCATCCATACAGCTCAGAATAAAAGGGAGAAAAAGTAGAAAGAAAGAATTAGTAGAAGTAGAAAGAAAGAAAGAAAGAAAGAAAGGAAATAAAGAAAGGAGGGAGGGAGGGAGGAAGGAAGCAAGGGAGGAGGGAAGGAAGAAAAAAAGAAAGAAAGAAAGAAGATAAAATAAAGTAAGATAAAATATAATAAAGTTATTAAAATAAAAAATAATTACTAATAAATAAAATTAAAAACAAACCAAAAAACCACGAATGGATAGAACCCTAGGACAAATGGCGGAAGCAAAGCTATACAGACAAAATCTCACACAGAAGCATACACATACACACTCACAAAAAGAGGAAAAGGGGAAAAAATCATAAATCTTACTCTCAAAGTCTACCTCCTCAATTTGGGATGATTCGTTGTCTATTCAGGTATTCCACAGATGCAGGTACATCAAGTTGATTGTGGAACTTTAATCCACTGCCCCTGAGGCTGCTGGGAGAGGTTTCCCTTTCTCTCCTTTGTTTGCACAGCTCCCAGGGGCTCAGCTTTGGATTTGGCCCCGCCTCTGCGTGTAGGTCACTGGAGGGCGTCTGTTCTTCGCTCAGACAGGACGGGGTTAAAGGAGCCGCTGATTCGGGGGCTCTGGCTCACTCAGGCTGGGGGGAGGGAGGGGCACGGAACGTGGGGTGGGCCTGTGGCAGCAGAGGCCAGCGTGACATTGCGCCAGCCTTCGGCGCGCCATGCGTTCTCCTGGGGAAGTTGTCCCTGGATCCTGGGACCCTGGCAGTGGCGGGCTGCACAGGCTCCCGGGAGGGGGGTGTGGATAGTGACCTATGCTCGCACACAAGCTTCTGCCCGTCTCTGAAGCTCCTTTAAGTGGTGCTCTTAATCCTCTCTCCTCACGCACCAGGAAACAAAGAGGGAAGAAAAAGTCTCTTGCTTCTTTGGCAGGTCCAGACATTTTCCCCAGACTCCCTCCCGGCCAGCTGTGGTGCACTAACCCCCTGCAGGTTGTGTTCACGCCGCCAACCCCTGTCCTCTCCCTGCGCTCCGACAGGCTCAAGCCTCAGCTCCCAGCCCCGCCTGCCCCGGCGGGGAAGCAGACAAGCCTCTCGGGCTGGTGAGTGCCGGTCAGCACCAATCCTCTGTGTGGGAATCTCTCTGCTTTGCCCCCCGCACAGCTGTTGCTGCACTCTCCTCTTCTTCTCCGAAGCTCCCCCCTCCGCCATCCGCAGTCTCCACCCACGAAGGGGCTCCTAGTGTGTGGAAACCTTTCCCCCTTCACAGCTCCCTCCCACTGGTGCAGGTCCCAGCCCTATCCTTTTGTCTCTGTTTATTCTTTTTTCTTTTGCCCTACCCAGGTGCATGGGGAGTTTCTTGCCTTTTGGGAGGCCTGAGGTCTTCAGCCAGCATTCAGTAGGTGTTCTGTTGGAGTTGTTCCACGTGTAGATGTATTTCTGGTGTATCTGTGGGGAGGAAGTTGATCTCCGCGTCTTACTCTTCCGCCATCTTCCCCTCGTCCCCCCCATTAAATATTTTAAAATAGAAATTGTTGAATCCAAAAATTATAAAATTAACTTTTTTTCTTTAGCTTAAATCATCATCTTTTGGTGCAGGCTGACAACTGCAAGTTGACTTTTTGTGTTTGTCTAAACATAAATATTTTTTCCCATTAAAAACTAATAATATAATGAACAAATTATGTAAACATGTTCAATATAGTATTTTACCATTTTTGATACCTATACTCCAAAATGTTTCATCTACTTTGACTTCTAATTCCGTATGTGTGACCCCAACTTTACAAAGAAAGGTTGTAGAATTAGCACCTTTTAGTTGTTGTGAAGGAACAGAAGTAAAATGTTTACAAGATTCCATGAGTTTGTTGCTCGTATACCAGAATGCTAAATTCTTGGTCATAACAATCGTGTAACGTAGCTATAAAAATGAGTCGAGATGCAAATATTGGCCTTATACCCAGAAGATAAATCACTTGAAAACTCAGTAGTACAATAAACTGACAATTCAGAGAACTCGTCAGGATACATTTTTGTCTTATGACGCAGACAAACCATAAATTCAGACTAGAGAGTATATTTTACCTTTTGTTTCTGTTTTGGAAATTGTTACTGAGGGTGATTTATGGACAATATTTAAAGTAATCTTTTTATATTAGTGATGAATTTTATGACTTGAAAATACAGAGTATAGTTTAGTGGCTTTATTTTGTATCCTGAAGATTGTTATGTTAGATAAAGCTGCTCTCAGATCCAGAAGAATAGAATTAATCTCATGTGACCTGACATCTATGCTCTTGTGTTTCCTCCTTGACACTTCATTTATGATTACTTTTAAGTCCTTAGCCATGCAGACTTGGTACATTACAGATGAGACAGCCCGGGAGACCCAGGGGTCCAGAGTTAGCTGGGCTGGGGACATATTCCTAGGTTTGAGAAAATTAGTCCATTATTAGATAGACTGAAGGAAGCAAAGGCCTTCTTGCATTATCAGCTGGCATTGTAGTATCTGTCTGTCTCACAGTAAAGAAAGAAAATTAATTTTAAGTTTTAGACGTTTTGGGGGTGGTATTCTGAGTTGGATTACTTCTAGATGTCTAGTTGTATCTGCTGGGAAGGAAAGGGCATTTCTTTTGGATCTGAGACTTGGGTGATATCCAATCAGGAAACCCCCCACTCCCCATATTATTCAACCCCTGAAAGCACACTACTTTAATAATAATAATATTATTATTATTATTAATAATGGAAGCTATTTATTGAGCACTGACTAGGAAAATTTTGCCTTAACCTAGTTGATTAAATGAAGTTAATCAATGTGGACTTCTTGTTTCAGTTTAAGATTTTTTGTGCTTTTGTTTGGTTTTTGCATATATTGTATTTTTAAAATATATATTCATATTTATGTTGCAAATACACATAAACATCATGTTTTAGAACAAATGTACAGTGGTTGTGCTACATTGATACACAATTTAGATACTTTGGTCCTTTATGCTCTATGTAGGTCCAGGACAGTGTTGTTATTTGAGTTGTATTTGAAACTGGTATCACTTATTATCAGTTTTGTAATCTTGGGCCCATCACTTTACCTAATGAAGATGATAATTGTGCCGACTTTGTTGGGTTATTGTGACACATTTATGACAATGTGTGACAAGGAACGATATACAACAACAGACAGCTGTTAAAATTCTTTTTAACATTTTCATGAGGCAAGTTTTCAGAGATCAGGGATCGTATTTCTAGAGAAGTCTCTTGGTAAATTTCCCAATATTACACAACGTGCCAGAAGGCTTCTGATAAATGCTGTTTGATTGCTTGATTCTGAATGATCAGGTAAGAAGGATTCAGAATTTAGGAGCTTTCTGGTGCTTTAGATAAATGAGTCAGTAAAATGTAAAGTGATAATAAATTCAAAGATTCCATGGCATAATTTAGTAGCTTTTCAATGATCTGCTAGCTGTTCTTTGATAATGGTGTTGTCCTGCCTTAACCAAATTTACTACTGACATTAAGTGGGGAAATTAAATTCCTGTGATTATCAACATCCTATTGCTTAGCATCAAAAGGAGAGCTCTCTGTTTGGTAGGAGTGGGTTTCTGATCATAGACCTTAAACCTTAGAACAGGGAGGACTGTCACTTTTAAGGGAGCATCATGGAAATGTTCTGTTGATCGTGGAAATGTTAGCAGGTGTTCATAGATATTTTTATTCCTATGTTTCCTCTGCAAACTAGGCTCTCTGCCAATATATACACAATCTCACACTTATCAAATTAAAAAAAAAAGGAAAATAACAACACAGAATAGTGGGATGGCATGGAAGAGAATGTCACCATCATATACTCAACTTCATTTCTGAAGAAATAGAAGACCTCCATGTTTTAATTTTGAGCATCTTCTAATTGTTCTCTCTAGAATAATCATTGTGGTTCCATTTTAGACCCAGGCATCAAATTCTCTTTGGATATTTTGACCATCTTGTTTACTCAGAAATGCTAATGTCTTTCAATTAGCTAATCTAAAATTTATATAGGAAGTTCTTTAATTTTCTTGTCACTTCTTCAGCTATATAACTGGATAAACTGGGGTAATCCTTTGTTTTTATTTAGTTTTAAGGCTTTCTGTTACTCTCTGTGCTTCAACTTTTCTAGAATCATGTGCCTGATTTAAAGTTTAACTTTTAACTTCAAAATGAATTCAAAATACTTTTCTTTGATAACTCATAATATGCGCTTGAGATTATTTTTAAAAATGGCTAGAAAAATACATATATATATATTTATAATATATATCTTTATATGTAATTTTCTATATATTTCTATATAAATATATATCCATCTAAAATTGCATATACATTTAAATATTATTCATATTTATATAACAAACTCATATGAAAAGCAAGAAATATGTTTAATAGCAAGTACTGTATAGAGATATTAATCCCATGGAGTAGGAGACTGGATTGCACTGATATTTTTTAAGATACAAATTACACGTTACAGGAATTCTAGCCTTCTCTATTTTACACAAGGAGAAACAGAAGAATCAGACTCTAATTTAGCCATATGTACTGTGTTCCCAAGATTTACTTTAATTCCTGGGAATCCTGGAAAGAGACAAGGAAGACTGAATGCCATTGCCTTTCAGACTTTTCTCTCCTTTTCAATTCATTTCCTTTGAATTTATTTTTGGAAAGTGGTATAAGGTGTATTAGAAATTTAGCATAGTTGGGAGTTAAGCCATTGTTGAGCCCTCTCTTTCCCCACTAATGAGCATCAGAATAATCCTTCATTTCTGTGACTCTTTATTTTTATCTGCATCTCCTCTTTTCTCCTCCATTCTTTTTTTCCTCACATAGATTCTTTTTGTTGTTCTGCCACCATCACGCTTTACAGAAAAATTTAAAAGGCAGTTTTATTATCATCAGTGTAGTACAGCCCACAGATTGCCTATGCAAATGCCATTCTTTCCTACTTCCTTAGAAGAAAGCCCAGAATTTACTCCAAGCAGTGATGTATGTCTACGTAAAGTCTCCAGGTCACAGCTTGCAGATATGGTGGCCATGAGATGTTACTGGATAGGGATTCCCAAAAGGCTCCTCACAGGTCCTGACTTGGTAGGAGGTGTGACCTTTGCCACCCCGTTTCATCCTTCTTCCTTCCAGGAATGCAGATGGAATGGACGGTAAGGTGACCCTGAGCAAGGAAGCCATGTTCTACTGGTGGAACAAAAACGTATGAGAAGCCTCAGCCACTGGTAACCCTGGACCTGCCAGCCTCCAGATTCCCTTCCTCCAGACCTCAGTCAAGTGAGAGAAATAAATCTTTGTCTTGCTTAGGCCATGTACTGGGATTTTCTATGGTATGCTGCAAAATTAAATCCTGTATATGCACATGTACACATAATACAGGATTTGATTTGGGTGCATATCAGAGAATATCCAAAAGTATTTCAAAAATTTTAAATGTCTATAGTGAATAGAATGTGTGCATGTATATATATATATAATATAATATATATAATATATATACATATATGTGTGTATATATACATATGTGTACATACATATATATTCAATGTAGAAATTTTTTAGAATATGAAAGAGCATAAAAAATTTAAGTAGAAACCACTTGTAACTCTATTACACAGAGACATACATTGTTAAAAATGTGTTTCCTGGGCTTCCCTGGTAGCGCAGTGATTGGGAGTCCGCCTGCCGATGCAGGGGACACGGGTTTGTGCCCCGGTCTGGGAGGATCCCATGTGCCGCAGAGCGGCTGGGCCCGTGAGCCATGGCAGCTGAGCCTGCGCATCTGGAGCCTGTGCTCCACGGCGAGAGAGGCCACAACAGTGAGAGGCCCGTGTATCGAAAAAAAAAAAAAATGTGTTTCCTTCTATTCTTATTTTTTGAGACTTTTTTTTTTTTTTTTACAAAATTGAGATCTTCCTTTATTTACTTTATATCCTTTTATATCCTGTCTTTTTTCACTTACAATTATATCATACCATTAAATATTCTTTCAGAATCTGATTTTAATAATCACATACTTGTCCATCTTTTGGATCCACTGCAGTTGATTTACCTAATCTCCAATTGTTGGATATTTAAATTGTCTCCAATGTTTTGCTAGACTAATTTTTAAATCAATCTTTCCATACTTTTATGAGTATGTCTTTAGAATAAATTTATGAAAATGACATTGTTAATCATAGTTTAAAATGGCACAAACATTTCTTAAATCCTTGACAAATTTTGTCAAATGGTATTATACAAAGAACATTCTCTTCATCACTAATATAGAGTACTGCCATTTAAAATATCTTGTGTAACTTGATTGATAAAAGTGGCCTCTCTTTTTTAAGAAGATGTGCTTATTTGATTACTAATGAAATCAAATCTTTTTCATACATCCCTTGGAAATTATCAGTTTTCCTTATCCGTTTATAAAAGTACATTGCAGATTAAGGATATTGACAATTTGGGTTGAATTTGCATTGTGTTGTCTGGCGCAATGTTGGCACCTAGTAAGTGCTGACCAATGTTTCTTGATTTGGGGCATTTTTCCTTTAATATTTAAAGGTAGGAACACAGGAAAGTGGTACATCTTGGTTTGTGGTAGAATATAAAAAGGAGACATTCTGTTTTGGATAAGTTGTTTTGGGGTGTTGATTGGGCATCTAAGTGGGAGTTGACCACACAGCAGTCTCTGGGAAGGTGTATGGGCACCACTTATGCTGTATGGAGAAAATATTGGAACATTTACTTGTGTTTATTTTTAATTTTTTATAAGGAATTGAGCTTTACGAAGTGTCACCTATGGATGGGCACTGGCTGCCCTGACTGGTCCCTACATTTTTCACCAGGATGGGTTATACACAGTAAGTAAGATTTCCTGCATAGAGAGTTTAGTTTTGCACTGAGAATTGGGCTGACAGAGGTCCCTCACATGTCTAATCAGGGCCCTGCCACACAGTAACATTACTAGATAAATGGATTTACAGAGCTTATTATTGAGTTTTAATAAATATACCTCAAAAATGGAAAAGAGGTTTAAATATTAATATGGATATTAAACTTGAAAATGATATCAATAATATAAGCACCTGTGCACACAAGAAACTCTCAGAGTGACACTCGCGGTAGGAGCTCTTTGTCAGCCTCACTCCATGGTTAGAAACAGCGACCATCTGCTTCGATCTAACAGGGTCCACCAGATACTTTCGCATTATCCACATGTAAGTTTTATAATAACAGTAAGTGAGAAAATAACTGCCTTTTGTACTATAGAGAAAATATATTGAAAATAAACATCTGGATATCTTTTCACCATTTAGCAATACATGCCATTGATATAAATATATATACATACTTATACACACACACACCCCCTCTACACACATTTAGGAAAATTGGAAACAGAATTTTCTAGATAATTTAAAAATATTTCATGTTATTGGGTATCTGAAACCACTTGTGAAAAATATAAAGTAACACTGTCTAATGAGTTTTCAAGGACAATAGGATGAAATCAGAGAAAAAGCATATTTACCAGTTCAATATTTGCTTTTAATGACTGCCATGGCCAAATAAAAAATGTCTCACGTAAATATCAAAATAAACTGAATTTCAAAACTGACCTGGAATCTAATTAATGTATAACAAAATACTAAACCAAGGTTTTCAAAAATAAGGCAACATCTTTCATCTCATTGTACTCAATATATTTGGGCAGAGTGGATAAATAAAACTTAAAAATACTGAAAGTGTTATATTGAAAATATTTAATCTCATTGTAAAGTGATTTTATCTTTGCACAAGTGTTATAATATATGCAATATATTAATATATTAGCCCTTCAAAAACTTATACAGATAGGGGAACATTAAGTCAGAGACCACTGGAAATAAAAATGTAAGATTTGCCCTTTTTAAGATATTGGGTAATTGAAGTCATAGGGATTGCATGTCCAACGAGAAAAGGACTAATCAGACAGTTCCTCTATCTCATGACCATTTAGAATCAAATCATAGAGTAGAAGCCTAGAGGATGCATAATCTACAGAATTGATACTAGAAAGCAGGGTGAAAATGCAAAGGGCTTTGTGTCCAGAAGCCCTCACCTTCAATTCCGCTTCCACTATCCCTAGTTGTACAATTCTGGGCAATTTATTTCTCAGAAATTTAGACTCGCTATGTGTAAACTGTAAATAACACCTAATTCTTACAATTACTCTGAGCGTTTCTGAGATAACCTGTGTAGGATACTTAGCCTCCCGTCTGGCACACTACAGGTGCTCAACCTACGGCAGTTTTTCTCACAGCATCTTTACAGGTACATGTTCAGTAGCCCGTTTGCTCAGTGTGATGTTATTGCTGGAGAAACTGGATATCCTACTAATTACCAGAAGAGGCTGAATTTCATTTGAGAATAGGAGTCACTACCATTTCTTTTGTTTTATTTTCATTACTACACTGATGTGAACTAGTATTTACTGCAATTTTGTGATTTTGGATGGATATATTTCTGGTTGGTGGATAGGGTTATAAAAGATTCATATTACCTATAGTAGGCTCTGAAAACCATTTGTGTTTTATGTCTGATAAATCATATTGCTTTATGATAGTATCCCCGTGCACTCTTGTCTTGCCCTTGCACCTCTCCACCCATCCCACTGTGATCAAGACACTACTTTTAGACCATCTATTTTTTAGACAGAACATAGTAATGAACAGTGCTGCTGGCCGCCCTACCAGGAAATCTTGCAAACATCTTTTGTAGCCTTTATAGTCTATCTACAGACGCTAGGAAATTCATATTTTATCAACCTCCTAGGGTCCAAATGGTACTCACAAAGTGCAGCCTTCAACTGAGCTTTGTGATTAATTGTTGCTGTCAGTCATTTGTCAGCAGAAATGGTGCCTTCACCTTTAGCTTTTCACCATAAATCAAAAGTCTGGAGACTGCCCTGGTGGTCCAGTGGTTGGGACTCTGGGCTTCCACAGCAGGGGGTGTGGGTTCAACCCCTGGTTGGAGAACTAAGATACCGCATGCTGCGAGGCCAAAAAATAATTAAAAATAAATAAAAATAAAATTTAAAAAAGATCTACA
Source organism: Grampus griseus (assembly GCF_964374135.1). Classification (NCBI taxonomy): domain Eukaryota; kingdom Metazoa; phylum Chordata; class Mammalia; order Artiodactyla; family Delphinidae; genus Grampus; species Grampus griseus. The sequence continues at coordinate 6,344,737 of NC_139007.1, read as the reverse complement.
TTAAAAAAAAAAAGTCTGGGTGAAAACAATCAAGAGGATGAGGGTGAAGTTAATGGTAGCTGATCTGAGCCTCCACCTAGAGATCCCTGGACGTCCCCTTCCCACTCAAGTCTTTCCCGTCTCCTGGAAATGTCCTTTCCATGTGACTCTTACAGACCTCTGTGGTTGTTATCTCTGCCAGTCTCCCCTGAAGCCCTGTGGCCTTGCAGATGTCCACCCCTCAAACCCCGTGACATAGATGGGAGGGAAGTAGAAACCTTCTGCAAGAGCAGCTCTCTTTTTATAATTTTTTATTGAGATATAATTGATATATAACATTGTATAAGTTTATGGTGTACAATGTGTGGAACTGATACATTTGTTTATCACAATATAATTACCACTGTAGCATTAGCTAACACCTCCAACATGTCCCACCATTGTCATTTCTTTTTTGTGATAAGAACACTTAAGATTTAGTTTCTTAGCAACTTTGAAGTATATAATACAGTATTGTTAGCTACAATCACAGTGCTGGGCACTAGGTCTCCAGAACGTATTCATCTTCTAACCTCAAGTTTATGCCCTTTGACCAATATTTCCCCAATTCCTCCATCCCCAGTCCCTGGTAACCACCATTCTGCTCTCTGTTTCTACAAATACAGTATGATGTCACTTGTATGTGGAATCTAAAAATCAGGCTGTATTTTCTGTGGTGGGAAAAATGATTTTTTTAATTCCATTTTCAAAATTTTCAAATGGAATGGCCTTTGCTTATTTATTTATTTTTTAACACACTACTAGTATTACGTATTTTATTTATTTCTATCTCCATTTCTCCAAGATCTTAGGGTAAACTCTGTAGGACTGACCCAAGGGAAAAATGAGAGCAATGCTCACGTTATTATACCCCTAGTCAGTTGTTTTTATATCTGGCTGTACATCAAAATCATTTGGAAAACCTTTTTCTCTTTAATTAATTAATTATTTTTTATAGACATATAGTTGATTTATAATATTAGTTTCAAGTATGAGACATAATGATTCAATATTTTAATGATTACACTCCATATAAAGTTATTACAGGGCTTCCCTGGTGGCGCAGTGGTTGAGAGTCCGCTTGCTGATGCAGGGGACACGGGTTCGTGCCCCGGTCCGGGAGGGTCCCACATGCCGCAGAGCGGCTAGGCCCATGAGCCATGGCCGCTGGGCCTGCGCATCCGGAGCCTGTGCTCCACGATGGGAGCGGCCACAGCAGTGAGAGGCCTGCGTACCACAAAAAAAAAGTTATTACAAATTAATGGCCATATTTCCCTGTGCTGTACAATATATAATTTTTACTTATTTACTTTGTCCATAGTAGTTAATATCTCTTAATCTCCTACACCTGTCTTGCCCCAGTCCCTTTCCCTCTCCCAACTGGAAACCACTAGTTTGTTCTCTATATCTGAGTCTGTTCCTCTTTTATTATATTCATTCATTTATTTTATTTCTTAGCTTCTACATATAAGTGATAACATGATTGTTTTTTTTTCTCTGTCTGACTTATTTCACTAAGCATGATACCCTCTAGGTCCATACATGCTGTTGCAAATGGCAAAATTTTATTTCTTTTTATCCTGAGTAATATTACATTGTGCAAATATGTAACACACCTTTTTTATTCATTCCTCTGTTGATGGACGCTTAGGTTGCTTCTGTATCTTGGCTATTGTAAATTATGCTGCTATGAATGTTGGGGTGCATGTATCTTTTCAAATTAGTGTTTCTTTTGTTTTTGTTTTTTTTCAGATTAAATACCCAGCAGGAGCTTGCTGGGTTATACGGTACTTCTATTTTTAATTTTTTGAGAAACCTCCATACTGTTTTCCACAGTGGCTGCAGGAATTTACATTCCCACCAAGAGTGTAGGAGGGTTCCCTTTCTCCACACCCTCACCAACATTGGTTATTTGTGTTCTTTTTGATTATGGCCATTCTGACAAGTGTGAGGTGATATTTCATTGTGGTTTTGATTTGTATTTCCCTTATGATTAGTGATGTTGAGCATCTTTTCATATGCCTGTTGGCCATCTGTATATCTTCTTTGGAAAAATGTCTATTAAAGATCTTCTGCCCATTTTTTAATCAGGTTGTTTATTTTTTTGATGTTGAGTTATATGAGCTGTTTTTAATATTTTGGATATTAACCCCTTATTATTTGTAAATGTTTTCTCCCATTCAGAGGTTGTCTTTGTGTTCGTCAAAGGTTTCCTTTGCTGTGCAAAAGCTTTTAAGTTTAATTAGGTCCCATTTATTTATTTTTGCTTTTGTTTCATCTGCCTTAGGAGATCGAAAAAAATATTGCTGTGATTTATATCAAAGAGCATCTTATGTTCTTTTCTGTCTGGATGATCTGTCCATTGATGTCAGTGGGTGTTAAAGTCCCAGACTATTATGGTGTATATTATAGTACATTTTTCTCTTTGTGTCTGTTACTGTTTGCTTTATATATTTAGGTGCTCCAGTACTGGGTGCATATATGTTGAGTGTAATGGCCTCTTCTTGTATTGATTCCTTTGTCATTGTATAATACCCTTCTTTGTCTTTTGTTATAGACTTTCTTTTAAAGTCTACTTGGTCAGATATGAGTATTGCTATCCCTGCTTTATTGTCATTTCCATTTGCATGAAATATCTTTTTCCTTCCCCTCAAATTCAGTCTGTGTGTGCCTTTAGCTCTGAGGTGAGTCTCTTGTAAGCAGCATATAGCTTTCTCTTTTTAAAACTAATCATCCACCCTATGTCCTTTGTTTGGAGCATTTACTCCACGGACATTTAAAATGATATTGATAGGTATGTACTTCTTGCCATTTTGCTACTTGAGTGTCTTCTTCATGAGAGGAATGTGGGTTTCTTACAGCCCCATATCAGCCCCACTGGTTTTCTAGCCAGCTATGTGGATTCCTCTTTTCTGGTGATGGAGCCCAGGGCTCGGTGCCCAATATGTGGCTCAAGCCACTCACACCCCAGGGTGGTTCTCCAGCTGTGAATCTCCCTTTTCCTCTGAGTCCCCTCCCAGGGGCCCAGGTCCTGACCTGATGGCTTCTCCTCCCTTCCTACCTGATTCTGTGTGAATCTTTCTTACAGCCTTGGTAGTACAGGACTCTTTCTGCCAGTCCCCAGATTATTTTCAGTGAGAAATGTAGCTGTAGATGTATTTTTGATGTGTTTGTGGAGAGAGGTGAGTTCCATGTCCTCCTACTCTGCCATTGTGATCTCTCTGGGAAAGTTTTTTCTTTCTTTAATTCTATGTTTTGGAGCCTAAACTTAAGTTCCCAAAACTTGCTGAATGCAAATGTCTAGGGTAGGACCCAAGAATCCCACCTAACACTTCACCTATGAGGGACAGCCAGTGAGTGTTTCTGAACCGCGTTCAAGTACCATATTTTCTTCCTGCCTCACAGTAAGGTCTATGCCTGTTTTCTCCCTGGTTCTCTCTACAATCTCCTTTTTGGAGCTTTTCCATCACTGGCCTTCAAATCTCTCCTCCCTCATCACACATGATTGCATTAGTTAGAACAAGGAGATTAAAGTTAAGGTATAATTGTGAGGACAAATACAAATTTAAAAGAAGAGACCCAGTTCCCTCTGTAGAAAATAAGGGAAGAAACTTTCCCCCTTCTAGTTTTTAGAGCATTTACTTTAGTGAGCTCTTTCTTCTTTCTTTAAAATTTTATAAATACGTTTGAGTACTAGATAGGCCTTTTGTTATCTTTATGACCCAGGAATGACTTTCTCAAGGACCTGGGAACCATCCTTTGGAATGTAAATGTCAAGACCAGTACTGCCCAGTCTCTCCATCTCTGTGGGAGGGCTAGAGCCTAACTTTGGGGGTGCCTGGCTACAAGTTGCAAAACAGCCTCCTGTCACAAAAAGATGAGATTGTTTTCCCCTGGAAAAAGCCAATTATCTAACACAGACGGTCACCCCAATAACCAGGTACAGTCAGGATGAACTCTGTGTAACAAATGGTGCTGTCGAGTCCTCTTATGTAAGCACTAGTTATTATCTTGCAAACATATGGAATGGGCTGTATCTGCTCGGCTGTATAAAGGGTGAGATTTCTCTGTCTTTGTATCTATTAGTGGACTGCCTGTGATGCACATCACATTCTGGTTTAATGCTTATTCCATAATGAAACTGTTTTCTTTCTCCTCTCCCTTTGTGGGAAGGTTTTCTGGGTTGGGAGAAGATTTCTTTTTTTTTGCTGTGTTGGGTCTTCGTTGTTGTGTGTGGGCTTTCTCTAGTTGAGGCAAGCGGGGGCTACTCTTCATTGCAATGCATGGGCTTCTTATTGCAGTGGCTTCTCTCGTTACAGAGTACGGGTTCTAGGTGCATTGGCTTCAGTAGTTGCAGCACATGGACTCAGTAATTGTGGTACGTGGACTCTAGAGCACGCAGGCTTCAGTAGTTATGGCATGTGGGCTCTAGAGCACAGACTCAGTAGCTATGGTGCACGGGCTTAGTTGTTCCACGGCACATGGGATCTTCCCAGACCAGGGATCAGACCCGTGTCCCCCATATTGGCAGGCGGATTCTTAACCACTGCGCCACCAGGGAATATTTTGTTTTTAATTATATTTTTCTAACATAATCAGTGAAGGGAAGGCTTATGAAGGAAGGAAGAGTGCTTACAGTGAATAAGATAAATTTAACTGCTGGAGAAGTCCCTGATGAAGATGAGGATAAATATGCGAACTGGACTGTAATAGGGTATCTAGGAGTAGATGGGGCAGAAATGTACAGGTGACCTAAGACATCTAAGAAGAACTGCTACCTTAAAATAAAAGGCAATGGGTCCCTTTTGTTCCTCTTACCATTGGGGCTGAGGTCTCAGAATGATCTGTGGGCTTTGGATTTTCTAATTTTCTAAGGCAGGCAGGTCTGGGCTGAAGGTGAGAAGCCAGGTGAAGGAATAAGGCTTCTTTCTCAAACCAAGGTTGGTGGAAATGATACAAACGGTCATAACTTAATGACATCTTCTCGATAAGAAAAAGAAATTTTCTGATAAGAACTTCAAATAAGTAACAATGACTAATGAAGAAATCAAGAAGATTTGAACAAAATGTTCTGTGAAACTGGGGGAATAAGCCTTCGGGGATCTGGACAGGAACAAATTTACTACAACTAACAAAAGACTTGCGAGCCCCTCTGTTGCCATGCCTCCTGACAAGCTTTTGCTTCTTCCATAGTCTAACTTCCTCTGCAGATAGGCAACTGTCTGCCTCTCCAGGTGGAGCCTGGCCATAAATGGTGAGTGCAGAGATGGTTTTCACTCACTTCTCCCTTCAGCGGCTCCTGGCACTTATCTGTAGATAGAATTTTTTCTTTTTCATTCTTTTTTTTTTGCGGTACGCAGGCCTCTCACTGTTGTGGTCTCTCCCGTTGCAGAGCACAGGCTCCGGACGCGCAGGCTCAGCGGTCATGGCTCACGGGCCCAGCCGCTCTGCGACACGTGGAATCCTCCCGGACCGGGGCACGAACCTGTGTCCCCTGCAACGGCAGGCGGACTCTCAACCACTGCACCACCAGGGAAGCCCTGTAGATAGGCTTTTGACGGGTACTGGAATCGATTCATTTGTAAGAATGTTCTAGGAGCTCTGCTGCCAACTAGAGTGCAGATACAGACTGTACATCACCATGTATGAACTGCAGGCTGGGTTTGCATAAATGGCCCTATACCTTGTAGATAAACAAGGGTTAATCTACCTTCTGCAGCTCCACAGGGGGAAAACTGCCTGCATGTTGGCTCAGGAAATGTTTGAGCTCTGACGTTTGAGTCCTTGACAAGCCAGTGCATTTCTGTTTGCTTCCTGAACTGGGACAAGTATAAACAGTATCTGAGTAGCTTTTTGTTCCAGTGTTTAAATGTATTTGTCTAACGTGCTGTCACTTAGGCAGAAGGTATGGCTGTGTAGCTTCCAGGGCCTCAGAGCATCTCATAAATCATAAAGGAAGGATTTGAACAAAGAATTGACCCGCTCACTTCTGTGAGAGCATGGCACATCTGTCCAATCTATCATACCTAAAGGTGATGTGCATTGTCTCAAGATGCCTTTACTAGGCAGCATGTAACTCTTTGCCTAAATGTCCATCATATGCATTTTCGAATTACCTATGATGGGACAGATCTTCCTTTGGCTGGTTTGTACATTATGACTCAGATGTTGGAAGACATTCTGTGTTTAAAGAATGAGCTTGTGAGCTCATGAGTACGTATGGCTCACTTTTGCCAAAATTTATTTGAATAAATCCATCAAATATTTGAGGTTACCTATAGTATGGAGACCCTGGAAATAAAGATAAAACAAAAGAAATTATATCCCAGTCCTTTAAAAGTCTACATTCTCACTGAGCATAAAAGATCAAACACATGACTCAAAGAATGTAATGCAGTGTGTAATCTCAGTTGTCCAAATCCATTGCACTTACTTTTAAATAGGAAAAGAGAAGAAAAATACTTCAGGGTGTAGATACAGCATCAACTGCTTTGACTAGTTCATAAAATGTGGTCAAATGGAGAGGACAAGGGGCCAGTCCAGCATGAGCAGAAGCATAGAGGTGTGGGAATAAGCATAACTGATTCAACAAGTTCTAAAAATATCAGCTTGTCTGCAAGAGAAAGTTCCTATAGGAAAATGTGTCACTTGGGATGAGTTACAAGTGCAGAGAAATCTTAATTAGTGGAGGGTTTTGTTTAACATAGAATTGCATTTCCCACTCATGTAAAAACCCAGAGCTGGGCTTCCCTGGTGGCGCAGTGGTTGAGAGTCCACCTGCCGATGCAGGGGACACGGGTTCGTGCCCTGGTCTGGGAAGATCTCACATGCCGCAGAGCGGCTGGGCCCGTGAGCCATGGCCGATGAGCCTGCGCGTCTGGAGCCTGAGCTCCGCAATGGGAGAGGCCACAACAGTGAGAGGTCCGCATACCGCAAAAACAAAACAAAACAAAACAAAACACCCCAGAGCTATGTGATCTGAGGACTCTGATATCAAGAACCCAGGATCTTTCCATTGTGTGGCTCTGCCATATACTAGGTCCCTGTCAAAATCATTTGATTGTGCATGCTGGCTTTTCCAGTCATCTGGGCATCATTCCAGCTGGAAGAAAAGGGCACACTTTCATCCTTTAAAGTCACTTCCTTCCTTGGAGGACAATTCCTGGAAATGGCATGCACAAGTCCACTGAATTCTCACGAATGTCATTGGCCACAAGACACAAGGGAAGCTGAGAAGTGTAGTCTTCATTTCAGGCTGTCATGTGCTTCGCTTAACAAAATTAGAGAAAGTAAGAATAAATATAGGGAACAGAAAGACATCAGTGCCACAGAGAGTGATGAGAAATAAGGTGGAACACTTAGAGAGTCTAGATCAGGACTCTGCAAATGTTTTCTCTGAAGGACTAGATAGTAAATATTTTAGGCTTTGTGAGCTCTACAGTCTTCGGTATAACTTACTCAACTCCACCACAGACAGCAGTGACAAAGCGACCATAGACAATAAGCAAACAAATGATCATGGCTGTGCTCCAATAAAACCTAATTTCCAAAGAGCAGGTGGAGAGCACAGTTTGGCCCACAGACTATAATTTTTGATTCCTGGTCTAGATTATAAACTTGACTTGGAAATTTCGTGTGCAGGGCAATGTGAGGACTGAGCATGCCGTGGTAGAAGGAGCACTGAACTGTTGTTTGGAGACCTGAGGCCCCGTCCTGGTCTATCACAAGTTAGATTTGCAAATTTGAGGAAGTCATTTTGCCTCACAGAGTAACAGTGTCCTCATTTTCCTAATGAGGGGATTGCATAGAAAGTCTCTAATGTTATTTTCAATTCAAAAAGACTGTGGAGATGGTGGACTTAAGATGTCTAATTGGAAAACTGTTGCAGGGATCCTGGTGTGAAATGGAGAAGCTAGGGAACTAGCAGGAAAAATGGAAAGAAAATTTCAAAGACAATTTAAAAGGAAAACAAACAGAAAACAAGTGGTGATTAGATAGATAAAGTAGTTAAGGAAAATCATAAAATGCTTGGAAGGTTTTGAGCAGTGGGGCTGAGAGAATGTTGATCCCACATCACAGACAGAAACATAGAAGGGGATACAACTTCAGTAAAAATTCCCGGGAGAATGACTCTTCTCCACTCAGATTTTTCCTTCTTTGTCAAGGGTCAGCAAACTTTTTCTGTGAAGGGCCAAAGAGCAAATACCTTAGGCTTTATGTGCCATACAGTCTGTCACAAACACTCAACTTTGCCACCGTATGGTGACAGCAGCCACAGACAACATGTAAGCAAAGGGGCATGGTTGTGTTCCGATAAAATTTTATTTATGGACACTGAAATGTAAGCTTCCTGTAGTGTTCATGGGTCAGAAAATATTATCCTTCTTTTGATTTTCTTCAATCATTAAAAAAATGTACAACCTATTTTCAGCTTGCAGGCTGTACAAAAACATGTGATGGGTCTATGGGCCATAATTTGCTGACTCGTAGCCTGTGTGCAAGCAATGCTCTAGATTTCTCATCTTTCCCAACCATCTCTTTTTGGAAGTCTGTGGAGAGAAACTGGGCATGTGTAGCTCTAGCTCTTCTGTTCCCTTTGGTCTTGGAAGCTAGAGCTACCCTCCATTCTGCTCCCATCAGTTGGGGATGTAATACAAGACATAATGAGCGAAACTTCTCTGGTCAAGGCAAGGTACCTCTGTTTATTTCCGAGAAATTCTTTCGTCCTCAGATATAAACTGCATCCTCCTATCCAGGTTTACCTGAGTGACATTCTGACCTGCCACGAATTGATCTTATTGGGTTCAGAATTTGAACAGTAAGAGAGAGCTATTTATCAGGCGACCTCAAAGACCTTGGAAGTTGGCACACGTTCCCAGAGGCCAAAAAAACCATTGCTTCAGAGATTTGGCCACAGTCAGTGGTGACTGGGCTAGTGCCTAGGACATAGGAGTTAATGGGTAAGTGACTGGATGTGTAAACACGAAAGCGTGGGAAGGTCCACCTTGATCCTAGGAATAGGATTCTGGAATGGGGGTAGGGGCGGGAGGTAAGTTGACTGTAACAAAACTGGGGTTATCTTCCTTCAGCTCTGAAACTGCCCATCAGCTGATACACGCAGTTGTCAATGGTTTTGACTCAAGCTATTAAGACTGATAAGAAAGCCTGGGACAACAGAGAACTTCATTCAAACCATTAAGCCCTTCCTGTTACCGAAACATGGGCTTGACTTTAGAGACAGAAACATAACCAATATACGTTTTTTAAATTTTAGGAGCTGCTTGAGAAAAAAAAGAGTTAACTCCCTTTTGGTAAAAAGCATGCTGTTGCACGTCTCAGAAGCAGAGAGGGAGAAAATCCATTAAAAAGAGATTTATTTGGACTCCTAATTAATGCATCTAAATACAACAGGCAAATTGACAGCAATTACTGGAACTGTTACCCAGATTTAAAACCAGTGCTAAAGGAGTTTACATTTCAGCTTTGTAAGCAATCTGGTCTCTCCTTTTTTTTCATTCACCCCTTCTTAAGGTTTTTCTGCTCTTCTAGACAAGTTGGTCTAGAAAAGACCCTGGGCCTGTATCCCATTCTGTGGCATCTGTGCATGGTATCTCCCTTACTCAGTACACATTCCATGTGGCCTGTCCAAATGCAACCCACTCTTCAACACAAAGCCCAAGTTCCACTTCCTTTAGGATATATTCCCTGACTATTCCAACCCTGATTCATTTTCCCCTTCTCTAAACTCTTACAGCTCAAAAAATGTATTCCCTTTTTTCAGGAAGATGGATGTTGTTAACATTCAAGACCTACCCACGTTGGGCATACACTGGTCTTGACAAAACTATAGAAGAGTATTTCCTAGCTCTGCACATGAATTTTGTCGCATAGTATTTATAAAGTGGTTTAATATATATTGACTAACTATAAATGGCACACTGGTAACAGTTGCTATTTGTGTGATTGGGCCTAATCAAGACAGGTTGTGACTTAGGTTCACTCTCCAGGGCTTTAAAGTAACTCCATCCCTTTTTCTATTGAAGGAAGCCTAGCTGAATACAAGTGAAAGTGAAGTTTGGTACTATGTGGTATCCCATGAGCCTACTGCTGAGAAAAAAAAAACAGCCAGCATTTAGTGGCTTAAAACAACAATATTAATTTTGCTCACAAATCTACAATTGGGCATGGATGGTGGGATGGGTCCACTTTGTGTCACTAGGGGTGACTCCGTGAGGGGCCAGAGGGTCACGTCCAAGATGGCTCATGGGTGGAACATGGATGTGAAATTGGTGCTGGCAGCTGGCGGGAAGCTCAGCCAGAGCAGGGAGACCAAGGCCCGGCTTCCTTTCCACGTAGGCCTCCCCGTGGGCTGCTTGAGCTTTCTCACAAGCGATAACTGATTTCCAAGAGCAAACATCCCAAGGAAACAAGGGGAGAGCACAGGGCACTGCTATGACCTTGCCTCAGAAGTCCCTGATGTCTATCTTCCCTTCTCTGTTTGTTGAGGCAGTCTCAGAAGCCTACTTAGGTCCAAAGGAAGGGAGCAAAAGTGCAGCCTCTTGACAGAGAGTAGAAAGGGTCTAGAAGAGGATGTGGTATAGGAGGTATTGTTGCAGTCTTCTTTGGAATATACAACCCGTCACAATGGCGTTTACTGTGAGTGAATGGACTGCAATGCTCTAGTATTTTAACCACATTTTTGTAGAGGATCCGCTGGTTTATAATCCAGTGTTCTGGATTTAATTTTAAATTGGCCTTAAATTATTTTCCCCTGGTTTCAGGTGTACATGGCTTAGTCCCCAAACTAGTTTAAAGGGCAAGGGCCATATCTATGGTTTCTAACCACTCACAAGGCTTGGTGGAATGCTGGACATCTAGGTGATTCAGGAAGTACACATTGGAAGGTGAGTAGAGAAAGGTTTGTGCCATAAAGTCTGTCTAAATAAAGAAATGAGGCTTATGCTTTAAGCAAAACCTAAAGAAGTGGTAAAGAGACTGGCCCACAAACTCTCTCTCACCTCAGCCTCATCATGCGGTTGTCTCCTGTACTCGGGGGTGTAAAATGTTGCAGAATTCGGAACAACTATGATGGAGGAATGGTGGGGATCAAGCCCAGTGTGATTACACTCCCTGAACCACGTGATAAATCCACATAGCTGGGCAGAGGGAAGCAGTTATGAAAGTCAGGTGGCTTCTGTCTCTGTCCTAAGCGTCACCTAGAAAATATTTTTAAGAAACGCCATGCTTTATTTGCTCCTATCTTGGAACTCTAAATTCCGCGTTGATCTTTCTCTGTCTTCTGTGTGTGTGCATGAGCATGTGTGTGTTTAATACCTTGGAATGATTTTATACTTTTGATGAAACTTACCTTTAAAATGGAAATAAAAAGAAATAAGGATTTGGTTTGTACAAACATACCTCTGAGATATTGCAGGTTCATTTCCAGACCACCACAATACAGTGAATATTGCAATAAAGTTACTCACACATGTGTTTTGGTTTCCCAGGACATATAAAAGTTATGTTTACACTATACTATAGTCTATTAAGTGTGCAATAGCATTATGTCTAAGAAAACAATGAACACACCTTAATTAAAAAATACTTTATTGCAAAAAAACTCTAACCATCATCTGAGTCTTCAGAGAGTCTGAATCTTTTTGCTGGTGGAGGGACTTACCCCGATGTTGATGGCTGCTGACTCATCAGGGTGGCCACTTCTGAAGGTTGGGGCAGCCGGGGCAATTTCTTAAAACAGGACAACAGTGATGTTTGACACACGGATTGACTCTTTCTTTCATTAATGATTTCTCTGTAGCACGCAATGCTGTTTGATAGTATTTTACCCACAGGAGAACTTCTTTCAAAATTGGAGTCAATCCTTTCAAACCCTGCCACTGCTTTATCAACTAAGTTTATGTCATATTCTAAATCCTGTGTTGTAATTTCAACAATCTTCACAGCATCTTCACCAGGAGTAGATTCCATCTCAAGAAAACGTTTTCTGTGCTCAGAAAACGTTTTCTGTGCTCATCCATAGAAAGTAACGCCTCATCCATTCAAGTTTTATCGTGAAATTGCAGCAATTCAGTCACACCTTCAGGCTCCACTTCTAACTCTAGTTCTCTTGCTGTTTCCACCACATCTGCAGTTACTTCCCCAACTGAAGTCTGAACCCCTTCAAGTCATCCCTGAGGGTTGGAATCAACTTCTTCCAAACTCCTGTTAATGTTGATATTTTGACCTCTTCCCATTAATCATGAGTGTTCTTAATGTCATCTAGAATGGTGAATCCTTTCCAGAAGGTTTTCAATTTACTTTTCCCACATCCATCAGAGGAATCACTCTCTGTGGCAGTTATAGCCTTACAAAATACATTTCTTAAATCATGAGACTTGAAAATCAAAATCGCTCCGTGATCCATGGGCTGACAAATGGATGTTATATTACCAGGCATAAAAACAACATGAATCTCATTGTACATTTCCACCAGAGCTCTTGGGTGACCAGGTGCATTATTAATGAACAGTAATATTTGAAAGAAATCTTCTTTTCTGAGCAATACAGTGGGCTTAAAACATTCAGTAAACCATGTTGTAAACAGATGTGCTGTCATCCAGGCTTTGTTGTTCCATTTATAGAGCACAGGCAGAGTAGAATTAGAATAATTCTTAAGGGCCCTGGGATTTTCAGAATGGTGAATGAGCACCGGCCTCAAGTTAAGTCACCAGCTGCAATAACCTCTAACAAGAGAGTCAGCCTGTCCTTTGAGGCTTTGAAGCCAAGCATTGATGTCTCCTCTCTAGCTATGAAAGTCCTAGATGGCATCTTCTTCCAAGAGAAGACTGTTTCATCTACATTGAAAATCTGTTGTTTGTGTAGCCACCTTTATTAATTATCTTAGCTAGATCGTTTGGGTAACTTGCTGAAGCTTCTATATCAGCACTTGCTGCTTCCCCTTGTACTTTCTTTAAACCTCATTAACCAACCTCTGCAACTTCAAAGTTTTCTTCTATAGTTTCCTAACCTCTCTCAGCCTTCAGAGAATTGAAGGGAGTTAGGATCTGGCTCTGGATCAGGCTTTGGCTTAAGGAAATGTTGTGGCTTGTTTGATCTTCTATCCATCACTAGGAGTTTGCTATCTCCATATCAGCAATAAGGCTGTTTCACTTTCTTATCATTTGTGTGTTCACTGGGGTAGCATTTTTAATTTCCTTCAAGAACTTTTCATTTGCATCCACAACTCAGCTGCCTGTTTGGCACAAGAGGCCTAGCTTTCAGTCTGTCTTGGCTTTGGACGTGCTTTCCTCACTAAGCTTCATCATTTCTAGCTTTTGACTTAAAGTGAGAGATGTGTGACTCTTCTTTTCACTTGAACACTTGGAGGCCATTGTGGGTTTTTAAAATTGGCCTCATTTCAATATTGTTGTGTCTCAGGGAATAGAGAGGCCCAAGGAGGAAAGAGATAGGAGAATGGCTGGTGGGTAGAGCAGTCAGAACACAAAAAACATTTATTGATTACATTTGCCATCTCATATGGGCACGGTTCATGGTGTCCCAAAACAATTATAGAAGTAACATCAAAGATCACTGATCACACATCACCATAGCAAATATAATAATAATGAAAACGTTTGAAATATTCCAAAATTGCAAAAATATGACAGAGACACTAGTGAGCAAATGCTGTTGGAAGAATGGTGCCAATAGACTTGCTCCATGCAGAGTTGCCACAAACCTTCAACTTGTGAAAAATGCAATATCTGTAAAGCACCATAAAGTGAGATGCAGTAAAATGAGATGTGTCTGTAATTGTAGGTGAGGAAAACTTTTCCCTTCTACTCTTCTAGGTTCTTTGGTTGGTCTAAAAATTAAATTGACATAAGACAAATTAATGGGAGAAGAAAGCAAATTTAATTTTGTAAATATGTGAGCTCCAAGGATATGAGGTGCTCAGACAGTTAATTGAGGTTTATACAACATCCTGAGCTAAGAAGAAGGGGATAGGGGTCTGCGGCTTCAAAAAGGAGGAAGAGAACTCACAGGAAGGGGAAGAGCAAACAACAGCTAAACAAATGTTTGCCCTCAGATGTCTTTCTCATGTAAAAAGTTATCTCTGGTCATAGCTCTTTTCCTGGTCCAGACCCCCCGTATAAACTCTTCTAGGCAGTTAAGGAAGAGGTTAAAAACAAAAAACCCAACTCTTCATGTGTTTGTTAGGCCTTGATTGCCATCAGCTTAAAATAACCCACGTGCCAACGTGGCATATTTTGGGCTCATATATTCCACTCCTGTTTGTAATACTTCTCAATCTGAGCATGATTTAATTCACAACTTATCATTGTGTCTGGTGAGCAGACTTCCACGATAGTGTTCATGCCTTTGTGTAATTCCCTCTTTTGAGTATGGACTGGACCTAGTAACTTGTTTCTAAAAAGCAGAGCACATTAAAGTGATAGGATGTCACTTCCATGATTATGAGACCAAAGACTCTGCCTTCCATCTTGGTGAGATGCTCTTTCCTGCTAGAAGGTTTTCTGTTGCATTCTCAGGTTTCTTGCTTTGAGGAAACAAGCTACTGTGTTGAGGAGACTCATGTGGCAAGAAGCCAAGGGTGGCCTCCGGCTATCGGAAGTGCCCTCAGTCCAAAACCCACAAGGAATTAATTCCTGCCATCAACCACACGAATGAGCTCGCAGGTGGATTCTTCCCTAGTTGGGCAGCCTGGCCACCAGCTTTATTACAGCCTGTGAGAGACCCTGAAGCAGGAGATGTAGCTAAGGTTCATCTAGTTCCCTGATCTACAGAAACTGAGATAATACATTTTGTTGTTCGAAGCCACAAAATGTTGGAGTAGGTAGTTACACCACAATAGATAATTAATACACTGTGATGACTACAGCAAATCTTAATTCTAACATCTACAAGAAAATGAAATACAACCCTGCTTTGGAAAATATAATAATCACCCCAAATCAGGTGATTGGTATGAAACTAGATATATATTTTCCTTTTCATGACCTTCGTTCCTTTCTTAAAAAAAGTTCAACAGTGACAAACTAGTAATGGATTGAAGAAACAAAATATACTGAGTTTAAAAGCACTGGTTTTCAGTGTGAGTTATTTCAAACTTTGTCAGGTGCCAAGTTTTGGTAAAAGTTTTCAGTAGCACTTTCTTTTCTTTTTGCTTTACAATGAATGATACAAATTTATTTTGACTTCAATGATAATTCTGTCAGTAAGTCTGTATCATAAACAAATGCCAGTTGAGGGGAAAGCAATAAATGTAAGAACAAGAATGTAGGTGGTATGGGGCTTAGGTCATTTGAGCAAATGATCCATCCTGTGGGCACCAAAGCATGTATATGAGTGTAGAGTCCCCATAGCAACAAGAATTATATTTTGCAAAGATTTCATTGTAACTTTCTTTGGAAATTTTCCCGCCAACCCCATGTTGGAGGAAAAGCAGTCAAATGAATTCACTCCCTTCATTCGGGAATAATGGTCCAGTGATATTAAAATGATGATTGAATAAAATGCCAATTAGTCATTATTTCTCACAAATCTTTGGTCTCACAAATCAAATGTGGGTTTGTCAATTAGGTTTACTTTGTTTCCTTTGGTGTGATGAAAGATAGCTTGTAACATAACAAGTTACATATGGAGGAGTGAAAAGCCCTGAAAAGGCAAGAATAAATTAGTTTTCCACCAACAGTTGGTGGTAGCTTGCAGTGGTCTTTGCCTTGTGTATATTTTTAATAAGTTTGGAGCCTTTATGGTTGGAAACATTCATCCTGTGCTATTTGTACCAGATTCATATTGTTTAACAGTACTACTCTATGAACTAGATGTTTCCTGGGAGATAACTGTTATGAGTGAGTTATTAAGATAACCTCATGGGAAAAATAAAAAACAATGATTGCTCTTCAATGGTGACACTTTGTTTAATGGGGCAATTATTTTTCCTTACAGAACTTATTGCTTTCTGGCTAAGGGTAATGAGTGAACACAGGTAGAGCTGTAGCCTAACTTCAGTTATTTTCAGGGTGTGAGGGGTGGGAAATTCCCTCCCAACATCAACTGTAACTGACAGTGGCATAAAGCTGCTGCATGGGAATGGCTTACAATTTTTTGTTTTTGTTTTCATAGAAACAATATGCACAGGAAAATGTAAATCAATACAGAGGCTGCACTAAGTTTCCAGAATTTGGTACCAAAAATATATGTGAAGAGGGATATGCTTTAGCATTACCTATGACTAAGGAGGCTTTTTTCCCTTCAACTCTCACAAGAAACATTAATATTCATCTTTATAGTTATATAATTTATGGGATTTACTAATAACTGCTCATTTGGGGAAATTTGGAGTTTATAAAACATGCACAAATATGAAAACAAAAAAGATGCACACTCCCACTGCTTAGAGAGAACGTGTGTGTTATGTTCTGGCGTGTGTGTGCATGTGTGTGCGCACGTGTGTGTGTCCAGCTTTGCCTCTTACTGTCTAATCTTAAGCAAATAACTGAATCTCCCTGTATTTTGGCTTCTGCATCTGTAAAATGATGATAATAATAGCATTTTCATAAGACTGTTGTGATGATTAAATAGATTTATACACACATATGCCTGGCCCATTATAAGTAAAAGCTATTATTCCTACATACACAGAATTTGATTCAAACTGATATTATATTACACATATGATTTTTAAAACGTTAGCAGTATATTAGGAAAATTACTTCTAGTTCATGAAATAGCCTTTTCTGATAAGATTTAAAATGGCTAGATAGTATTTTGTCATACGAATGTACCACAATTTAACAAATTCTTTCTTGTTAGATATGTCATTTTTGTCGTTATAAATAACACCACAATCCTCCTCCTTTTATCTCCATCTTTACCACAGATCTGACTCTTTCTTTAAAATAAAGATAAAGAGGGGAAATTCTTGAATCCAATGGCATTTACGATTTTAAACTCTTTTTCTAAATTCTGCCCAGTTGCTCACCAGCATATACCCCCATGGGAAATCCATGAGACTTCCTTTTCCCTGAAACCAAACAGTATGAAAAAACCCTCTTACCCTTCTTACTCCTTAAAAATCCAAACCAACACCAAAACCAAACCAAAATTGTAACAATTTTATATGGGTAAAAGCAATATTTTAATTTCCATTTTTATTACTAGCAAAGCTGATTTTTATGTTTATTGATTATTTCTAGTTATTATTATTATTATTTTGGTCTGGATGGTCACCTTTGAAAGCTTTATTTAGTTTCCTTTAGACATAAATTTAGAGAGACTGATAACTAAGAAAAGACAAAGGAAGTAATTCTTCTTCTATATCTTTGATTAAGGGCATACAGAGAGGGCCACAGCAACCTGCTACTCTGTTAAAGCACAGGTAAATTAAGTTTCAGAAGTTTTCAGCTTAACTAACAACTGACAAGGGTGATTACATCAGTTAACACCTGAACTGATCTGGTTTAAAAAACAAAATATAAGTGAGATTTACTTGACTTGTGTCCACACGGGGCTCTCAATGCTGCTAAACTTCATTTCTGGAGGAAACTTTTCTTTTTAGAGAAGATGCTTAATAGTTAGTGAATCCCATTTGATGATTAAATACTCTGGTCTTTAGGAATGTTCCACTATTTCATGTGAAATAAAATGTAAAGCAAAATGTTACAGATGGTGTGATTAACTGCCTTGAAAATCCAAGAGAATCTACAGACACACTATTACAACTGAGAAATGAGACCAACAAGTTTGCTGAATACAGAAATCACCACCAAAAAATAATCTTATTTCCATATACCATCAAAACCAATTAGAATGTGTGATTTTAAAAACTATTTTGATATAGCAAAAAGAAACAAAAAAACCCCAAACTCTGTATGGTATCATCGAAAGATGAACTGAATGAAACACATTAAAATTTTCAGGAGTTTATTTGAGCATACCTCAATTTGAACTAGGCGGCACCAAACCAGAAGTGGTTAGGAGTGTTCCATCACCAGGAGCTAGGGGAGAGATTTTTATAGAGAAGGTATGGAAGCCAAGCCAGCAACTTGTTTGATTGGCTATAGCGTAAGCAGTTACCTTATTTGGGAAAGGCTGGTTGGCTGTTTGTGACTGATTGTTCTTAAGTTTCATTTTCTCAAATTCCAATGTGTTGACTCTTAAGTTTTGATTGCTTATATAACTCCCAAGGCATTGGGGCTACCGCATTCTAACAGCCTCCTTGTTAAATTACTTTCACTGTATCTAGGAATAAATATAACACAAATCATTCAGGTTTATTATGGAAAAAATCTTAAACCTTTACTGAAGGTAGACCTTAATAAGTGGAGAGAAATACTATGTTGTGTGTGGAAAGACTCAACATTGTAACTGTTTCTATTTTGCCTGAATTAATTAATAAATTCAGTACTATTCATATAAATCCCCAAAATTCTTTTCTTGGAACTTGATAAGATTATCCTAAATTTGGATGGAAGACTGAAGGGCAAAGAATAGCCAAGATAATTTAACTGATTAATTAATGTGTTTTTAAATTGAAATACAATTGACTTACAATATAATATTAGTTTCAGGTGTACAACAAAGTGATTCAATATTTTTGTCCAATACAAAATGATCATCGTGATAAGTCTAGTTACCATCTGTCACCATAAAGTAAATATAATAATAACTGTATTCCTTATGCTATACATGACATCCCTGTGACTTATTTCTTGTATAACTGGAAGTTTGTACCTCTGAATCTCCCTGACCTATTTCACTCATTCCTCACATTGCTTTCCCCCTCTGGCGATCATCAGTGTCCTCTGTATCTATGAATCTGTTTCTGTTCTGTTCTGTTTGTTTTGTTTTTTAGGTTCCACATATAGGTGAAGTCCTATGGTAATTCTTTATGTATCTGACTTATTTCACTTAGTGTAATACCTCTAGGTCCATCCATGTTGTAGCAAATGGCAAGCTTTTATTCTCTTTGTGGCTGAGTAATAGTCCATTGTATACATACCACATCTTCTTTATATATTCATCTATCAATATACATTTAGGTTGCTTCCATATCTTTAGCCAAGACAATTTTAAAGGAGAGGAAAGAAGAGGAAATGGAGGAGTGCTTATTTATTCTATCAGATTAAAAAACTTATAAAGTCATCATAATTAAAACTGTGGATATTGATACTAGATTAGATAAATAGGTAAAAATGGACAGAATTTTGAAATTTAGGAAGAAGCTCATGGTTATAATAACTTGTTAAATGCTGAGGTTGTACTATACATTAGTAGAGAAAGAATAACTATTTAATATGTTCTTTCTCCATATGGAGCTGAGACAAAAATCACTATCTCTATGAAAAAAGGTAAAATACTACTCTCAACTTATACTTTGCTTACCCCCAAATTGCAGGTATATTAAAGACTTAAATATAAAAAAAGTAAATTCTAAAACTTCCATGAGAAAAATAGGAGACAATCTTTATGACATAAGGATAATGAAGTTTTTTAAATAAAACACAATATGCACAAATCATAAATGAAAATATTGATCAATTTCTCTATGTCAAAAGACATCACTGAATGTGAAGATAAGTTACAGCTTTGGTGAAAATATTTGTAAACCATAGATCTGATAAAAGATTAGTATCCCAAATACATAAAGGACATCTACCTTCCCACAAGAAAAGAAGCACATCTCTCTCCCTCCTTACTTCCTCTCTCCTTCCCTCTCTCTCTTTTTCTTCCTTCCTTCCTTCCTTCCTTCCTTCCTTCCTTCCTTCCTTCCTTCCTTCCTTCCTTCCTTCCTTTCTTTCTTTTCTTTCTTTTCTTTCTTTCTTTCTTTCTTTCTTTCTTTCTTTCTTTCTTTCTTTCTTTCTTTCTTTCTTTCTTTCTTTCTTTCTTTCTTTCTTTCTTTCTTTCTTTCTTTCTTTCTTTCTTTCTTTCTTTCTTTCTTTCTTTCTTTCTTTCTTTCTTTCTTTCTTTCTTTCTTTCTTTCTTTCTTTCTTTCTTTCTTTCTCTCTTCCTACCTATTTATCTGTCTGTCTACTACATACACATGATCCAGAGAAGAAAATTGAAGGGCCAATAACTGAGGGTTGAAAATATGTTCATCCTCACTCATTGTACAGTCAGGATCCACTCAGGAGACATTAATCATACCAATCATTTGAACAGGGAGATTTTAATACAAACAACTAACTCTCAAAAAGTGGTTAACTGATAATAGAAGCTAAAAATGACTCTAAGGGTACAGAAGTTACAAATGAGGAAAGGAGCTACCACCTCTAAGCTGAGGGAGAATGAACAAGAAAGGAATTACGAGCTTAGATGACTCTGTCTCTCTTCTCTCTAAAGCTGCCAATGGGAAGAAACTTGCTGGAGGACATGGGCTAGCCAGGTGGCTGAGAAGCTTGCCTAAGGGCATGGGTAGGCTGGAGTCAGACCACGCAGGCCACTGAAGTGGGTACACACCACCAGACCTCTTGTGTACCAATTTGCTGGCTGCTGTGCTAGACTAGAAAAGCACACTGGATTGAGGGAGGGACACCTCTTCCTCTTGCTGTGGCTTTAAACTCCGTTCAGTGACCTCTACTGATGGAGCAATAAAAGGATGAAAGTTTAGAGGGTACAGCTCCAGTATCACAGAGCAGGACAAAAAGGATGGGTTTAAAGCTGAGAGTCAGTAAGTTGAAAACTTGTGCACTGGTAATCAATAAAGTGCATGTAAAACAAGGGGTTACCACTGACAAAACTTAAACAGGTATGATAATACCAAGTATTGAAATGACAGCAATCATACCTTGCTGCTGAGAATGTAATCAACAAAGATGTTTTAAATTTACTTTTTATTGAAGGAAAGATTCCTTAAATTCTGTAGTACTTTACAATTTTCAAGTTTCACAGATGATTTCATATAATCGCATAGTAACCCTTTAAAAATAATCTCATACCCTTATATAGCCCCTCCCCTCTTTCCTCTCTCCACTGGTAACCACTAGTTTGTTCTTTATATCTGTGAGCCTGCTTCTTTTTTGTTTTATTCACTAGTTTGTTGTATTTTTTAGATCCCAGATATAAATATTATATAGTATTTGTCTTTCTCTGTCTGCATAATAGACAAGAGTCCATCCATGTTGCTGCAAATGGCAAAATATCATTCTTTTTTATGGCTGAGTAATATTACATTATGTGTGTGTGTGTGTGTGTGTATACTATACCGTATCTTCTTTATCCATTCAACTGTTGATGAACACCTAGGTTGCTTCTATACCTTGTCAATTGTAAATAATGTTGCTACAAACACTGGGGTGCATGTATCTTTTTGAATTAGTGTTCTTGTTCTTTTTCAGGTAAATATCCAGGAGTGGGATTGCTGGGTCATATGGCAGTTCTACTTTTAGTTTTTTGAGAAACCTCCATATTGTTTTCTACAGTGGCTGAACCAATTTACTTCCCACCAACAGTGTAGGAGGGTTCCCTTTTCTCCACATTCTCATCAATATTTTTTATTTGTGCTCTTTTTGATGATAACCATTCTGACAGAGATGAGATGCTATCTCATTGTGGTTTTGATATGCATTCCCCTGATGATTAGTGATGTTGAGTTTTTTTTTTTTTGTGGTACACGGGCCTCTCACCATTGTGGCCTCTCCCTTTGTGGAGCACAGACTCCGGACACGCAGGCTCAGCAGCCATGGCTCACGGGCCTAGCCACTCCATGGCATGTGGAATCTTCCCAAACCGGGGCACGAACCCGTGTCCCCTGCATCGGCGGACTCTCAACCACTGCGCCACCAGGGAAGCCCTGTTGAGCATTTTTTGATGTGCCTGTTGGCCGTCTGCATTTCCTCTTTGGAAAAATGTCTACTCAGTTCTTCTGTCTAATTTTAAATCAGGTTGTTTGTTTGATTTTTTGTTGTTGAGTTGTATGAACTGTTTATATATGTTGGATATTAGCCCCTTATCAGTCATATCATTTGCAAATATGTTCTCCCATTCAGTAGGTTGTCTTTTCATTTTGTCAATGGTTTCCTTTGTTGTGCAAAAGCTTTTAGGTTTCATTAAGTCTCATTTGTTTATTTTTGCTTTTGTTTCCTTTGCTTTATTTATTTATTTATTTTTGCGGTATGTGGGCCTCCCCTGTTGCGGAGCACAGGCTCTGGATGCGCAGGCTCAGCGGCCATGGCTCATGGGCCTAGCCGCTCTGCGGCATGTGGGATCTTCCCAGACTGGGGCACGAACCCGTGTCCCCTGCATCGGCAGGTGGACTCTCAACCACTGCCACCAGGGAAGCCCTGTTTCCTTTGTTTTAGAAGATGGCTGCAAAAAAAAATATTGCTGCAGTTTATGTCAAAGAGTGTTCTGCTTATGTTTTCCTCTAGGAGTTTTATGATTTCTGGTCTCATATTTAGGTCTTTAAACCATTTTGAGTTTATCTTTATATATGGTGTTAGAGAATGCTCTAATTTCATTCTTTTATATACAACTGTCCAGTTTTCCCAGCAGCACTTATTAAAAAGATTATCTTTTCTCCATTGTATATTCTTGCCTCCTTTGTCATAGATTAATTGACCATAAGTGTCTGGGTTTATCTCTGGGTTTTCTATCCTGTTCTATTGATCTATGTGTCTGTTTTTGTGCCAGTACATACTGTTTTGATTACTGTAGATTTGTCATATAGTCTGAAGTCAGAGAGCATGATTCCTCCAGCTCTGTCCTTCTTTCTCAAGATTGTTTCAGTAATTCAAGGTCTTGTGTGTTTCCATACACATTTAAAATTTTTTTGCTCTAGTTCTATGAAAAATGCCATTGGTAATTTGATAGGGATTTCATTGAAACTGTAGATTGCCTTGGGTAGTATGGTCATTTTAACAATATTGGTTCTTCCAATCCCAAACCACAGTATATCTTTCCATCTATTTGTGTCATTTTCAATTTCTTTTTTTTTTTTTTTGGCTGTACCACGAGGCTTGCAGGATCTTAGTTCCCCAACCTGGGATCAAACCCGGGCCCCTGGCAGTGGAAACACGGAGTCCTAACCACTGGATCACCAGGGAATTCTCTTCAATTTCTTTCATCAGCATCTCATAGGTTTCTGAGTATAGGTCTTTTACCTCCTTAGGTAGGTTTATTGCTAAGTATTTTATTCTCTTTGATGTCATGGTAAATGGGATTGTTTCCTTCAATGAAGCCAGTTTAAATAGTAATTGTCAATCTTGAGCAAAGTTGAAGATGTACAGACCTCATCACCTGCAATGCTACTTCCAGGAACACACAACACAGGAGACCTCCCATATGTGTACAAGGAGATGTGTATGACAGTATATATTTCAGATATATGTTTAATGACCAAAAATTGAGCAGAACACAAATGTCTGTCCATAGGAGTATTACACAATAAATTGTGGCATTTTCAGTGGTATTTTAACTCTGCAGCAATTTGAAAATATGAAATATATCTATAGATATCCACATTGATAATTTTCAAAAACAATATGAGTTTTAAAAAGGAAGTTTCAGAAGACCTCTTTAACATGACATCATGTATATCCATTTTAAAAATACAAACTAATACTTGATATCAGGGACTAGTAAAATTTTCTGTAAAGGGCCAAATAGTAAATATTTTAGGCTTCGTGAGCCACATATAGTCTCTGCTGCATATACACATATTTTTTTTTCAACATTTTAAAGATATAAAAACTATTCTAACTCATGGCCATACAGAACAGGCCATGACTGGATTTGATACACAGACTATAGTTTGCATACCTCTGCTCTATATTGTCTACAGAAATGTATGCATGTGAAAGCATGGATAGGAAGGCTACATAACAACTTCACAATGGTGGCTACTTCTCAGAAGGGAGTAATAAAATCAGATTTGTAGATTATGGTAGAATGTTAATATTTTCTAGCCTTGGGAAATGAGTACATGATATAGCTCCCTTACTGTACCCTGTATTTTCTGCATATTTAATATATATTTTATAATTAAACATAACTTGTAGAAAGTATAATGAAAACCATTGGCATACATAACCAGCAGATTGGGACTGGTATATGGCAGGTATAATCTAGTTGAAATAGGCAACTGAGAATTATTTTTCTAGTAATTTTTGTATTATTTATATAAATATTCAGAATTAAAGCTGAAAATATGTCTCATTGTTAATACCAGTTTGTAGTTGTTTTCTATAATATTTAGGAAGAGATAAGGGAAAAACTACTTAAGTAGTCTTGTTAAAAACAAACAGGAAGAAGATAAAATGAGGTCTAGAGATAAAAGAGAAAATGATTTGAGGCAGATATTGCCCTTGTGATGAAAAAGATGAATAAGACATAATATTCGAGAAACCAACCTTTTAAAATTATGGGTTTAAATTTGAGGCATT
The DNA here is from genome assembly GCF_964374135.1 of Grampus griseus. Classification (NCBI taxonomy): domain Eukaryota; kingdom Metazoa; phylum Chordata; class Mammalia; order Artiodactyla; family Delphinidae; genus Grampus; species Grampus griseus. Next base: position 6,320,312 of record NC_139007.1, on the reverse strand, counting down.
ATCTTCATAAACAATACCCATATCATGCATTGGGGGATAAGAAATTTGTTCCTGTTCTTAAATCCTTATGGGGAATCAGTAATATTTGAATTACAGAGTAAAAATCATGACAGACTTTATTTAACAGTGGTAGCTGTTTGCATTTAAAAATATTTTGGAATGCAGTTGTTTCTGCTATTGGTTTGGTAATGATAAAATTCATGTCATAGAGAGCAGTGTTTTACAGAAATGCCAAGGAGACAGTCATAGCCCCTTTTCAAGTGGCTGGAGCTTTTAGGTTCCTATTACATCTTTGTTGAAGGTCATGGAGCACCCTTAACTTATGTGCAGTGTAATGTAGTCTAACATTAGAAATGAGTAGTCTTGTTTTAATTTTAACTTACCTAACATCTTATTGTATTATCTGCCAGGGAAGTAATTTTAAAAGTAATTTAAAAAATATGACCAAACCAAAAATAGAGATCATTATACAAATGCTAGCACATGTTCAAGGAGGTCAAATGCTCTTTAGAAGAATTAATTAAAATTTGTAGCTCTCTAGAGAAGTAAATAAATATAATTTTTCCTATGGAGCAGTAATCTTGACAGAGTAGAAGATTGCTTAGCATGAACCTTAGTTCAAAGTCAAATGGTGAGTCATTACCCAGGATGTAGTTTAACCATCATTGTCCTATCCCTCTAGCTTTGACTTCCCTGAGTGTAGTTTGATGTTGATGGTTACTGTGAAGTACCTCACAGGCATTCTCAGTTTATGACATGATACATGAGAAACATCTTTAGCTTTGGGGGGGAAACTTGCTCTAGAAATTTGACATTCATTTTAGGTGATGAAACAGGTAACTTGCTCTAGAAATTTGACATTCATTTTAGGTGATGAAACAGGTAATTACGTCTACCAATATAAATAAATTGCTCATTAAGTGCACGTGTACAGTTATGTTCACAGTAAAGTGAAAACCATTCTTCATGAGGGAATTTAACAATTTACATAAACACTTGAAAGATATGATCTTCTAGAGCATTTAAAAATTCATCTCATTATATTTCAGGATGAAAGGATAATTGTTTTCACGTTCTATGATATATGGTCAATAATCACTCAGCAGTGTTGCTACTTAGCCAGATATGTAATTGATACATTGCAAAATTCCAGAGTTGGTAATACAGAACAAGGGAAATATTAACAACACATTTTTGGTTGGTGATGGGATATTCCACAAGAATCTGACAAATGGTGATCTCGCATTAATGGTCATGAACCAGATGAATTGTTTATTAATGTATTAAATATTAAATCAGTAGATTATATTTAGAGGCTTCATTCGGGAATTTGCTTTCTTAAAAAGGTATTACTATTGCTCTAACCAATTTAAAAACTAACCATAAAATCCAAAGAGTAAGTATAGGAAAAGCATTCACATTAGAGCATACTTTAGCAAATTTCCCTATGTAATTGATTTCATGGAATATTGCTGGGCTGGCATGTTCCCCCAGCACTCCTGGGAATACTGGAAAGACAGGACAGCAACACTTAGTGCAGAGTTATAATAATAAGTTTAATTAAGATAAACCAACATTAATTCAATGGTTTGACTCTGAGGTTGGCAACACCTTTTCCTCTGTACTGCCAATGTCGTAATCTCATGAGTGTGCCTGCTTGTTTAGAAGAGCTGAATGTGGGGAGTTTTCCTTTCAGACCTTCTTGAGGAAAGTGCACTTTCCTCTTGTTCAGGACATTTTCATGGTTACTCAAGGCAATTCTAAACTTCTTGGGACCAGTAAAATCCCATAGTCACTCTCTCAACCTCATACCTACGAAGCTTATCTAAAATCTAGACTCGTGACAATGTGACAATGAACGTTTCATGATTTTGCCACAGGTTGGGAAACTTCTCATTTTTTACAATGGAAATATAGTTGATTTATAATATTGTGTTAGTTTCAGGTATACAGAATTGTGATTCAGTTATATATATATGTATATATATATATAATTTTTTTCAGATTCTTTTCCATTATAGGTTATTACAGGGTATTGAATATAGTTCCCTGTGATATACAGCAGGTCCTGGTTGTTTATCTATTTTATATATAGTAATGTGTATATGTTAGTCCCAAACTCCTAATTTATCCCCTCCTTTCCCTTTCTCCTTGATAACCATGTTTGTTTTCTATAACTGTGAGCCTGTTTCTGTTTTATAAATAGATTCATTTGTATTATTTTTTAGATTCCTCATATAAGTGATATCATATAATATTTGTCATTCTCTGTCTGACTTACTTCACTTAGTATGATAATCTCTAAGTCCATTCATGTTGCTGCAAATGACATTACTTCATTCTTTTTTGTGGCTGACTAGTATTCCATTGTGTGTTGTGTGTGTGTGTATATATATATATATATATAAATATATAAAAACAAATAATGTAGATATACTACATATATATGTGTATATATATATATATATGTACCACATCTTCTTTATCCATTTATCCATTGATAGACATCTAGGTTGCTTCCATGTCTTGGCTATTTTAAATAGTGCTGCTATGAACATTGGGGTACATATATCTTTTTGAATTAGAGTTTTCATCTTTTCTGGATATATGCCCAGGAGTGGGATTGCTGGATCATATGGTAGCTCTATTTTTAGTTTTTTAAGGAACCTTCATACTGTTCTCCATAGTAGCTGCACAAATTTACATTTCCACCAACAGTGCAGGAGACGAACTTCTCTTTTATGACCTGAAGGTCTAGAGGCCTTCAAATGTCAGATTCATCACCTGGATATGGGAGCAAGGAGAGAAGAAGAAGTGTCAATCAATCCTAGCATTTTACTAATTTGCTGATTACTGGTGCACATGAACATGTTCAAACTGTAGTCTATGTATGATTAGAATACAGATTGTAAAGACACTTGCAATTAAGTCCAGACTCACTCTCTTTTCAGGAATGCCCTCTGTGTGATCTTTCATAGAGGAATCTTGCATTAGTCAGTGTTTCTGTAGTGATCATCCCAAAACATTTGTTTCATATTCATTTCGATGCTGGTGGCTCTGGCTCTGCACATGTCTTGTCATTGTAGGACTGAGGCTGAAAAAGTTCCCAAATTCAGGACATGCTGGCTTTGTGGCCAAGGGGAAAAAGCAAGAGAGACACAAGAAACTCATAATGCCTCTTCAAGCTTAGGTGCTGCATAAAGCCTTGCTACTCAAAGTTTGGTCTGACGACCAGCAGCTGTGACATCACTTGGGAATTTTGTTAGAAATACAGTATCTCGGAACCCCTCTAGACTTACTGAATATGAACCTTCATTTTGACAGGATCTTCACCTATTTTTAGACACATTAAAGTGTGAGAAATACTGGGGTACATCACACCCCCTCACAGTCATTGACAAAACCTCAACGTGGATCAGGGAAGTTCACACCCACAGGAAGATACTGCAGGTCACATGGCAGTGGACAGGGATAAATAATCTTTCAGGAAGCAAAAACTTGAAAAAATAAGACAGTCTACAGTCCTTAAAGCAGCCATGTAAAACCAGTGAGACTTACTATTTCTTGAGGCAGCCCATTTCAACAGCTGAATGTGTCTACTCATCTGGTTTTCATCCGTTGATTCTACTCTTGTCCTCTGCAATGAAGAATGCACCTACTCCCTATTCTGTATAACTTTAATTCAATGAGTTAAATGCACTGTCTGTGTCTTTCCCTCTCCTGAGTATCATCCAGTAGAAACAGACCTCCTCTCCTCAGCATTTTCCTTGGGTTGTCCAGCCCACTACCCTGGGATCCCTGTTTGGTAGCCAAGCTATTCAGGTCAGGAAACTAGAATTGAATCTGATCCTTTAGTATCTGCCCAACACATAGAAGAGTGAGGCTATTTAATCCTTTTTTATCAGGACATAGTATTTCTATAATATGAGTTTGCATTAGGTTTATAGTGGTTGTGTCATTCTTGTGGACTCCTACTGTGTTTATGCCACCATCTTAGAGGTTTTCATATCTCTTTCCTTTTCCATTCTGCATCCAAGGAATTGATTATTTGTAGTTAATATCAGGACATTACCTTAATTCTGATAAATTAATCTTGGGATGTTGACTCATTCTTTTAGAAACTGAAGATTTAAAAATTCCTGATTCCATCATACTGTAAATTAAATAGCCTACCCAGTTTCAATTTATCTATGGATTTATTAAGCTAGCATGCATGTGGGGCTGAAGCACATCTTGGTTTGGGGATCCTGAACCTTAATATAATTCTAGGAGTTCTTTTTAAAGAAAAAGAATGCTAAAATACATTAGTTTCCCAAATTTCACAAAATCAGTGCTAGGGCTCCTCCAAAGGCTTTGAAAGTGACCTATGGGAGTGAGTGCCTCTGAAAGTTAAGCATCATTAATTTCACAGTAATTCTGCCACTGAACTTGGGATATGATGTATGAAAAATTGAACAGTTGAAGTGTCACACAGTGTCAATATGCTTATTAAAACAGGTATTGATAGCTCTAGAATGGTAATACAGAAAGAAGAAAAAGAATATGGGTAGAGAGGATTGAAAAATAGCTATCTATAAGCTGAAATCAGGAGCTTGAATGAAATGAGCAGTTAAAGCTGGATTAATACCCTGTCTTTCCTTCCTTCTGTATCTTACAGATTATTAATAAAAATCATAAACCAGACAGGGCCATTAGAAAATTCAATAAAGTGCTAATTAAGAAAACCAACAAAAATGTATTTGTGTGAATGTGTGTGTGTGTGTATATATATATATATATATATATATATATATTCCCTCTTCTACTTTATCCATTTAGAGTTCTCTAATTGAGGCCAATAAATTTCCTGTGGATCATTTATTAACTGTACTTTATGTGATACAATCCATCCCTTGACAAAAGTCCATCATTCTGATGTCACATATTATTATCAAAGACACACATACAGTTGACCCTTGAACAACAGGAGTTTGAAATGTGCAAGGTCCACATAACCATGGAATTTTTTTCAATAATTACATGCCACAGTACTACATAATCTGCAGTTGGTTGAATCCAAGGATGTGGAACCACGGAAACAGAGAGCTGACTCTAAAGTTTTATGCGAAGAGTTGGCACCCCTAACCCCTGCATTGTTTGAGGGTCAACTGTATTCTATTTTTACTTCATTATAATATATATATATTTTTTTACTGTATTAGTTAGGGCTCTCCCCAGAGGAATAGATTGAATAGGATTTGAATATATAGAGGGTTTTTTTTTTTTTTAAAGGAATTGACTCACAGGATTATGGAGCCTGGCAAGTCCAAAATCTGCAAAGTAGTCTGGCAGGTTAGAGACCCAAGGAAGAGCCATTGCTGCAGTCTAAGTCCAAAGGCTGTACGTTTGCAGAATTCTTTGCTCAGGGGAGGTCAGTTTTTGTTGTATTCAGGCCTTCAACTGATTGGATAAACTCCACCTACATTATGGAGGGCAATCTCTTTTAGTCAAAGTCCATCCACCAATTTAAATGTTAATCTTACCTAAAATACATCCTCACAGAAATATCCAGTATAATATTTGGCCAAATATTTGGGCACAATGGCCCAGACAAGTTGACACATAAAATTAACCATCTCATTTACTATCATCACCATCAACTGGAAGAAGACTTGAAAAATCTTATTTGTACCCCCAATTGTTGTTTGCCACTCATGTCTTTGAAGTCTTGAGAGCTATGTTCCATGTCCCTTCCAAGATTTTCCCATTTCCTCATTATGGAAATGAACCCAAGCTGTCCCAGAGAGTTTGACAAGGCTCATGAAGCCCATATCATGAACTATTTCTATTGATTCATGAAGGTACAATTTTATTGCCTGAAGGAACCAAAAATTCTTTGCTGATACAGAAATCTGAAAAGAGATGAGGCTGATGAATCAAGAGATGAGCTTTATGAGTTTTGTCAAACTCCAGGACAATTTGAGTTCATTCTTTTAATAGGGGGAAGAGGCATCTGGGAGAATCTTTTCTAGGACCTCAGACCACCCTACATAGAAAACCATGTAAGGAATGAGAGAGACCCTGAGAGCTGAGGCTACTGTGGTATAACATACCAATCCTTTGTCCCTATTGTTTTGAGAGGTTGAAGCATCAGTGTGTGAGGTTACCAAGGTGGGTGGGAAGACCTACAAGAATAGACTTCAAAAGAACACTTGCAAAGTCTGAAAGGCATAAAATTCCATAAAATACAGAGAATAAGACACAAATTATTTTTAGACTACATAGTGGGTAGGAAAAGGAACAATAGAAAGATTTTAACTCATGTTTTATTCTCCACCTTGAATTTTATGGAACCTCCTGACCATTTGATTTTTAAAAATCTATGTGTATCCTCCAATAAAGTTTGCATAACATCTGAATGCCTTCATTATAATTTCCACATGCCCTTTCTTAAAAAAAATAGATTTATTTTTTGAGTAGTTTTCAGTTCACAGCAAAATTGAGCATAAAGTACCTTTGCCCCCTGTCCCCACACATGCACAGCCTCCCCCATCAGAAGTTCCCTGATTTCATATTTTTTTAAATATAAAAATGTGCCACTCTCCAAGGACAGTAAGACAGCCACCCTCTTAAGCAGCGAGGTTCCTCATGGATGGTCCCTGGGTGCTCCGTCGCTGCCAGGTAAGTTTTCCACTGAACTTTGAGTCTACAATTAGCCAATGAATCTTCCCAATTCTGTGAAGGAGACTGTCATCCATGGGCATTGTTGAGCATCAGGGGGACAGTTTTCACTGCAAGTAGCCTCTTATATTGCCAGTATTCACATCCATAACAGTCTAGGAGGTGTCAAGACATTGGTCCATACACAGCCATTTGAGGTAAACAGGAATCACTTTACTTCCTCCAAGATGATGTCCCAGGAAGATGGCACACTTCATAGTTACCCCTCAAGAGAGCTTCTAACTACCTTGATTTTGCTCTTCCTTCCAGGAGTGGCAATGAGACACTTCAGCTAGTGTCTAGGTGTTTCATTAAACATTGTTTGCTAATAATTTTTCAAAAGGGGGATATTTACCCTCCATGGGTCAAAACTCATACTTGTTTTTAAGTTGTGATTGTTTTTCTTCAGAATCCCATTCTTTTTACTCTCTAACTTCCTTACACTGACTGTGATTCCCTCTACTCCCACAAAATCATTTCCTTCCTGGTTTCCTTCTCTCAACTGGCAGGTCCTCATGGTTCTGTGGTGCATATGATAATCGATGATGTAATTATTATTACTAATTTTTGGGCTGGATTATAGTAAGTGTACATAGATGTACATACAATTTACTAGGTGTTTACTCTGTGTGAGGCACTGTACAAATCACCTATGAAATGTTATCTCATTATCTCATTTAAATCCTTACATCAGCCCTGAGGTGTGGGTACTATTATCTCCCTTGACAGATGAAGCAGCCAAGGCACACAGAAGCTTTGTAAAAATTTAGTGATTTTAACAACAATAAAAGACACAACACACAACATAAGAAAAGAAATCTTTTCATGATGACTGGACAGCATCATTTAGTCTCCTCACTGTAATAGCTTATTTTTGACATGACTGCACAGGTACATGTCATGAGAGGAACACCCGTGTCTTCAGCTGACATGTACCTACTTCAAGGTCACCCATACTGCTCTGTGAAGGGATTTCTGGTTACTGCCCCGGCCCGGATTTCAGACCTTGACAGTGAAAATTTCTGTACAACAATGAATTACATATCGAAGAGAGCTGCTCTGTTTAACAGCCCCAAATCACTTTCTTTCAAATGCAAGGGACAGTCTCCATTCAAATAGAAGCTTCAGAGAGTTCACATTGCTTTAGAAGGGGTGGAAAATACAGTTGGATGGAAATGCTCACATGGTGCCCTTCTCTCTGTCACTGCTTGATTTAGTCTCTGAAGCTGCCTGCTGGGAAGGACTGGTCTCTGTCATAGTGCTTAGGTGTGTAGGCTCTTGAGTTAGTCTGGCTCACCCTGTACATCATCACTACCCGTGAAACATGAGCAGGTTGCTGAAGCTGGGTCTCAGTGTCATCCTCTGTCAAGTGGGATTCATGACTGACCGACCTGGTAAAATTGTCTTATGGACTAAATAAAATATGTAAAGTATTTAGTGCAATACCTGGCACACAGGAAACAGTCTATATTAGAATTTATCATCAACAGTATTATTAATAATTATTACATTAGTGAGCAAAAATAGTATTAATAATAATAAATCTATGTCTACACTCCTTTATATGCAACCCAGTAGTTAAGAGTCTGGGCTCTAGAGCTGGGTCCACATTTGCTAGCTGTGTGTTCGGAAGAAAGCTCCTCTACCACCTGACCCTCAGCTTCCTCACCTGTATAATGGAGATAATAAGAGCACATACTTGATAAGGGAGTGAGAAATTATTTGAATCAATAATATACATAAAGCACTTGCTTAAAAACTGAATTGCTATTGTCATTCTTGTCATGAAGCTTTCCTTCTTGGATTTACCTACCTGTGATGGTTTCCTCAGGTAAATATAGAAAATAGGGACTTCCCTGGCGGTCCAGTGGTTAGGACTTTGCCTTCCAATGCAGGGGGTGTGGCTTCGATCCCTGGTCGGGGAGCTAAGATCCCACATGCCTCGCGGCCACAAAACCAAAACATAAAACAGAAGCAATATTGTAACAAATTTAATAAAGACTTTAAAAATGGTCCACATCAAAAATATCTTTAAAAAATATATAGAAAATATATTAAATATATATATACATATATATACACATAAACACACACATACATAAATATATATCTCATTCATTTCATCAAATAGCACATGCTGAGTTGCATGGCTTATCTTGTTTTGGATTATCCTTCCCCCATCAAGGATGTAAGTCCCTACCCAAAAGGTTCATGTTAACATTGCCATGCACACAAACTGACCCACACATACCTCCTTTGAATCCATATTTGCATCTGATTGACTGCAGGGTGCATATACCCTATGAATGCTCAGGGAGAACAAGTTATTTTGAGTGATTTGCAAATCATTCATTATTTTAGCACACATATTGAGAATCCACTGAGCGCTAGCACTGTTACAGCTTCTGGGGCTACCACAGCATGTAAAGGGGATCCCTTCCAAAGAAGGGGGTTTTGTGTATCTCACTCTGTGGCAGTTTGGGGTTGAGAGCATGCTGGTGAAATATGAACGTGGAAAGAGGTGGCTGGAAAATGTTTGGTGACAAGATGCTGAGACGGATCGTATGGGAAGTGGAGATGTTGATGATGTTGCAGGGATGCCTGAGGGTTGTCCTCCTGAGTCATAACTGCTCCCCGGGCTCCCTTTGCAGCGCAGTTTCTGCTTCCCTGTCTTGTTGCTACAGTTCCGCCCCAGCCCCTGCCTGGGTCCCTGTCCATCTCTCATGACATGGCACTTGCTGGACTTCTCACTGACTCAGATGTTTGCTAAATTGTGTCTCTCCTCTGATATTTGTCTGATATTTTCATGTGGGACAGAGAGAGAGGACACCATTCTTAAGGCTGGTAATTACTGATTAATCTATAAAAGAAAGGAGAGTCTAAGATAATCAAATCCACTTTCTATGCTGTTTTTGTTTATATAATAGCCATCTGACTAGTTTATAAGGATTAATCTGTGCATAAAGTGCCCAGTAAAGTGCCCAGGACTACATGTAGATCATTTGTATTCTCTTGTTTTGTAGGGAATGGGGGTGGAGAGGAGAAACTACAAGGTAATGAGAGCTTCATCTGAGAGCAGATATGTACTTAAGCTTCTGGCAAGTCAAGGATTAAAGAAGACTTTTCTTCTTGTTGCAGTTATAAGAAACCCAGGATCAGTGAAAAGCCTGTGCAGAGATGCTCTGTTTTACTCACAAGATTTTTGGGTAAACTATGGTCTATCATCCTCCGATCTCATCGTATTCGTTGCCTCATCCAGCAGCGTCTGTTTCCCAAATTATTTTTCATTCATTTCTTTATACCCTAGAGCACTGGGATACAATGTTGAAAGATACACTTAATACTTAATGGGATAGTTAATAGTGCTGAATGACATCTCTGTTGGTCACTCAGATATGTTTAATGGCAGAGACAATAATACTGGGTCAGTATTTTTTCTCAATTCTGACCTAGTCAGCCCCTGTACTTCCTTCTGACCCATCACAAAAGGGATAAATCTCAAAAAGCCTTCTCTTTTTTTCCTAATCAATCTCCACTCCTTCTGAACCTGAATAATATCCTAAAAGGAAAAATCCAATGTTTTTATGTATGTGTATCTTTCTTGCCTCAATGTAAGCCCTCCTAATTGAACATGGTACCATTTCCAAATATACAACATGTCTTCATAAAGTTAACTCTGCCTTATCTATAATCTTGAAATTGTTCCATGGAACTCTCAGAAATCTCACAGGAAGTAATCAAGCCAAACAGCTTAATTTAACAACAAAAATAAAATAAAAATGCAGTTGAGTGACTGTATATTAAACATATACTACAGCCAAGTCTAGCCTGCTGTCAATTATCAGATATTTTCAGCATGGCCAAGTCTACCAGCTCTGAAAGTTTTGTAAAACAAAACAAATGCAATAAACTTAGGGTCTTGAGCTTGGGGTTGGATGGAGTGGGTGCAATCCTGGGAAGTACAGGATTCTTCCCTTGTCCTATCGTTGGCTTTGAGGGGTCAAGGCTGGAGATGTTCCGTCAGAACTGTAAAAACACAGTTGGTTCTCCGATTAAGATTTTGAGGGATCAAATTATTCAGCAAAATGATTTAATTGGGGCCTTGGCTGAGCGAATTGGTTGATAATAAAAATATCTGTCTAAAAACTGATTTTTTTAAAACCTTCACTTGTGACTAATATTTGTATATTTTTATGTTACTTTTAGGGCCATGGTTGAGAACTTTTTTTTTAATATTAGAGGGCATAAGTTTTAAAAGCAAAAATTTAAATGGAACTTCAAGCTATCAGCAAAGCACTGTTCTGCCTGAAGTTTGGTCTCTACCGTTTCACCCTAGGGATCTGTAGACATGGTTTGAAAGCCACTGTACTAGGATTTAAATTTCTAACAGCCTACGTAGACCAGTGGTCAAGAGGACAGGTTCTGAAGACAGATGAATTTAGGCTCTAATTTTAGCCCTGAGATTTATTAGTCTTGTGAACTTGGGAAAGTCATTCGACTTTCCATGCTTCATTTTCCTTAGTTCTAAAATGAAGATGATAATATTATCAATGTCATAAGGTTATAAGAATTAAATGAGACATTTTAGGGGTTCTTAACCCTTTAGGTGCCATGGAACCCTTTGGTGTAATTGAAGATAACATTTTTCAATTCATAAAATAAAATACATAGAATTAAAAGAAAACAAATCATTTTGAAATAGTTATTAAAATATTAAAAATTGTGTGCCACACTAGTATACGTGGTTCTTTACACATGAAATATAAGATCTGAGGACAAGTCAAATAACTCATAATTTCAATGTAGTAATAAGCATAAACAAGTATTTCAAGGTATCTCTCGTAAGTGTAATGTGTGATGAAAATATTTGTGATTTCTATTGGAAGAAATGTTAAATTTCTGTTGAAAGAAGTGTTAATTTATGTTAAAAGCTAGGGAAAATTAAGATGTATTTTTTCCCATTCAAATTTATAGATCCCTGGATTTTATTGGATTTTTACTCAAGAACCCTTGTATTAGAAGGTTTTAGCACAGTATCTTATAGATTAGGGGTTTAAGGTATATTTGTTGTTGTTACAGTTAGTACCACCATCATCACTGTCACCATTGTCATCATTTCAGAAGGCAGGAATATGTATTTGGAATTATTAATTTAGCAATAATGTTTGAAACTTCTTAGGAGTTACTAAAAATAGACTAAAAGTTGAATATTCACTAATAATATGGAATGAAGTATGACAGCATCAATTTGGATATTTTCTTAAAACCAAAACGCAGAGGCTTAGAAATGTCAATAATTAGGTGCCTTGCTATCTCTAAAGTTTTTTTCATTTATATCTGTTGGAAAAGTTTTCTTTCTTTTCCATTATAATGCTGTTTTTCCCATCTCATCACTCATTTCCACATGTTGTCATGTTGAATAGATAAATAATTTGGCTTTAGAAACCATTGAAACTCATATAAATCTCTTCAGAAGTTTCTTTTTTGGGGGGGGATGTATTTGAAGCATGTATTTATTCAACACTACAATTTTTTCGTGGTTTATGTGCATTAAATCACCAGAACACTGAGGTACAGACTCCTACCTCACCTCATCAGTAGGTGCACTCTCCACTCTGAGGTTTACAGTTTGCCATACTCCTCTAGGCGCTTATCCCTATTTTGAAAGCTCACAGCCTGAGAATGTACTGTTTTCCCAGAACCATTTTTACTCCACAGGAAGCCTGCTCTTTGTTCACTAAACTTCGAGTATATAATTCATCACTCAAACTCCACAATACATTCTTTGCCACCTTCTTTTATAAGATAGCTACAGATAAAGTAGTTAATCTGAATACCATGAGCCATTATTTATGTCTAAGATAAATGCACAGTGTGTATTTACCTTAGAAATTTGCACTGTGTATTTCTAAGAGGAGACTAGATGCTCCATGTTCCTTTGAGACACAGTAATCCATCTAGGAAAACCAGAAGTTGCCCTGAGACCAGGACTTGCTCACTGGTCCCAAGAGGACAGAAGCTTCTCGAAGGGGCAGCAGTGGGAGAATTCTATGACCGATATCCAGTAAAACTTCCTAAAATTTTTTCTTAACCATCTTAACCCTCCAAGACCCATTTACGGGTGTTGCTCCCTACCAGCGATCCTTTCTTCCTGTGGTGCACATGTCATAAGCATACAGCTCAATAAATTCTTACAAGCTGAACTAACCAGCACCTGGATCAAGACATAAAACCTTACCAGGAAATCCCCTCATGCTCTGCTTAGGTACTACAACCCTCCAACAGGGTAGCATGACCTGACCGTTAACATCTTAGATTAATTTTGCCTGTTGTGCTTTTAGAAACACACAGAACTCTTTGGGTCTGGTTTAATTCAGTCAACATCACTTTTCTGAGATCCATCCATACTAACTCATGTAGTTGAATTTATTAGTTGCTGAATAGCATTTCATTGTGTGAACATACCACAGTTTGTCAGTTTTTCTGTATAGGCATTTGGATACTTTATTTTTTATTTTTTGCGGTACGCGGACCTCTCACTGCTGTGGCCTCTCCCGTTGCGGAGCACAGGCTCCGGATGCGCAGGCTCAGCGGCCATGGCTCATGGGCCCAGCCGCTCCGCGGCATGTGGGATCTTTCCGGACCGGGGCACGAACCCGCGTCCCCTGCATCGGCAGGCGGACAGTCAACCACTGCGTCACCAGGGAAGCCCTCATTTGGATATTTTATAGGCATTTTGGATTAAGAATAGTCCTAATATGAATATAACACTCCTGGGCCTTAGCTGAACATCTGAATGACTTCTGTTTGCCATTCATCTATGAGTGCAATTATCGTGTCTGATTGTATAAATTAACACACGGGAAGGAATTATCAAATCAGACTCACGCGAACCACAGAGATCTTATCCCTCAGCAAGCTTTACTAAATAATTTCAATTTGAAGGCGATTGACAATTTCAGAAAGAGAAGAGAGTGTTCAGGGCATCAAGGGTGGCTTCCCCAGTCTTGTCTTTCCTTGCCCAACATGTCCTGCTGGCCCAGAATAATAGATATTACATTTGCGGGGTCACCTCACAAGTCAGGAGCATTTAAATTGTGAAGCCATGGAGCTGTGTAGTTTAGGTGAGGTTCTCCAGAGGGCCATTTCTCATGTATCCTGGGTTCTTTTTCTATGGGTAATCCTTCACTAGGACATCCTGCCAAGGGCATTTCAGATTGAAGGTCACTTCTCCCAAATATCATTAGTCTATTTATCTGGAGGTCTAGTTATAGAGCAGATTACACTGGATGACCCCAAGATCCTTTCTCCCAAGAGCTCCCCTTGGTAAGGGCAGTGAATGGATCAAAACCCAGTTGCTTTAACACCCTCCTCTCAGCATGGGCAGTTTTAATAGAGAATGCCAACGAGATTGACAAAGTGGTTATATAAATTTACACTCCCAACAGTATTGTCTGAACATTCCGGTTTCTCTACTTCCCCACCAACGCTTATTTTCCATTATCGTTTGTTTGTTTATTTTCCTTTTCACCATCATTGTAGGTGTGTGGTGAAATCTATTTGTGGTTTTAACGTGCGTTTCTGTGATGACTGAAGAAGTTGAAAACCTTTTCATACACTCGTTGGCTTTTTGGATATCCCCTTTTGTAAAATATTTGTTTGGGAATTTTTGTCCATTTTCGACTGGGTTTGTGTGTTCTTTCCCTATTGACCTGTAGGAGTTCTTTGTATATTCAGGATAGATTTATCCAGATATACGTGTTATGAATATCTTTTTCCACTCCATGTGCTGCCTTTATACTCTCTTATTAGTGTTTTTTGATGAACGGAAAGTCTTAATTTTATTATCCAGTTTTCCATGTCTTTTTAAAATGTAAAGCCACCTGCTAATGACCTTCCCATTTTCTCTGCCTATTAGTACTAATTTGGGAAATAAAGGAACCAGGGAATTCTGAACAAAGATGATGCCTTAGGAGGGAAGGGAACAGGGAAGATGATTTTTGCTATTTTGTACATTTCACACAACCATGTAATTCATGTTGTCACATCTTATGCTCTGAATGGCTGGCGCTCTTGCTGTCTGACAGTTTTGGTGTTAGCAAGCCTGAGAATTTTGACTTTTTTTGTGGCTCAGCAGTATCTATTTGCTACTTTTGGCTCAAAAAATTATCACCTAATCCCTACTTTCCACATCAGGCATTCAGACATGCAGAAGCTCTGTGTATGTGTGTTCTCTACCCAACACTATAACTAAGCACATTCCATATCTGCTCTTGTTCCCGAGATACAAAGGATTTTCGAAAGCCTTCAGAGGAAAATGGACTTTATCACCAAGCACTTTCTTCAGCCCCTTCTTAATGATTCACTCGTTTGAACAGGACAATTGTAAGAAATTTGTCTATAGTTTCTTAAATCTAAATATGTAACTTTGTGCATTTGCTATTGTCAGGTTTTTGGATTTTATCCATTCTAATAGTAGTGATATATCACTGTTTTTTTTTTTTTTTTTGCGGTATGCGGGCCTCTCACTGTTGTGGCCTCTCCTGTTGCGGAGCACAGGCTCCGGACGCACAGGCTCAACAGCCATGGCTCACTGGTCCAGCCACTCCGCGGCCTGTAGGATCTTCCCGGACTGGGGCACGAACCCGTGTCCCCTGCATCGGCAGGCAGACTCTCAACCACTGAGCCACCAGGGAAGCTCAGGGAAGATAATTTTAAAATAAATAAAATTGAATATACTTAAAATTAAATTAGTCAAATCTCAGTTATCCAAAGGCTGGTTGTACTTATAGATTGTCGGTAGCTATGCCTTCTCACATTTCACCCAAGCGTCTCTGATTTGGAGCAATGCTCTTACTCAAATAAGACTTCCTAAAGTGGTTGGGAGTGGGGAAAAAAGAGGAAGGACAAAATCCAAGACCATTTTTTCTCTGTTAGAAACATCAGGGTAAGAAGTGAGGGACGAGGTTGAGACTAATAGATAAAGTGAAGTGTCAGGATCGTGGAAATGAGTTAGACTCTACCCCAGGCCTGCATTATTATACCTAATTGAGTAGATAATATAGAATATAGGATTGGAAAGAGTTTGGTGAACGTTATTAAGGGAAGACCTTGCAAAGTATGAGATTCATCCTCTTCACCTTGTAAAATTTTTCACTCCGTTCACAGTGGCTAGCAGAGTTTTCAAAGCCTTTAAATCATTTTCATCATCAGAGAAGGTTATCCTATTCAAGATTTGACAGTATTCTAAAGACCCACTTCTGTGACAATATGCCTCCACCAAAGAAGAAGGGTTATACATTAGCATTTGCAATGTGATCTGTCAGTTCCTATGAGTTATATCATGAGGTCATTAAATTTTTTCCTGCAGATGATCAGGTGACATCCTTGGAGCTTTATTTCTGAAGAGCATAGTATAAACTATGTTGGAAGGCAAATAAAATGCTTCTACAAGCATTAACGCTTCATTGGCCAAGTATAGCCCTATGACTTGTATTTAGATGTTAGTTTCTTATTGCTGCTTTCAAAAACACCCCAAAATGTAGTGACATAAAATGACGATAATTGTTACCGAGCCCAAGTTCACACTGCTCGTCTCACGACAGGCAAATAAATCAAGAGCCGAGTTGTTGGGACAAGGAATAGAGACTTTATTCAGAAAGCCAGCAAACGGAGAAGATGGTGGACCCGTGCCCCAAAGAAACATCTTGCCTGAGTTAGAATTCGGGTTTCTTTTATACTGAAAGGGGAGGGAGTAAAGTCAAACATTTCTTGGTTCCCATCATACTCCAGAGGGGACGTGTTAATATCTTCCTTCCTGCAGCCATTCACAGGTGGGCCTGGCCAGGATGTTTCCTGTGGGCTAAACAAAGGTATTTTAGCTGAATGCTCATCACCTGTGAGGCAGGGTTCTCAGAGATGGGCCATTGTGTACACTTTAAGGTTATAGGCAACTTTCCTTCAGTGATTAACTTGTGATAGAACACAAAGATTCTTCCCTATTATGTAATTGTTTATCTTTCATTGTTTTTGTAGGTCAGGGGTTTGGGAAGGGCTTGCTGGGGCAGGTCCTCTCTTGAGGGTCTCAAGAAGTTGCAGTCAGATGTCAGCAGAAGCTGCAGTATCATCAAAGTATGCCTGGGGCTGGGGCCCCTGCTGTAAGATGGCTCACTTAGCTGGCAGTTGAATGCTGGTTCCTGGCACCCAGGTCTCTCCAGTGGGTAGCTTGAGTGTCCTCACCGCACAGGCACTGGCTTCCCCCAGAGTAAGCAACCATCTGAGAACCCAAATGCCCAAGGTGGAAGTTGCAGTGTTTGTTATAACCTCACTTTGAAATTTACAGCCACTCCCACTGTGTGTTATTGGACACCAGTAGTGTGATTCATCATGGGAGGGTGCTGAGTGGAGCATAAATAGCAAAAGGTATGGCTCCTTAGGAGGTCTTGGAGGCTTGCTGCTGCTCAAACTTACATTTCTTATTTTTAGAAATATGTAATAATTGATTTTATTATTTCCACCCAACAACTGTTCCTTAGAAGCAAACCCATCATTATTATTCAATTTTCTTATACTTCTGCAATTATTTCATTTTTATGTCATTGCAATAGCCTAATGGACTAAATATTCTTCTTCTTTTTCTCTCTTCAATATTATTCTTAAAAACTGAAGTAGAAAAATATTTCTCTATAATCGCAATATGTCAGAGCCATCAACTAAACTACTAGTCAGAGCCATCAACTAAAATCCAGTTCTGTGTCTACAAGAAATCAGCCCATATCTTTATTTCCCAAGATGTCTTCTGTGTGCAATAAATTTCAAGGTTAGATACAATTGTGATATTCTGGGGTTTGCAAAGTTAAACGTGCCTTGTTTTTATTTCTAGCTGGATTCTTTCACAGCACTAGTCTTTTTTTTTTTTTTTTTTTTTTTTTTTTTTTTTTTTGCGGTACACGGGTCTCTCACTGTTGTGGCCTCTCCCGTTGCGGAGCACAGACTCCGGATGTGCAGGCTCAGTGGCCATGGCTCACGGGCCTAGCCGCTCTGCGGCATGTGGGATTTTCCCGGACCGGGGCACGAACCCATGTCCCCTGCATCGGCAGACGGACTCTCAACCACTGCGCCACCAGGGAAGCCCAGCACTAGTCTTTAATATGCTACATTCACTGCAGATTTCTAAGGGGGGATACAATACGCAACACTTCCCAAAGTTCCTGGATCATGGAACAGTTTCCCCTTAGGACATTTTGCTTTGATGTTTTATGAAATATATTTTCGGAAGTGCTTAAATATCTTATTTCACCCACGTGTTCCTTCTGTTTGAAGCTTAGCATTGCCAGCAGCATTTGGGTTTAAACCCTTCCCCATGCCTTCCTGCAATTCATTTCCCCTTGCTACAGCCAGTATGTTCTTTTAAAATACAACTATCACCCAGCTGCATCCAAAAAGTCAAATAATATTTCAGTTTTTCTTACAATTAAGCCCAATCTCCTTCACAAGAGCTTGCATGGTCTGGCTCCTCCAAGTGCACACCCCCTCTCTGCACTGAGTCACACTGACATCACCTCAGTGTTTACTGCTTGCTATGCTTTTCCCATCACAGGACTTTTCATTGCCTGTATCTTCTACCTAGAACCCTCTTACCAGCCCTGTGTATCTGATTAATTCCAGCTGATCCTCCAGATCTACGCTCAAGGTTTAACTGAAATTTCTCTCACTAGTCTTACTCTGTCAAGGCTCCCAGCATGTTCTACCCTTTGAAGTACTTATAGTATTTACAATTTTGTAATCATTTGTGTTATTATTTGATTACAGTCTGTCTCCCACAATAAATTATAAGCTCTCTTAGGGCAAAGACTTTTGACCACCATATTAGATATTCCAAAAATATTTGTAAGTAACTAAATTGACTGCCCTCAGGAATTCCCCTGTCCTTTATCACCATTACCATGCTGGTTCAGGCCTTTATAATTCCATCTTTAAATTGCTACTGTCACCTGCTAGTAGATTTCCTTCATTCCAGTTTATCTATGTTCTGGTTCTTATTGAACACTGCAGCCAGACTCCTCTTTTGAAACTACTAATTCCCATATGTTGCTCTTTTATGAAAATGCTTTAAATGACACTCCGCTCTTCAGAGCAGGATTGTCAAACCCAAAAACCATCAGGTGAGGTCAAGTGGAAAACATGTGCTGCTGTTAAAGCCCATGGACCACCAGTATATGACCCTGATTTATAAGTATCTAAATATGATGTCTAAATTCCTTAGCTTTGTACTCAGGACTCAGATTTGGATTTAACCTGAGTTTCCAGTTCTAATCTGTTCTACTATTACATCAATCACAGTTTCAGTCAAAAATGGCCTCTCTGGGCTTCTCTGGTAGCGCAGTGGTTAAAAATCCACCTTCCGGTTTCTTCCCTCCACCGTCACTGAACTGCCCCGGAGCCCGAGGGGAGGGTGGCCACACTGAGGCTGCTGGCTCTGGAGGGGCCCCAGCAGCTGAAGATGCGACAGTCCTGGGGACCGCAGGCCAGTTGTTTCAACAAGTAACTTAAAGACAAAATGGAAAAACAAGGAGGTTTGTGCCTGAGATCATGTTGATATGAAACCAGGGATTGCCACCTTGTGCCAGCCGTGTGGATGACAGGCTCTTGGTGCTCCAGGCAGGCATCAGGGCTGTGCCTCTGAGATGGGTGAGCCAACTTCAGGACACTGGTCCACAAGAGACCTCCCAGATCCATGTAATAACAAATGGTGAAAATCTCCCAGAGATCTCCAGCTCGAAGCCAAGTCCCAGCTTCACTCAATGAGCAGCAAGCTACAGTGCTAGACACCCTATGCCAAACAGCTAGCAAGACAGGAACACAGCCCTATCCATTAGCAGAGAGGCTGCCCAAAATCATAATAAGGCCACAGACACCCCAAAACACATCACCAGACATGGACCTGCCCACCAGAAAGACAAGATCCAGCCTCATTCACCAGAACACAGGAACTCGTCCCCTCCACGAGGAAGCCTACACAACCCACTGAACCAACCTTAACCACTGGGGACAGACAATGGGAACTACGAACCTGCAGCCTCCAAAAAGGAGACCTCAAACACAGTAAGTTAGGCAAAATGAGAAGACAGAGAAACACACAGCAGATGAAGGAGCAAGGCAAAAACCCACCAGACCTAACAAATGAAGAGGAAATAGTCAGTCTACCTGAAAAAGAATTCAGAGTAATGATAGTAAACATGACCGAAAATCTTGGAAATAGAGTGGAGAAAATACAAGAAATGTTTAACAAGGTCCTAGGAGAACTAAAGAACAAACAAACAGAGATGAACGACACAATAAATGAAATTAAAAATTCTCTAGAAGCGATCAATAGCAGAATAACTGAGGCAGAAGAACGGATACGTGACCTGGAAGATAAAATAGTGGAAATAACTACTGCAGAGAAGAATAAAGAAAAAAGAATGAAAAGAATTGAGCACAGTCTCAGAGACCTCTGGGACAACATTAAACCCACAAGATTCAAATTATAGGGGTCCCAGAAGAAGAAGAGAAAAAGAAAAGGACTGAGAAAATATTTGAAGAGATTATAGTTGAAAACTTTCCTAATATGGGAAAGGAAATAGTTAATCAAATCCAGGAAGCACAGAGAGTCCCATACAGGATAAATCCAAGGAGAAACACACCAAGACACATATTAATCAAACTATCAAAAATTAAATACAAAGAACAAATATTAAAATCAGCAAGGGAAAAGCAACAAATAACACAAAAGGGAAGCCCCATAAGGTTAACAGCTAATCTTTCAGCAGAAACTCTGTAAGCCAGAAGGGAGTGGCAGGACATATTTAAAGTGATGAAGGAGAAAAACCTACAACAAAGATGACTCTACCCAGCAAGGATCTCATTCAGATTTGATGGAGAAATTAAAACCTTTACAGACAAGCAAAAGCTAAGAGAATTCAGCACCACCAAACCAGCTTTACAACAAATGCTAAAGGAACTTCTGTAGGCAGGATACACAAGAAAAGGAGAAGACCTACAATAACAACCCAAAAAGAATTAAGAAAATGGTAATAGGAACATACATATCGATAACTACCTTAAATGTAAATAGATTAAATGCTCCAACCAAAAGACATAGACTGGCTGAATGGAAACAAAACCAAGACCCGTATATATGCTGTCTACAAGAGACCCACTTCAGACCTAGGAACACATACAGACTGAAAGTGAGGGGATGGACAAAGATATTCCATGCAAATGGAAATCAAAAGAACACTGGAGTAGCAATACTCATATCAGATAAAATAGACATTAAAATAAAGAATGTTAGAAGAGACAAGGAAGGACACTACATAATGATCAAGGAATCAATCCAGAAGAATATGTAACATTATAAATGTATATGCACCCAACATCGGAGTACCACAATACATAAAACAAATGCTAACAGCTATAAAAGAGGAAATCGACAGTAACACCAAAATAGTGGGGGATTTTAACACCACACTTACACCAATGGACAGATATCCAGAGAGAAAATTAATAAGGAAACACAAGCTTTAAATGACACAATAGACCATATAGATTTAATTGATATTTATAGGACATTCCATCCGAAAACAGCAGATTACACTTTCTTCTCCCATGCACATGGAACATTCTCCAGGATAGGTCACATCTTGGGTCACAAATCAAGCCTTGGTAAATTTAAGGAAAATGAAATCATATCAAGCATCTTTTCCAACCACAGTGCTATAGATTAGAAATAAATTACAGGGAAAGAAATGTAAAAAACACAAACACATGGAGACTAAACAATATGGTACTTAATAACCAAGAGATCACTGAAGAAATCAAAGAGGAAATCAAAAAATACCTAGAAACAAATGGCAATGAAAACACGATGACCCAAAACCTATGGGATGCAGCAAAAGCAGTTCTAAGAGGGAAGTTTATAGCAATACAATCCCACCTAAGGAAAAAAGAAACATCTCAAATAAACAAGCTAACCTTACACCTAAAGCAGTTAGAGAAAGAAGAACAAAAACCCCCACCAAAGTTAGCAGAAGGAAAGAAATCATAAAGATAAGACCAGAAATTCAATGAAAAAGAAATGAAGGAAACAATAGCAAATATCAATAAAACTAAAAGCTGGTTCTTTGAGAAGATAAACAAAATTGATAAACCACTAGTCAGACTCATCAAGAAAAAAAGGGAGAAGACTCAAATCAATAGAATTAGAAATGAAAAAGAAGTAACAACAGACATTGCAGAAATAAAAGAATCATGAGAGACTACTACAAGCAACTATATGCCAATAAAATGGACAATCTGAAAGAAATGCACAAATTCGTAGACATGCACAACCTTCCGAGACTGAATCAGGCAGAAATAGAAAATATGAACAGAACAATCACAAGCACTGAAATTGAAATTGTGATTAAAAATCTTCCAAAAAACAAAAGCCCAGGACCAGATGGTTTCACAGGCAAATTATATCAAACATTTAGAGAAGAGCTAACACCTATCCTTCTCAAACTCTTCCAAAATATAGCAGAGGGAGGAAGACTCCCAAACTCATTCTATGAGGCCATGATAACCCTGATTCCAAAACCAGAAAAAGATGTCACAAAGAAAGAAAACTACAGGCCAATATCACTGATGAACATAGATGCAAAAATCCTCAACAAAATACTAGCAAACAGAATCCAACAGCACATTAAAAGGATCATACACCATGATCAAGTGGGGTTTATTCCAGGAATGCAAGGATTCTTCAATATATGCAAATCAATCAACGTGATAAACCATATTAACAAATTGAAGGAGAAAAACCATATGATCATCTCAATAGATGCAGAGAAAGCTTTTGACAAAATTCAACACTCATTTATGATAAAAACTCTCCAGAAAGTAGGCATAGAGGGAACTTTAATCAACGTAATAAAGGCCATATACGACAAGCCCACAGCAAACATTGTTCTCAATGGTGAAAAACTGAAACCATTTCCACTAAGATAAGGAACAAGACAAGGTGGCCCACTCTCACCACTATTATTCAACATAGATTTGGAAGTTTTAGCGACTGCAATCAGAAAAGAAAAAGAAATAAAAGGAATCCAAATTGGAAAAGAAGAAGTAAAGCTGTCACTGTTTGCAGATGACATGATAGTATACATAGAGCATCCTAAAGATGCTACCAGAAAACTACTAGAGGTAATCAATGAATCTGGTAAAGTAGCAGGATAC
Organism: Grampus griseus; assembly: GCF_964374135.1. Taxonomy (NCBI): domain Eukaryota; kingdom Metazoa; phylum Chordata; class Mammalia; order Artiodactyla; family Delphinidae; genus Grampus; species Grampus griseus. Next base: position 6,297,359 of record NC_139007.1, on the reverse strand, counting down.
AAAATTAATGCACAGAAATCTCTTGCATTTTTATACACTAATGATGAAAAATATGAAAGTGAAATCAAGAAAACACTCCCACTTACCACTGGAACAAAAAGAATAAAATATCTAGGAATAAACCTACCTAAGGAGACAAAAGCCTGTATACACAAAATTATAAGACACTGATGAAAGAAATGAAAGATTATACAAATAGATGGAGAGATATACCATGTTCTTGGATTGGAAGAATCAACATTGTGAAAATGACTACAGTACCCAAAGCAATCTACAGTTTCAATGCAATCCATAATAAACTATCACTGGCATTTTTCACAGAACTAAAATAAGGAATTTCACAATTTGTACGGAAACACAAAAGACCCTGAATAGTCAAAGCAATCTTGAGAACGAAAAAAGGAGCTGGAGGAATCAGGCTCCCTGACCTCAGACTATACTACAAAGCTCCAGTAAGCAGGACAGTATGGTATTGGCACAAAAACAGAAATATAGATAAATGGAACAGGATAGAAAGCCCAGAGATAAACCCACACACATATGGTCACCTTATCTTTGATAAAGGAGGTATGAATATACAGTGGAGAAAAGACAGCCTCTTCAATAGTGGTGCTGGGAAAACTGGACAGCTACATGCAAAAGAATGACATTAGAACACTCCCTAACAACATACACAAAAATAAGCTCAAAATGGATTAAAGACCGAAATGTAAGGCCAGAAACTATCAAACTCTTAGAGGAAAACATAGGAAGAACATTGTATGACATAAATCACAGCAAGATCCTTTTTGACCCACCTCCTAGAGAAATGGAAACAAAAACAAAAATAAACAAATGGGACCTAATGAAACTTCAAAGCTTTTGCACAGCAAAGGAAACCATGAACAAGATGAAAAGACAACCTTAGAATGGGAGAAAATATTTGCAAATGAAGCAACTGACAAAGGATTAATCTCTAAAATTTACAAGCAGCTCATGCAACTCAATATCAAAACAACAAACAACCGAATTAAAAAATGGGTGGAAGACCTAAACACATTTCACCAAAGAAGGTATATAGATTGCCAACAAACACATGAAAGAATGCTCAACATCACTAATCATTAGAGAAAAGCAAATCAAAACTACAATGAGGGCTTCCCTGGTGGCGCTGTGGTTGAGAGTCTGCCTGCCGATGCAGGGGACATGGGTTCGTGCCCTGGTCCGGGAAGATCTCACATGCCGCAGAGCGGCTGGGCCCGTAAGCCGGGGCCGCTGAGCCTGTGTATTCCGAGCCTGTGCTCCTCAATGGGAGAGGCCACAGCAGTGAGAGGCCCACATACCACAAAAAAAACAAAACAAACAAACAAAAAAACTACAATGAGATATCATCTCACACTGGTCAGAATGTTCATCATCAAAAAATCTACAGACATAAATGCTGGAGAGGGTTTGGAGAAAAGGGAAACCTCTTGCATTGTTGGTGGGAATGTAAATTGATACAGCCACTATGGAGAACAGTATGGAGGTTCCTTAAAAAACTAAAAATAGAACTACCATATGACCCAGCAATCTCACTCCTGGGCATACACCCTGAGAAAACCATAATTCAAAAAGAGTCATGTACCAAAATGTTCATTGCAGCTCTATTTACAATAGGCAGGACATGGAAGCAACCTAAGTGTCCATCAACAGATGAATGGATAAAGGAGATGTGGCACATATATACAATGGAATATTACTCAGCGATATAGAGAAACGAAATTGAGTTATTTGTAATGAGGTGGATGGACGTAGAGTCTGTCATACAGAGTGAAGGAAGTCAGAAAGAGAAAAACAAATACCGTATGCTAACACATATATATGTAATCCAGAAAAAAAAAAATGTCATGAAGAACCTAGTGGCAAGATAGGAATAAAGACGCAGATGTAGAGAATGGACTTGAGGACACAGGGATGGGGAAGGGTAAGCTGGGACAAAGTGAGAGAGTGGCATAGACATATATACACTACCAAATGTAAAATAGATAACTAGTGTGAAGCAGCCGCATAGCACAGGAAGATCAGCTCGGTGCTTTGTGACCACCTAGAGGGGTTGGATAGGGAGGGTGGGAGGGACAGAGATGCAAGAAGGAAGAGATATGGGGACATATGTATATGTATAACTGATTCACTTTGTTTTAAAGCAGAAACTAACACACCATTGTAAAGCAATTATACTCCAATAAAGATGTTAAAAAAAAAAAAAAGAATCCACCTGCCAATGCATGGGACACATGTTCGAGCCCTGGTCTGTGAAGATCCCACATGCCGCGGAGCACCTAAGCCCATGCGCCACAACTACTGAGCCTGCACTCTAGAGCCCACGAGCCACAACTACTGAGCCTTTGTGCCACAACTACTGAAGCCCGTGCGCCTAGAGCCTGTGTTTTCCAGGAAGAGGAGCCCTTGCTCTCCGCAACTAGAGAAAACCCACACACAGCAACGAAGACCCAACACAACCAAATAAATAAGTAAAATAAATAATTAAATAAATTTATATTAAAAAAATGGCCTCTCTGCTTATTAACTCCCGAACAACTTTTACCCTAACTTCCAGACAAGTCTCTGGTCACCACATTCCACTGACTTAGAATCCTCTTCTTCCAGATCTATACTTTTCAGATCTTCCAAAGGCAGGAATGCTTCCTATATCCCAAATCACTGCCCCAGCCAGGATTGATTCCTATCCCCTAGTGGTTAGGTAGTACTAGGATATTAAGGTACAATGTTATCTTCTTTATATTTAAAATTTAAAATATTACTGTTATTTGCATTTCCTTATCCAAAATGTTCTTCTTATTTAGTAAATTCATAATAAATGTTTATCAATTGCTTTTTTAAAACAATCAGCAGCAGCTGTTGTCAACAGGTGAAAATGTAGCAAAAGCTCCTTGAAGCATTACTTGTTAGGCTGAGAACTTATCACTTTCATCTATCTTCTTCAATGAAGCCATCACAGCAAATTTCTTCAATTTCCCCATTATTAACACCAATATGTATTCATTCAACTATGCAGAAGAAATTTTAAGTGTTATAAAAATAAAATAGCTTTTTAGGAAGAAAGTACGGCAGAAGTGGCTGCCATCCTATCCCATAGAAATCAATGGAGAAATTTTAGTTAAATTATTTTTGCTGGTCCCAGGAAATAGAATGTATGAAATAAATGTGAGATAGAGCATTGTGATTGATGATGGTTTGGAATGTGTAGAAAGTATTGAACAGAGCCACAAACCTACTTCCAAGGAAAATGCCACGAGAATCCTGGAAATAATCCAGTAGTAAGACATTTTTGAGCTGGGTTGGCAGTTCCATCAGTGACTGAGTGGAATCTGAAAGGACCTGTGTGGTGGTGTGGAAGAAATGCAGCCATAGCAGAAAGTATTAGCAAGTCAGTACTTTGATGTTACTGTTAGATCCTAGAATTACTGAACTATTAAGCTTGCCATGAAGAAATGACTAATATATATTGCCCACTTTCATTTAATAAGCTCTCCTTGTGCTTTATTTTGAACAATCACAATCTCTTCACTTAAAGCATGATCAAATATAGTCTTATGAATAGAGACACCAAGTTCTTGGAATTTATCTCTGGCTGGGCACGTGACATTGAGCCAGTCGTTATGAATCTTTGTTTCACACCTGGAAGTAAGCCCATTAAAAAATCTCACCAGCGAAGGTTCTTAAAATTCTGTGAGACTTTGAAATGGAAATTTTATATATCACTTCTGTAAATGGTGAGACAGCACATATATTTTATAAAGGACCTGTTAAGTCTAGCATTCTGTTTGCATAGTTCATGTAAGATTTATCTATGATACTATTCAAATTATCATGTGTAATTAATGTTATTGTTTTTAATGTAAGTATGCTACTTTATTGATTTTGTGCCCAAAGGCAACCTCTCTATTTTCTTGCACTGATGTAGCCTAAATTATGACTAATTTCCACTACCTTTTCTCTCCACTAACCCCTAGTTATTATTCCGTTCCTGTGGCATAGTAACCAGATTGGCACACTCAGTACCATTCCATCCCCTGCTATACTACAGAAACTAGCTGGCTACAAATCACACCTGGGGACTCCCTTGCAGCTGGGGTTCTGCACGTCTTTGGGTTCCTCCAAGCAGATACATCCACAGAAAACTGGAGGCAGAAATGAGTGATCAGAAGGGGGTGGCACCACAAAGAGAGAGGGGTTCTTCCGGGAATACGTTTGAGAAAAACTGTAAGGCTCATATGCTGGAACAGAACAGCTGAGGGGAGTGTCTCAGGGAACCGAATTGGTGATCACATCCTGCAAGTCCTTGTAAGAGATTTTAAAGCCTTTGGTTTTACACTGAGCGAGATTGGAAACAACTGGAAGAGTTTGAACAGAGAGACATCGTCTGACTTCGGTTTAAAGGGAGTGCTCTGGCTGATGTTGAAAAGAGATTGTAACGCTGCAGGGGTGGAAACAGAACGACCAGTTAGGCGGTCATCACAAACAACCAACAGGGAGGTGATGGTGGCTCCAGTTGGGTGTCGGCAGTGGAGGTGGGAAGAACAGTCAGATCCTGGGTGTATTCTGAAAGAATGCCTAGGGGTTTCCTGGGTTTTCTCATCCCAGATGACAGATGACTCTTCCAATGGAGAGTGGAGTTGCCAAGTGTATCCAGGAGGGGGCGCACTCACCCACGTCAAATGCTGCCCATAGACTGAGGAGAGAGAGGATTGAGAAGTGAAAACTGGTAATGTGGTTGTTATAGGTGACCGAGACAAGAGTGGTTTTGGTGGAGCTGGGCATAAAAGACACATTGGAATGTATTAAGAGAGAATAGGAGGGCAGTTGGAGACAGTGTAGATAGTGCTTTCGAGGAATTTTGCTCTAGGAAAGCAAAGCAATATAGTGCTACTCTGCCAGCAGAGAGACAAAAGAAAGTTTGTTTGGTTTTTTTTTTTTGTTTTTTTTTTATAGTACCGGAGAAATAACAGTGCATTTTCGTGATAAAAGACTAGCAGAGAAAATAAATGTGTTGATGTGGGAGAGATAGAAGAGAATTGCTAGAACAATGCCTTTACGGAGGAAAGAAGAGATGGGGTCCTATGTTTATGTGGATGGCCTGGTTTCAGATAGATGCAGGGGTAGTTCACTCTTAGTTACAGATAGGAAGGCAGAGCATGTAGGTGGAGATGCAGGTAGGGGTCTGGAAGTTTTCTTCTAGTTGCTTCGATTTTATCAGTGAAAGAGGACTCAAGGGTAAGAGCTGCCCGTGAGTTCCAGATGATTATTGGGTCAATTCATGAGTAGTCAGGTGAGTGGTGATGTATCAGTCTCAGGTTAATTCAGGGTTAATCACATCTTTGTCCAGTGCCTTGGCATGGCTGGATGGAGAGTAGGGGGAGGTGAGTAAGAGAATGGAGTCTGAACTTTGTTAGGAGGAAACTAGGCAGGAAGTGGGGCAGGGCATCTGGGCCCAATTCAAGAAAACTTGGGGCTCAGAAGAGGTACTGATTGCAGCAGGGGGTAGGATCTGGGAAACACTCTGAAAATCAAGGCAAATGGTGAGGATGCACACGGAATGGGGAGAACCCCTTGTGTGAGGGGATGCACAGACCCCATCCGAGGGACAGCTAGATCCTAGCAGAAACCCTGGCTCCTATCCTACTTCTAACAGTCTGTTCAGGTGCTAGGAGGGCTGAACTGACACATGGAAGCCCTTTGTTGCCTGGAGCTTGAGAATCCTGTTGAAACAAACAGAAAATGGCAGAATTCAGTTTATTTTTGGTCTATCTACGTAATGGTGGAATCCTATCCATTACATTAATGTTTTGTCCACACAAGCACGTAAATTTAAGCAAATAGCTGATCACTGGGCTTGTTCCAACACCGTCTCTGATATCTCAGAATAAGAGTAATTTCTAAGTGAAGCAGATTGTAAAATGTATGTTCCCTTTAAACGATTCAAATGTTCGTATACACTGTAATATGTTATTCTGAGAGGCGTACACCACTGTGAATGAGAAAGCTGTGTGTTAGAGATCAAAACATCCAAGATCACAAGTGGTGATTGACAGGTCAGGACCCCCAATTCTGATTTTGATTCAATGAACACTCACTGAGTTGCTATGTGCCAGACACCCTGCTGGGTGGTTTGTTTCAGCCTCTTTATTTCCAGCCCTCTGCTCTTTGCGCCCTGCCCCCCACAAATAACATCATCTCAAGGAAGCTGCATCACCAAAAGGACTATTTTTTTAGACTAAATAATGTGAAATAATGGTCACATCTTGTATTGATCAATATCCTCCCATTATTTTCACTAATAAGTGATTTCAACTTAAATCTGCAATTATTTTCACAAGGAGGAGCTATAGCCATTTCTCCTGCAGAATTGTAACTGCCCATGTTCCAATTTTTTGTTGTTGTTGTTTAAAATATCATCTTCTGAAAGAATCTTATAAAATGAAGACTATTTTCAATTTGTTAGTCAAAGGAGAAAAGTGTTGGTGTTTTTGGTGGTAAGGCAATTAATGGTACTGAATTCATGTCCTGCCATTTCTCCAATGAATACTCTGTTTTTGACTTCAGACTAGTGTGCATAACAGAAAAATAAGAGGCAGTAAGAAAACTGCCTCTCTTGCACCTGTATTCATCTTAGAGGCTGGTGTTTATAGCTACTTTAAATGGGTGTTCAGATAATACGGTGAATTTTGTCATCACTATGCCAGAGCAAGTAATCAGACTCAAGAAAGAGATCTATATGCTTAAAGCAATCTGTCTAGACTGACAAAGTTGATCTCTGTGAAGAGCTAATGGGCTTGACTGTTTAAGTGGTTGCTTGGGAGAGCATTATGTAGACAAAACTAACAATGCCAGTGGCAGTTCAGGCTAACGCTTCAATTGTTTACAGTACTGGTATTTTGAGATCAATATTCCTTTAATTTATACAGTTTGGAGCCAGGATAGGACTTTATGTCTCAGAATTTCACTCTACCATCCAGGGGAGGTTGTTTTTTAAGAACGTACGCAACTATTTGAAAATTCCAACATGATGTGTGAGACTTGGCACTCCCGCTAATAAAATATATATATTTTAAAGATCTTTCTTTAGGAAACACGGGGCCAGAAATTGGTACACTTGTTATGTTCTAAGTGTATTGATTAAGTTCTCTGACTTTCCTCTGCCTAACCTTGTTGCTTATCTGAAACAGGAATGGGCTTCTTAATAGAGCAGTGCAAATAGAAATGGGGCATAGTACTTTTATAAAGAGCTAACACAATAGAGAAAATCCCAAAGGAATTTTCAGAAACCTGTATTTAAAAGCTGATCTTTCAAAAATCTAAACAAATTAGAATTGAGGGACCACTTGGTTCTCTTGTTAAAGAAAATAATTTTTATTGTTTAAAAAAATCTAGTACTTTCCCTAGGGCTGTTCAAACCATTTCTACCACCTTCCTTTAAATTTTTTATACTATTTTTTACCTTAACTTTATTTAGGTTTTTTCTTTTTTTTACATCTTTATTGGATTATAATTGCTTCACAATGGTGTGTTAGTTTCTGCTCTATAACAAAGTGAATCACTTATACATATACATATGTTCCCATATCTTTTCCCTCTTGCGTCTCCCTCCCTGCCACCCTCCCTATCCCACCCCTCCAGGCGGTCACAAAGCACCGAGCTGATCTCCCTGTGCTATGCAGCTGTTTCCCACTAGCTATCTACCTTATGTTTGGTAGTGTATATATGTCCATGCCACTCTCTCGCTTTGTCACAGCTTACCCTTCCCCCTCCCCATATCCTCAAGTCCATTCTCTAATAGGTCTGTGTCTTTATTCCTGTCTTACCCCTAGGTTCTTCATGACTTTTTTTTTTTTACTTAAATTCCATATATATGTGTTAGCATACGGTATTTGTCTTTCTCTTTTTGACTTATTTCACTCTGTATGACAGACTCTAGGTCTATCCACCTCATTACAAATAGCTCAATCTCGTTTCTTTTTATGCCTGAGTAATATTCCATCGCATATATGTGCCACATCTTCTTTATCCATTCATCCGATCATGGACACTTAGGTTGTTTCCATCTCTGGGCTATTGTAAATAGAGCTGCAATGAACATTTTGGTACATGACTCTTTTTTTTTTTTTTTTTTACATGACTCTTTTTGAATTGTGGTTTTCTCAGGGTATATGCCCAGTAGTGGGATTGCTGGGTCATATGGTAGTTCTATTTGTAGTGTTTTAAGGAACCTCCATACTGTTCTCCATAGTGGCTGTACCAATTCACATTCCCACCAGCAGTGCAAGAGTGCTCCCGTTTCTCCACACGCTCTCTAGCATTTATTGTTTTTAGATTTTTTGATGATGGCCATTCTGACTGGTGTGAGATGATATCTCATTGTAGTTTTGGTTTGCATTTCTCTAATGATTAATGATGAGCATCCTTTCATGTGTTTGTTGGCAATCTGCATATCTTCTTTGGAGAAATGTCTATTTAGGTCTTCTGCCCATTTTTGTATTGGGTTGTTTGTTTTTTGGTTATTGAGCTGCATGAGCTGCTTGTAAATTTTGGAGATTTATCCTTTGTCAGTTGCTTCATTTGCAAATATTTTCTCCCATTCTGAGGGTTGTCCTTTGGTCTTGTTCATGGTTTCCTTTGCTGTGCAAAAGCTTTGAAGTTTCATTAGGTCCCATTTGTTTATTTTTGTTTTTATTTCCATTTCTCTAGGAGGTGGGTCAGAAAGGATCTTGCTGTGATTTATGTCATAGACTGTTCTGCCTATGTTTTCCTCTAAGAGTTTGACAGTTTCTGGCCTTACATTTAGGTCTTTAATCCATTTTGAGCTTATTTTTGTATATGGTGTTAGGGAGTGATCTAATCTCATACTTTTACATGTACTGTCCAGTTTTCCCAGCACCACTTATTTAGGTTTTGAATGAATAATACTTTCATATGTTTCAAAAATAAAAAATAATATAAAGATATATACACAGAGAAGTTTTGCTACCACCCCTGTTTTCCTCCATCTCCAATAAGGAATAGTTGTGAAGAAACATTTATTTATTTTCTTGATACCATTTGTTGAGAATCTCTAAGCTCTCTGGGGATGCAGCCATCCTTCTCAAAGCAAGATCCATTCCAAGCGAAGCCAAGTGAAGTGTACTCTTGATTGTTGTTTCACTGAATAAATACTATGCAGACAAAAAAACTATAGAAATAGCAGTTTCTCTTTCCCCTTTTGGTCTGCATAAACACATGGGCACATCATCTCTAAAAGTGGATAAGTCCATCCCTCCATGGGTTGTAAGTACAACAAAATCATAATATATACACGGTACATAGGAAATGATTCACTAGTTCAAAAGAAGTCAAAGCAGACAAAATGGCCCCTGAGGAACTGACTTCTTCAAGAAAAATGACCAAGTTTAAAAAAAATCAAATGTGTCTACTCGTCAGGACTCAAGTGCTCTTGCATTTATAGAAACAGAAGAATCAGAAACTGGGACAGTTTTATTTCAGGTGACTTGTGAGTACTGAATTTGAAAAATCAGTCATTGAACAGCAGAGTAGATACCACAGAAAACTGGATCAGTGAACTAGCAAAGCAGCTCAAGAAAGTCTCAGAGAAGATAAAGGAAAAAAATAAAGGAGTAGGGTACAAAGGACACAGAGAATAGATGCAGAAAAGTCAAATATAGGCATAAAGAAAAATACAGAAAGGTTTCCCTAATGTTTATGAGTGTGATAGCCACCTGGACACATTTAAAATGCTGTGTCCTAAGCCCCATCTTCAGAGATGCTAGTTGAGTATGTTGGGGACTCGACTGAGGTTTACCTATTTTTCAAAAATGAACATGGAGTGATTTTAATGATATGAAAATTTGGGAAAATACTGCCTCAGATGAAGAAAAAGTACCTAAACAAACAAACAAGCCAAAAAAATTAAAATATTCATAGATATATATTATTTCCAGGAATTTTTTAAAGACTTGGTCTTCATAATAAAGGAGTCATCAAATCCAAATAAAATTAATGATGAGACATAGTCTACTAAATTGAATTTCAGAAACAAAGGGGAAATCGTTCAAATATCTAGTCAGAAAATCTTATAGAAGGCAAAAAATCCTTTTTGTTATACTTCTATGAGACTAAACACTAAAAGAGGAGGAAGAAATGTCAGCAGTTGTGGCATAAAAGCTATACTGCCTGAAAAGCCATTGTTCACTGCAATAGCAGGAAAGACATTTGCAGATAAACTACAGCTCAAAAAGGGCTTATTTGCTTACCTCTCCTGAAGTTATTGCACACAGAGGAATGTTAATCATAAATTAGAAATGGAAAAAGTGTAAGTCTAAAATTGTTAACATAGCTTAAAATGCCAAAAACATAATGTATTGAATTAGAATATATGTACTATCGGAAAAGAAAATTAATAATCATGATAATCTGGATGTTTTGTTTTATTTATTTTTTAAAAAACATTTTATTTTCAAATAATTTCCAACTCTCGTGTTGCATGAATAGCATGACAAATTCCTGAATATCCTTGTCCCAACTTCAAGTTTTGCCCATTGTCAATGCCCTCATAACAAAAGGTCTAATTCAGGACCACACATTGTACCCAATTGTCATATCTCCCTGGCTTCCTTCAGTCTAGAAGAATTCCTCAGTCTGATTCCTCAGTCTAATTCCTCAGACTTTAATGACGTTGACATTTTTTTTTTTTTTTTTTTTTTTGTGGTACGCGGGCTTCTCACTGTTTTGGCCTCTCCCGTTGCAGAGCACAGGCTCTGGACGCGCAGGCTCAGCAGCCACGGCTCACGGACCCAGCCGCTCTGCGGCATGTGGGATCTTCCCAGACCGGGGCACGAACCCGCGTCCCCTGCATCTGCAGGCGGACTCTCAACCACTGCGCCACCAAGGAAGCCCGACCTTGACATTTTTGAAGGTCAATTATTCTGTAGAAACTTTCTAAATTTCTGTTTGATATTTCCTCTTGTGTATAACCAGGTTATGATTTTATTTGCTGAAATAATAGAGAAGTGATGCTGTATTCTTCCCATTGCTGGATTTTTCTTTTTTTAGAGACATTATTTCAACAAAAACTTGGGGATGGGAAGAAGAGGAGGTAGAAATATACTAACCTTTCACCTTATGTGTGGCTATCAATAAACGTAGTTTATTTTTTACCTTGATAGACTAATATATGTTAAAATGTAATTAAAATGTGAATGCATGGCACCTGAAACAAAGACTACATTTCCCATGCTTCCTGGCAAGTAGGTGTGGCCATGGCGCCAGGAAGTGAGGGGAAGAAATACCAGAAAAGAAAGAGACATGAGGGGGAGCCCCCAAAACTGTGTACTAACTTCTCAAAGCCTTCCACATGTGTGGAAAATGCCAGGATGCCCCAGGGGAAAACAACAGCTGGAAGGCTGAAAAAAAGAAGCGGTACAGAGATTTTAGCAGCTACCCTGATGCTGGAGAGACAGAGTTTGGAGTTTGATCCCCACCAATGTTTGGGAAACACCCCAAGCTTTCCATGGAATCCAGAAGGCCATGGTTTAGGAATGAGACCCATGTCTCAGGAGAAAGGGCAGAACTGAAACGCACCAGCTTTATTTAACAAAGCCTGAAACCACACCTCCACACTCTCAACGTGATCTGCCAACAATTTAATTATTTGCAGGAACAAAACTCTATACTTTTCAGAGGAAGTTAACACAGTTTTTTACTGGAAGCCAAGTGCACAAATAGATCAGTAGGATGGAATAGCTCAGAAACAAACCCAGATAAACATAATGTATCAGGTAGTACTAGGTTCAATTGCATTTAATTGAGAACAAAAACAAAAAATGGAACCCTCAGATAACTCTTGCTTAAAAACCTCCACAATGGGGCTTCCCTGGTGGTGCAGTGGTTGAGAGTCCGCCTGCTGATGCAGGGGACAGGGGTTCGTGCCCCGGTCCAGGAAGATCCCACATGCTGCGGAGCGGCTGTGCCCGTGAGCCATGGCCGCTGAGCCTGCGTGTCCAGACCTGTGCTCCACGATGGGAGAGACCACAGCAGTGAGAGGCCTGCGTACCACAAAAAAAATTAAAATTCAAAAAAAAAAAAAACCCTGCACAATGTACCATCTACAAGGCTTAGTATACAATTTAAAAAATTTCTAGGTATATGATAAAACAGAAAATGTAATTCATAGTCAAGAGGAAAATATGGTTAACAGAAACAGAATAGCAGATCACCCAGATAATAAAATTAGCATGTTTAATATGTTAACAAATCTACAGAAAAATATGGAAGCAGTGGGAAGAAATTAAGAAATTTTGGTAAAAAGAATCAAATGGAAATTCTAGAACTAAAAAATTACAATATCTGAAATAAAAACTTAATTGTATGATATTAATAGATTGTATAACTACAGCATACTTGGACTTAACATTTTAATTCTAAAAAATCTATCCAGAGGAAAGAAATATGTGAAGATAGATATTCAATGATATACATATATGTATGTTTATAATAAAAAATAAACATTCTGGTCTGTTGACATTTAAAGTGGTTATTGACAGGTGTATACTTATTGCCATTTTGTTACTTGTTTTCCTAGTTATTTTCTGTTCTTTTCTTCTTTTTGTTTCATTCCTTGTGGTTTGATGATTTTCTTTAGTGATATGTTTGTGTTCCTTTCTCTCTAGTTTTTGTGTGTCTATTTGTAGGTTTTTGATTTGTGGTTACCATTGGGTCCCTACATGTTATCTTATAACTACATCAACTTGTTTTAAACTAATAGTCATTTAAGTTCAAACACATTCTGCAGATCTACGTTTTTTATTCTCATTTCCCACGTTTTGTGTTTTACTTTTTCTTTTTTTTAAATTTAATTTTATTATTTTCTTAATAGAGCAGGTTCTTATTAGTTATCTATTTTATACATATTAGTGTATATATGTCAATCCCAATCTCCCAATTCATCCCACTACCAGCCCCCCCCCCCCCATTTTCCCTTCTGAGTGTCCATACATTTGTTCTCTACATCTGTGTCTCTACTTCTGCCCTGCAAACAAGTTCATCTGTACCATTTTTCTAGGTTCCACATTATGCGTTAATGTACAATATTTATTTTTCTCCTTCTGACTTACTTCACTCTGTATGACAGTCTCTAGGTCCATCCACATCTCTACAAATGACCCAATTTCGTTTCTTTTTATGGCTGAGTAATATTCCATTGTATATATGTGCCACATCTTCTTTATCCATTCATCTGTCGATGGGCATCTAGTTTGCTTCCATGACCTGGCTATTGTAAACAGTGCTACAATGAACATTGGGGTGCATGTGTCTTTTTGAATTATGGTTTTCTCTGGGTATATGTCCAGTAGTGGGATTGCTGGGTCATATGGTAATTCTATTTTTAGTTTTTTAAGGAACCTCCATACTGTTCACCATAGTGGCTGCATCAATTTACATTCCCACCAGCTGTGCAAGAGGGTTCCCTTTTCTCCACACCCCCTCCAGCAGTTGTTGTTTGTAGATTTTCTGATGATGCCCATTCTAACCAGTATGAGGTGATATCTCATTGTAGTTTTGATTTGCATTTCCCTAATAGTTAGTGATGTTGAGCATCTTTTCATGTGCCTCTTGGCCATCTGTATGTCTTCTTTGGAGAAATGTCTATTTAGGTCTTCTGCCCATTTTTGGATTGGATTATTTGTTTTTTTAATGATGAGCTGCATGAGCTGTTTATATATTTTGGAGATTAATCCTTTGTCTCTTGATTCACTTGCAAATATTTTCTCCCATTCTGGGGGTTGTCTTTTTGTATTGTTTATAGTTTCCTTTGCTGTGCAAAAGCTTTTAAGTTTCATTAAGTCCCATTTGTTTATTTTGTTTTTATTTTCATTACTCTAGGAGGTGGGTCAAAAATGGTCTTGCTGTGATTCATGTCAAAGAATGTTCTTCCTATGTTTTCTTCTAAGAATTTTATAGTGTCCAGTCTTACATTTAGGTCTTTAACTCATTTTAAGTTTATTTTTGTGTATGGTGTTACAGAGTGATCTAAGTTCATTCTTTTATGTGTAGCTGTCCAGTTTTCCCAGCACCACTTACAGAAGAGGCTGTCTTTTCTCCATTGTATATTCTTGCCTCCTTTGTCATAGATTAGTTGACCATAGGTGTGTGGGTTTACCTCTGGGCTTTCTGTCCTTTTCCATTGATTTACATTTCTGTTTTTGTGCCAGTACCATATTGTCTTCATTATTGTAGCTTTATAGTATAGTCTGAAGTCAGGGAGTCTGATTCCTCCAGATCCATTTACTTCCCTCAAGATTGCTTTGGCTATTTGGGATCTTTTGTGTCTCTATATAAATTTTAAGAATTTTTTTCTTCTAGTTCTGTAAAAAATGCCATTGGTAATTTGATAGGGATTGCATTGAATCTATAGATTGCTTTGGGTAGTATCGTCATTTTCACAATATTGATTCTTCCAATCCAAGAACATGTTATATCTCTCCATCTGTTTGTGTCATCTTTGATTTCTTTCATCAGTGTCTTATAGTTTTCTGAGTATAGGTCTTTTACCTCCTTAGTTAGGTTTATTACTAGGTATTTATTCTTTTCGTTGCAATGGTGAATGGGATTGTTTCCTTAATTCTCTTTCTGATATTTTGTTGTTAGTGTATAGGAATGCAAGAAATTTCTGTGCATTAATTTTGTATCCTGCAACTTTACCAAATTCATTGATTAGCTCTAGTAGTTTTAGGTGACATCTTTAGGATTATCTATGTATAGTATCATGTCATCAGCAAACAGTGACAGTTTTACTTCTTCTTTTCCAATTTGGATTCCTTTTATTTCTTTTCCTTCTCTGATTGCCATGGCTAGGACTTCCAGATGCTTTCAGTTTTTCACCAGTGAGAATGATGTTTGCTGTGGGTTTGTCGTATATGGCCCTTATTATGTTGAGGTAGGTTCCCTCTATGCGCACTTTCTGGAGAGTTTTTATCATAAATGGGTGTTGAATTTTGTCAAAAGCTTTTTCTGCATCTATTGAGATGATCATGTGGTTTTTAATCTTCAATTTGTTAATATGGTGTATCACATTGATTGATTTTTGTATATTGAAGAATCCTTGCATCCCTGGGATAAACCCCACTTGACCATGGTGTATGATCCTTTTAATGTGTTGTTGGATTCTGTTTGCTAGTATTTTGTTGAGGTTTTTTGCCTTTATATTCATAAGTGATATTGGTCTGTAATATTCTTTTTCTGTAGTATCTTTGTCTTGTTTTGGTATCAGGGCGATGGTTGCCTAGTAGAATGAGTTTGAGAGTGCTCCTCCCTCTTCTATATTTTGGAAGAGTTTGAGAAGGATGGGTCTTAGCTCTTCTCTAAATGTTTGATAGAATTTGCCTGTGAAGCCACCTGGTCCTGGGTTTCTGTTTGTTGGAAGATTTTTAATGACAGTCTCAATTTCAGTGCTTGTGACTGGTCTGTTTATATTTTCCATTTCTTCCTGGTTCAGTCATGGAAGGTTGTGCTTTTCTAAGAATTTGTCCATTTCTTCCAGGTTGTCCATTTTATTGGCATATCATTGCTTCTAGTCATCTCTCATGATCCTTTGTATTTCTGCAGTGCCAATTGTTACTTCTCCATTTTCATTTCTAATTCTATTGATTTGAGTCTTTTCCCATTTTTTCTTGATGAGTCTGGCTAATGGTTTATCAATTTTGTTTATCTTCTCAAAGAACCAGCTTTTAGTTTTATTGATCTTTGCTGTTGTTTCCTTCATTTCTTTTTCATTTAATTTCTGATCTTATCTTTACGATTTCTTTCCTTCTGCTAACTTTGGTGTTTTTTTTGTTCTTCTTTCTCTAATTGCTTTAGGTGTAAGGTTAGCTTGTTTATTTGAGATGTTTCTTGTTTTTAACTATAATCTCTTCAAATATTTTCTTGGGTCCTTTCTCTCTCTCTCCTCCTTCTGGGACCCCTATAATGCGAGTGTTGGTGCATTTAATGTTGTCCCAGAGGTCTCTTAGACTGTCTTCATTTCTTTTCATTCTTTTTCTTTATTCTGTTCCATGACAGTGAATTCCACCATTTTGTCTTCCAGGTCACTTATCTGTTCTTTTGCCTCAGTTATTCTGCTACTGCTTCCTTCTGGTGTACTTTTCATTTCAGTTATTGTATTGTTCATCTCTGTTTGTTCTTTAATTCTTCTAGGTCTTTGTTAAACATTTCTTGCATCTTCTTGATCTTTGCCTCCATTCTTTTTCCAAGGTCCTGGATCATCTTCACTATCATTATTCTGGTTTCTTTTTCTGGAAGGTTGCCTATCTCCACTTCATTTAGTTATTTTTCTGGGATTTTACCTTGTTCCTTCATCTGGTACAAAGTCCTCTACCTTTTCATTTTGTCTGTCTTTCTGTGAATGTGGTTTTTGTTCCACAGGCTGCAGGATTGTGGTTCTTGCTTCTGCTCTCTGCCCTCTGGTGGGTGAGGCTATCTAAGAGGCTTGTGCAAGTTTCCTGATGGGAGGGACTAGTGGTGGGTAGAGTTTGGTGTTACTCTGGTGGGCAAAGCTCAGAAAAACTTTAATCCACTTGTCTGCTGATGGGTGTGGCTGAGTTCTCTCCATGTTGGTTGTTTGGCCTGAGGTGACTCAGCCCTGGAGGCTACAGGCTCTTTGGTGGGGTTAATGGTGGACTCCAGGAGGGCTCATGCCCAGGAGTACTTCCTAGAGCTTCTGCTGCCAGTGTCCTTGTCCTCACTGTGAGCCACAGCCACTCCCTGCCTCTGCAGTAGACCCTCCAACACCAGCAGGTAGGTCTGGTTCAGTCTCCCCTGTGGTCACTGCTCCTTCCCCTGGGTCCTGTTGCGCACACTACTTTGTGTGTACCCTCCATGAGTGGAGTCTCTGTTTCCCCTAGAACTGTCAAAGTCCTGTAGTCAAGTCTGCTAGCCTTCAAAGTCTGATTCTCTTGGAATTCCTCCTTCCACTGTTGGACCCCCGGGTTGGGAAGAGTGACATGGGGCTCAGAACCTTCACTTCAGTGGGTGGACTTCTGTGGTATAATTGTTCTCCAGTTTGTGAGTCACCCACCCAGTGGTTATGGGATTTGATTTTATTGTGATTATGCCCCTCTTACCATCTCATTGCAGTTTCTCCTTTGTCTTTGAATGTGGGGTGTCTTTTTTGGCTAGTTCCAGTGTCTTTCTGTCAATGATTGTTCAGCAGTTAGTTGTGATTCTGATGCTCTCGCAAGAGGTAGTGAGCATACATCCTTCTACTCTGCTATCTTGAACCAGTTTCCCCCAATTTTTGTGTTTTTTATTTTATGTTTTATACCGTCATGTTTATCCCTTATCTGTTTATTGTAGTTATACAACTGTACTTGATTTTACAATTTTTGTTTTTTAATCTCTGTACTATCTTATTTAAGTGGTTTATCCATAGCCTTCATTATATATTTTCCTTTAGTAGGGGATTTTCCCTTTCCTATAACTTCTTACTTCTTGTTGTAACATTTTCTTTTCCACTTAGAGAAGACCCTTTAACATTTCTTTTAGGGTAGGTTTGGTAGAGTTGAACATTATTAGCTTTTGCTTGTCTGAGAAGTTCTTCATCTCTCCTTCAATTCTGAATGATAATCTTGCTGGATAGAGTGTCCTAGGTTGCAGGTGTTTCCCTTTCAGCGCTTTGACTACACCACTCCCTTCAGACCTGCAACATTTCTGTAGAAAAATCAGCTAATAGCCTTATGAGGGTTCCCTTGTTCTCTTTGTTTTTCTCTTGCTGCTTTTAGAATTCTCTCTTTATTTTTAGTTTTGCCATTTTAACTATGATATGTCTTGATGTGTGTCTGTTTAAGTTTATCTTGTTTGGGACACTTTGTGCTCCCTGTACCTGGATATATGTTTCCTTCTTCAGGTTCGGAGCATTTCAGCCATAATTTCCTCAAATGCATTTTTGATCCCTTCCTGTCTTCTCCTTCTGGGACCCATATAATGCAAATGTTGGTATGCTTGTTGTTGTCTCAGAGGTGCTTTAAACTGTTCTCATTTTTAAAAATTTGTTTTTCATTTTGCTGTTCCGATTGGGTGATTTCCATTATTTTGTCTTCCAGATCATGTATGCGTTCTTCTGTATCACCTAGTCTGCTGTTAATGAGAAGGTCCTTTGCCAAGTTGTGCTTCACTGATAGAATATGTAAAGCCCTTAATAATTATCATGTAGATACATGTTTCTCACTATGATATCTGTAATATGTTAAGTGAGGAAAAGCAGATTTCAAAGTAAAATTCATAGTATGATCATACTTTTTTTAGAATTTAACATTACACACATTCATACACATGTGTATAGAAATAAGTCTCAGATAATAAGCATCAAAATATTAAGCATGGTTATCTGTGGGTGGTCAAATTACAAGTGATATTTTTATTGTTCATCTGGGTTTCCTAAGCAAAATAATACAAGTTAAAGACAGTTTCTGGGGACTTCCCTGGTGGTGCAGTGGTTAAGAATCCACCTGCCGATGCAGGGGACATGGGTTCAAGCCCTGGTCTGGGAGTATCCCACATGCTGTGGAGCAACTAAGCCTGTGCGCCACAACTACTGAGCCTGCACTCTAGAGCCCATGAGCCACAACTACTGAGCCCACGTGTCACAACTACTGAAGCCCACGTACCTAGAACCCATGGTCTGCAACAAGACAAGCCACCTCAATGAGAAGCCCACACACCACAACAGAGTAGCCTCAGCTCACCGCAACTAGAGAAAGCCCACACACAGCAATGAAGACCCAGTGCAGCCAAAAATTAATTAATTAAAAATAAATAAATAAATACAGTTTCTATAGACTTTTTATACCCATCCTGTGTTCTGGCTATATTCCTTGTCATCAGCTTATTGAGTAAAATAATCTTTAGAAAAATGAAGGGTTACTGCCGTGTAACAATTAGCGTCTTTTTTGAGGGGCAGTTTGGGTTAAACAGGTTTCTGTGGGCTGGCATGTTCACTGTGTATAATGCTGACAGTAGGAGAAAATGAATCTGGGGTTCCAAATAACATTCTTAGGAATAAAAAATAGTGCAGGATAAGAACTTCTCATTCTTTTCTAGTCACTCTGTCCCTTTGGCAACCACTTGCTCTTTGGGCCATTGTGAGTCTCTGAATAAACAAGAGACAATCTGTGTTCATACTTTGAGTGGCAAGTTTAATATAGACAATCCGAAAATTTGAGAAAAGATTCCATCCACTCTCTCTGAGCTTTTTTTCCCCTCAAGTTGGCTAAAGCTCTTCCCACTGTGGTTGGGCTCAGACTTGTGTACATGGAGCTCCCTTGGTGCGGTTCAGTACCAGCATCCTGTGGAGCTCAGTCCATTGTAAGCCATGAGAGCTCCTTTTAGAATCTCATCTTCTGTTTCTTGGGTTATGTAGACAACTGCACTCATGTGAGAGCAATATACAAATTTGTTACCAGGAGTGTAAACTGCTTGAGTTCTGTAACAGGAAGGAAGAAAATCAGAACCTGTACCACATTTAGATTAAGCATTGGGGGAAAAATGTGGGGAATTATACTGGCAATATGCTATTTCATACAGAAACAGTAAAACTGAATGTCCATAAGGACAGTGTAGTCAAAGCCCAATGAATAACTAAACATGTTTCCTGTCTCCCTAGTTTGGAAAACCATAGGTCCCTTTTAGTTATTGGTGTTGAAATTTTTAAACATTATTACAGGTTGTCCTTACTTTGCACAGCTGTGAAGGAACAGTAAATGGCTCTGCCAGCCGACACCAAACATGGAGATCTTAATCATAATTGGGAAAATTTATGATTGTTCTGTGCTATGAGAAACTGTCATCAAAACACTTAAAACTCTCTTACCATTGGTTTTAAGTGTATAGGGGGATGTTTTTAAATACTAAAACTAATATTTATTTAACATACTGCTATTTAAAATATCAGAGGGAACTTCCCTGGTGGTCCAGTGGTTAAGACCCTGCCTTCCAATGCAGGGGGTACAGGTTTGATTCCTGGTTGGGGAGTTAAGGTCCCACATGCCTCGCGGCCAAAAAAACAAAAACATAAAACAGAAGCAATATTGTAACAAATTCAATAAAGGGTTTAAAAATGGTCCACATCAAAAAAAAATTAGAAACATTAATAATGAAAGTTTCATTTATTTGTAAAAAACGTACCAAGGGTAGCTTGAACAGTGATGTGCTTATTGTTATCATATAACTAACCGCCTTGGCCAATTATCACATTCCTTTGTAAATCTGGATCAGCTTCCCATGTTGTATCCTTTTCCCTTTCAATGTTGTGAAATATCTCCAAGAATTTCTTTAATGAGACATTTTTGCCAGCATCACTTCCTCTAAGACATCGTCCTCCTTTTCCTCACCACCGTCTTCTTCCTGTCTGTTCACACCTGTCTGTCCACAGCCTCACCTCCACTAGGCTCTCTGGCTGTAGGTCTAGAGCCTCCCCAATGGTGGCTGTGCCAGTGTCCCCACAGTCAGCTGGGACTTCATGCAAGTTCCAGTGAAATATCTCTCCCAGTGTAATCACCCCTCATTTCTTTGCTGCATTTGCATTTTTTTCCTTCACTTCTTTATTGGAGTATAATTGCTTTACAATGGTGTGTCAGTTTCTGCTGTATAACAAAGTGAATCAGCTATAGGTATACATATATCCCCATACCTCCTCCCTCTTGCATCTCCCTCCCGCCCTCCCTATCCCACCCCTCTAGGGGGTCACAAAGCATCGAATTGATCTCCCTGTGCTATGCAGCTGCTTCCCACTAGCCATCCATTTTACATTTGGCACTGTATACATGTCAGTTCTACTCTCTTACTTCATCCCAGCTTCCCCTTCTCCCCTGTGTCCTCAAGCCAGCACTTTCATCTTTGTTGGCCACTTCCCTCTTTGATTATCCATTTTTGGAACGAGTCACCTGGAAGGAACCAGATGTCTTCAGGAACCACCTGGAGGCACCACCGGGAGAATAAAAGGGGCGCCATGATGTTTCTACCCTGACGCATAAACAGCATGAAATATCATTTCACCTATAGGCTCAGTAATCTCCTTAACAGCAGTAACGCTAATAATCTTCATAATTTGAGAACCATTTATATCCAAACGAGAAGTCTCAGTAGTGGAACCTGCTACTAATAACCTAGAATGAGAGACAAGGAGGCAACACAAGCACGTGCTTTCCTACCTGTGAACCAAACAAGATCTACAGTGACAGACTTTGAAAGAAGCCAGGTGTTTGATCATGATCCTGAAGCGCGTCTCTTATTTACCTGGTGATTTGTGGACAGCGGCTCGTGGCGAAGTGTGTACTTTATGCAACTGCTCACAGTGATGACAACATGGGAACTGAAATTTGAACTGTGTGGTTGGGGTCTGCTGCTTTTTAAACTAAGCTCTGGTGACTAGAGTTCTTGAAAATTGAGGATAGCCAGTACCGGATCAGAATTACATCCTCAAAACTTAGTTGAGAGGAGACACAGTTCTGTGGGGAAAACTGGAGGCACTTCTGAACTTCCAGGGGCACAACTCCTCCGAACTGTGGTATTTAAAGCTGTGGATTGAACAACAAATCACTTTGATGGCAGCACAACCTGAAAGACTCAGTTGCGTGAATAGAGCGGACACATACATGGAGTACAGCTGATGTGAACCAAAACTGACATTCAGAGTGAGCCTGTTGGCAGAAATGTAGGGATAGAAAAGAGCTGTTCATCTCGGTGTAATCAGAAGGAAATGAGGAAAGTTGGAAAAAATGTGGAGTGGTTCTAACCATCATAAGTAGAGTCGAGATACTCTGATTTCAACAAGGCAAGAATTTCCCACAGGGGCCCCCCTGGTTATTGAAGGAAGCTAATTACATTAATATTTTCTCCTTGTCTTTCCTCTGTGGTACAGTGAATTGTTTTTCCAGGGTCTTAATATCACACCAAAACAGAACATATTTTTTAAAAATTAAATGGCTAAAATAGTGTCTGGATAACTAAAGTAAAATTTGAAAGAAGAAAAGTTTCTAATAAATAAGGCAAACATTGTGCAGTGAACAACAAGATTTTTTTTTTTTTTTTTTTGCAGTACGTGGTTTTTGCGGTACGTGGGCCTCTCACTGTTGTGGCCTCTCCCGCTGCGGAGCACAGGATCCAGACGCGCAGGCTCAGCGGCCATGGCTCACGGGCCCAGCAGCTCCGCAGCATGTGGGATCTTCCCGGACCGGGGCACGAACCCGTGTCTCCTGCATTGGCAGGCGGACTCTCAACCACTGCGCCACCAGGGAAGCCCAACAAGAAGATTTTTTAAAAGTATGTGGGTTGTGCTGATTAAATCAATTAGCAAAAATATTTAAAATTATTTTACAGTAGGAAAGAATTTGTCAAAATAGCTTTCAGGAAAATAATCAGAATGCTCAAGAACATTAAAATAGGATCCAGAGATAAATCTTTGTTTTGACGCATTTTGTGAATCAGTTTTGGAGCTCGTAAAAGGCAAGAATTCCATGCAGCCTAGAACTGTTATTTGCAGCTTCCTGAAAGATAGGTAAACACGTGAATTTAAAATTAGGCCAGATGATTGTAGAAAAATCTGTACATATAGGAGCAATAATTATGAGAAGAGGTAAGAATAAATTCGATTTCGTCTTCAGCTTTGATTCTTTCCCAACGGTATTACATTAGTAAATACACAGAATGTGGCTCTGCGTCTGAGGTTTGCTGGAATAATTGATAGAGTGTCTTGTGAATTGGATTTATTTCCCAAACTGGGTTTAGCAGGCTTGGAGAAGGGCAGCTGGGTATATTGCAATCTGGCTGACAAACCAAACCCTGATAATGGATGTGAGTGGGTCCAACTGGAGGTAGGAAGGAACTGGTGGGGTGCCTCCCTAGTCACTATTAGATATGATCATAATTAGCACTTTTATGAGGGAATCTGAATAAGGAGTAAATACCAAATTAATGGAACGGCTGAAAAATGAACTAGGAGCCTTAGTTTATAGCAGTGGGGAATGTCATAAAATACAGGTAGGGGAAACTGAAGAACTGCAGTGAGAAAAAGGAAAGAAAAGAAAAACAAAATCGAAAGCTAGTGAATCATTTCCACAAGGATTTTCATCTGAAACTTAATTATAAAGTGCTCTGAAATGGCATAATAATAACTCAAGTTGCCTGCATAGACAATAGACTTGGGCATTATACGTTGTGATCAGGGTTTTGTCATCTGCAATGAATTATTCTGCCCGCCTACACCCGTATCTCATCTGTAGCAAGAAAAGGCCAGGATGAAATGCCTCGATTGGAGTTTCTGTCGCCAGAACATCAAACATACTGTCACACACACATATAAACTGTCTTTGGCAACAAAGCCCATAAATATTTCCATTGGTTATGAAATAACCCTGGACTGCCTTTTATAATCACAGTGTAGGACAGAACCGTAGCTTCATCCTAAGGCAAATGGCGGGTCTGAGGCAATGAGCACCCCGTCAGGCTGAACCCTGAAGGGCGTGTCCTTTACAGGAGGAGCTACAGCTGGCAAGCTCCCGAGGAATTGCTCCTTGAGTCTTGCTTCTTCCTCCTGTGTCCCTCTGCCTTTTTTTCCCCCCTCATACATCTGGATATCCAAAGAATACATATGATGCTGGCTGTTTTTAATCTCTAAATTCCTTTTCATTACATTTTTCAATTCTCTGACTAAGGGAGAACCTTCAGTGATAAATGGATTTCAGTGTCTACTTTAAGACTATAGATCTATCTTTCAAAAAGGGCGTTTTTCTGAAGCTTTTGGTTGGCCAAGCAAGAACCAGCTGGTAGGAGTTGTTATTTAATATCATATACAAATTCCAAAAATTTTTCTAGCATTTAACATTTATACAGTTGCTCCTGTGTTCATTTGGAAAGTTGAATGGGTGGATAACATTCCTAATTAAGCAGCAAATCTAATGTAGCCGATGAAAACCAAACTGGAACCCATAAATTCACTTGTGAAGGCTTCCTAGGTTACTGCCCTCCGAGGAGAAAAGAGCAGCAAACTGAATTCAGGCTGAATATTTTTCTGGTCTCTATGGAAAAAATTTTCTTCAACTTTTATTTTTTTACCTTTCTGCTCTTAAGTCAATTAAAATCACAGTTATAAGAGCAATTCCATCAACTTTGCCCTAACAGCCAAGGCCTTCAAATCCACTCAAATCCATTCTGTTCTAATGTAAGACTTGTTCTATCTTTTAACCTCAGACTATAAGTCCCCTTGGCAGCCTGACAGATTCTTTTGTTGTCTCATTGTTGCCTCTAAACACACCGTGCCCTTCTTTTTTCTTGAATAAACTTAGCATTTTATGAGCAAAATCGTATGAAAGCTCTCTCTCAAATCTTTACCTTTACACCTCTATCGGAGTTAAAAAACAAAAATGAAAGCAAAAAAGTAAAACAAAACTAAATCCCAAGGTAACCAATACCAATAATCAACAACAACAACAGCAAAAACAATGACAAAACATCAGGAATTTTAAACTAAGGGCACTTTCAAATCAAGGGAGAAAATTTAACACAAACCACAGAAACAAAACTAAAATCCTTTATTGCTTATTTATTATGAATGCCTTTTTATATAATTTCAACTAGCAGTTATTCTCCTAGTTAAGCCATATAGATATTATGCAAAGAAACAGATTATCTCATTTATTCTTATAACCTCATGAGAATACAGTATCATTGTTCCTACTTTGCAGACAAGGGACGGGAGGCACAGAGAAGTTCAGAACTTGCCCAGAGACACACAGTCTGAAAAAAAGGTGTTGAAGGACCCACACTCAATCAGCTGTTCCCAGTCAGCTAGCTCCATTTATTTCTCATTTTTGGTAACTCCATGTTTAAAAACCTAAAAAAGAAACATATCTCATTCATATTAAGAAAGAAGTTCAGTGATGCAAAAGGCCCAGTGGCAATTCAGAGTGGGACTCTTCACTGCTGGGTGAAGCAAAGTGTTCATTTTGTTTTCAACATTCTAGTTCCAATTTAACCTCCTACAGCACCAGATGAGTGTTTATACTGAGCTGCCCAGCCCCTGCAGAGCAGGCAAATGATAGGGAAGCTTAGTGGAGATATTTATGCTAAAATATGATTGACGGGAAGGTTTCCTGCGTTCTTTCTGATGGAGGGAAGAGGCAAGCTGATTATGGACCTTAATGACATCTGTAAAGTCTCTTTTACCAAATAAAGTAACATAGTCCTGGGAATGAGATTCTGCTACATTAACGGTCCTGCCCATTCTCAAGGGGAGGGGATGATACAGAGTGTTTGCACAGAGAGGCAAGGATCTTGGGGACCAGCTTAGAATTCTGCCTACCACAGAGTAACAGAAGCTTCTGTGAAATTTGTGTTGCCTCACATACAATAGAGGGAAAAAAACCCTGAGTATTACATCTGTGCACTGATAAAGTCGAACTTTCCCCAAACCCTGGGACCCTGGAAAACAGCTATGGTTAAGAAGTCCACCCACTCTTTTGTGTTTGGAAAAGCTGCTAAATGGAAAGAACCACTCTTCCCTGCATGACTGAGCTATAGCTCAGGGCTACCCCCCTTGTTTGCCTCTGATGAGGCCAGACAGGGACCCTCCAAATTCCCACTCTGCCTCGTAAATGATTAGCGAAACTGCTTTGTCTCTACTAATCAATTGCAGCAAAATACGCATGAATCTGTTATGATTGAACTTTAGTTAAGCTTCTCTCCTTCCCCCGGACCCCTGAACTTTGGTCCACCCTCAGCCTGAGTCAACCCCTCCTAAGAGTAGGCTGACCCTGAGTAGTGCATTCTCTGACCTACTGTCTTGTCACTGCCATGTCCACGCCACATTCACATCCGTCCACTGCCCTACAGCAGGCGCCCTCTGGTTTCCAGATCTGACAGTCAGAGCATCCTTCCCGTGGCAGTAATTCTTAGTCCCCCTTCTTGCAATAATCCTTCCGAATAAAGTCTCTCCTTAACCTAAGTCCCCGTTTGTGGTTTTTTTAAACATACAGCTGTGTCTTTCAAAGCAGTATTCTATTCAACTAATGTAATTTTTTAAACCATTGCTCTGAAAGCAGGGCAATTAATCCTCCATCTTAGCTGCTGTGTGCTGAGACAATGGCCCAAGTGAGTCCTGCAGAAATCTCCACGGAGTCATAGTTCCTTTCCTTGGAGCAGTTAATTAAAAATCACCCCTCTCAGACTCCAGTTTAATCCGGCTAGCTGAAATTAACACAACTAACATTAAAGTAAGTAAGAATTTCAAGGAAGAAAACTTCAAGGAAAGGTCACAACAGTGTTAAATGCATGAGATTGCCATAGATTTTGGCAGTGTGAGAAAACTATTTTTATTTAGAGGCTAAATCAGGATAAAAGTAATCCTAATCCCTTGACTTGGTTGTGTTCTGGGATCCGTATGGAATAAAGTATAACTCACCCAGCCCGTGATCTTCAAATAAGGCCTTATAGTCCAGTCTAGAAACTATTAGTCACACTACATCTTCATTTGGAAGTTTTAGAGTTCTGATGAGGACAAGTTGAAGTTATAACTGATTTTTAATGTTTTTTCATAAACCATAGTAATTGGCCATTATTACTTTACTTAATGATCAACTTTACTATGAGATACAAATAGAAGATGCCACAGTTAAAAAACTACAAGAACCAACTTATTCTTTGATGTTAGGTAGGTCCAGGTTCTCAAAACTTGAATTAAGAAAACTCTTTGGATTACTGAGGAAATTTAGACCTTATCTTTCGAAGTCTAAACATTTGGTTCAAATTTTAAAAGCTCCATTTCTACTGAGGACAGTCCCCTTACCAGATGTAGAGATTTAAAAAGCAAAACGGGACTCAGAGCTTAGAATTTATGGAGTCAAGCAAGTTTTAAAATATCTACTGGGCTGAATTCTCAGTAATAAACACTAGACTTTTATATTTGAATAATGTCATTTATCATACAACATCTACCATACCACATAGTTTAGAGGTGGAAAAGAAAGAAAAACAAATCAACTTAATGTATGTGTGATTTAAGACCTGATATATTTCTCTAGCCACTAGCAAAACAGAAAATCTGCTTTATTTAACATCTCCTTTTGCATGTTAGTGTAAGCATAGTGGTAATTTGATAAAGGATATAGAAAGCCTGACTTAATGGCAATTAAGTGGGTCCATGTCAAGTCCTGTTATTATAATCTTCATCTATTTCTTCTTTCGTAGCCTATGTTTGAGAACACTGAATAACACTTAATCATATAAGCTGATATGATGGATTAATATGAAGTTCTTCGGAATTGGGGTACTTATACATTTGAACATTTCTACAATTCTCTGGATCTCATTAACTTTGCAATATCACATGAACACCTTATAGATTAAAACATGGAAATAGTAGCATAGTAGGATATTTGGCACACTAGGACAAAAAAGGGATAGAATTTGCTCCTCAAATGTAATTAGTTCAGGTACAATTTCAGAAGAAACAATAAAAGGAATCAACCTTGTCTAGATATTTCAAATATTTGAATACCAATACTATCTCTTAGTCTTAAACCTATGGATAAATTACCATTACCCAGCATGGTGCTATGATAATGTCAACATCATCACCAATTATAGTCAGGACACAGCCAGCCCCACCACCAATTCATATGACTTGATTTTAGCGGGACCCACACCTGCATTCCGTAACCCTTTCTTCACCTTTAAATGATCACTGGATGCACTGCTCGTGGTACCGTAAGCATGGTGCATTTCTATTGTCCTCCAATTCCAATTCCATTCTTAGCCTCTTTACTCTTTGTAGATGATTGCATATCAAGACAGGTCCACTACATAAGTTATTTACAAATTTTCTTTTCCATATCAAACTTTCTGCTTTTATTCATCATATTCTTCGCTTCCACTCCAGAACAAGAAGTGAATTCTTTATTCCATTCCATCTCACTCCCTCAGGCACCTTGTGCATTTATTAAATCCTATTTCATTGGCTCCTATCCATCTGCCTACGGATATTTTCAAGTCATTAGTTTTCCCACTTTTTCCTTCAAGGTCAATTTTTTCCTTCAAGGCCCCTTTTTTTGTTTTGTTTTGTTTTGTTTTGTTTTTGCAGTACGCAGGCCTCTCACTGCTGTGGCCTCTCCCGTTGCGGAGCACAGGCTCCGGATGCGCAGGCTCAGCGGCCATGGCTCACGGGCCCAGCCGCTCTGCGGCATGTGGGATCTTCCCGGATCGGGGCACGAACCCGTGTCCCCTGCATCGGCAGGCGGACTCTCAACCACTGAGCCACCAGGGAAGCCCTCAAGACCCTTTTTCTCTAAGTTTGTATATGTCCATTTCCTCACTGGTTATGCAAAACTCTGTCCTTGGCAGTCTGGCTATTTCCCAACCATTAGTGACATCGCTATTGATTGCCTAGTTATCAAAGCTTTGAGAAAGAAAAGGTAGCCCCTGAGATCCAAAAACACTCACGGCGGGGCCTTTCTTATAAGCTGGTCTGAGTCTCACAGCAAGGCCATATTGCTCTCTTGTTGGACATAAACAATGTCAGAGAATATCAACATCAGAAAAAGTCACTCTAAGACCATCATAAGTGGGACAGAAACAAGTCCACCATGCAACATACAAAATAACAAACATCCTGTGACCACGACTTCCTTTACCAAATACAGCTTTAGTTTATCTATATAAAGTTATCTATGTATAGAATTTTATTCTCGTTTGCCTGCCTTATATATAAGATTTATTGAGATACTCAATCACAGTGTGTATGTGTGTGTGTGAATTACCCGGATCCAGTCACAGTGACCCATTTCCCTGAAAAAGATGTCATGTTTCCTCTGCACAATGAGAAAGCCCGATAGTGAGAAAGAAGCATGAAGCCAATAAGCAGAAAAGTGGGGTTAGAAAAGGAGTTGGTGTCCTGAGGTCTCTCTGCCAGTGCAGGAGTTTGTTCAGCTGTTCCTTAGGTTCTGAGAATTCATTAGTTTATCTTATTTGCTAAGCTCCAACTGAGTTTCTGTCACATGGAAATGAAATATTCCAAACTAATATACTTAACTTTCTTCTGCTGATCTGCACCTCAGTCTTTGGGACCAGACCTTTAGAAAGAAGATGACCCATGTTTCTGGCTGGAGAACTGTAGAGGAGGATGTACTTCAAAGACAGACCCCTCTGACTTTGACCAAGATGTGTAGTTTGGGTTTGCTATGCATAGATAAGACCTATACTAGATCTTTCTGTGATCCTCCAGACATTTTTTAATTCTGGAAAAATATTCTAAATGAAAAATGACTTTTGTTGATATGCACCACCCTTAGAGGATTTGCATGGGATGAACATGGTGGGAAAGTAAATGGTATATAAACTTTTGAAAAGAAGAAGAAGATACCAGCATCTAGCTAAATAATTTATGTTCTGATTGGAATTTCCATTTTTTTCTAAAGAAACACACATACATTTAGGTAATAATACCTGAATAGCTTTGCAATTTGCAGAGGTAATAAACTCTAGTCTTAGTAAATAAAAATGAATGAACATCACTAACAAGTCTTATTTTATGACCAGATTTCTCCCCCATCTGGAAAAAGATCCTTGGTGTTAGCTCTAACAAGTGACTCAACGAAGGGGAAGGGACAAGCCACGGTCTTCATATTTAGTTCTAGGCAACCTCTATTTGCGAAGTCTCAAGAGTTTCTAGGCAAAGACTTACCAGAGAGAAAGGAAAAGGGGACCAGAAGAAAAGATGCTTGATTTCTTGACGTTAAAATGGCAATGGATGTTTAATGTGGCCAGTGGACTGTTACAATGAAAGAGTAACAACTATGCAAAAGAAATATGGTTTCTTTTGATATTATATTCACATGTAACATGGTCCACTGGAAAGTCGTGAAGGACAGCATTGATTTCTTGACTCATCTATTCCAGAAGATTTTGTTGAGCACCTGCCCTACGCCACGGGCTATTCTAGGTACTAGTGATACAGTGCTAAGCAAAACAAAGTCCCTGCCCTCAAGGAGCTTACGTTCTCTAGTGGACAGCAATATACTGAGAATCTACGGTATGGCTGGTCTTCATCTTTGTAGACGGTGCTTGTGAAGACGACGACCATCTTTTTACATGCATGAGAATGTTGCATCGTCCAAATGGAATTGCAAAAGCAGGCGTCACTCAGCAAATTTTACAGCAGAAGCAAGACCCTTTGGGTATGCATTTGCCCCTGAATACCTGTTTTGCCAACATACTGAGGCCTGGACACAGGGGGTGAGGTCAACAGCCTTCTTCCTTCTATTTATATGGGAACTATATATAATTCATTTTCCAAACTAGGAGACCTTGGAAAGTAAAAGGAGGCACTAATAATAATTATGCCAGGACAACAGGCATCAAGTTAAGCCCTGTGCCCATCAGAGCAGCATTCTCCAAATCCCTTATTCCTGCTGGGGAGGTCTGAGGCTTTAAACAGCCATCCGGTGCCACCTAGCAAGACCCTCGAGCTTCAGAAAAAGCTGGTTGACTCCGGGGATACATATGAGACTCCAGTTTTGACTTCCGTAGTTTGTAGAGCTAGACAAAACTGTCAGCAGGGAATCCTTGATATTTTGACAGCCTCATCCCCAGTTCTACAAGGAAGGAGATGTTCTCTCCAAAAAAAGACCAATCTTTTTTGCTTTATCAGCTTCAAAAAAGGCTAAAGTACAGGTTTGAATTTTGAGACCTTGGGGGCCTGTAGGTTAAGAGTGAACTGTGTAAGAGCTCCCTACAGCGCCCCTACTGGGTAATTGGGCCCATTGCACAATTCTCTAGGCTGCCACCCCAGGGGAGAGGGGCAAGACGATGTGACTTATAAAGGCCATTCAGTTTCTAATTTTTATGATATAATTTGTAATGCTTCATAAAAGTGACACTTTTACTAGTCCAGGTCATAAAACATGTAATCATTTTGCTTGACAAATGTTGGTGCCGGAGATTAACAGCTCTGGATTTGTTGTTACTATTTATTATTATTTAACCTTGATTGAACTCCAGTAGTATTGCTATTTCATAAGACACAGTCTTTGAGCTTTAAGAAAGGTCTATTATGTTATTTAAAACTCATACACACGTATGTGAAAGTTTGGGGGCAGGGACAGGGTGGGAGAGATTTAGGGAGAAGCTTGCCTTATCTTGGGGTAACCAGTAATTACCAACTTAGTTTTATTTGATGAATTAACCCACATTTCCTTCCGGCCCCACTTGTTCAGGCCTCTTTTGGACCACTTTCCCCCAAGACATCTATGTCCCTTCCCACTAGCCTTCAGATCATTGCTAGGATTGCTGGAAGACCGTACCTGCCTTGTTCCCTGTTGAAGTCCCGACACCTTGCCCTGCTCATGACACAGTGGTTATTTGTTGAATACAGCAAGTAACATTTTTAGAAATTTATGTGGTTTGGTAACGTGCAGGATGTCAGCAACATTGAAACATAGAAGCTGCCAAAATATGACCTATACTCTGGGGAGTTATTTGACCACACTGTCGGCATATATAATTTCAGTTAACATAGTTTCTGCTGTATTTTAGAGATGAAGCAAGCATCTCTGTGATTTAATTGCTGTATATCTAGCAAACATTCCTGAAACATAAACCCTCATCTATCATTTTAGTTTATTTCTTCTGAACTGAAGGACTTTCTTCAAGGGTCTCCTATTAAAATGCAAATAAACTCTGGACTGTTAACAAGCCCCATGGCTGAGATGAGCTCCCCAGGGAACCTGAGAGAGGGCTGCAGCCGTGTTCCCTGCACTGTCTGCCTCCAGTTTGCCCCACAAAGGTCCATGGTAGCATTTCCACGTAGGTTCCAAAATACCTGAAAACCTGCAGCTTTGTGGAGAAAGACTCCACATTAATCAATATGTAACTTAAGATTACACAACTTGCAAAATAGCAACTGTAAGCATTATTTTCTCTTTTATGAATCCACAGCTGTTTTGGGGGATAACAACCCTGGATCAAGGGGAGGAGGGTTTAGCTCTTATTTCAAATTAAGATAATCATCAGTTTTTCGAAAACTTAAGAGCAGCAGTGCCAGTGTTATTAGCTTTTCTTTCTGTTTAACTTCCTTGAAAACTTTATTTCAGTAGTGAAGATAGGTTTTGATGGATGAGGTGAAAACTTGTTTTTGCCTTTGAAAAATGTGTTTACTCCTCGGGCACTCAAATTTCTCATGGCAGTGTTGATAATTTGGAGAAAGTTGGGAGCATGCAAGTTATGTTTTGGGTTTCAGAGGACAGAAGGCAGCACCTGTGAACATCAGATCTTCCCATCTGCTTGTGGAAGCACAGTCGCTACTTTAATCTATAATCAATTGTCTTCCTTAATCAGAAAAGTGCAGTGGGTGGGAGAATCTCCTCCAGCCTACAGTGAATGCTTTGCAAGGTCAAACTATTTTAAATACGTACTGATGAGTCAATGGAAGCTTTAAAATGAAAATGTTATAACCAACATAGTTATAAAGGGGCTGCAGAGCACCAAGTGGATGATGGCTTACAAAGAGTGTAGAAAAATGTTAATTACATGGAAAATTTGATGACATGGAAAAGAAAGGGTAAGGAGGTATTAAAATTACCTTACCTTTAATTATTCAAAATTACCTTTAATTATTCAAAATTAAAATTATGAATCACTGACTTCCCTGGTGGTGCAGTGGTTAAGAATCCACTTGCCAATGCAGGGGACACAGGTTTGAGCTCTGGTCTGGGAAGATCCCACATGCCACGGAGCAACTAAGCCCGTGCGTCACAACTACTGAGCCTGCACGCTAGAGCCTGTGAGCCACAACTACTGAGCCTGCGTGCCCAGAGCCCGTGCTCCACAACAAGAGAAGCCACCACAATGAGAAGCCCGTGCACTGCAATGAAGAGTAGCCCCCGCTCGCCGCAACTAGAGAAAGCCTGTGCGCAGCAACAAAGACCCAACGCAGCCAAAAATAAAATAAATAAATAAATGAATAATGAATCACCCTTTCTACATAAATTACTTTAGCTAATTAACATTATGAAATCTGGGGCTTGTTGTAGATTTGCTGCACTGATGTAAGACTATTTTCACCTAAGGTGTTGTCACCATTGCCATTTAGACATCCTGCCTGTGATCAGCTTGTCTCTACCACACTTCACAAGCCCACACGTTCATGTCTCATCCAAATGTAATGGATCCAAAACGTGCCGCCCAACTAAGAAGCAAAGAATGTCAACCCTGAGCTCATCCCTTCTGAGGACATATTTCTTAGCCCCTCTGAAAAAAAGATAGGTTTATATTTGAAATGATGTGGTACCATTATGGACAGGTCATCTAATATAGTAAATCCTATTTCAGATCTGTTTATTAATGTAAGATGAAGGATAAAGCAACACAGAAAACAATAATGTGAGGTGTAAAATAAAACACTTGTTTTGCTGAGGATCATCCCTTAACATAAAACCTCACTATTCTCCTGGCTGTAACATAAAGGTTTTAGCTTTTATTTTATTTTACTTTTGAAATGTATGCATGCCTCACTGCTCTTCAATCTGTCTTCTTCTATTTATATTACCATATCATGGAATGAAAAGATGCCAAAGATATGCAGAGGCCAAGTCCACCCAATTTGATATTCTAAAATACAGAGAAAAAATAACTTCCGATGGTATGCAGACAAGAGGAATTTTGGTTCTGGGGCAGAAAACAGTCTTCTCCTACTTTTCTACCGCTTATTTCTCTGGGTTTGCTTAAAATATATAGTAAATATATATATTTTACAATGGCATCACAAAGATTCGGAAAAAAATGGATAAGCCGAGCTGGAGAGATTTTATGCTTACCTCTCTCTTTTTCCACATTGTGAGCTTTTCCTTAGGGTTGCATTTATTTATTTAATTTTATCCCCAGCACTTAGCAAAGTGTTTAGCACATGAAAAGTTGGTGCTCAAAAATGTTTGAACGAACGAGTGAATACAAAATACATAAAGATGAGAATTAATAAGAAAAATTGAGACTAGGAAAAGTGACAGGCCAAGGGACCAGTCAGTTCACCATCCTTTTCACTGTAAACAGGAAGGTTTTGGTCCCCTGATCTTCCTTCTTCTACTATTTATAGAAAAATAAAGCGGGCTTCTCTGGTGGCGCAGTGGTTGAGAGTCTGCCTACCAATGCAGGGGACACGGGTTCGTGCCCCGGTCCGGGAAGATCCCACATGCCACGGAGCGGCTGGGCCCGTGAGCCATGGCCGCTGAGCCTGCGTGTCTGGAGCCTGTGCTCTGCAAAGGGAGAGGCCACAACAGTAAGAGGCCCGCGTACCACAAAAAAAAAAAAAATAAAAAAAAATGCCAATTTTCTGCCGCCTGAAGTTTCTGCCTCCAGTTCCAAAAGAAAGCACATTCTCCTGTTTTTGTTTTTTCCCTATAAGGAGTGTTTTTCCTACACTTCATCACGATTACCTTGACCATGATCTGAATGCAGTAGATTCTCACGTTGGTGACTCAGGAGAGATCATGAACACACACACACACACACACACACATTGAATTACTGAATAAATGTAGTTTTGCTCAAGGGTTCTCAGTGATCCATTTCTTCCCGGTTTTTTTCACATACTTTGTACTGTTGTGTTAGCAATAGGTCACAGTTTTGGTTTCTCTGCATCGCTGGAGAACTTAATTGATGAGAGCAGCACGTTGAGTTTAACCCTCTTTGCAGTTATTTCCCTAAGAAAAGCCATGGCATTTATTTAAATGCATTTTTGTTCATATTTTATGATTTAAAAAAAAACACTTTATTGTGGGATAATTGGCATACAACAAACTGCACATATTTCAGGTGTACAATTGGTTAAGTTTCGATATCTGTATTCACAGGTGAGACCGTCAGCATACTCAAGGGAATTAACACACCTGTCATCCCAAATTGCTTTTGGCCCATTTTCTTCAGCGTACTGGACCCTTTCTGAAAGAAGTGAGGTAAAGGGGTGAATTCATTTTGTTTTAGTTATTCTCTCTGCCTATTCCATTCCTGGGGTATAATTAAAACTTGTAAGAGAAACGTTATTTTTACAGTTTAAGGTAACTTTATTACTTCTTCTCTGTGACACTGCTGAGGATTGCTTTTGTTTCTTCATACGGCAGAGAAGAGTTGGTTGTCCCCCACTCTCCACACTTCCCCTTTTCCTTAATAAGAGCCACCCTGCATTGTAGCTGGACAGACACACGTCCTCTTAATTGACAGCCAGGTTTCCCAGTTTCCCTTGTGGTTGGGTGTGAGCAGGTTCTGTCCGATGGAGTGTAGACAGAAGTAGCTCCTAGGAGTGCCTTGAGGGAAGGCGTGTAAGGCACTCTCCTTTAGCATCTTAGACCAGGAGACAGAAGCTGCAAGTTGGAGATGGGAAGACAAAAAACAGAAGACACTATCTCAGCCTGAGACTTTCCTAGCAAACTGTTATGTGGGAGAAAAATAACTTTCTGTCTTCCTTAAGATACTGTTACTTGGGGATTTTATTGTTGTTACTGTATCCAAACCTATATTCTAATTAGTACCCTTCTATTTTATAAATAAGGAAAACTTGGACACAGAGTAGCTAAGTAAACAAATCTGCTTTGAGCCATCTTATTAAAATAATTATTTGTTTCTTCTAAAATAAACTCAAGGATAAAGTGTACTATTGGAAATCATTTCCAGTGAGGGGCATAAAATATCAGATATTTATTCAGGAAAATGTTCCAGCAAGATTGGCAACTTGAAATGCTTGCATAGCTGTTGCTGGGCAGACTTCAATGTAGTTCCATAAAGTCTGTTCCCAAGAATTGTCCTCTGGACGAATACTTGGCTAGACACACTAGCATCATTTATGATATACGAGCGTTAACATTCTTCCTATTTCTCTAGGCCATTGCTGGTGCACCTTCATTAGAGGGGCAGTTAGAAACCTTTCTAGATTGATAACAAGAGTTGATTTGATATCATCAAGGAAATGACTCTTGCATGATGCTTCCTTAATGCTCTGCCAGGAAGGACTGAGTGTTAAATATGTCATCATTTTATACTTTTTATGTGCAGAAAGTCTCATTTGACATTATCTCAGTGCCATAGCTGCACCGAATTTCCTTGCTCCCTTCACAGCCCTCAACACTTGGAACTCCTTTATTAGAATGGTAGATATTATGTAATGAAGGTAGTTCTGAAAGGCCATAACATAACAGACGTTTACTGCTGCCGAATTGAAATATCAGGTTCAGAAGATGAACCGGTTGCCTAGCAACTGGTTCTGCAAGCTCCAGTGACTGCTGGTGCCCACTGAGATTGACAAGGGAGCCATCACAGGCTGCCTGTACCTTCTTATTTAGCAATTCTGACAGTGAGACCAAAGCTCCCAAAGGAGGAAAGGAGGTGATTAAATATTCGCATTTAAAGACGGAAATAAAGATATATCTTGTATATACAAAATATACTGGCTATAATATAGTTAGAAACTTTTCTTAGAGAAATTCCTGTATTGATTGAGAGAGAGAGAGAGAGTGAGAGAGGAAATCAAGAGAATGGAGGAAGTAGGAAAATTAAGATTTGAAAAAGAGCAAGTTGGAAAAGGGACCTGCTGCGGGCTTTGGTTTTCCGTCTTCTATTGAAGTGCAGTTTATTTTGGCTGAGAGCCTTACCTGATGCATGCATGACTGGGCACGCCCAAGAAGATTTATCTTAGACTATAGCAACCATGAAATGGCTTTTGAATATCTGAGCAGGGGTAGCTCCATGTTCACGGCACTGTTTTATATGCAATCATACTTACGATGTGTCTGCTCCAATTGTCCAGCTGTACCAGCGGTCTGACTTAGCAGTGCACAATTTCATCCGCTGGGAATGAGATTTTATTTTTTGTTGTGGTCCAGATAATTAACTCCTATGAAGGATTCCTCTTCTACACTGTTTCACAGACAGCATTTATTTCCTGCAGTTTGTGAAATATGTAAACAGGAAGCACCATTCAAAATGTATCTTTTTGAAATAGATTCAGGGTCTATTTATTGTGCATGACAATTCTTTTGTAAAATGTTCAAGCAAGGGATTGAAACCTCTTTTGTTTTAAGGGAAAAGAAAGAATTCATTTTAAGATCCTTCATATTTTGGAGGTAGATCATTGATTATAAGTTCTGTCCCATTTCAAATAAAATTAAATTCACGTTTTGCTGTAAATTTCATCTAGGAATTAATATTTTTAACCTCATGGATATAAAGGACATGGCCCAGCTAGAATATTTTAAAAATACATATACCTTCTGACCTAGCCGGAATTTATCTTAGAATGTGCTCCTGATGTATGAAAACATATAGGTTAAAGGACCCTCAATAAAGTATTGATAACAAGAACAAAAATCTGATAACTTAATTGTCCATTAATAGGGTACTAGTGACATAAATTATTGTTGTATAGCCATAAAATGGAGTCCTAAGAATCTATTATATTATATATTATATATGTATATGTATGTGTACTATATGTATATATTATATATGTGTGTATATATATGTATGTGTATACATATACACATACATACATACTAGGGATGTACATTTTTTGCAGGAAATATATTCAAAATACATTGTTCAGACACAATTTGAAGAAGACAATATAAAGAAAACCACAGAATACATAAATGTTTATATGTGATACAAGCCTTTACAGCAGTTGTTTCTGGAGAAATGTTTAGGGTACACTGGCCGGTGAGTAAGGAGGGTTTTTTGCTGTTTACCATAAACACTTTTGCCTTTTAAAAAAGAATCACACACATGTATTACTTTTATAATAAAAAATGCTAAAACACATATTACTTAGTACCGACACTATAAAATACATTGTTTCGTTTCTGCTTTGTGCAGACATATGCAAACCGAAAAAAACTTTTTTTCATATCATTTTAGCACAGCATCTTTAAAATCATCTTGTCTTCAATAATCCTGTTAGGGAAAAGATCATAGAGGGTGTCTCGAGGTCTTCCTTGGGTCTGATGTGTGTTTCTAGGTTCTTTAGTAAATTAACTCATGAACTTTCTGAATTACAGGCAATTATCTTTTGAAGTCTTGAGAAGAGTTAGGGGATTAGGAAGGAACAAATGTAATACTGATCTCTTTCTTTCTTTGGAGCCCCAAAGCCAAATATAATTACCTTCTATTAAGTCTATTTCATCCCCTGGTAAAATAATGAAGCAAGTGGCAGTGAAGTGGCTCTGGAGCCTTGATCATCTCTTAAGCAAAGAGCGATTATTCAAGGATCTGTAGAGTCAATATTCTAACTGGGAGGAAACCGTGTGTCCACCTCGGATGGCGTCACCCTTTTGAACACTCCTCCAGAAACACAACTCATGTGCTTATTAGAGAAAAGCCATGAATGACTTAGGTGCTGGGAATTTGACAGTTTATGAGAATGGTCTGATGTTTTGATGGTTTCCTAACTCTGGTCTAAGATGAGATGGTTCCAATACAATCAGTTTGAGTTTTTTATTACAGCAAGAGCATCTGACTTCTGGTTACCGAAGGTTTTCTGAAAGGAAAGTTAAAATACAGAGGCCTCTAAAGTGGATGTCGTAGCCAATCCGTGGAAGGGCTCTAGCAGAGAAGCCTGAGCTATTTAAGAATTTGCATAAACTAACTCGCATTCCTTTGTAATATCCAGGTTATCCCGTGAAAAATCACACTGTCAATCAATGTAAAATGAATGAGTAATATAGCTTAAATATCCCTTACTATCCTCCAACTGAGGATTACTTCAAAGTGGGTTTTCTTGAGCATAAAAAGGTCTGTATTAAGCCAAAGGCCACTGTAGAATGCCCCCTCCCATACACCATCAGTCCTCCTGACTACCTTTATTCGTGGCATGTTTACTGTAGTAATTGATTTTCCCTCCACATAGATCCAGAAATGTTGCTTATAAATGTGAAATGTTATTCTGTCTCAGTCATTATTGCTGTGCAACAAACAACTCAAAACTTAGTGGTCTGAAACCATCCACATTTGATGATGATCAGAGAGTCTGGGGGTCAGGAACTTGGACAGGGCACAGCAGGGATGGCTTATCTCTGCTCCCGGCCTGGAACTTCAGCTGGGGGGACTCAAGGGTTGGGGACTATGCATTGACTTGCCTGGAGGCTCTTTCACTCACACTTCTGGGCTGGGGGACAAAGACCCACACCAGCCACAGTGTGTTGGCCATACAGCCTCTCCACGTGGCATGGCTTCCTCACAGCATGGCGGCCACAGGGCAGTCCATCTCATGTGGGCTCTTGGCACAAGCAAACAGGCGGACACTCACAGCCCCTTTACAGCCCTGCCCCAGATGTCACATGGTGTCACCTCTACTGAACACTATTGGTTGAGACAGCCACTAGCCTGCACAGATTCTGGGGCTAGGGATGCAGACTCCACCTCTGGATCAGAGGCATAGTATAGGATTTTGGGAGAGAATGTTTTGTTTTGTTTTATTGGAGTATAGTTGCTTTACAATGTTGTGTTAGGTTCTGCTGTGCAATGAAGTGAATCAGCTATATGTGTACAAATATCCCCTCCCTCTTGGACCTCCCTCCCCCCAGCCCAACCCACCCCTCTAGGTCATCACAGAGCACTGAGCTGAGCTCTCTATGCTATACCACAGGTTCCCACTAGCTAGCTATTTTACGCTTGGTAGTGTTTTTATGTCAAACCTAATCTTCCAGTTCGTCCCACCGTCCCCTTCCCCTCCCGTGTCCACATGCCTGTTCTCTGTGTCTGCGTTTCTATTCCTGCCCTGCACATTGGTTCATCTGTACCATCTTTTCAGATTCTACATGTATGCGTTAATATACGATATATGTTTTTCTCTTTCTGACTTACTTCACTCTGTATGATAGACTCTAGGTCCATCCACATTTCTACAAATAACTCAGTTTCATTTCTTTTCATGGCTGAGTAATATTCCGTTATATATATATATATATATATATATATATATATATATATATATATATATATGCCACATCTTCTTTATCCATTCTTCTGTCGATGGACACTTTTAAAATTGCCATATTCTCATTTACAGAAACACATCAGCACATTTTGTTGGCCATGGAAAGTCTCTTAACATAAACCAGTGTCATGCGTAACCAGATCACTGAAGGCATAATCATGGAGCCTCTGCTCTTTGCCAGCCCTGTATAAAAACCTCCTATGCAGCAACTCTACTTAACTGTAGTATTTTCAAACTAGACTATGAAAAACAAACCTTAGAGTAGGTAGAAGAGATCGGAATTTAGGGGCCATTTGGTTTAGCCTTCCATGTAATACAGAAACCCTGTCTACACCACCCTCCCTGTTCTCAACTAGATTTCCATTGAATCCTTCTGTCACGGGAAGCTTACTCGTTTATGAGGAGAACTGTTCTACACAACTGTAAATACTATAATTGTTTTCACTACAATGAGTAAAAAGATGTGTTTTCATTTTAATCTTTGGTCCTAATTTTGCCTATAATAGCAATGCAAATATAGTCCTAGCCTATGTGACTGGTTCTTTTTAAACAGCTGGAGAAAGCTAATATATTTCCTGTGAGTTTTCTTTTCTCCAGGCTAACTATCTTCAGAGCTTCAAACTTTCAGTTAAATATCTGAATTTCAGGACATATATGTTCCTAATCGTCTTCCACTGAGTGCTTTCTGCTTTGTCCATGTTCTTTTTAAAATGCAGTTCCAGGGGCTTCCCTGGTGGTGCAGTGGTTAAGAATCCACCTGCCATTGCAGGGGACACTGGTTTGAGCCCTGGTCCGGGAAGATCCCACATGCCGCGGAGCAACTAAGCCTGCACGCAGCAACTATCGAGCCTGCACTCTAGAGCCTGCGAGCCACAACTACTGAGCCTGCATGCCACGACTGCTGAAGCACCCCTGCCTAGAGCCCGTGCTCCACAAGAAGAGAGGCCACCGCTCGCCGCAACTAGAGAAAGCCCGCTTGCATCAACAAAGACTCAACGCAGCCAAAAATAAATTAAAATAAATACATTTAAATTAAAAAATGCAGCTCCAAAACTAAGCTCAACATCCACACTTGAGTTGATTAGGAAGAAGTCAGCTACAGCTGAAAATTACCTCCTTTGATCTGGACAATATATTTCTATTAATACAACCCAATATTGCATTTGCTATTTAATTTAAGCACATCCTACAACTGGCTTAGCACTACTCATGCCAGAGAGCCTTGCCTAGTGATTGCTTGTGAGGACCCAGAGTCAGAAGGCTTGGTTTCACATCTTAGAGCCATCGTTTCTACTTATATGACCTTAGACTAAACAGTCTGCCCCTCAGTTTCCTCAGCTGTAAAATGAGGATGGTGATAGCATGGCTGTGACACTGCATATAAAGTACTTAGTGCTGCACTTGGAACAAAATCTATAGTCAGTAGATATCAGCTAGTCAACTAAATCCAATTTATGCAAATTACTCTTAAATCAGCCCTCACTCCTCCCAGAACACCTGTCCTTGTGCAATGTTTTGAATATAAAGTGCGTACCTTCAAATTACCCGTGCATATTCCATTGTGTTAGCTTGGAGATCAAACCTACTGGTATGTGTTTTATTCTTATTCTGTGTTTTGTTGTCTTAGGCATTTCCCCTGTTTTGTATCATCTGCTGAGCTCTTTGCTGTGCCTTCTCTGTCTTTGTCAAAGCCACTGATAATGGAACACAGGCCAAAGAACCAAGCCGCTGGAAACCCTTTCTTTCTTTCTCCCTCCTCGTCAGCCCCACGCTTCTCCTCATCCTCTGGGTGACCCTCCTAGAGTGTCCTGTACAACTACTAATACTCTCACCCCATGGCCTGGCCTCAGACCTGCATTATTCCTTCCATTTCGGAATCCCTGAGGCTCTGAATGGTCCTTATC
Source organism: Grampus griseus (assembly GCF_964374135.1). Lineage (NCBI taxonomy): Eukaryota > Metazoa > Chordata > Mammalia > Artiodactyla > Delphinidae > Grampus > Grampus griseus. Next base: position 6,255,410 of record NC_139007.1, on the reverse strand, counting down.
CATTGCAGGCACTCAGAAAATAACCAAGCCAGCATTGCAAAGTGCTATGGGAAGACAAAGGAGGCATCTATTGATATGATCTTCAGCAATCAGGGAGGACTTCTTGGTGGTGGTGATGTTAGAGCTGGGTCTGGGAATCAGGAGTGTTATTCCTGTGTTGGTGGTGTTTATATAGACAACAGCACAGTAACTTCAGACCCACAGGGAAAGCCTTGTGCTGGGGCTCTGAGGGTAAACGTTTGTTGCTTATATTCAGAAAATTTAGCCTTAGGTCATTAGCGGATAAGAAGGGAGTGCGTGCATGTGTGTATATGTGTGTGTGTGTGTGTGTGTGTGTGTGTGTGTGTGTGTGTGTGAAAAGAGGGAGGGAGAGAGCGGGTGGGAGATGAGGCTGGAAAAGCAGAACTCAATTCCTCGTAGCTTTAAGAGCCTTGCTAAAGAGCTGGCCTTCGTCCTGTGGGCAGAATGTCACAGCGGAAGGTTTGCTAAAGTAAGGCTACGAAATAATTAGATTTTTGTTTTAGAAAGATAACTGCAGACAGAAATGGATAGAAGACTGAACCAGGGTGGCAGCAGAGGGAGAGGAGATAATGGAATTGACTGATAAGAGTTTTAAAGGTGGTATCGATAGCATGCGGTGGCTGATGGAAATGGGATGGGGGAGAGGCGTGGGCAGAGACGGAGGCTGGCTCGCTCCAGGGCATCCAGCTTGATTACACGGGATGGATGAAGAGACCACTGAGGCAGCGGACGGTACTGGGAAAGACAAGGTGTGCAATCCCATTGCCTTGTGAGTCTGCGTCAGCAAAGGCAGACAGGAGATTTTTATATATCCGTCGTGTCATCTATCCGTGGATTCCTAGTGACCAGCATGGGCCTCACGAGCCTTGAGGGCAGCGTCTGGAAGCAGTACAGCTTCCCTGCCTTGCTAACTCTTGGCAGCAGTCTTTACTTATCCAGATGTCTTCACCTGTAACAACACCTTCGGGGAGGGGGTGGCGTCTTTCTTCAGGATTTTAAGAAGAGAATAGAAGAAGGAGTTGAAAATAGCAGACCTCACACTAGGAAATTAGAACTAAATACGCTTAAGTTCAACCCAATGATGGGGAATCTCTAAATAACCACATCCAAGTCTAGACGTTTTCCATTATGGAACTGGTGAAAGTCTTCAGTCAGATGGGGCGCAGATAATTCCTTCTTTTCCTCCAGTGCTACTGGTCCTGTTCTTTATTCCGTGCTGCTTTTGTGCCACACCAGAAAGTGTTCGCCACCCATGAATTCATCAGTAATTGCTCAGATTTTCATCAGAACAAAGCCATAATTGCATTCAGAGGTTCTTTATGTCAAGTGCCTTACACTAAATATATGCTTTCAGTTGTTATTCCTGGTACTGCTTCCTTTCCCACACGACTGGTCTTCTCTCCCCACCCTTCCATCTTGACTATTTGCTCTTTATTTTGCCCTTGTGAGCTTGCTATTCATTTCCAAGGGGAGGAAGAAAGAGCTAACGAATACTGAATAGAGAATCAAGAAAGTATTCCTCCCTTTTTCCACGGACAGAACTGGCCTGACATTTACACATTGTAATGCTGCCTGCGTGATTGTATTAAAACGTTTTACTGTCTCTTGTACGTGTGGGGTTTCACTATCTTTTTGGCTACCCTTGAACTGTTGTAGTTAAAGGCAAGAATGCACGTGAGATCTCCTGGTGAGGAGACTGTATAGGCGGCAGAGGGAAGCGTGAGGGGGTCCTGGTAAACAAGAACACACACCGAAGAAGGAGTGCGCGGCGTTCTACCCTGGTACATAGGGATCATCAGTTCCACTCCTTCTTTTTCTCTAACATGCTCATAAGCCATTCATTTAATCACCATTCCAGAATTCCGCTGGAGACCGATGCTAAGCTCACGGATGTATAGTTTCTGGAATTCCTGGGACGCTTGCCCATCTCGCCGGGCACATCTCCCAGGCTCTGTTATCCCGCAGTGAGCACGCTCAGAGGCTCCGAGTTCAGCGTTTCTCTGCACCATTCACTGTTCCCTGAGACTTGTGTCCCTGTAGAAGGCTTGGTGCTCTATCACCATCTTGCCTCTCTTACAAAATCTAAATTCTGAATTTTCCTATTAATCTTAGAAGCTATCTTTTAACTCTATGCTATGAAACAGAAGATGTTGGGGGAGAATGAGAAGATCTTAAATCTTATGGAAAACAAATAAAAAACATGGAATGCAAAAGTTATTCGATTTACCTATATTAAACTTAATACTCCGGAGTTGATTAATTTTAGAGAATGGAGTCCTTCTTTGCATCTATTGTACTTAATGTTCTTTTGGAACATTATTTGGTTAAACTATCAGTTTCCGATCACCCCTCCTCACCCTTAGAGTCTCACCTGAATTTTACATCTGCTATAATTTCTTCTCAGGTCACAACCTTAAGCTCCTTAGGACCAGGTCTAAATGCATATACTCGAAGCCCATCAAAACAATGCTTAAACTGTCTGCACATCTCTCTTCCAGAAGTCCAGTGGCAGCAAGAGCTCTTATGGGGGCTCAGGTTGTCAGGGACCCAGGTGCCTCCTCTCTTGCTTCTCCTTTATGCTTAGTTTTTCTTTCCTTTCCTTTTTTTTTTTTTTTTTTTGCGGTACGCGGGCCTCTCGCTGTTGTGGCCTCTCCCGTTGCGGAGCACAGGCTCCGGACGTGCCGGCTCAGCGGCCATGGCTCACGGGCCCAGCCGCTCCACGGCATGTGGGATCTTCCCGGACCGGGGCACGAACTTGCGTCCCCTGCATCGGCAGGCGGACTCTCAACCGCTGCGCCACCAGGGAAGCCCTATGCTTAGTATTTGTTTTCACAGCCCATGACGTGTCACCGGCTAGTGACAGCCTTCACATTTGCATTTCAGCCAGCCGGGAGGAGCCAGGAAGGGCAACCTTTCCTTTCAATGAGACTTTCTAGAAGCCCCATGTAATACAGTATCTTCTCACATCCCATGGCCACACACATCTGCAAAGAGGCTGGGGTAACACTGTGACCAATTAAAACTCTAGGCTTTGTTAAAGAAAGAAAAGGAAAAGGAATTTCTGTCAGGCAAGCAGCTATCTTTGCCATATTGTTATTCCTGAATTCGCATTATACTTACCAAAAATATCATTTACAGAGGATTAACTTTAAACATCCTTGCCCTCTTGAACTTGAGTGTAATTTTCTTTTTTTTACACTCTTATTCTTCTTTCCATAAGACACCCAGCTTTACGATTGCATCTTAGCACATCATAGAATGTCTTTGGATGTGTCACTCTCAACTCTTCTCACAGTTCCTCACAGGAGTTAGGGACATTGGGGGTGAGTGAGAATCACTTGATCTTTACGTTAAGGTTTTCATGATGGGCTGTCTGCGATGGGTAAGCTCCTGCTTGGATTTGATAAACACTGGAGAACAAGCCATTAGAGAAGAGCAACTTTCAATCTCACTTATAGGTTCACCTGTGTCTCCCGGGAACTCTAGAGCATCCCTACGTGGAAACCTGGAAACGTATGCTGGGCGTTTCTCCCCTTGACATAAAGTTGCTTTGTGGAATGCACTGCCCGGCATCTGACTGTTTCCTCCCCGCCCTTCAGCTGTTCCATCTGTGACCCTCTCAGGCCTCCCTTCCCTCTCCCTCCTCACTGTTGTGTTAGAGGTCACGGTTTCCTGGGCTCTCATGTCCTCTGATTCCTCTCTAGGGGCAACGTCTACTCCACAGGTTCAAGGACCTCCATGGCCGACTGTTCACACATGTGTTTCTCCAGTGCAAGCCTTTCCTCTGGGTTGCAGACTGAGTCCCCCTCTTCTGTTGATGGTCTCCAAAGACATCTAATATTAATTAAGCCCGCAATTAAACTCATGCTCTCTAGCCCCTCACTAACCCCTCTACCTGACGACCTCCTTCCGGTATCGTCTCTTCAGTGATTGCCACCGCCATCCATCTTGTTGCAGAATCTAGACACCAGGTGGCGTCTTTGCACCTTCCTCTTCCTCCTTACACAATCCCACCCATCCTAAATTCTGTCGACTTTACTCCCTTAAATCCAGTCACTTCTCTCCATCTTTTCAGCCAGGTGACTCTCACCTTTCACTTATTCTGCCACCTCCTAACGTGTCTTTCCCATCCACCCCTACCCAGCGCATCTCTACGTCATGTCCAGAGTAATATTTTCAAAAGACAGATCAGAACACGATCACTCTCATGTTTAAAATACTTCAAAGCTTCCCCCGTTTTCTCTTGGGATAAAACAGTTGCATACCATTACCTACCATGCTCCATTTGGTGGAGCCTCAAATGTGCACACGCCCTTCTTTGGACACCTCATTCTCCATCTTACCCTCGACCACAGGGCCTTTGCACATGCCATTCTCTCTACCCCCTGCATCCACTCAGGTCACATGGGACAGCTTTTCATCATCACATTGCTGCTCCATCACCACTATTTATGGACATTCTCCCGAAGTTTGCAACCAGGTCAAATCCTCTTCTGTGTTCTCAGGGCACTGTGTCCTAGCACTTCTCTTCTTCATGAAATTTATTTGTTTTAGGAATTCCTGATTAACAGCAGCCTCCACCACAAGACTATAAGCTCCACAAGGTCTGGGACCATGTTTGTTTTTGCTGTTGGGTTCTCAGTTCTCAGAAGAGCTCCCAGCTCATAGGGGACATTCAATACCTACTTGCTGAATGAATGGATGGCTCTAGTACATCCTTCATAATGACAAGAACACAACTTTTAGGACTGATGCTCTCACAGTGACACCAAGACATTAGTTGCCTTTCCCACTGTGGTGATATTTGCACATTAATGGTGTAAACGCAACAGTGGTAAAACTTCTGGTGATTTTTAACACAAATAAAATCAGTGGCACCAAACGTTACTAAAAGTCATTCTGTTGTTCTTCACTGCAAGGCATTCTCAGTAGAAAAACAAAACAAAAATGACTAAAAGCAAAACAAAGCACAAAGCCAATTTCACATAAGAATGGCATTAATGAATCTGTAAAAATTGTGTTACCTCTTGATCCTGAGTACGTGTCCTTTTAGTATTGTGTAGGATAGAATACTACCAACCTGTAACTCATTGTGCAGCTGAGTTACAAACTGAATGAGCTGAATGAAAAAAATGAATTATAAAAAAGTACCCCCTTAAGTATTTGGGAGACATTTTCTTGAAACTGAACAAAGTGAACCTGCCACTTCAAGGAAACCGACTGACAGTATTTGTTGCCAATGATAAAATTTTAGCGTTCAAGTGAAAACTAGAATTTTGGAAAACTCAGGTCTGCCACCGCAAACTTTATAGCTTCCCTACACTTAGAGACTTATCCGATGAGACTGGTGGTGATATGAATAAATGTGATCTTTTGATAGTACATAAATGAAGTGTTTTTAACACTAGGAAGAGCTGCATAACTTGTCCAATATTTTCTAAATGATCAATGTATGATATTACAAAATTGTTCAGAGTACAGGACACATTCAAAGTACAAGACAGACCAATACATTTTAATGTAAGAGAATATGAAAATTTTACAACAATGATTTCAGATTTGACATTGCAACTTTTTTTTTGAATTTTATTTTATTTATTTTTTTACACAGCAGGTTCTTATTACCTATCTATTTTATACATATTAGTGTATACATGCCAATCCCAATCTCCCAATTGATTACATCACCCCTCCCACGCCACTTTCCCCCCTTGGTGTCCATACGTTTGTTCTCTACATCTGTGTCTCTATTTCTGCCCTGCAAACCAGTTCTAGATTCCACATATATGCATTAATGTACGATATTTGTTTTTCTCCTTCTGACTTACTTCACTCTGTATGACAGTCTCTAGATCCATCCACATCTCTACAAATGACCTGATTTCGTTCCTTTTTATGGCTGAGTAATATTCCATTGTATATATGTACCACATCTTCTTTATCCATTCGTCTGTCGATGGGCATTTAGGTTGCTTCCATGACCTGGCTGTTTTAAATAGTGCTGCAATGAACATTGGGGTGCATGTGTCTTTTTGAATTATGGTTTTCTCTGGGTATATGCCCAGTAGTGGGATTGCTGGGTCATATGGTAATTCTATTTTTAGTTTTTTAAGGAACCTCCATACTGTTCACCATAGTGGCTGTATCAATTTACATTCCCACTAACAGGGCAAGAGGGTACCTGTTTCTCCACACCCTCTCTAGCATTTGTTGTTTGTAGATTTTCTGATGATGCCCATTCTAACTGATGTGAGCTGATACCTCATTGTAGTTTTGATTTGCAAATCAAATGATTAGTGATGTTGAGCATTCTTACATGTGTTTGTTGGCAATCTGTATATCTTCTTTGGAGAAATGTCTATTTAGATCTTCTGCCCATTTTTGGATTGGGTTGTTTGTTTTTTTGATATTGAGCTACATGAGCTGCTTGTAAATTTTGGAGACTAATCCTTTGTCAGTTGCTTCATTTGCAAATATTTCTCCCATTCTGAGGGTTGTCTTTTCATCTTGTTTATGGTTTCCTTTGCTGTGCAAAAGCTTTGAAGCGTCATTAGGTCCCATTTGTTTATTTTTGTTTTTATTTCCATTTTTCTGGGAAGTGGGTCAAAAAGGATCTTGCTGTGATTTATATCATAGAGTGTTCTGCCTATGTTTTCCTCTAAGAGTTTTATAATGTCTGGCCTTACATTTAGGTCTTTAATCCATTTTGAGTTTACTTTTGTGTATGGTGTTAGGGAGAGTTCTAATTTCATTCTTTTACATGTAGCTGTCCAGCTTTCTCAACACAACTTGTTGAAGAGACTATCTTTTCTCCATTGTATATTCTTGCATCCTTTGTCATAGATTAGTTGACCATAGGTGCGTGGGTTTATCTCTGGGCTTTCTATCCTGTTCCATTGATCTATATTTCTGTTTTTGTGCCAGTACCATATTGTCTTGATTACTGTAGCTTTGTAATATAGTCTTGCAACTAATTTTTAAGATACTCTTGCTGCTGAGTTTTGGTATAGTGTCAAGGAAGACTGACCAGAAGTATCTAAAAAGATTATTTAATGACTTCTTCCCTTTCCCATCACACATCTGTGGGGAACCTGATTTTCTTCATCTACTTCAACAAAAACAACATGTCAGAACACACTGAATGGGTGCGTTGAAGGAATGCAGAATGGATCTGAGAATCCAGCTCTCTTCTATTCAGCCAGGCATACAAAAGATCTGCAAAAAGTGTAAAATACTGCTATTCTTTTTATTAAATTTTTTTCGGTTTTGGAAAATAAATTATTCCTAAAATACGTGATTTATGCTAACAGGTTATGGATTTATTATTGTTATTTTTAAATAAATAAAACTTAAAATAAGCAATTTAGATTTCTAATATGTATATTTCAGATATTTTAATAAAGAAACTATTTGGGAGATAGTCAAGAATTTTTAAGAGGTTTTGAGCACAAGAAGAACTGGGGAGCCAGTGTGTGTGCAGGACCCCTGGGGCTGGCTGTTCACTCTTCACAGCCCTGCAGTCTTGTCCTCCTGCCCCCGATAACTCTGCAAGGTATGCCAGCTGTCCTCTGACGGTGCACAAAGAAACGGGTACTTTGAGGTCTTTTAAGCATAAGAGGAACTTTGTGATTTAAAAAAAAAAACACCTGAAAATGATTTCTGTACATGGCAGAATCATGACACAAGCCCCATCACTCTGGAAGCCACAACTCCGGGGTCTGTATGGCTGCAGGTGGGTCAAACTCCCAGAGGACAGGCGAGCATCAGCTCCACAGCTGAAGAAAAGCAGGAATTGGAACCAGTTTGTCAGAAACGTTTTGTAACCTTAATTGTTTTCTTAAATACCTTCCCCTCTGTAGTAGGTGATACTTGAGAGGCAGTTATCTTGTCAGCATGTTTCCTTCTTGTTTTACGTTTTGCAATACTTGGGTGATAATGAGGGGGGAGTGGAGTGTGCTGCTATGGGAAGTTTTCGTTGTGCAGCCAGTATTTTGAGTTTTTAATGAACATATTTTATTCTCTTTTGGAAATTGGAGAATTCAGTTGGGGGCTACACTGATCCTAAAATGGTGGTGAAACCATCTCTATGATGTGGATGGAACCAGAGACTGTCATACAGAGTGAAGTAAGTCAGAAAGAGAAAAACAAGTGTTGTATATTAACGCATATATGTAGAATCTGAAAAAAATTGGTATAGATGATCTTATTTACAAAGCAGACATAGAGACACAGACGTAGAGAAAAAATGTATGGACACCAAGGGGGAAAGGGGTGTGTGGGATGAATTGGGAGATGGGGACTGACATATACTATTATGATACTATTGATACTATGTATAAATGGATAACTAATGAGAACCTACTGTACAGCACAGGGGACTCTACTCAGTGCTCTGTGGTGACCTAAATGGGAAGGAAATACAAGGAGGAGGGGATATATGTATACATAGAGCTGATTCACTTTGCTGTACAGTAGAAACTAACACAACATTGTAAAGCAACTATATTCCAATAAAAATTAAAAAACATAGAAACCACACACACAAAAAAGAAACTCAAACTTCAACCATTTGATTGGAAGCAATTTGCTAAAAGAAGACAAGTCTGTGATGGGCACATCTTCCTCAGTGTTTTGCTGGAGACCTAAATTGCTTTGTGACAGTGATTATCTACTTATGTACTTAGTGCTGTCGGCAGGGACGTTATAGGCTGACGTTATATCTGAACACAAGTCTTGCTCTAAGTAATCTTAACAATTTAAATAATTCAAATACCTGTCTTTACATAAAAGAAAAACTTAGAACATAGTTTTTGGTAAATAAATTCTATTCTCTGAATATCTTTGGAAGTGTTCCAGAGGTAGGAGAAATATTGATGTTATTTCAATAACTTTTATTATTATGTGGTTAGATAACATTTTTAAAGGTCATCACTAGCTCTCATTGTGGGACAGTAAGTAGCTGAAGGGAATTCTCTGCATTACTTGAGCAGTTCAAGGTCCAATGAGCCTACCTATGGATGTAATTTTAAATAAACATCGGCAGATTTTTTCTTTTTGTACAATGCTCTTTTTCTAAAAAATAAGAGATCCTTGTGTTGCTTTTGGAAATAATAAATCAAACTCTGAGGTCAACAAAACAGGGATGATTGCTGCATAGTTTGCAAATGTTCCATTGTGTGTGGGGAAACTGGGGTCAGTCACTGCGCTGGAGAAACTTTTCTAGAATGTTCCCAGACTTGGTATGGTGGACAAGGTGAGATTCGGGGTCAGGGAAGATTTGACGATGGCTGCTGTGACCCTTTAAGCCTTAGAGCTCTCTAGAGGAGAAGCAGTCACGTGGGGCTCAGCTCACCAGGAACCGACTAGATAAAAACAGTCACTTAACTGAACACCATCACTTTACGTTAGAAGAATTGATTTGAGAAGCCAGACTCAGCTTGTAATCAAGTGGAGAACAGACCTTTTGGAGATAAGGCAGAGGAAATAAATGAGCACACCTCACAAGGGTCTGTGCTCCCTGTCACCAAGCAGTATTGGTGAGTTGTGGCTTTCTGTCACTTCCAATCCCTCCTCACCAATGTCCCCAAGTACACTTTCAGCTTTGCTGATCACTTCAGGAAATGAGCTGGCTACCTGATAATCTACTTTTTAATAACTTAGTTCTTAACTGCATTTGTTTTCCTAGTCAGAAAAGAAAAAGGTTTCTTTATTCTCAGAAGAAGGAGTAAATCCTTGCTGCTACTGGGTATTTACATTGGGCCAGGTCAGTCTTATCATATATTTCAGTAGCCTCTGACTCTCTTCAAAGAAAGAAGGCATTTTCATATCACATCTCCTGTAAGATTATGTAACCAGATTATGTTACAAAAATAGCAATGGACTCCGTGTTGTCTCCTGTAATGTGATAGTGTGTGATGATGATCATGAAGTGCTAACTTTCTTCTCTTTTCTTTCATTAGAGTTTAGGAGCATTCATAGTTTCACTTTCATTAAAAACAAAAATTTAGTAAAAGAAAAAAAGCTATAAATTTTCAAGGGCTTTGTCAAATTGTAAATGAGGCATGTACTATGAACTTTTCCCCTGAGACAGAAGCAAGGGACACTTTTATATTACTTATAAACCATGGGTTGGTAATGAGATGGTATTCCATGGAGAAGATTTATATTTCAGAAACTTCTGCCATGGAATCAAAAATCACATGGCCTCTTTAATGACATTCATTTCCTCAATATGATCTTTATGTATTTTGATATATGAATTTTATGGGTCAAAATCCTTCATCGGAATTACAGACTCTTCAAGAGAGAGCAGATTCAACATACCTGCCTCAGGTAGTAAAGCTATTATTAGATGTACTTTGCTGTCCCACTTTCTACATAACTAGAAAGCAATTATGTCCATGTACCCGTGACCCCTCCTGTTTTCCTATTCTTCTTTTTCTCCTCTGCCACATTTTTTCCTGTCCAGCAGATTCTTTTCATCTCCTACACATAAGTAACCAGAACATTTGTTCCTTTGGGCCACAGGCAATAGTAAGTAGTGTTTGCTTTTGTAACCAGTCAATAGTTGAGGCTGAATGAACTCTGGAAGGTAAAAAACCTTACTCTTGATCTTGATCAGTACTTTAAGAAGATATAAGAATGGACTTCAAGCAGATGAATAACAGCATTAGTTTCTCTAGATACAGTATTTCGGTGGTGCCATAAATATGTTTCCCCAGTGAGTTTATTCCGTTTACTAGAGAACCTACTTTCTCTAGATACATAGGTAGAATATCTGTATTGGAAAAGCACTTAGGAAGCTTTACTCCTTGTTCATAGCAACAGCTGGAAGTTCCCTGGACACCAGTCTTGACAAAGGACCCCGCAGCTTAAAATCCTGGTCAGTATCTCGGCGTGTCCTGTGCATCCTTATCACCTGCCTACCTTCCTCCCCTCCCGCCCTCTGCCCGGTCTTCTCATTTACGACACTCACGTGCTTCTTGGCCTTTTTTTTTTGCGCAGTGATTTTGCCAAGGACTAGATGCTCTGTGATCGCCACAGGTCTTCATGCTTTTGGCCGGCAGAGAAGCATACGTTTGTTTTCTTTTCCCGAAGTGCTTTCTACATATGCCTTGTCTCTTTCTCTCAACTTAGCTCTAATTTCTCATCCTGATGGCCTCTCTCTCCCTGTCTTCTTACCTCCCTCTGCTTCTCTTTCTTTTCCCCTCTCCTCATCCACCAGCCCCTAAAAATAATGCTCATGGTTTTACTCGTGTGTTGCTGGAAAACACAGGTCACGATGCAAAGTGGCAAATCGATACTCATTCTCTAATTTACATTTTTGAAGCCTTCTGGAAGAGGCTTTTTATAAATTTTTGAACAGCAGAAAGACTTTGATGCACAAAAATTTGAAACACCTGGGCTTGTATAACTTGCAACTTAGGAGAAAAAGAGTCATTTCTAAGTGACCTATATTCCTGCATTTGTGGCTGTGAACAGGAAGTAGAATAGTTTGTTTAACCTCTTTCACCCTGAACATAGCAAGTATTTTCAGGGTGGCCCTCATCTGACTATACGGTTTTGCAAGATGATGATGTGCAACTAGGCAGGTGCCTGTGAATGCCTACAGGCTTTTCTTGGATGCATGGTTAAAGGAAGCAAGATGATTTCTTTGAATGATGAAATAATTTTTAGAGAATTTTCTCTTTGAGTGTCAAATGATAACTTCTGAAAAAACACCTACCATGCTAGAATTATAAGATTGGAAGTTAATTACACTAATTCAAATGGGGTTAGGAAGGTCTCTGCACAGCTGCAGTGAAGTGAAGCATTAGAAATTACGGACAAGGTCTAGCATCTTGCTATGTGAACACATGGTTGTCACGATGCTGGTGTCAACAGGAAGATGTGCTCTGCCACATCCCAGAACGCGGGTAGGGGAAACACTGGGGCAGAGGGTCTCTGCTTGGGCTCCTGAGAAACCTGGATGCCATGTGCTTACTAACATTTTCTTGGCTGCTCCAAAATAGCGCTTACACAATTGCCTTTAAAAATAAATGTACCAGGGCTTCCCTGATGGCGCAGTGGTTGAGAATCCTCCTGCCGATGCAGGGGACGTGGGTTCGTGCCCCAGTCCGGGAAGATCCCACATGCCGCGGAGTGGCTGGGCCCGTGAGCCATGGCCGCTGAGCCTGCGCATCCGGAGCCTGTACTCGTCAACGGGAGAGGCCACAACAGTGAGGTCCACGTACCGCAAAAAAAAAAATAAATAAAATAAAAATAATAAATAAATAAATATACCAAACAATCTCTACAATATGCTGGTCTTTTGATACCATCATAAAAAATATTTTTAAATATTTTAAAATATTTAAAATATTTAATTGTAATTGTAAGCACAGCCCTGCTTACAATTCAAGTATTTTTAAGATTTGAATACAATTTTTTCATCAGATAAGTGATCTGCTCAAAGGAGCTGTGCTGAAGACAAATGCCTGGGGCCTGTTCAGTAGGTCACAGGATAGATTTCTGTGAAGTTGTCTGTAATCTGATGCCAAACTTGGCAGGGACAGAGGTGTGTGTGGACTCTTCCTCCAGGCCTTTCCATGGCAAGAAGAGAGAACCTGGCCCTCACTGAGGCTGCTGCTTCACCCCAGGCATGGTCGGACTATGTCAGCCAGCCCCAGACAGTTTCACAGGCACCTAGCAGATGGGCTTCCCAGCAAATAAGAACACAGATTGGTGAAACTGGGGGACCGTGATAGGGATGGGAGAGCCTCAATTCAAAGCACAAAAAGTATGTGCGTTGTATTTCCACCAGGCTCCATGAAGAAAAGTAGGTCCAGTTCTCACCTCTAGGATAAATGCCCGAGAATGAAATTGTGCAAAGAAAGGGCTTTGTCCAAGACCTCCCACCGATTGGCCGTTGGATATGGCTGTTCTGTTTGCAAGTTGGGTCTAAGGAATTCTGGAAAGGAAAAGGAAAGGGAAAGGTACCCCAAAGCTGGCTGTACTCCAAGATCCTGAAACAAGAATAAAGAAAAGTCCTCACAATGGCCACATGGTGGAGGCCATTTGCTCAAAGTGATCTGTGGGAACATCTCTCTTTTTCAGGGAAGTCTGTCTGCTGACGTGATGAGATGGCTGGACCCCGGGATGAAGATGCCTTGTCAGGAGTTCACTTGGTTCTTTATTCTGCTTTCCTGATCCTTGGGTCACTGGGGAGGTTAGGTGGCAAAAGAAGGGCCAACCAGTCTCCCTCTTGTCCTGTGAAGGGGAGGGTCAGCAGGGAGCAACCACGTGGAATCCGTGGACCATCCCCATCTCCCATCTCCTCAGGCTCAGAACGTGAGAATCCCTGGGCATGTTCCCATTAAAGGCATTGGGTGGTCAGCGCTCTCTCTCTCTCTCTCTCTCTGTATATATATGAACATGGCATGCTTTAGTAACCTGATAATATTCTCTAAGAAAAACGTACTTTGATGTAAACCCTGGGATCTCATTCTGTCACGTGCCCTTGTGCTGAACCAAACCCAGTCTTGTGCTCCGGGGAAGCTGTTGGCTGTTCTCCCTCAGCATCCTTCTGTATGGAAGGGGCGTGCCCTTCTGGATACCCACGTCTCTCTGTTTGATTCTGCAGATCTGTCCTTCATTCATCCCAAATACGTGCCAGTGAGTTTACCCTTCAACTTTCTACCCCCTGAGCACTATTCAGTTTTCAGCAGAATAATTGGGAGCTTAGATTCTGGGGCCAAACTGTGAGGATGCGTCCTGCCTCTGCCTTGTGTCATGTTGGAAGAGTTATGCATCCCAGTGTCTTTATTTGTAAAATGGAAATAATGATAGAACTTGCCTCCTAGGCTTATTTCGTGGATTAAATGAATATTTATACATAAAGTATTCGCTAGCATGCAGAAAGAGCTTAAGATTATTACCAAGCCCTCTGTTTTAGAAGGTCATCTTCATGGGTGATTTCTTGAAGTAGAATGATGTTCTCCTCTTTTTGGATTCAGCCAGATCTTGGGGGAGCTTTGTATTTGTAGCACAATGTTTTGACTGTGAAAAACTGGTTTTGGTGATTGTACTTGGGTGTTAAGTATTTATTTGTATTAGGATTCTCTAAAGAAAGAGAACCAATAGGGTGTGTGTGTGTGTGTGTGTGTGTGTGTGTGTGTAAATATTTTAGAGAGAGAGATTTATTTCAAGGAATTGATTCATGTGATCACGGGGGCTAGTGAGTCTGAATCTGCAGGGCAGGCCAGCAGCTGGACACCCGTGGAAGAGTTGATGCTACAGCTCTAGTCCTCAGGCCGTCTGGGGAAAGAACTTCCTCTCCCTTGGGGCGTCTCTTAAGGCCTTCCACTGATTTCATAAGGCCTACCCATATTATGGAGGGTAATCTACTTTACTCAACGTCTTACTGATTTGAACGTTAATCTCTTCCAAAAAATACATTCACCATGATATATAGACTGGTGTTTGACCAAATACTGTAGTCTAGTCAAGTTGAGACATAAATTAACCATCAAGGAGAGACATACGTCAGACAGAGAAAGACAAAAACTGTATGATATCACTTATATGTGGAATCTAAAAAATACAACAAACTAGTGAGTATAACAAAAAAAGAAGCAGACTCACAGATATAGAGAACAAGCTAGTGGTTACCAGTGGGGAGAGGGAAGGGGAGAGACAACATTGGGATGGGGAAGTGGGAGGTACAAACTACTGGGTGTAAGACAGGCTACAAGGTTGTGTTGTATACAACACGGGGAATATAACCAATTTTTTTAATGACCGTAAATGAGGTGTATCCTTTAAAAATTGTACAAAAAATAATCAGAAATATTTTTATGATCTCCTATATGTGATATATTAAAAGTAGAACAGGCTTTGTGTAAAAAGAGAGAGAGAGACATGAGAATTATGTCTGTAAAGCTCAGGGAATTGAGGAGGCTACGGGTATGGAATTCACCATGTAATGCAGCATGAGGTTCATGAGAAGCACCTCTTGGCCTTCTGTGTCTACACAGGAGATGTTGGCTTTACCTTAGGGTCTTAGGGACACTGTGAACTACATAACTAATTGCAGTTTATATATACATATATATATATATATATATATATATACATATAAGATTCCATGCTGCACCGTGCGGCTGGCTTGTGGGCTCTTATTTCCCCGACCAGGGACTGAACCCACACCCTCAGCAGTGAAAGCACAGGGTCCTAACCACTGGACCACCAGGGAATTTCCTGCAGGTTCTATATTTGCACTGGTTGCTAGGAAGCTCAGAGCCATCACTTGGTTTAGCTCCAGAGAAGAGTCTAGAACCTTGAGGCATACATTTTAGGTGTTAAGTTAGCCTCTATGTCACCTTGATTGTCCTTCCTCATGTTTTTTACCTATGTATCAGCATCTTTTCCTAGAGCATAAGTCCATTAAATTATTGTAATTCTCTTTGTTGGTCTGTCTGTTCCCAAGGATACTAAGTCACTTGAAAACGAGGACCATGCTTTCTTCACTGTTGAATCACCACCTCCTACCACAGTATCTAAATATTTATTAAATAAACATATTAATGTATATATTTTTTATAAATCACCTCTAGTTCACTTCAGAATAAAGCACAACTTAATTACTAAATAAAATTATCTTCCAGTCTACATATAAAATTCTCCATGCATTTTAGAAATGCAATTCTAGATTTGAGAGAGAGAAAAAGAGAGAGATACTAGATGATGCTAGGCATTCATCTGAAAAGTTGATACAACCTCCAAGCTGATTAAACAAAAGAACAGGAACTGAAATGCTGACCTTCACTTCTGATCTTTCTGACTCTCCTCTTTAGTTGAAAATTGCTTGTTAAAAGCAAGCTGGCTCCTCTTCCTGGAATTTAGTGGTTTTGGTGAGGAAGAAGCTGTAATTGGACACTTCTCAAGAGGCTCCGAGGTCAAGAGGCTCCGAGGTCTCTGACATCCGTGGTTGCTTCCAGAAGAATCGTTTTCATGATGAATTGCTGTCTTTTGTAGGGGTGAGAAGTGGTTGATGCTTTGAGGGGACTGAACTCTAGTGGATTAAGCTCGCAGATGTCTTAACAGTTTAGCTGGTTTTTAGGTGTCAGTGGATGAATTTACCTGTGACCAGGAAGATCTTAACAGCCCCCTCGCCTGACCAAACTTCAGACAGGATTCTCCTCGACTCTAGGCCCCTGACCTGCCTCTTCTTAGAGATTTTTCTTTAGAGAACTTGGAATCGTTAAGTTCTCTATCTGCCTCTGTGAGATGCAGGTCTTTTTAAAAGCTTCTTGCAGGTTTTACAGTACAGGAATGTCTTGCTCAAGCATCTGGACCAAGTCTTTGAAGTATGATCTTCAAAGAAGGAAGGACAGGAGCCTAACTTCAGCAGAAGCCTTGCTTCAAGTGGAAAGTTACCTACTCATAAAGAGAGGGGCAAGTTTGCATTTCTTTTGGGTAAAGCAGCAATCTGCGCCCACATCCCAGCTCTATCTGAATCACAAACCAAAGTGCCATTTTTTACATTTTAGATAGATCAGTATTTCCGAACCAGCACATGGTGTGGTGTAAAGATACAAGGAGTCCAAATGAAGAGATGATTGGTGAGCTCAGAATTAAAGAAAATTAGCTGTTCTCACCTAGCTTGGAATATTTACCACTTTCACTTTGGAATATTTTTTGTTTAAAGAGTCATGACTATTGTCTAATATGAGAAAAATCTTTTCTTTAATCACTGCTGGCTGAACATGGACAGTTATTTATTTATTTTTTAATTGGAGGAAAATTGCTTTCCAATGTTGTGTTAGTTTCTGCCGTACAATAAAGTGAATCAGCTACATGTATACCTATATCCCCTCCCTATTGGACCTCCCTCCCTCCTCTCCCCATCCATCTAGGTCATCACAGAGTACCAAGCTGAGCTCCCTGTGCTATACAGCAGGTTCCCACTAGCTCTCTATTTTACACATGGTAGTGTATTTATGTCAAGCCTAATCTCCCAATTCGTCCCACCCTCCCTTTCCCTGTCATGTCCACATGTCCATTCTCTACATCTACGTCTCTATTCCTGCCCTACAAATAGGTTCATCTGTACCATTTTTCTAGATTCCACATATATGCATTAATATACAATATTTGTTTTTCTCTTTCTGGCTTACTTCATTCTTTATGACAGACTCTAGGTCCATCCACATCTCTACAAATGACCCAATTTCGTTACTTTTTATGGCTGAGTAATATTCCATTGTATATATGTACAACATCTTCTTCATCCATTCATTAGTCATTGGACGTTTATGTTGTTTCCATGTCCTGGTTACTGTAAATAGTGCTGCAATGAACATGGGGGTATATGTGTCCTTTTGAGTTACGGTTTTCTCAGGGTATATGCCCAGTAGTGGGATTGCTGGGTCATACAGTAGTTCTATTTTTAGTTTTTTAAGGAACCTCCATACTGTTCTCCATAGTGGCTGTATCAATTTATATTCCCATCAACAGTGCAAAAGGGTTCCCTTTTCTCCACACCTTCTCCAGCATTTAATGTTTGTAGATTTTTTTTAAAAATGTCTTTATTGGAGTATAATTGCTTTACAATGGTGTGTTAGTTTCTGCTGTATAACAAAATGAATCGGCTATACATATACTTATATCCCCATATCGCCTCCCTCTTGCGTCTCCCTCCCACTCTCCTTACCCACCCCTCTGGGCCATGACAAAGTACTAAGCTGATCTCCCTGTGCTGTGCGGCTGCTTCCCACTAGCTATCTATTCTACATTTGGTAGTGTATATATGTCCGTACCACTCTCTCACTTTGTCCCATCTTACCCTTCCCCCTCCGCATGTCCTCAAGTCCATTCTCTATGTCTGCGTCTTTATTCCTGTCCTGCCCCTACGTTCATCAGAACCCTTTTTTTTTTAGATTCTATATATATGTGTTAGCATACGGTATTTGTTTTTCTCTTTCTGACTTACTTCACTCTGTATGATAGGCTCTAGGTCCATCCACCTCAGTACAAATAACTCAATTTTGTTTCTTTTTATGGCTGAGTAACATTCCATTGTATATATGTGCCACATCTTTATCCATCCTGTTGATGGACATTTAGGTTGCTTGCAGGTCCTGGCTATTGTAAATAGAGCTGCAATGAACATTGTGGTACATGACTCTTTTTGAATTATGGTTTTCTCAGGGTATATGCCCAGTAGTGGGATTGCTGGGTCGTATGGTAGTTCTATTTGTAGTTTTTTAAGGAACCTCCATACTGTTCTCCATAGTGGCTGTATCAATTTACATTCCCACCAACAGTGCAAGAGGATTCCCTTTTCTCCACACCCTCTCCAGCATTTATTGCTTGTAGATTTTTTTGATGATGGCCATTTTGACTGGTATGAAGTGATACCTCATTGTAGTTTTGATTTGCTTTTCCCTAATAGTTAGTGATGTTGAGCATCTTTTCATGTGCCTCTTGGCCATCTGTATGTCTTCTTTGGTGAAATATCTCTTTAGATCTTCCACCGATTTTTCAATTGGTTTTTTTTGATATTGAGCTCCATGAGCTGTTTGTATATTTCAGAGATTAATCCTTTATCTGTCGCTTCATTTGCAAATATTTTCTCCCATTCTGAGGGTTGTCTTTTCATCTTGTTTATGGTTTTCTTTGCTGTGCAGAAGCTTTTAAGTTTAATTAGGTCCCATTTATTTATTTTTATTTCTATTTCTCTAGGAGGTGGGTCAAAAAAGATCTTGCTCTGGTTTATGTCAAAGAGTGTTTTTTCTATGTTTTTCTCTAAAAGTTTTATAGTGTCCTATCTTATATTTAGGTCTTTAATCAATTTGGAGTTTATTTTTTGTGTATGGTGTTAGGTAGTGTTCTAATTTCATTCTTTTACATGTAGCTGTCCAGTTTTCCACTTATTGAAGAGGCTGTCTTTTCTCCATTGTATTCCTCCTTTGTCATAGATTAGGTGACCATATGTGCATGGGTTTATCTCTGGGCTTTCTATCCTGTTCCATTGACCTGTATTTCTGTTTTTTGCCAGTACCATACTGTCTTGATTACTGTAGCTTTGTAGTATAGTTTGAAGTCAGGTAGCCTGATTCCTCCAGCTACGGTTTTCTTTCTCAAGATTGCTCTGCTATTTGGGGTCTTTTGTGTTTCCATACAAATTGTAAAATTTTTTGTTCTAATTCTGTGAAGAATGTCATTGGTAATTTGATAGGGATTGCATTGAAACTGTAGATGGTTTTGTGTAGTATAGTCATTCTCACAGTATTGAGTCTTCCAATCCAAGAACATGGTATATTTCTCCATCTGTTTATGTCATTCATCTTTAATTTCTTTCATCAGTGTTTTATAGTTTTTTGAGTACAAATCTTTTGCCTGCTTAGGTAGGTTTATTCTTAGGTATTTTATTCTTTTTATTATGATGGTAAATGGGATTGTTTCCTTGATTTCTCTTTCTGATTTTTTGTTGTTAATGCATAGGAATGCCAGAGATTTCTGTGCATTTATTTTGTATCCTGCAACCTTACCAAATTCGTTGATTAATTCTAGCAGTTTTCTGGTGACATCTTTAGGATTTTCTATGTATAGTATCATGTCATCTGCAAAACAGAAAGAGCCATGACCTTTGTCTAACATGAGAAAAATCGTTTCTTTAATCACTGCTGGCTGCACATGGACTATTCTTGAATAATTCTTCTCATTCCAGTGGGCTTAGTTTCTTTCACTGTGACAGTGTTGAACTTTACCTGAGCTCTATGACTTTGGAAAATGGCAGTGGTTAAGAAATCCCCCACTCTTTTGTGTTCCAAAAAAAAAAATTTTACAAAATGCAAAGAACCATCCTGCTGATATTACTTAGACAAGACTCTCAGATGAAACTCTTGTCTACTCATGACAAAAATCAGACACAGACCATCCAAATTCCTATGCTTTGTCTTGAGATTACTAGCAGAACTGTTTGTGCCCATGGACCAATTTGAACAAAATACTTGCTAACTTGACCAAACTTCAGTTGGTTGTCTTCCTTTTCCCAGGCTCCTGAACTTTGGACCATCCTTGAGTTTAAACAACAATCAGGAGATTAACCAAGCAGGGAAAATGGAACCACTGCCCCTGCCTGTCTATCTGTCCCAGAATTGTCTAGCCACTGAGAAAGACATTCCCAGTGCTATTTGGTCCCACTCATCCTACTCTCCCACCCAGTTCCTTCTTGTCTTGTGGACTCACCCCTTCCTGCCTGCTATCTGGGATGTTCTGGATCTCACAGTTGGAGTGTTCTCCCTACTGCAACAGTCCCTCTGCCCTACTGCAGTAGTCTTTTCACATAAAGGTTCTCCTTACTTAAGTCTGGATTTGTTTTTTGACACCTAAAAGACAATAGCCATTTTCATTGGTCACCAAAATTTCTTCAGTCTCTATGTTCTTCTGGTTCTCTGTTCTTACTAAACCTCTTTTCTGTTGTAATATCCCAGTTACAGATAACTACAGAAACATCTCAGGGGCAAGATGATTTTTTCATCATGTAAAACTCTGTGTAGATTGACATGCTGCAGACATGTTTGTCTCATATTCTTCAATGAAGTGCTACAACATTGTAGAATTTCTTGAATTGATTTTTACATCAATAACTCTGGAAAACTAATAAAGTTTTCCTAAGAAGCTAAGAGTGATTCAAAATTTACAAGTTGAATTTTTTGAAGCAGTGGGATTTTGATTATGCTTTTTTTTAAAAAAAAGTTCTTGTGACTATATATTTTTACCAAGTGTCTGAATCCAACCTGAAGATTCAGGTTGGCTTCTCTCTTCCGTCTCCTGTTGCATGTGTGCAGGTAATAACAAAACTGGGGAAAAATTAAGTACATTTCAAGTGGGTTTGAGAAGTAAAGCAGGTCCAAATAGAACCACACAATGGACTCTAGATCCAAATCTGTTTAAAATCACCTGTTATTTTGGATAAGCCATGCTTTTCTGCTACAATCAGCTCCAGCCCCAGCACTCCCATGACAGCTAATGCATGTTTTCATTTTTCTGCCTCTACGATTCACCTGAAAAACATTTCCATGGAACTTGTTGTTATTTGATTTGGGGATTTAATAATGTAGAAGGAACAAGTGGAAATACCATGGCATCAGGAGAATGACCCCAAAGTAGAAGTCAGAAGACCTGGGCTCTAATAGAGGGTCTGTCATTTACTTATGGTGATCTTAGGTAGCTCAGCCTCTTCTGAGCCCCATCTTTAGGGTAATTAATTCCTGCCCCATGTGGTAATCTTAAGGACAAAAAGACAATATAGGGTAATAAGAGCTTCTTAATATTTAAGTAATATTTATACTTGTTTCACATATGTATCTCATATCTTCAGTATACTGTGAGCTACCTAAAACAGAGGACTTATAGAAGTAAACACATAATAATTGTTCAGTAAACTCTTTTGGATGTGTGATGATATATATGACTGTAAGCAATTCTAAAATAAATTCCACAAATAATTCAACAAATACTTATTGTGTGTACATTATTGTGGTAGGTCCCTTACAGATACAAAAATGGATCAGATGTGAATCCTGCCCTCCAGGCACTTACAGTCCATCAGAGGATATCAGAAATGTGTATAAGTAACAAGATAGAAGATTTTTAAAATCCTAGGAGAGGTACAGAAGCAGGGCTGTAAGAGTTCACAGGAGAAATTATTTTCTAGCTTGGAAAATCATGGATAACTTCGTGAAGAAGAAATATGACGTTATTCTGAAGCATAAAGAAAATCCGGTGATGCGGAAAGGGAGACCTTTCAGTCCAAGGGCACAAGGACCCTGGCAGGTCCTGAGTTGGCTCAGAGGGATGTGCCCAGCACTATCTGGGTGACAGCTGCACCCACTTTGGCAGAGTACGTGTGGAAGTGCAGTGGAAACTTCAAAGGTGTGTACTAGAAGAGGGCTGCCTTAAAATGATGATTCCTTGATACTTACTGACCTGTATTTTTTTCTTACGGATTAAAAAACAAACAGCACCACTACAACTTGGCATCCTTCTTAGAGTAAATTTACGCTAACATTTTTAAGTATGCAAGTTTTGGTTAGCTTTCATATATTAATCTAATATTTAGAGTTATTGGAACTAGAGAAAAATGGCAAAAAGTATAAGTTTTTGTTTTATGGCCATGAATATTATGGTTTTAGAAGAAATATTACTATAATATATTGAATTTATCTCTTTAAACATATAGAATTTGTTTTCAAACATATGCTTATTGTGTTTTTTTTTTTTTTTTTTTTTTTTTTTGCGCGGGCCTCTCACTGCCGTGGCCTCTCCCGCCGCGGAGCACAGGCTCCGGACACGCAGGCTCAGTGGCCATGGCCCACGGGCCCAGCCGCTCCGCGGCACGCGGGATCCTTGCGGATCGGGGCACGAACCAGCGTCCCCTGCATCGGCAGGCGGACTCTCAACCACTGCGCCACCAGGGAAGTCCTGTTGTGTTTTTTTATTTTCTTTTTCATCAAGATTTTACAGTTTGAAATGGGGAACTGTATATATGATTTTCATTCCCTCTACAGGGTACTGAGATGGAGCTGAGCGTTATGGATTTTATATACATATATGTGCATACGTGTGTATATGTATATGTATACATATACACACATTCATATATGTGTGTGTTTATATATAATAGAGAGAGAGAGAAAGTGAGAGAAATCTACTAAATATTATTCCTGCCACCGGAAAGTCATGTGATAAATTTAATAGCCATTAAATATTACAATTACATTATAATTAGCATCAAGTTTATTTTTATTGAAAAACCAGTCCTTCTTTATGTTGTACTCTTTTTTGCATAATGGTGTCACTTTTATTTTTAAAATCTGATTAAAAATATACTTCTCACGGCTTTACATGGAGCACAGGAAGGGTATCTGACAGGAGTTGGGTTTTAAGGCGCCCTTGAGGTTGAAGCACCTTGGTGTCTGCCTCGTGGCCTGTGGGCCGGGGTCCCCTCGGTCACTGGCAGAAGGAGCCCATCTGAGTCTCGGCCAGACCACAGGAGGCCGTGCAGCCCAGGCTTAACCAGCAAACTAAATAAACATCTTAGAAATTTCAAAGCCCCCAATCTCCTCCCCACTCCCTTTACTTCCCTCAGACTGAAAAGCACAATCTCATCATCCCGAAAGGATGAGGAAATTGCCGAAATCCTCTCCCCAACCTGCCCCCCTGGCCCCCGGGTTCCTCTGGTGCCACTCTGAGGTGGGGGGGACATCACTGTGTGGCTCTAACACCAGACAGGACACCAGGGAGCCTTCTGCAGTAAGCTCATGTCAGACTCTTCAAATCACAGATAAATCATCTGCCAATACATTCACTCCCCTTTCCTTCTGCTAGAGAATGTACAGATACAATTTTTTAAAAAATCCCAAATAAGTTCATTTTCCCCATATGCCATGAAGAACGGTAGTACAAGTAGTTTCTTCTGTGAAACATGCAGTGAACTTCATTTCGTATAATAAACATTGTCCCTGTATTATTTTTTGTATGGTAACTTACTGTTTCCTACTAGCAGTTATCTTTTGTTGCCATGAGAGAGAAAAAACGTAATATTTATGTAATACTATGATGGCAGCAGATTTCTGACAAGCCCCATTTACATGGTACATTGCTCCAAAGGGTGTGTGAGTAGAAAATACAGAAGCACTATACAGACCTACTATTACATTGGAGAAATCATGAGCCTCAAAGGAGTAATAACGGTATGCTATTAAAACCATGAATACATTTTCAGTATCTGTAGTGAAACAAGACTTTATAAATATGTAAATTTCCGTTCAACAAATCCAAAATAAAATACACTAAAAAACTGATATGTAGACAAAAGTTTATTTACACCATACAACATTTTAAATATTTTATACACAGCTGCAGCAGAGAAAGCTACTCAGAGCTTTCTAGAGAAAACTGCAATAATAAAGATGTGAAATATATTATTCATATAAAAGTGAGATTATTACTTTATTGCATTTAAAGCAATGAAGAATGTAGCTCAACAAACATTCATTTAATGACAAAAACTTTGCTTTTATATTATAAAGTAAAAAGTGTAGTAATGGCCAAACAGACTGTTATAAACTTTAAAAACTGCATAAATATATACATTGTGCTTCATGGTGAAGTTTTTTGAAAACTAAACCATATGAAGCGGTTACAACATGAATCGTTGCTTGAGGTTTATCTATAAAGTTTACCCTACAAATCCATTCCACGGGTACTTACAACACAGGGTGGTCAGGACTGTACACCTGGGCTTCTCTCCACTAGCCTGACTAGGGAGAAGTTACCAAAGCAAACACCACTGACATTTGGCATGTGGAGGTGCTGACATGAGAGAGTCACACTGTCCGGATAGAAATGTCAGGCTTCCCAAGTCTTAAGTGTCAGTGCAATACATTTTGTCTCCACCTCAGTCCATTTTGATTTTGTTAAACTTCTGTTTGAAAGTCCCCCTCCTGCACATCCAGAGGCAAATTCAGACATTTCTCCCACTCTGCTGGCCTCAGTTCCAAGGTGTCCTTTGCCTCTGTATCTAAGACATTGATTGTGGTGTAATGTTGGTATTCACTGGGGTTTTTGAAAGTGTCCCATGGATTCTTGTTTGGTGCTGGGTTTTCCTGTCGAGAAGAGAGGGGAAGAGAGTCATTTATTTGATGGCTAGGATTGCTGCTTGTTGAAATTTCCAGGAAGAGAGCCTGTTCCTAAGCTTAATCCAGTTTATGTGATTCAGAGATGATTTGAAATTGTGGCCAGCTGCAGGAAGTGGTTTTGATTTCAGTTTTCTTTCATTGAACAAATTGATGAACACCTTTTTTGAGTTACCCTAAAATTTTCCAGCAATCAAAGGAAGTGAATAGTATTATAGAAGGCAAGGTAGATGATGTTTTGTTTTGGGGCATCTTGTGAAGTGTCAGGATGGCTATATGTTCAGGTAGGAAGGAGCGTTAAGTTCCTGCTAAGATTAAATGTAGAAAATTTAAGTATTTTGTCAGAATCTTTGGAGGGATAAAAAAAATTGAGGATATGTCATAGGGCATGTTACGCAACATTAAAAGCTGTAAACCCAAACTAGCCATATTTCATAAAATGAAATTTTAGATCACTGTCTTTGTTTAGTTTCTCTGCAAGAAATTATCCTTTTTAGAATATGAAAATGCTGCTGTGTGTAATCTATTTTTTTATCTGATGTATATTCCCCACAATTTTCTATATACTTGGGTAGCACACTAGCACAAATCCTTTCAAAGAGCACACCGTTTTGGGGGAAACATATCCAGCAATATAAGCATTTAAAAAAAATGTCTACAAGTCATTTCTTCTTAAGTTTCACAGTCCACACCCTCTAATTACCTAAGATTTAAGATCTGCCTAATTATGACACCACCGAGACCTTCCATGTTATAGGTGCTCGATGACTGCATGAGCAGACATCATTTGTGGTTTTTATAGTCTGGTATTTGCTGAAAGTTAGCAGTAAAATTTCTCTATTTTAAAGAAGTATGATTTAAAGATTTCTGTAAAATGAAGGGCTTTGAATAGGATACACTAATCTGAATAACGTCAAAGAACAAGAAGGAAATCATGACTGAAATCTCCTTAGACAAAACTTAAGCTAAAACAACTATGGTTGTTAAATGCGTCCTTTACTCCCTCTCCCTTCCCCCCCACCCATCCCCCCACAAATTCTGGCCTTCAACTGACTATAATCAATTAGCAGGGGGAACATAAAACAGGTTCTTGAATAATTATTTGGATTCCATTCAGTATATTAAAAATCATTCTCTGGTTGGGATAGGCCAAAGAGGCGACTTACAGAAATACTTATAACTAGAAATTACGTTATTAAAATTCTCAATACATTAGATGTTTTCAGCACTTATTAGCCTTAATCATGAGGACACACAAGAAAAAATAGCTAATAGGTAAAGATTTAATAAAAAGTTATCTTTGGAGAGATGTACAGTGGATTCATTCTGATTTAGTCTAATACCCTAAAGTCTCATGAAATATATAGTCTTATAACTCTCCCCTTCTCTCTCTCTCCCTTTTTTCTTTCCCTGTCTCCTTCCTTGCTTCCCTTCAACCCATGTTTATTTACCAGCTGCTCTGTGCTGGCATCGTATTAGGTGCTAGGGAGAGTCAGGTGATAAATCACTTGGTGAAAAGCACATGGTCCACCAGGGAGCATAGATTTAAAGCCCAATGCACACAGTACCAAATTCCAGTTACTCCATTCCATATGAACGTGACCTTGAACAATTTCTCTGAATCTCAACTTTACTATTTGCAAAAGAGAGATATGCTTTGTCTTTTGGGCCAAAGGAGTTGGCCAAGGGTGCAGCTCATTACCTACTTCGTGGGGCTGCAAAGATAAAAAACACAGAGGGGCTTAGCATGATGCCTGATTTTAATAAATGCTCACTAGATAGTAATCATACACATCATAAAGGTGTCTATAGTTAAATGAAGGTATAAAATATACAGTTATATCCACATCTACGATCTGGAAAAAGTGCTGAGGGAGTTCAGAGGGTGGAAATACAGCTTCCCTTTGTGGAGCACAGAGAACTTTCTGAGAAAAGTGACATTAAGGCTGGCATAGAAGAATGGGCTTTGTCATGAAGGCATATGTGTGGTTGGAGGTTGGGTGGCTGGAAAGGCACGTGTACCAAGAAGTACAAACCCAGAGAGCGTGGAGATAGGACATCTCAGAACAGTGCCAATTCATTTTAGCTGGAGTGAAAAAGAATATCAGAAAAAAACAAGCAAATGTGAACTGAAAGCCAGATCATAAGGGGCTTCGCCTGCCAGGCTACTTCCCAATTTGGAATTTATTTTGTAGGCAATGAAGAATGGTTGGACCTTAGAGGGCACTACAGGAACCTGAGCCATCAGTCATCAATGCAAAGCCATGGGGTGGATTTATCCATCTTGGAGGAGGGCTGTCTCAAGGAGCTTTCTGAGAATCCTAGGTTTGACAGAGAGTTGAATTAGTTCAATCCTAAAAGGATTCAAGATATGTAAAGTGTTAGTTCACTGGCTTTAAAAATAAAGGTTTCATTATGTTTGGAACAAGTGTGATTTTCCTTTTATATTTTAAAGATCAAGCACCATGGATACAGGAACTAAAAAGGCCCATTTTAAACACTGTCAGGATGTCTAGATTCTAATTTCAAAGAATATTATTGCCAGTACGGGACCGATCGAATTTCCGAGAGCTTCTATTAGTGGGTAATAAATTAGTTAATGTGGTTCATCTCCTCTGGCATCCCATAGTACTCCCTGCTGAGCTGTGGTTCTCACCACTGTTCCCAAGTGTGTGGACACCCTTGAGTGGAGAAGAACCGCCACCCCCAGCAATCAGGGTGGGAACAGGACCCCCAGGGAATGAGGGGGCTGGGAGTCAGGGGGTGGTGCCCATGGGGCCACCCATCTTCCTCTGTGCTTGGGGTGGATGGATTCTCGCGTGGAAAGTGTAAACTGTTCAACGGTCCAAAGAACGATCAACCTTGGAACAGCCCGTGGGGATCACTGAATTCCACAGGGAGAGCCACCCAGGCCAGGAAAGCTTTCAGTGGAGACCTAAATCCTGATATAAAATTCAATCAGAGTTGGTACAAGTTCCTGATTTGATGTAACTGTTTTACGTTGGTTGGTTTGCTTTTTGAGCTCAAGTATAGAGCAGGGGCGATGTACGTAAACTGAAGCATGTGTGATAAAGGCCTGATAAATTATAAACTCAGTATAAGCCAACATGCGTGAGGCTTCCAAAAATACAAATATGGTCTTAGGCTGTATAAATAGAGAAGATTAATGGAATATGAGAACTCAGAGCCACCGGAAACATGGCCTGGGCTGCCTGCACGTTTCCCTCAGTTCCCAGCCGGGGTTGAGGGTCTGGCAGACTTGTGAGTCCCTCCTGCCTCCATCCTTTCCTCTTTCCCTCCTTCCCTTCACCTTTTCTTCCCTCCCTCTCTTCCTTCTTTCCCTCCAGTCTACGGATCGAGGGGACAAAGGGAAAGAGAATGTGTATATTTTACATTCTAAAAGAGGGAGAATTTGGAGCTGCTGCTCGCGCGGGTGGGATCCTGATGGAGACACTCACAGGGAAAGGCTGTTAACAATGCCTACCCCTTGTAGGGATTCAGGTGCTGTCCAGGCTGGAGCAGGGAGACGGACTTAATGGTCTTTTGGTTTCCCTTTGATTCCCCACATTCTACATAATTACCATCATTTGCAGGTGCCAGGCAGGTGCTGTGAGTTAGGAGCCGGAAAAAAAGATGAAACAGACTTTATTGAGGTTTGTGTCTCGAACATGTCTTTCTCCACCCAATTATGCACTGTTCCATTAGCAATGTGCCACTATGAATTATATGACTGAATTAAGGATAGTGAACTCACTCGCACATCCCTTATTAATCAGAACTGAATAAGGATTTTTTTCTCTGTTCTCATGTATTTAGGACAATAGTGAAGCAGCAATGACAACTATCCTCCCCACTCCTAACCTCCCAAATGATAAATATTTATAAATCCTTTCTAGAAAAGGCAGGCTGCTGCAGAGCTGTGCTGTAATTAGTAGACTATTTTGGTTGTCAGGAAACTGAGATACAGATATTTGTGCCATTAATGATTTAATACCCAGACCATACAAGGGGAAATTATAGTCATATTATAGCAGTCAGCCAGCTGTATCTGTTGCATAAGGCTTTTGGATTGGTAAACATAACCTTCTCTTAAAAAAAAAAAAACAAAATGAAGTTTCTTCAGTTTATTTCAATGTTAGCTTTCAACATTCCAAAATGAGCAGCTAATAAGTTTAGGTCTAATCTCAATGGTGCAATTTTCATTTTCCTGCTAACTAAAAATTGACGGGTTAATCTTTGGTGCAGGGGCGGTAGACGGAGAAAGAACCACTCACTACGTGTGTTTTCTCTACGCCTAGCGCTGTGTTGATGATTCCACATAACACATGATTCCTGCTGTATGGAGGAAAATAGACTGATATACACAAGCTCTTTAGAGACCAATGAAGAGTTAAAGTGTATATACTTCTGATAACCTTCATTTAACAAATGCAGATTAAACTATTAGACATGCAAGAAATCAAGAGCGGCCATTTACTGGTCACTTACCATGCGTGACCAGCATCATACTCAGTACTGAGAAGAATACAAGAAAAACACAAAGACACATAAATTCTTGCTATTGATAAGCTAATGATACTAATCAGGAAGCCAGGATTAAGACCCATACACATATGAAAGAATCACTAGCATTAGAAAGCGACCCAAAATACCTTAGAGTGACATGTATTTCAGAAGGCCAGAGGTTGGGAGGAGTAGGTCCAGCCAGGGCCTGCAAAAGTGTGAGGCAAAGAAGGAGTGCCACGCTTGGAGAGGAGAAGCGTGGGGTCAGACGGCTGTCCCAGCTCCAGCCTTCAGAGCTGAGTCTCAGCTTGTAGCATCTCAGGGTCCCACCCGCTTTGGAAAGTGTGAGGATCGAAGGAAGCGTATTATTAATGACTGTTTTTCTATGCCCAAATTAGAAGGAGAAAATTGAGGTTCAGAAATTGAGCTTTGTAATTTGCTCAAGATCGTTCTTGAGCTCTCGAGTTCTTAGCAGAAGCTAACTGTCTGCTAGAAAACTCAAGCAGATAGCTCTTGCTTGAGCTTTCTTCTACAGATCTTCCTCAACTTACGATGGGGTTATGTCTCACTAAACCCATCATAAGTTGAAAATATCATAAGTCAAAATGCATTCAATACACCTAACCTACTGACCATCATAGCTTAGCCCAGCCGAACTTAAAGGTGCTCAGGCACTTACATCAGCCTATAGTTGGACAAAATCATCTAACACAAAGCCTGCTTTATAATAAAGTGTTGAATATCTCACATAATTTATGGAATACTGCACTGAAAGTGAAAAACAGAATGGTTGTCTGGGTACAGAACGGTTGTCAGTGTATCAGTTGTTCACCCTCGTGATCTCGGGGCCGAGTGGGAGTTGTGGATTTCTGCCTCTGCCCAGCATCACGAGAGAGTACTGGACCACATCTCACTAGCCTGGGAAAAGATCAAAATTCAAAGTACGACTTCTACTGCATGCATATTGCTTTTGCACCATCATAAAACTGAAATATCTTGTCGAAGCATCATACTGATTTCTGGATGCCTGCTCCAGTGCTCTCACAAATAATGATACAGTCTTCTCTGGAGCTTTGATTGTGCCATGCACATAGTAGCTGCAAAACATCATTTTATTTGATTACATCCTATGCTAGCATTATAGTAGTGGGAATGAGTGAAGAGAATCGCTGCAATCAACAATCAAAGCCCCCAGCGCTGATGTGTATCCTGAAACTCTTTTCCCTACTCTGGTAGACAAAACCCACCACTCTAGTTTTAGGTAGCAACTCTCTCTCTCTCTCCATATATATATATATATATAGAGAGAGAGAGACAGATATATGTGTTATTTATATATTATACATTTATAATATATATTATCTATCTATATTATATAGGTTATATATATTACATTTAATGACCTTAAAATGCCAGGCATTCTAATGAAAATATTTAGTCAAGTACTTGGAAATTTGAATTAGCTGACTTTTAACTCTGATGATAAAAGGTCCAAGTGAATCCAGCACATTTTGGATATATAACTAATTGCAATTAGACCTTATAATTGAGGACATTTGAAATACGAATAAAACACTTAAAGACTCTGTCATTCCTAATTGGCTTCTTAGTACATTTCAAAGCACCTTCGGGGGATTATTCCTTATTTTTCAGTTTGCCACTCTTGTGTTCCCAAGACATCTGGGAGCTTCCCGAAGGCAGGGGGGACAGCTGACATGATGCATCTTTATCGTGGCATCAGGCACCGATGAAGTAAAGCATACTCACCAGACTGCTTGTATTTGGTATATCCCGAAATCTGTCCAAAGTTTGAAATTTCTGATTGAGTTCCTGAAACAGTTCCATATGCCTCTTCCTTGTATGCATGACCTTCTGCAAAAGAGAGTAAGATGGCTCTCGTTTCTAATCTGATTTATGCGTTAAAAGAAGAGATTTAGTATTTTGCTATGCTAATAAGGGAAATCAAGTTTTCCAGGAGCTAGAAGGTCCCAGAAGATGCCAGAAATGCAAATGGTTTGCACCAAATCCTTGTCTTATGGTCCGCACTTCTGGAACATGAAGAATTGGCTATTTCTTCCACTTACAAGATTACCAAAAAATAGTTTTCTCCTGTGGGTGCATTAAAAATACAGCAGTCATTCCTCTGTAAGGTTTTCATCATTCAAAGTTAAAGCTGTTTTACAAAAATTGTTACAATATAAAAAAAAGTTTAAACATTTTGACTTATAAAGCACCACAGTCTCTCAGTGTTTGTCATGGGAGATATTACATTTTTATGTTTTATTTCTATAAACACTAAAATCTTAGCTGGCTGTACTAAAGGGGAAGCAAACTCCCAGGCCCTGCCATTTAAGGCTGACTCAAAGCACTAAAGTGTCTGAAATATAATGTGAGATCTGAAATCTTACACTTTCCCTGTGAATAGTGATTGAGCTTCGCAGAAGGAAAATCTGACCCATAGGTTTCACGTATTTGTTTACAAAATAATCTTAACACTTAGAATTCAGAGCATGAATTGTGGTTGATGAGCTTCTACAACCACAGATACAAATATATTGATATCCTTCATCCCTGGTGATATACTTCTTCCAACTTCATCATAACTCAACAAATCGAGTCAGAAATCAAAAATGACCTGGGGTAAGTATAATACCATGAGCTGAATCTTTTTCTGTTACAGAGCATTTAAAAGAGCGCTAACAAAGAAGAGTTAGATAATAAATACCCTGTATTTACAAGTGTAAAGGAGAAAATACCTTCCTCTACTGTGATTTTTAAAAGTTAAAAATGTCAAAATTTTGGTGGTTCTCCAAGATTATGCCTTCGCGTTTGTGTAAGATTTTATAGTTTTTTTAAGCATGCGATTCATAATTCACCATTTGCTCTTGTGGATTGCATGGGTATACTATATTCATGCCTAAGCTAGGATTTGAACATTTGGTCTATTGTTTTAATTATCAAATATTTTCAAAAGTAAGGATTTGTTTTGAAAAAAGAAATATATCTTTGGAGGAAGATCTATAATGCCCAATTTTCTTCTCAAAAGACATTTGCGTAGAACACTTTATCTCCTTGAGAACAAAAATGGCAAAAGAAAAATGCAAATGGCATTTTTAACATATCTTAAAAAGGCTTCTTCTCTCTTAGGCCAACTTTAATTTCCTATATTTAATGAATCTGTGTTTAGGCAATACTTTGTTTAGCTAATTCTTCCATTTTCACTAGCCTACTTTCATAAGAGAGAATTCTGCCATTTTAAGTCTTGCTCTACTGGATTATTTCCACCTTGGCTCTTCTGAGCTCTTGGAGTTCGCTGTTGATGAATCAGGTGGGGAAGATGGGAACATGGCACCATCACTGGTGACAGGAGCATGAAACACAGCACCCGGCTACAGAGTGATGAACTTCCCTGCAATTTTCGGGAGAGTACAAGAAACAGATTTACAGGGTTTGCAGAGAAACACCAGACAAACGTAACTTGACTAGTGATAGCTGATGAAGACTGATGAGAGGGGGATTTGCATAAGCAACGCGATGGAGGGATATTAAGGACCAAGTAGCTGGCAAACAATGCAGTACATTCTATCCTTAGGGAGGCAAATATTTCCAGCAGCACCAGGTCCTAAGACACTGACTAAAATACGGATTTGTGTTACAAGGAATGCTTTTTTTTTTTTTGCAGGAGCCAGACTCTGACGGTGGGGTGGGGATGGGCGGGTCTGATGACTTTCAGGGAACTTGGGGCGGGGAGGGGGGGAGGAATGTTTTTTTAAAAAAAACAAAACAAAACTATAGTCATCAGAATATTGACTCTGGCTCTAACTTACAAATAGTGATTTTCATGATAACGAGTCTAACCACACAGTTACTTTGTGCTAGGGTGCAGTCGGAGTGATGTCATAGTACTGACATTTCTCTAACGATATTTCATTCTGTCAGTTAATACATATTCATGACATCTCATATTGAGCTAAACGGGGGAGTAACAATGGTGTGCAAAATCTGGCAGAGTCCCTGCCCTTTTATAGTTTGAGGTGTAATGGAGGACCTAGGTGTTAATCACATAATAACTCAAATGAAAGTTAAATTAGACTGTGGTAAGGAAAACAAGCAGTGCTGTTATAGCAGTACGTGACAGGGAAATTTGCTAAGAGAAATCCAAGTGAGGTCAGTTCCCCAATATTTCCATATTCATTTTTAAGTTTCAAATTCTCAAATCAGTTATTCCTGCATCGTGTTTGTTCTCTTTCTTCCATTTTATAAAATGCAGAGAATTCCTAGTACAACTTGTAATCTTATGCCCAAATCCCCTTTCCTCAAGGAGATCATTCTTTTCCAAAGAGATGGACTTATTTTCTTCTAAGATGGTTGATACTACTAGCACAGCAAGCCTGCTCTAACGTGGTCCTGTGGTGGGTTTGCTGTGTCATCTTCCACTTATCTTTTATTTCATCAGAGGGTCCCAACTTTGCACTGGGGGACTGTCCATCAAGGTCTTTACCGTCCCCTCCCAAGAGGTGAGTTTTTCCATATCCTTCCAACAAAGTTCTCTTTTGTCTGTCAGTCAAAGTCACTCTCTCTCTCGTAACCAAATATCTCTGATGGGTAAAAGCATGTTTAATGAAGCAAATAAAGTGTCAAATATATCCCGTGGAAATGAGGATACATTAACTGATAGGAGTTTTTAAATCATATCCTGATTGAATGGGCAGTGCCTGATTCTGAATCGAGTGGATTTTATTTTGAGGAGATGGATTGTTAAGACATTCTCAGAAATATATATGGTGGATACCACTATGATATAACCAAAGAGCCGTTTGCAATGTTCTCCGTAAGTTCATGAAAGCTACTCTGAACCATAAAGCTCAAGGACCCTGAAATGAATATAAAGACAAATGAAAAATTTAGATGCTAAAATTCAAGGCCCTTCCTATCTAGAAACATCCTCATGCCAGATAATCATTCTAATTTGAAACTGCCATCTTAGCACAGCCAGAAATCACCATAGCAATGATGGCCTGCTGCTTCTGAGAGGAGTGTCACATTAGGGTTGCCAAGGGGCAGCTCACGTATCTGTCATGGGCCCAGTTTGACCTTCCATGCATGATTCCTTCTTGTTCATAAACTCAAGTCCATCTTTCTGCTTTTCTTAGTGGGGAAGGTTCCATTGACAAGAAAGCCAGCATCACAGTGAATATTGGATGGTTTCTATCCCAGTAGTGTTCTGGGATAAAAACTTAAGCTGCAGTTTTAGTTGTCACAAGTAATAAGGGTTTCCCTTGCTTTATTTACTTGCCTAAATAATTATTTATTTGAAGCAGTCATGCCTTTGATGATCTTGCTTACCTAATTACAAGTTTTCATGCTTATAAATCTTACTGGTTCATTTTGATGGCTCTTTTAGGATTTTTACAGACCTTAGTGTTTATCTGTTTACCTTTTCCTTTCTTTTGTGACCTAAACATCCTGTGTCTCAAAGAAATTGACTTCTGTGACAAAACTGTAACTCATGTGGATTTTCTATTGAAGCAATCAAATATATTCTAATTGGCAATACATATAAAATTCAGGTTCCTTCAGTTATAACGCCTTTCAAATATTACAGGCATCTTTTGCAGTAAAGATAAATGCTTGGCAATGCTCCCCTGCACTCAGATTATTATCGTCCAGCCTTTTTCAAAGCTGTATTGAAGCGCTATCCCAAGAAGACCAGCCACCTAACTGCACAAAAGTAATGTCTCCGAATAGCTTTTTTCACAGGACTCTTATCTTTTATTTTATATCTTTGTAATTCAAGGGAGGCAGTCTTGGCAGCCTTCTAATTGTTGGAATTAGAGAAAAAGTGATACACTTTCATGAAATTTCAGATATTTGAGAAAAATTAGGATGTGAATAAACTTCATGTCTTGAGCTCCTATTACATCCCAGACAATCTCCTTGATTACATACTTGGGACATATCAAATCTAACAGCTCTAGGTCTGGACAAATTTGGATTACGATCTTACCTCCATGGCTTTCAAGTTGTGTGGTAAGAGGCCCCAAACCCAACCTCCCTTTAGCTACAGTTTCAGCAGTCAGAATAACCTTGGAAGATTGTTTTGAAGACTTAAAAAGGGCTATAAGTCACATCACTGGAGCACACAGGTAAGAGCCAGAGGAGCCATTATTAGCTTTCCCAATCCTCACAATAACCCTGGGAGGTGGTGGTCCCTATCTCACTTGACTGATTAGGACACTTAGCTTGAGAGGCCGGTAAGGCTCCCAGCTCACACAGGTGGTGGGAGGTTGGAATCCATTCTGAGTCCAAGGGAATTCTCTCTGCATGCTGCTTGCTGTCTCAGATGGACGCCGCAGGTCCAGGGAGCCTCCTTTATCGGACCATTCAAGTCTGTGATTATGCCATCTCAATTCTTCTGATGGAAGAGGAGACGGAACAGTCCAGAGTGGGTGAGGGGCCTTCTGTAGAGAGGCCATAAGCTCTGTGGCTATTGATCACCCTGCAATGGTCCCAAAGTACTGCAATTCTGGTTTGAAGGCTGGTCTCCTTATTTTGTCTCTGAACACCTCGTGGGCCGTGACTTTGCCTCCCTGACACCTAGCACGGTGTTTGACGTTCTGAAGGTGCTCGACAGATGGGTGTGGAATAAATTAAATGAATGAGATGTCATAGATACATAGGCCTTGGAAGGCCATCATAAATCCTGCCCCCTCTCGTTCTATTCAAGAGGTCTCCCCACTGGAGGGAAGACTCATTTTATTGGCCCCAGACAAAAAGCCTCCCTCTCTGTTCTGGTCCTCTTGTGCTCCCTTATTTCCCATACAAGTGTCTTATAAAGGGCCTGCAGGTGGTTTGAAACAAACTGAAGGTTTTCTCTTCCAAATTCAGAGTCTTGAATCATAGAGTTGGAATCTCTTTAAGCCTGAATTACAGATAAGATAGGCTTTACTATATATAAACTTTTAGAAATGGAAAGAAATTGCTAGAAAAAATTGGAGAATCTCCTGACTATAAACTTTAGATTATGGGGCTGGGAAATCATGTGCTGTTAGGAATTAGAAACCACTTGGCCCGAATTACCTTTTCAGTGTTAGGCGTTTATATAGCTATACTGCCAATGTCTATATTTACTCATATAAAACTAGGTTTATCTCTACTCATCTCACTGCTTTACAGGCTTCAATCCAGAGTGGGCTGTTGAATACTAGTCTGCAGTGATGGGAAAACCCATGTCAAGGAAGCAAGAGACACTGCAGGAATTAAGGTTGACTATCAAATCAAAGTCACATTGTGGGAAGGGGATGATTTATGTACTTTTCTTTGGCCAGAGTCCCAATGTATCCATAAGACAGAACCTGTAGCCATTTGAAATGTCTGACATTACAGTGTCTATTTACGTTTCAAACATGTTTCTAGTTGAATAAATATGTACTCAGGGCTTAAAAGAAACCAGACAAAAGGTCTGGAAAGACCGAATAAGGTGTGTGTGTGCATATATATATATATAGTCACTGTCACTCAAGAGTATACTTGGCTACAAATAAATAATTTTGCAACAGTTTAAATTTAGGAGGCTACAAGAGATGGATATAGCCAAGTTTGCAGTGCTCAAATTTTTCCTCCCAAAATGTGCAGATTGCCTAACAAAATGTACCCACTGCTGGGGGTCGAGGACAAAGCAGGAAGGGGGCTTTTATGAAAAGGACATTTCTAAGAAATCCTATGCTTTCTATTGATATTTAGAAATTAATTTAAATTTTATCTTCTATGTCATAGCTTAGCTGTGTTCACAGTGATATAAAATCAGTATAAAATAATATTTTATCTTACTTGACTATGTTCTCCCAAATCTTCCAATAAAATTAAGTCCCCACAAAGATACTTCATGATCACCCTGGATCGGTGCTGTCTTGTGCCTGCTGCCCACCACCATTGCCCAGAGCGAGAAGCATGGGTTTACTGGGAGCGGAGGACTCACTAGAAACGTCAAAGGAACATTCTAAGGCATGTTTAAAAGGCTGCATGGTTCCCATGGAAGAATGTGACAAGGTTTATCCCCATGGTTTTGCAAGAGAAAATACAAAATAGATACCTCTCTCCATGTATTTTTAACATGGAAAGAATAACAATGTCTATTACGGTTTCAGAATGGAGGTTTGTAATAGCGTTCCTAAGAATTCCTTGAGCTTCGTCCTCAATCCAAGACAGACACTTTAAACCACCTGCCAAATATTTTTGATTTAACATCATATTAGTCACCTTAATCCCTAAAGTATTAAAATGCAACTCATCCTAGCTAGATGTCACCTTGGCTTCCCTGGATCTGTTTGTGGTACTAGTAGGAACCCAGGCTCAGACCCATAGAGCTATCTTTCTTCTGCCCCCCTGCCTTTTGACCCTATGCTCAGTTAAGGATCTGATCTTGACTCTGCAGTGTCCCTTTATCCATTTCCTTTCCTACCACCTCTAGGAAGTGGACCTTCATTTCTTCTTTCTTCGACCAGTCACTTCCTAATTTATATTTCAACTTCCTCATTCACCATACTATAATCTCTCCTTCCTATTACTGCCATATTTATCTTTCTGTAGCCCAGATTAGTCCTAAAAATATTCCTCACTAAAAATAAACAAAACAAAACACAACAGAAAAGACTTAGCAGCTTTTAGTAACAAATCAGGTAATTGTTTCCATGGTTGCAAGCCCTTCACTATATGGTTTCTAAATTTCCCCTCTGTCTGTGCTTTTCTTCCACAGACCCCATGTTATGGTGAATTTTGACTTGCTTCTTGTTTCTTGCACATGCCACACTCAGCCAATCTCTATGCCTTTTCCTCCTCTGGGAATTTCTACCTGCCATTTCTAGCTCCTTGAGTTATATTTGATGTGGGTAGCTTTGAAGTCCCATGTGGCTATCTTTGAGGTGTTACCTCCATAGTGGTCCATTTTTTACACTGCTCTCTGCCCCAACTCAGATACAGTGCGTGATCATTTTTTACTAAAGCAAGCCAGATTAAAAATTCAATTTTTCATCACTCACTCAACAAAGCCTTATTGGATGCTTACGATATACCGAATCTCTGCTTGGAGTTGGGAATTCAAATCCAGTAACAGGTTTGGTCACAGAACATAGGGTCATCACTACAGTATTTTCTGTGTATTTTCCAGAAAGTAAGAATCCATGTTCCACCATTTTATGACCAGTCAACCTTTTGCTTTCTTTGCTCAATATTGTCTTGGAGATCAGCTCCATGAAAGGGCTCTTCCCATGTATGACACTTACCCACAGGGTTTTATGGATAACGTGAGTTAAGAGAATATTGTTTTCATGTGTAGTTTCTGGGGAGTGTGTGAAGGGAAGATGCTTTCAGGAGTCCAGGAGGCAAAGTTTCTCTGTCACTGACAAAATGCCTGAGTTGGCCATTGTGTGGTAAATCTTCCTGGGGTTGGGTGAGGGTTAGCAGAAAGACTGACATAAACAGACTTAATTTATCCAGCCTGAATTAAAATGGGGAGGGGACAACTTGAACTCTTCTTCAAGGACCATCCATAAAGAGCAGATAGATTGTGTTAAACGTCTCAATGTGGCCATAACTTTTCTGAACACAATCTATGAGACATCTGCTACATAAGCGTAGTTGCACATAGACGAAGGGGAACACTACTAAATGGTTGCTTAAAAAAGAAGTAATACCTCAAAGACTTTTTCTGGCAAGATTTGACACCTATAGAAATCACACAATAACTAAAGCAATTAAAGAGCACAAGAAAATATCCAGGGTTGCAGTGTTGCCACTTCCTTTCTTTACTAGCAGATGTTTCAATAATATCCTGGCTGTATGTTGGGATCCTAAGCACAGGAAGAAGGATCCGCTTAGGGAGTCTGCTACCAGTTGCCATAGAGAAAAATACAAATACAAAAGAAAAATCACAATTTTTCTAATGCTCCAAAGGACACCGTATGATTAGATCCCTTTTCAGTGCTGGCAATTACATAACTTCAGTTGGTTGCACTGAGGCTCAATTTTAGATCTAGATTTTTACTATATTTTATCACTGATGCCTAGTGAGTTAATTCCCACCTCCTTCCCTTTGTACTAACACAACAACTGATTGTTTTCAAGAATACACACACACACACACACACACACACACACACACACTATGATCCTCTCTTTTGACTACCTGAAGAATTACTAGAAAAAACCCTAAAATATCTGTCCCTTAAAAGGCACTAAAGAATCTAAAAGTGAAGACTTTTGCTTATTTCTCTTTGAATTTATAGTCTTGATACTTTTACCTTAACAATTTAGAATATAATGAAATATTGGTTCTGTGCCAGGTTACTACAATTGAGCCACATCAGTACTAAAATGTGCCATGTAATCACTGAGGTCAGATTCATTACCATTACTTTGTATCTTGTACAAATACTCCTGAAATATGCCTAAAAAAGACCAATTTTCCTTAGACTTTATTCAAGGTAAAATCAGGACTTGCTCACCATTGCAGTAAATAAAAACAATTGTCTCCCTTTTGATACCTGATGTGCATTACTGAGCTACAACACTCATCTTCATAAATGAAATGATGGAATTACGAGTTCCCATGTTCTGGGAGGCTTCTGTAATTTTAGGACTATCAGCTAAGAGTGTTGAGTTCTATGTAAGTATCACAACAGTACAAATATGCTGGAGAAATTGATAATGTATTATATCCAATTATGTCAGCAGGCTATGAATCATATCCAATTATCAAGATGCATAAGTGCATTTTATGTGATGCTCCAACATCATTAATTTTATGCATAGCACAAGCTGCTCAAACGGTATGATTTCAGTAATTTCTAGCATCAGTATTACAGCAGCAATATAAATTGGAAAATGAACATCTTCGTCTTGTTTATATCTGTGAAAAAGCATTTACCAAACACAGGAGTACATTGAACCAACACTTGCTATTGGAAAAAAGAGTCTGGAAGGTACCACAGGGAGCCTATGGTACCACTGACTCAAGGCAAATCAGTCCTGAGGAAGCCTAGCTACCCAGCCAAAGCCCCTCACACGGCTCTCTTCACATCCTCACTGAAGTAAAACAAACACAATTGTTTTAAATATGAAAAATCAAGAAACCGAAATTCCTACCTCCCAACAAACTGAGGGAGGTAAAAAAATTGACCAAGTTCAACTCTCAACATAAATTGTCTGCTTATCTTAGTGTTTATGAAATGGATTCTTTACTTGTCTGGAAAATCTCAGTCTTAGCATACATTTAAAGCAGTTAGAACTTAAATTTTTTTCTACAACTAGTTATACAGTAGGGATTTTAATTAAAAATGTTTGACTTCTCATTTAATTAAAAAAAAAGTAGAACCCCTACACAGATGCACAGGGTAATATGTTTAAGTAATTATACACCAACTTTGAATTCAAGTAATTAAAATTAAAAAAATAATCCTTAGACACTTACCTCAAAGTCAAGGTCTGAATATCGTGATTTTCTTCTCTGTTAGATATTTTTTAAAAAGAAGAAAAACCAATAAAGTTATGTTCAGTCATTCAAATAAAACAAAATTTACTGCTTTCAATAAGATAATCCTGCTTCATTGTGTTATAAGTATTTCCTGCACATAAGAATCTGTGAACATTTTTATGATTTCAAACTATTCCACTCACATTATTCCATTTTCACTTTGGACTTCTTTTACAATTGAAGAATATAAATATACAATATATTTCTCTTGGCCTCTTAACTCTAATTTTTTCAATAAGGAAAAAAAATTTAAGTGAAAATTCACACAAAACATTCAATCTTGAAGGAGACTTTCGGTCTACTACAGCAAAACTACTTTATAGACACAAAGGGTTCAAAGCTGTGTGGGAAAATCATCTAGCTGTCTCAAGACCTTGCACCATCCCCCTGCAATCTTCATTTCTACCAAATTCTATCCAACCCTCTGTCTATATTCCAAAGTTCTATATAGGTCTCACCCATAAATTTCTTAGTATTTGGTAGTCCTCCATGACAGGAAAGTCCCTCTCAGTGCTAGGCATTAGGAGCTGAAGTATTTGCTCTAATTTAGTAAAATGAATAACAAACAGTCTACACCTCAGCAGGACATGGATATTGATGTAAATACCTCACTATGCCTCTGACTCTGTTAAACAGTTCCCGAATCTAGTTACAGGTAAATATGCCTTGATAAAATCAGGAAACATGATTAAAATGAAATTAATGTGATTATATAATATTAGTGCAGGGAAGGTGTTCTAAACATCTGCTCTAAGCAGTCACTGGATTCTTAGAATGATTAGCTGTAGAAGGAGATAGCTGATAAATACAGAGTTCACCAAATTGTTGAATATCAAAAGTTTCCATACAGGCTTTTTCTCTCTCTTTTTTTTTTTCTTTTTTGAAGAAGTGGGAATGAAATACAGGGGGAATTAATAAATATTAAACAACATGTAATATCCAGGAAGTTGGGAAAATATATGAACCTTTGGACAAACTTCTTCTGTTTTATTTGTTCCTCTTCTCCCATCCCAATAGCTATAGCATACATTTCAATAACCTACGAGGGAATCGTATCCAAGATAGGTGAGAGATTCTTGTAACTGTTGAGTATCAGGAGAGAAAGAAAGGAACTAATGCAGTTTACTGGAAAATATGACTAAATTTCTCCAGTGAGAGTTAAAATCGTCACTATAGACCTGGAACCTTCCTAGGTAACCAACCTCCCCCAAAGGATGTTGCAGTAAACAGAAAGCAACATACCCAAAGAGAGATTTTGTTTAATAAAAAGTTTAGAAGTTCTGAAATCATTTGATTTTGGTGGGGCTGCTTAAAGACTGAGAGCCGCGTCTTTCAATGCCGTTGTGGAGAGCGCTGAGAAGGGGGCTGCTTTATTCAAGGGAAAGTCAGCCTGAGCTCACTTTGCTCCCTGTGGCCAGCAGACTCTAGGCCAGCCCTGGTGGCATCCTGCAAGAAGAGACGTGCGTGGGAAGCTG
Source organism: Grampus griseus (assembly GCF_964374135.1). Classification (NCBI taxonomy): domain Eukaryota; kingdom Metazoa; phylum Chordata; class Mammalia; order Artiodactyla; family Delphinidae; genus Grampus; species Grampus griseus. The sequence continues at coordinate 6,213,195 of NC_139007.1, read as the reverse complement.
TTTAACACAGCCCTCCTTCGCCATCTCCCTGCCACTGCTGTTGTCTGACTGTGCTGTGTAACAGCCAGGCTCCAGCGCACTGCAACCCGCTTTGCTGTGAGATGTTAGACCAAATGTCAGGGTTTCCCTTCTGCTCTCGGACGCTTTGCCTTCTTGGCACTGTGACTCAGCAGGACACTTCTGTAAGTATACGTTAAGCAAAATTCTTTCCTAATACAGCAAAATTCAAGCATGGAAACAGTGTTAAGCAATTATTAACAGAACATGAGTCTCATGCTTTGCTTTCCATTTGAAAATTAAATAGTGAAACCTGATGAAAAATGTTCAGTTAGTCAGCAAAGAGGCCCGTCCACTGCACGTGTTGAGGGCTTCTCCATTGCAAAGGTCCTAACAGCCATGTGCTACCTTCTTCGTTGAATGCAAAGTTGTGTTGCCTAAGAACTGGAAATGTGGATGGATGCATATTGCTGAAGGCTGCCGATTTCAGGCACAAGAACAAAAGATAGGAACCCAGAGGAACGGCAGAGATAGATTCTCCCTATGAGAGCAGATGCCACCTATGCAGATGTGAAACATAGAAAAGAAAACAGATGTACCCCCACAAATAAGTTTCTCTCTCGTCTATTCACTTTATTAAAATCACATTCTAACCTAAGAGTATATAGCGGAACTAGCAACCTTGAGGGATTAGACTAGGAAATGAACACGTGAAACAGATTTCAGTTGAAACAGCCGAAAGATAGTTGGGGGTAAGGTGAAGAGGTGGGCTGGAAAATACAGCAGTGAAGACTTAAAAATTAGAGAGCGGAAAAAAATGTGGCAGACTTTGAGAGTCCAAGGGAGATAAAATGTGCACATTATTCATGTCCCCACAATCCTGACCAAGTGTTCAGACCTTTTATAAAGTGCTTTCACGTTTGAACATGCTAACTGCCCTGTGGGATGGTTAGGAAAGTACTATGCATTATCCCTGTTTATGAATGAGGAACACTGAGGACCAGAGGAGTTCAAATAACTTGCCTACTTCACCTGGGTAGTTATCACATGGGCTGGGATTCCCACTCAGGTGTTCTGCCTGCAAACCCTGTGTTTTCTCCGCTGTTGCTCAGTAACTGCTCAGTGGTGTAAGGGGTGATGGTTCATAGCCAAGGTAGTTTGCTGATTGCCCCTAGAACTCAGCAAGAATAACATTACGGGATACAGTCAATCCCAGGCTGACAGCAGTGGGACCGAGATGCTCTGCAAGCATAAAGCAACGTCAGGCAGATGAACTTTTACTTGTCAATTATATTTTAAAGTAGAAAAAAAGCATCGATATGGCACTTATTTGAGAGAAAAATCGGATGGCAATTTACAATAATTTGTGTCAAATAAAATAACTTAAAATCATTCTAACATGAGATAGTTTATGAGCCATGATGCAACACAGTGGCAGACTTCACTTTCATGATGGGTCTCCCATCGCAAAATCTATTTTATCTTAAAGAAGTATCTGCATTGGGAAATCTGTGATGGAATGGAAGGACCAGAATGTTAACTTCTGTTTATCAGTTCCTCATTATAACACTCACTATCTCTCAGTCTGTTTCGCAATGTGCTGGAGGGTCTTTCAAAGCATTGAAGTCTGTGGAAACTGTGACTGACTTACGTGCTAATTCAAATGTCCCTCTGAGCTCTCTGGAATGTCATTGGAAAGTGGTTAGAAAGAATGGTTATATGTTTAAAAGATGAGAATCAATGAAGAAAAGTGATCAAGTCATAACAACTTTTATGATAAGTTGATAATTGAAGAAATGCTACATACAAATTTAAAATAAGACAGGATGGTGTTGACATATTTTAGGAAGATATAAGTCCCTTTCTCTGTACATCCCCTAGTTCCCAAATAACTTGATATAAATCATCCTTTTTGTCATAGTAGGTGACATTTCTTTTATGCTCTTTCCTTTTCTTAATTTCCCACTTAGAACTCACCCCAACTTCTGTTCTGTCCTCAACATTCCATTAAAATTCTTGTTGTCAAGGTCTCAGGTGAGCTCCATCTGGATGGTTTCCAAGGTCAATTTTCTCTCCTCATCTTAATGGACTCTCAGAAGCTTTTGAAGGTTAATCCCTTCCTCATCTCTCTCAGCTTTTCCTTTTGTTTTCTTTTCCTCCTTCTTATTTGCTCTAGTTCTGTCTGCCAAGTCTCCTTTGCTGGCTCTTTCTCTTCTCCCTGACTTCTAAATGTTGAGTTCCACAGTTTTCTTTTTTCTTATATTCTCTCTTGGATGAAATCATTCATTCCCAGGGTTTTCAATACCATCTTTTAACTTGCAAACACCCTTTTCTTTCCTGTCACAGGAAATGTTGCATATCTAGTTGGTGAAGCCAGGCATTTAGGAGTCACCCTTCAGCCCTCCCTGCCTCTCATCCTGCACATCAAATCCACCAGCAGTGCCATCTGTTCTATATCCAAAACACATCTTAATTTGCCCTCCACAGACAAAGACATTCTTGTCTTTTGTGTGGTTGACCTCAGTGGTCTCCTAACTGTCCTCCAGCTTTCTGCTCCACTTCTACTACCTCTCCCACTACCACTGGATCCTAAACCTTTCCATTCCAAACCATCAAAGTGATGGATGGATGGATGGAGAAATGATCATGACAGTTGCTTAACTGTCCTCAATTTTTTCTTTCATTTTACAAGGTTCTGCAAAATCTGGTCTCTTCTTCCTATTCCAACTTGGACTTAAGAAGCTTGCCCCGTGCTACATGTGTCTTCTAATCCTATGAGAATATTCCAAGCTCTTTTCTGCCCAGGACCTCTTCACCTGCAATTTTTTTTGTCTGAAACACCCCCGATCCTTCAGCATCTCACAAGCCATGTTCCTCCTTAACTTCATTGTTCATCCCGTGGAGCTTCAGAAGGCCCCCCAGATCACCTCCTCTAAAGAAGCCTGTCTCTCACACTCCACGGTTATTTCCCAGCACAGCACACACTTTTAGATTAATCATTTGTTAACAGTTCACCATCTGCCTCTTCCATAGTGTTTATTCACCACCGGGGCAGGATCCACATCTGTCTTGGCCACTTTTATATCCCTGGCATCTATCAGAGGGTCTGGCATAATAGTAGACATTCACAAAATTATTGATGAAAGACTGAAGGAGCTACACTATGAAAGCCAAACAAATCCAAAAGAATGACTTGTATTTTGGTTGTGTTTTGTTCTTTTTCTCAGGAATACTCCAGGAGAATTTGGATAAGCATGTGGGCTATATACACAAAGAAAACCATTTTGAATAGATCTATTGACAGCCAAGAGGATTGAGACCATTTAGAAGAATGCAGGCCCACCACTAAGAGAGGGGAAAATTCTTTAGGATGATGTCAGAGTAAGAAAATGCACACCAGTATGAGGCTACTCAGAGGAATACTTAGCAAGGATGTGTATAATGGCATCTGTCCATAGCAAAGCCTTGTAGAATGATGAATAATTTCTCAAAGGGAATACTTCGTTGTTTGTGCCTTTGCAAATTAAGTTGGACAGGATACTAGAAGATTCACAGTGAGGAATAAATTCCATGGACTAATAAATGTCAATGTGACTGCCATTAAAAGTTTCCATTACAGACTGAGCAATGAACCCACTCAAGGAGAAAGCTTTGATGTCAAATCCATTCAAAATATCTGTGTAAATGAAACTTGAGAATCATTAATTTTGAAAAATGAGTTATTTGAGCTAATTTTGCTTGTACACCTTCATAAAAGACAAAATTTCCTAATCCAGGAGCAAAAACAAAACACTGAAGAAGGGCAAGCATTTCTTTCACCACAGCTACATGAGGAAAAAAATTTTCAAAAAAAAAAAAAGGTGTTCTGCCCAATGGTCAGTCCTACAATGGTTTCTGTTAGTGACAGAAGTATGGCCATAACATTTTGTCTAATTTCCTGAATACTGACCTAGTACAGCAAACAAGTTTCTTTACCGATATTCAAGATACAATGGTAATGAAATAATAATCACACGACCTTACATCTGAAGTGCTCCTTACAATGTTCAAAGGGGTTTTCACATACATTATCCAATTTGATGTTCACAACAGCCATAAGGGAAGCACCTGCGATGTGCCACTATAGCTAAAATGTTTTACCTTTCAAAACCATTATGCTGAGAGCTCTATAATTCATGTCCAGAGGAAAACTGGTGTATAAAAAGTTACCCTAGAATGGTACCCATTTACCCATTTATACATTGAGAGAGATTTATCTGAGCATGTTTTGAGATACATTGTTAAGTTATATCTGAATGTTCAGAAAACCTGGAGTAGCAGAACTTTGTTTAAAAAAGAAATTGTGCAATTTACTATCTAACTCTGTTTAGTTATAAGAAAAGCTAAGGCAAAGCTAAGCTAAGCACTTAATGTGCTTACATTGGAGAAAAGTGTTTCACAGGAATCCCAGTGATGGAGGAACTGAGAAGCCACAAAAGGGACCACGAGGGAACCCAGAGATTTGCAGGAGAAGGGGCTACTGCCCACCCCCGCCCACCAGGCTGGACGGACATGGGGAGATGACACTTCGACCTAAGCCCGGGGGCTGAGGCACCTGGCAGAAGCTGGAGGCCCTACAGAACAGCTAAGGAGACATGAGGTACTGCCCAAAGCAGAAAGAGGGAGGAAAACACCCTGGATTCCTTCTTTTCCCCAGCCTCCAATCTCTCACAGTGTTTCCTAGTGGCCAGTCTTCTCACCCAGCTAGGAACCTGTATCAACCCCGAGAGACACAAGGGAAAAAGGGTGAAGGTGGGCCCTGGACCTGCACACAAGTGGGAAGGCTTTGACTAAGGAAATGTGTCCTGTTTAGATCTACCAGCTACAAGCCATCGAATGTTCCAATAAGTCAAGACAAATATTGACCTATCTTCTTACACTGATATATCTATAATTTTTCAAAAAGTAAATAGAACCACAGCCCAAGGTTTAAATTATTGATATATCTCATAGTGCTCAATGGCTTGAGAACGCTGATACTTCTTTTTTCCCCACTTGCTTCACAGTACCTCGTAGTTTTTTGCTTTATATACATACCATGCACTCAACACATTTTGCTCATTAATTGAAGGTGAATGACTTAAATACTGATGACAATGTTAAGCAATTAGAGGACATCTAGGACTGAAGCCATTGTGAGACATTCTACCATGTGCATATTGCAATGAATCCCTAATTGTGGAAATCTAAAGTTTTCAGAATTGCTTAACAAGTCCATTCTGGGAATGGATACAGTTCGGAAATTGGCAGATAACATATTACATGAAAGAAAGACACAAGATAATATTAAGACGGGAGAGAAGCTGGAAATGCTTTTATGCCGAAAAAACTTGATGCATTTATTAAACTTTCTACGCTGAATAATTGGGGGTTAGCTGAACAAGCTGTCCTGGAGGTTGGAGCCTTTTCTGCTGGCACTGCCTTCAGGGCTGGGGAGCCTCCCTCTTGCTTTGTTGCCTCCTGCTTATTTGAATAAATACTTCCACCCACTCTTTGGCTTTGTTTCTTTCTCCTTTGACTCTTGTTTTTCCTCGCCTGCACTCTTCCTCACAATACTGACTTCTGGGCTGCAACTGCCAGGTTTTACCCTCTTCTTTTTCTTCTCCCACCACTTCCCACTTTGTCAAATTGTGAACACCCACTCCTCTGGAGGCAACTTCCTGAATTACTAGGAACATCTTTTTATTCCATCTCTGAAAAGTCCCTGAGGCATCTGGCCGTCCTCTGCTGCCCCGGTTTCCCAGGCAGGGATGCCCCTGTGGCTGGAACCTCCCTTCTCACTCAGAGAAGACTCAAATTGTTCTATGGCCCCATGGCTGCCACATAGTCACTCACTTTCATCTCTGTATTGTCTTCTAGGTCTCAAGACACCTCCTGGCTACTGTTGCGCACCACAATCCATGTAGATACTCTAGTCATCTTTCTGCTTTTCCTCTATTGTCAGAATATCAGCTTACCTGCTCTGTTCACCTGTTCACTGCAGACAGAGTGTGGCTCACTCTGCCCACAAAGGAAGCCACACCAGACTTTATCTGGCCACAGTCTTATCTCCAAAATCTGCTAGCTGTATACATCTACACTTCATCCATTTCACGTCTTTATTCCATAAGACCAAGTGTCTGTCCAGGGTTAAATGAACTTTATAAAGTTATGCTCATGCTAATGTTCAGGCACATGACTGTCTCTTTGAGACAGCGTAAAATTGATCAGGACAGAAAGATTCCGGTCCTAGATTTGCTGTGCACTTACACTGTGACCTTGGACAAATGACTTTACTTCAAGGATTAGAACAACTTATCCATCGTCCAGAGGTGTCGCGAAGATTAATTAATTCACGTTTTTAAGGTGATTTGAGGATCTGCTAATGAAAGATGCTATATAAATGCTAATTTATATTATTCATTCCCACATCTATATATTCAGCTGTCTCCTAAAATGGTCACCCTAAGCAATTACTAACTATTAAACTCTTTGAAAGAATGAAAATGAGGAACTGAAATTTCATTCTGAATCCTGAATTTTCTCCTTTTCAAGATGTAAGCCTTGTGATTTCTAAGTCATTTAAATGCAGATCTTTTGGCTGAATCACACTTATATATGATGCTTATTCTTAATAATAAGGATATGGAGATTTGGAAAAATTACCACTGAACAAAGCAGCACTCAGAAATTCAGTCTATTGTTCAAACACATACAACCTGTACAATATCAAACCCAGCAAGGTTTTAAGCCTTTTAGACATAAAGCATTTTTATAACAAGCAAAATATTTTAATGCAATTCCATTCTAACCCTTCTAGCACACTTTAAAGAGCCATTCTATGTAGAAGACTCCATATGGTCTTTAAGATTATTTACAGTGTTATGTTATTATATGCACACTCACTAAAAATTCTTGTAAAAACTTCTGTGATTTTGCATAAATGTTATGTAGTTTGTGCTTACGTGGTCATTATTTTAGTAGACCTGCTAGTCTCTGGGATATGCAAGTTAGAGATGGAAACAGTGGCTACTCTGCTAATTCAGAATGATTGGACGCTCTTGTCTACAGGGAGCTCCAGCCACTCAGGAGTGAACTTGGACTCACTGCCCCTATGCCTTTGGTTCCAAAGAATGATTCTCCTCAGAAACCCTATTCTGTTTAGGTCTGATCTACTGACAGAATTTAGGGATTTATCCTAGATTCCCATCTACGGTAGAATTTCCTCAATGCAGCCGGGAAAACCCTCAAAATTACACTGCACATCAAGTCACTCCAGCCTTTCAGGGTGTCTCTTCATCTTGGCCTCGTAGAAGGCACAGTCTTGTGGGAAGAAGGAAGGGGCAATTGCCTCTGGGCACTTTTGAACATTAGAATATTGTCAACAAACTTCTGATGGAAAGAGTAGGCAACCGATTATATTGTCTTATGAAATAATCTGTTATATTAAGACAATTGGCAATACATATTAAAAAATGCATATATTGCATTGTATATTGAACATATGCAATATATCTGCAGTGGGTTTACAGCAAAACTTCAAGACAGAGGATATGAAAGTCACATACAAAACAGTTACAGGAGGTATGTCAAAAGAAAACTAGACATTACTTGTCTTACTTGACTTAGATCTTACTTGATTAATTGTAATACAATATGAGTGATATTGATACCTGTTGACTACTCTTTACATCACTTTGTGGGTTGAAAGGAAGCTGAGGGGAGCTTGCTTTTCCACAAAAGCCTTGTGGTTTGACCTCAGAGTCCTGACTCTTGATCTGCTTGATTTACATCCCTCCCAAGAGTTCACAATTTAAGACCAAAACATTTAGTGGTCATAATTCTGTAAGAGCTAAGAAAAAAACATTTCCTCTGAAAGATATCAGTCTAAGGTAATAATAAAGTCTATAATCAGTGTAATGGTAGATCTCATTGAAACATTCCAATTTTGTTATTTTAACAGCTGCCCTCACACAGAAAACCCAGACCTTGCTTAAAGTTTGTAGTGCCATCCAGAAACTACTTTAACCACCAAAAGACTTCTGGTACCCAAGAAACATCAGGAGGATCTTCTGTTTGTTTAGGAGTGCTCTACTTGGTTCCCATTATGACAGATAGGTATCATTTTAATTATAGAGGGTTCATTTTTAAAAATATGACCTCGAGAAAGGGGATTCTGATGCTCTACTGGAAAAAGCATATGTCCAGAACCTTAAACACAACATACCCCAAATTCTTAGACAATACATAACTGCAAAAGCTAATGTGACCCTTCTCCCCCAGTGCAGTGCCCCATGAATCTATCTATCTATCCATCCATCTATCTATCTATCTATCTATCTACCTCTTATCTATTAATCAATCAGTCTATCTATCAGTGTATCATCTATCTAACTTTCAAATATCAAGGGAAGGCTTGTTCCATTGCTTACTTCTAAAGAACTCATTGATATCGTTGATCCAGTTTCACTTCTCGATAATCCCGCATTTTCATCCAACTCAGAGGCCATGAAGTTCTTCACAGCTGTGCGAGGCTCAAAGGGCAAATTCTGCATATGTTCCTGGGGTGCGAGATGTTGCTCTAAGTTCATATTGAACTGGTCCATGACAGGAGGATTCATGTTGAATTCAGGATTCACTTTGTAGTGCAATAGCCTTTCGTGGGGCAGGGTTTCCATGCCAATATTCATTTTGCTTTCTTCTTTCATTGATGGCTGGGTATTAACAGAACTTCTGGGCATCACAATATAGTCACTCTCCATCATTCTTTCTTGAGGATGAACGATGTCCATATCCGCCCCTCTCAAATTATCATCCGTACATAAGTACACAGTTCTCCGCAACTCACTGTTCTCTTTTTTCAAACATTGATTGCCCAGCTCATTCATACTCATGGGCATGTGCAGACCTGTGGGTTGCTGAATAATGACTTTGGAAATGACGTTTCCAGGCAATGTTGAATAGCTTAGCCCTTCAGGGTTTGTTCCCTTTTCTTCTTCATCATCATTTAGAGAAATCCTGGAGAGGGTGCCTGTTATTGTTGCTGCTCGACAAGGACCAATATCCTTGTGAAGAACTGTGAATTAGAACATAAAAGTAAATAAAAGAACGTTAATGCACACTTATTGACTACTATTGTATTCTGTTGTCCCTCATTTTACTAAACATTTTCCTTAGTAAAATAAAAATTATTAAAAATTACATATCTATTTTTTGCACATGGTCCAAATTACTCAGTCACTCTGTGTTGATTCTGACATGCTCTTATAGTTCTCAGGCAGCCCACAGATAAAACATATGGGAAAACTGATGAACAGACTTTCAAAAATCTCAGTGCCTTAACCCTAAATAACTCAGCCTAACTTTTCAGGGGAAAGGTAGATTACCAGAGAAATTTTCTCCATCTGTCTACTGCAAAGGGCTTTATAAAATTATGGATATATTAACAAGAGTTTGACTTTTTCTTAAAGGGTTTTCCCCTAAAGTGTTCTACAAGTTCTACTCATTAAAATACTTCTTGAGAGAGGTAATCAATGAGAATTTCATCCTACTACATCAGAAATCCCTTCAAAAATTATGCCCATTGAAAACTAATGAGCATTTATCTGTGAAGTCCATATGGTCAAGTAGATGCAGGGTTCAAAAGTATTTATCATCTTCAGTTCCATGCAGGAAAAGTAAGGCATTTTTTTAACAAGATCAATCCATAAGCTCCAATGCCCTTGAGGGGGTATTAAAAGTGCCAACTGACTTTAAGCAGAAAAAAGCTGTATGAGCCTCTAAAACTTCCATTCCATTTTAAGCCTGCAAAATAATGACTTAGAAAACTTAAAAATGCATGATAGCTTGTAGTAAGAAAGAGATCAAAATGAAAACATAAACCACACTAAGGAAAAACCAATCAACAGAAGAGTTCAGAACTCTTTATGAAAATATAGTTTAGTTTTTTCTCTTTTTTGTCTCTCTAGAAGGAAGAAAATCATATTTTATGTGTAATGGAGGCAGAATGACTTGAAGCCTGCTTAGTTGCGGGCAGCTGTCGGTTTCGAGGTCTGAGAGAATGAAATTCTGAAGACGTTTTCTTGGTCATGGTGGTGCTGAAAGCACAGAGAACAGCACTGTGTGCAAGGTGGTTCAACACGGCCTCCAAGTACTGCCCTATCAACAAGTAGAGCCATTGCCATTGAATGTTTTGTTAGGCATGGGTAGCTATAACTATTTGGTTTATTATCTCCTCATGAAAAGTCTCAGACATATTCAATTTTACCCATTATTATCCAGTTTTCAAATAGCATCCTAATTATTATGCATTAAAGCAGAGTTTGCAAAATAGAAGGTTCTGAATGTCTTTCCCTATTACAAAGAAGAGAAGCTTTCAAATTAATTCAAGACATGCATCATTCATGTAATATCTTTTATCTTTAGAAATACTGTATTTAATCATTGTATTAGGTTTCTTTCTTCTTAGATATTCAAGATGTAATTCACCTATACTCCAGTCAAAATTTTTAAAAATGAGCAGAAAAAACCCCCCAAAAAACAAAACAAACAAACAAAAGATGTTAAATCTACATTGCATATTTTTTATTAATCCACAATTTGGTGTGACTTTTTATATTTAACTATAATGTTTAAAAAGTAGAATAATTCAGTTTAAAAAAGTTATTTCCAAACCTCTTAAATTAATAGATAGGTAATGAATTGTGGTTGCCAGGAACAATTTACTTGAAAATATTCAGAGATAAAGTATGTTAAGTTAATAGATTTAGTAATATTCCAAATAAAATACCTTAAGATATCTCCAAATTCAGGGAAGAATATTTTTAATCCTTAACTGTAGGCAAAAATTAATCCAAAATTTATAGCAATACAATATAAAGGCTAGTTATGGGAACCTATTACATTTTATTAAGGACATATAATTTTATACTTTTATCAGTATTTTGTAAACTGTAAAGTAAACCTTGGTACTGAATATTGATTTCATAATCTGCATTTGTATAAAATACATTTAGTTTGTATTAATGTAATATGATTTGTAGTTATAGTAGCCCATTTTTATCAATGATACAGCTGTCTTTGCTGAAAATTTGTATATCTTAAATATTTGGGGAAATATAATTCTTATTAAGCAGTGTCGACTCTATATGAGAAATTTAACTATTTCTTTGACTTACTTAAAATGGATATCCAAATTTTGAATATAAAACATAAACAAATCAACACCACCTACACATACAAATGTGATGTTGAAGTGATGGGAATTTTGAGAGAAATTAGTCAAGTTGTGAAGCGCAAAATGCAAATAAAACCAAGACAAAGCAAAAAGCACCTGAATAGTTAGCATAATCAGATATACACTCCACCCTTTGGGAAAGTGAATTTCAACAAAACTTAGGGAAAGATTATTCAGAGACCAGGAATTGAGACTTTAACACTGAATATACCTCAACATGGAAGGAAATCTTTAGAAAAACACAGGGGCAAGTTCCTGATAAGTTCAGCTAAAAAAAGGCACGGACAGAAAATGAAAAATTAAAAGAATTTTTTTCTAATAAAATAATGATACTGGCCTAATATTAAGAATACTAAATCTCAGAATACAATGAATCTGGGGAAAATGGGTATTTTAACAAAAGAGAACAAGATGAATATAACTCCTTTATTTGTAAAGTTTGGATGAAGATTTAGAAGGCATTCTTATCAAAATTTCAAAGGCCAAACAATTTCAAATGGATAGAATGGTAACCTAAAACCAGTAAGATAGTAGCAAATAGAGATAAATGCAAAGGCTAGATTTTTCATCAAGGACTAAAAAAACAAACAAACAAAAAAACCCCAGAACTTTTACAAATCATAGACTGGGAAATCCCTGACAGCTACTACAAAAAGTCTTGGGAATTTTAAATGATAATCAGTTGACACTGGTACTGTACCAGCTGCTATGAAATCAGATGCAAAGGTAGATAGCATTAATACAAGGAAAGAGCCAACTGTGATAAATGCTGGCTAGGTGTGGGCAGCATAGTTAAAATTGGGCACCATAATTTCAAATGATTGACACCTGGGGTACCATGTCTGCCTGGGAGGATGTTCTGAGGAATGAGTGAAGAAACATGGTTTGTTTAGTCTGGAAAAAAAAAAAAAAAGACCTAGATTGGGCTAAGTAGTATTTGCTTTCAAATATTTGGATAGTTAGGTGAAGTGGATATTCACTCTTATTCTCAAAGGCACCACGAAAACCAATGAATAAAAGGTTAAATAAGGTATATTTTGTCCCAATATAAAGGAACATTATTCATCTACTCTTGGTGGGTGTCCACAGGCTGGAGAACAGACGTTGGGAACACTGTCCCTGGGACCCAGCTCTCTAAGACGGTGTGCGCATGCTCTGAAAATACAGCAACAAAGCTGTGATACACACACACGCACCCAAACACACTCACACACAATGGTATTTCATCCTTCCAGCATGGATGATGAAATTGAGGCACAGAGAGACACCAACTTGACCGGCCTTACACCTGACAACCAGTAATAGGTGGATGGAAGGCTTCTGTCTCCAAGTCAATGCTTTCCTGCAGTCACAGTACTTCCAATCAACCATTTTCACTTCCTCGCATTCCCCATTCATATTCTCCCTCTCTCTCATTCCCTCCCCCCTCTCCTACATCTGCTATTACAATGTTTCCAGTTGAAAGACTCAATTTACACATTTACAGGAATATGTGATGGGTAAACCACAGCATTTTCTTTAAAATCAAAATCATAAAAATTATTCAACATCTAATGATTATATTTTCAAAATTCAAATATTCTTACCTGATCTACAAGCAATGTCTACATCCTTTTCAAAGTCTGTCTGTAACAAGAAATAATGACATAGAATCATCATTTAATGAAGACCTCAAGTGACTTTTACTGACCAAATTATCTGAAGTTAACAAATATCTGACTATGAGATACCAGGATATTGTTTTGTGCAAAGGAAGTTTATCAAGGAATAATCAAATTGTTTTCAAGAGTATTTTCTAGAGACCACATGTTGGATAAAATCAGTGGGAACATGGTGTATGACTTTAATAAGGCAAAACTATACCCACGGTCATCTAACACCAGATGTAAAAAAACAGAATTTCAAGGCAATTCCTTAAACCACAATAAAAAGATTAGAATGTGAAATATTATGAAGATACTTAAATAAATGTCTTTGTTATTTATATTTTTATGCATTGATTTTGAATATATTGTTTGTAATGCAATATCTTATAATACAGCTTTGTCAAATCCTTAGTAGTCAAACTAGGCTCTTCTGATGATACATTTTCATGCAAATGTGACAAAAGACTTTCAGGCTTAGGAATTAAAATTGAAGATTAAACAATACTAATCTGGCCTAGAACCTGCTTAGAGTTTAGTTCCATCCTCATATTTTCCCCAAACTTTTACTGTAAACAAATTAGTTTATTTTTAATGGTGAAATTAAATTAGCCCATCTTTTTTTTTTTTTTTTTTGTGGTACGCGGTCCTCTCACTGTTGTGGCCTCTCCCGTTGCAGAGCACAGGCTCCGGACACGCAGGCTCAGCAGCCATGGCTCACAGGCCCAGCCGCTCCGCAGCATGTGGGATCTTCCCGGACCGGGGCACGAACCCATGTCCCCTGCATAAGCAGGCGGACTCTCAACCACTGCGCCAGCAGGGAAGCCCAAATTAGCCCATCTTAATCAATTCTTAGATTCAAGATATCAGTATTTATCTCTTTGTATTTAATAAGGAATTAATTATTCCTTCTCCTGTCTTAGTTACTAGTATACCGTTTAGACTGTTTTTGTGTTGCCTAATCCAAATACATCGATAATAAATCAAGCATATTACTAAGAAAACTCTATTTAAGCCATGATGTTAATGACACAGTTTAAACCTTACTTCATTTCTAAAATATACGGAAGTGGTTATGTGTAAAGTACCCCTTATCCCAACAACAGTCAGAGCTCATGTACAATGGTTGGCCTTCTTCTGGGAGTGTGTCTGCCCCTCATACTTTAGGGCAGTGGCTCTCGTCTTGGGCTGCCCCCTGGAGCCACCAATGCCTGGGTTCTATCCCAGGATGCTGGCTTTTCCTTGCTCTGGAGTGCGGCTCCTCTGAGGAATCTGAATGGGAAGCAAGGCGAGAACCACTTCAGGTCTTGCTTTAAGACCAGATGTGCAGGTACCATCCTGTTCTGATCTGTAAACAAACATGATCCTATGGACACACTGTTAACCCTAACTCTGTGTGAGGATGAACATACCCCCTGGTGTCACCCAGAAACTCCACACTCAACACATCAAGGGTCCAGTAACAGATCCAGGACTCCTAACCAGTCCAGACAGAACCGCCATCTGGTATCAGAGTTCCAAGCCTGTGACCAAACTACAGTCAAAGTCATTCAAAATGGAATTTTGATACTATTTTACGACTAAGAATATTTGCTTATTCCCTTGAGAAATCATGACTGAATGAAGACTCAGAGGGGAATTAAAAGCTCACCATGATTTGAGCATGCCCGTTAGGAAAAGAACTGGAAGAATCAGCATTGATTGGGTCCTGACAGTTTCTCAATCGGCATCTAAATGCATCTTGAACCTGTGAAAAAAGGACAAACATTCATTTTCTTCTCTCTTGGTAATGACCAGATACTGTCCATATTGGCAATTGACTGAGAAAACCATTATCACTGTTTTTATGATCCAATACCCGTTTTGTTTACTTGGTGCACTTGGACTTTGGTCCATGCCCAGGGAATTCATCATTTACCAACATCTGTAGAGGGAGGTGCTGGGAACTCCTCAGCTGTGCCGATGCCTGTGTCTGGCTCAATACTAATCATTCTTGCCCGACGGCAGGATTATTTCCACTGCTACAAACAATATGCCTGTCTTTCAAGGGGGATTTACTATTCGGTATGGCATAATCTTCACAACAGCTTTAAACATTGGGAAGAATGAGATGACTCAATGATCTGTCGACCAAAATTGATCTGGGATTTTCCTTTTATGTCTTATGTAATGCATATTGGGGAGACCATTTCTTGTCTTGCTTCAAGTACTATGTGCCCTTATGTGCAAACAAAACAAAACAAAACAAAACCAAAAACCCCACACACAATGAAACCAAAAGGTAACAAAAACTACTCTGTTTCTGGTTGATTCTCGTGGAAAAAAAAAAGGCCACTTAGCAAAGCCGAACTTCCTTAATATACTTTCACAACTGGATTCTGAGCAAAGAACAAACACATCACAAGGAAGTTCGAAGAACGTTAAATCCTTTGTTAAACAGCACATGGATAAACCTGAATAGATGAATAACAAACACACAAATCAGCCGACAGCTATTCTGACGTCGTGGTACCTCTGTGTCTGCTAGTCCGTCCACCTCCTGCAGCTCATTAGGCCCCTAACGAGCTTGCCGGTGGGCATCACCATAAGCCAAGTCAATGGCAACGTCATTTTACTAGTATTTGGCTTTTCTGACTTCACATTATTGTTACTCCCCTCCTTGTTTATTATAATCTGTCTTATCGGGTTATCAAACAAAGCACAGATGATGTGGCATTCCTTCTATTTTCCTGAAGCACCATTGTAGGGGCCACCAAGGGAAACATAATGATGTCCAGTTTTGCAAAGCATGTGTATAAACTATCCTGTCACTTGTTGTGAGATGTGCGTAGTTTATGTATTGGCCATAAAAAACCCTGAGCCTATTAAGCTGTTTTCAGCTCCTCTCACCCATTTCAAAAATTCGTTAGCAGCCTGTTTCCCAAACGGCAAGATGTGGAAAGTGACATGAAGTTTAGTTACCACCACTGAGCCCTGGCTGCAGTTCCATCATGAGACCTCTGCCCACGTGCTGGATTTCTCCCCTCAGATTCTGATCCTGGTGATGCAACCACTATGGCTGTGAATTAAGCGGGGGGTGGGCTCCATATTCTCTGACCCTTCCATTTTCTGATTCTAATATTTCTTTTTTTAACCATTTTTTAATCGAAGTATAGTTAACTTACAATGCTGTGTTAGTCTCAGGTGTACAGCAGGGTGATTCAGTTATACATATAATATATATATATATATCCTTTTTCAGATTCTCTTCTGTTACAGGTTATTACAAGATATTGAGTTCCCTGTGCTATACAGTAGGTCCTTGTTGTTCATCTATTTTATCTATAGTAGTGTGTATATTCTAATATTTCTAAATCTGAAACTTTCTGGAAAAAAAGAACAAGGAGTTGTCTGAGACAACTGGGTGAGGTAATTTCTTATTTCCTCTTTCAGACACATCAGTAAAAGTTCAGGCTCAGTGAAATTTAGTCTGATCATCTTTTCCTGAAGAACTGGATGCCTATTTGGAAGTAATTCATCCAGCTTCTCCCTTGGAGGAGACATGGCATGGACAAACTAGACTCTTTAGAAGCGAATGCTTCTTAGATTAAGAAGTCATAGCTGTGAGACATAAAGCGATACAATTAATAATCAGAAGATCATTATACACTAGGGTAATGCGTCTCCTGTTTGCCGGATGATCTCTGTTTCTGTTACACAGAAATTCGCATTTGGGGGAAAACTCTAAGAAAGTATATCTGTTTCAGAAGAAAAATTCTAAGAACTAATGTCAGAAAAATAGGTACTTGCCAATTTTCTGTTTGTGCCCCGAGGCAACTGTTAAAGAAGCACACACTTTATAAAAGAAGATAAATAATGTGTTAGAAATGTTGCCTTCCAGGAGCTTGTCACATGAATTTGTTTCAAATCTGCTTCTGAGCACCAGCACCCATAAAATATGAAAGGTGGCCCTTGGTAAAACGAAACATTAACGCTTGTTCACCAGCCACTCTATTTTCAGGCCTTCAGAGTGCAGTTGTCAAGGATATTTTTGTCTGACAATGAAATACGGAAAAGCAACTCCTGTCAGTTTCTCTTCAAAATCCACTATCTGATTGCTTGAAGGAGATATAAAAGAAATCTCCTTTTCATAACACACACATACAAAATCGATACCTTAAACTACCAAACTCCCAAATACGACAATGGATTAAGGGCATTTCCATACTGGAGAATGATGTCAGCTCCATGAATCAGTCAATGCTAGTCACAAGAAATATAAAACAGAAAAGCATAAAAAGTCTACAGTAAATTCAAGGTCATTTTACTGGTCATATAAATGCCATGATTTAAGTATTGGATTCTCTGACACTTTTAGTGCCTCTGTTCCTTCTAATTCAGAAAGATTTGCAGGAGAAATTCTTCTGTTTGATTAAAAAAAAAATCTTAAAAATACATTCAGGCAATCTAGCTGAACTAGCCTTAAATATTTATCCAGCACTGACAGGGAAGCATGATTAGACTAGATTTTGTACTATCACAGAAAAGGGTGTTTCAAGCAGGACAGTACCTGGAAAATGC
The DNA here is from genome assembly GCF_964374135.1 of Grampus griseus. NCBI lineage: Eukaryota > Metazoa > Chordata > Mammalia > Artiodactyla > Delphinidae > Grampus > Grampus griseus. Next base: position 6,195,741 of record NC_139007.1, on the reverse strand, counting down.
ATCTGCAGCTATTTGAAAACATTTTGATAACTAAATGAATGTTCTATCAGGTAAACAAAGAGACTTTTATCTTTGGTGAACTAATGTGTATTGTACTTATGGAGAACAGCTAGAAGTTTTAAGAAAGCAAGTCTACAAGGACCTTAATTCCGAACAAGGAGAAAGCATAAAAACAAACAAAAGACAGAATCTCGACCTGGCTATTGCATGCTGAAATTAAAACTTTCTGTGCCCAAAGGAGCATTTACAACGCTGGCCAATAATAGTCTTGGTGTCTTTCTTGCCTTGTGATTAAGACTGAAGAAAAATAACTGTTAGAAGATGCAGATATTTACTATTTAAGCTCCTTAAGCTGACTGACTGTGGAGAACAAGTCACTTATTTGAGGTTCCAATTTAATTTAAAATTTCTTTTTAGATATTAAAATCATTATACCTGAATTCTTCCAATATCAATCATGTTTTAAACTTATGTAGGACCAGTAAATACAATTTTTAAACAAACCCGTCTAGAATAATTAAACATTTAATACCAATTTTGGCACAGTTAAAATCTAGATTTCAAAATGTCCTCTTTTTATAATACTCTGCCATAGATCTTCCACCTTGACGTCAGACAGAGGGTTAAAAAGTATCGGGGGTGTAGCAAAGAACTGATATGTGAATAGCCCTGTAATATTTAGGAGACTTTAAGGAAACCTGGTATCATGTTGTGAAATAAAAAAGAGTGGCAAGAAACATCTCCAAAAATAAGGTGAGGTGAACACAATAAGCTAACAGGTTGTCTTCTGAAAGGATCCTGCCAGGCACCACCAAAGTTATCCCGACCAGATCCTGCTGGGGCTGCTCTAAAATCTCTTGAAAAAGCTATCAACCCTTTTCCTGTGGACAGATTCCTGGATGAGACCAGAGTTCAAAGAGGTCCACAGGGCGTGTCTCTCTCCTGTCCCTCCCCTAGGGACAGTGATTCGGTTCATCTCAGCAGCCGCCAGCGAGAGCTTCTCTGCTGGTCCCCGCTCCGACGACAGCTGGCAATGTCACTGTGAGAGTCGGTGCCAGATTTAGAGATTGCTGGGGAAGAGCAGGGAGCATTGCTTGGCAGTGCTGCAATTCAGAGGAAGCTTCAGGAGAGAGCTGCACTGTTTGAAACAGGCTCTGTATTTAGCTACAGACCCCAAAGCTTCACCTTTTAAGAAGACAGCTTTACCTCCAGTTTTTCTTCCTGACTTCCCAATTCCAGAAGATCATTTTAAGCAAAGAAAAGAAATAAAGTTACATTCTTTTTTTTTTTTTTTTTAAAGTTACATTCTTGTGATTTTTTTGATTGTTAGCTTGGGAGGAGAGAAGTTTCTTAAATGTTCTGGTTATTTTCTAAATCGAATATCGACTATTGTTTCTATTGATTCACATCTGTACAAATGGCTTTTTAATTACATGAAATTTCATATAATTTCAACATTAAATGAACAAGAGTGTTGTCAATTTCATGGGTCTAATACCAATTCACAGAAGCACCATGAATGACTACACACTATTAAAATATTATTTGACCTCTCTGAGAGCAAGGGAAATGAACAAAAATGGTTTGTCATTTGCTATATGTGGAAGGGAAAATATGGACTTCGGTCCCAACTTTCAGTCCTAATGATGTTCTATCGGAATTCTCTAACACCTAAAGGATCTTTCACTTAGTCTCAAAATTCTCACAGCTTTTACTATTTTTTGTATCAGATTTGGGGGTCACATAAGCTGCCCCAGACAGCATTTCACATACAGGATCTGAAAAAATGTAACAGTATTTCTTCGGCATGCAGGAGAGAAAAGAAGGAAAGGGAAGTCATACACCAGCCACCTCCACCCATGCCTTCACCGAAGATACTTCATCATAGCCTCGCGCCATCCACGTCAAAGCAGAAAATAAAAACCTAACTCATGACCTCTTATTTCTTTTATTAATTTTAAAACTTTACTCCAAACATACTCAACTTCCTGTCACCAGCTTAACACTGTTGCAAGCTGGGATCCTGGGGTCTGAAGAGAGAGAGAGGTGAGATTTGCCCTTTCATGCAGGCAGGCACTTGAAGAATTTTGGGTAACAGTAAGCCATGGCTGGATGCTACCTGGCGGACATGCCAGAGTTTGCCAATCTCTGCCATGAGCTCTCTGTGTCTTAATTTGTTCACTGATGCCATTGTACTAATCTGACTTCATGCTTTTGTTAACCTCCTGTATGGAGTTGGAGAACCACGCATGCAGATTAAGATGGGTAGAAATATCCATGACATAATTGCAACTATGCTCCAATCAGGAAAACCTAATCTGGAGTGAGATATAAGACTTATATTTTCCTGCCTAAGAGGTGAGATGACTATTGAGTGAAGGGAGGCTGGTGATTTCTGGGGAAAAGTATAGAGGGTTTTATATGGTCCTTCCTTGGGTCCTGTCTACGCTCCTATTTAAAGGCACTCTCTGTGCTTCCTACCCTCTGTTCCGATTAAAATCCAGCTTTATTGCGGTAGCTTTAGCCATCCTCCCACTTCCAGACACACATTCTATCTTATTAAAAACAAAACAAACAAAATCTTTAAATGTATTTCTTTTGAAAGCTTCAATTCAGCACGACTAAGATAAAGCTCTTAGCAACCCACCTTGCTCTCCCTTTAACCCAACACCCCTCTGAGCAAGGACGAGGACCCTAACACTCCCCACCCTGGGCAACTCACCCACCTTCTAAAATTTATTCTTCACGACACACTGTGGCCTCTCACCAAGGCCGCTGCACACCCCAAGGAGAAAGCTCTAAAACATCACTTAGTGCTGTGCCCTTAAATGTCGTCAGTTCTGTCTTTCTCTTGGTGCTGCAGTCAGAGCAACTAAAAAAAAAATCTCTCCACTTGTTTTATGCCCCCATGTGCCCCAGGTGGTCTCAGAGGAGAGTCAACTCTCTACCACTCACCACAGGCTTCATTTCTTGCAAGTCGTATGCCCGGGACCCTCTCTCCATTTTCCTCCACTTGAAACTTTTGCTTTCTTAATCAGGACCCCGTTAAGTTCTGAAGTTTCCTATCACCCACACCCCCATCTTCAAAACCCACTGAAGCCCCTGCTTTTCAGGGGGCTGTACAATGTACCTTCTTCCGTGGTCATGAGTCCTACCTAAATTCCCTGTAGATCAAGCTGGGAGATTCATGCAACTCTCCATCTGAACTTTTTTATATGCAATACGACCTCTTTTCAAATTGCTCTCTAGTTATTTCACCACTACTGGCCTCATTTACGTTTTAAAATGATTTGGGGAGAATATTGGTTTTACATGAGATAGCTAAGGAGGCTTGTCTGCTTCATATGATCACTGTCATGTGTTTGTAAATAAGTTTGTTTATCTGTATTTTTATGAAAACAATAAGATGAAATGGGACATTGACAGAAAAAAAAAAAGGTGGAAGGGAGTGGGAGAAACAGAAAGAAAGAAAAGAACTGTTCATGTTTATTTTAAGCATTTGTTACAAAATCACTTCCCAGGTTTGGATGAAACTTCTGGGACCTCCTCTGGCGGAGCTTGGCTCTCCTGCCAGCGCTGGGGAAAGAGAAAGATGAGCTTGGCCCTGTTACTGATGTACAGAGCAGCCCTAGGATCCTCACATACCGATACAACAAAATTATCCATTTAAGTACTTTCCTTTTTCCCTTCCTTCCAGTGAAGGGGTTTTATTGTAGCTTATTTTGTACTACAATCTTGTTATTTTACCCCTCTGACATCAAGCTGCCCGACTGTCTTAGAGCCAGGCAGAGCCAGAGACAGGAGAGATGAGAAGAATGTGAAGGCACCAGGAAAGTGGTTTCCTAGCAACAGGAACTATTTCAAAGCTTTCATAACTCTTGTGCAGTTAGAATTTCCATAGCAATGTGGAGAATAGTAAATAGTAGCTATGTCGCTATGTGCATGCTGCAAATGAATTCTTCTCAAGAAATGATGGCTAAATGAAGGAAGCACCTATATTTGTTCTGTTAGATTCTGTCTCATTACGTATGACACATATTAGTTTCCAAGATCTAGGTTTGTTGCTGAAAGTAATGTGTTGTGATAAATCAGATGGTTTAATTTTTAAAAATATTCTTATTCCCTCTTGGTGTTTGCACTTCTGTCAGTGACATCTGCTAAAGCAATTCAAAAGAGAAAGGGACTTCAGAAGAAGACCCTGTACTTCAAGAATAAACATTTTATGAAACTGAAATATTAAGATATCAGCTCTGGAGGTCACAACAAACTGCTAGTCAAAGAACCAATTTGCTTTTTTAGAAAAGTGGAATATAATTGAGTTGAGATGGTAGTAGGATGATCCTTTCTCCTTCCCCTCCTGACTTGAAATAATTTAGGTTTTCTAATTCGAGCCACTGAAAGCAAAGCCACTTTTAAAATGGATGAAGCCCCACACACATCACATTCAAAATGCCACAGTTACAGTATTTCATTTCTTTTCTCCTTAAACTGCAAGGCTCTCTTCCTCTCTGTGCAGACCCACCTGCTTCATAGAAGACTGTAAAAGTCAATATGGGTAAAGCCTTTTTTTGTTGTTTTATCTTTGACTTTTTTTTTTAACATCTTTATTGGAGTATAATTGCTTTACAGTGGTGTGTTAGTTTCTTCTGTATAACAAAGTGAATCAGCTATATGTATACATATATCCCCATATCCCCAACCTCTTGCATCTCCCTCCCACCCGCCCTATCCCACCCCTCTACATGGTCACAAAGCACTGAGCTGATCTCCCTGTGCTATGTGGCTGCTTCCCACTAGGTATCTCTTTTACATTGGGTAGTATATATATGTCCATGCCACTCTCTCACTTCGTCCCAGCTTACCCTGCCCCCTCCCCGTGTCCTCAGGTCCATTCTCTACATCTGCATCTTTATTCCTGTCCTGTTCCTAGGTTCCTCAGAACCATTTTTTTTTATTAGATTCCATGTATATGTGTTAGCATATGGTATTTGTTTTTCTCTTTCTGACTTCCTTCACTCTGTACGATAGACTCTTGAGTCCATCCACCTCACTATAAATAACTCAATTTCGTTTCCTTTTGTGGCTAATATTCCATTGCATATATGTGCCACAGCTTCTTTATCCATTTCTCTGTCGATGGACACATAGGTTGCTTCCAAAGCCTTTTGAATTCATATTGGATGAATCATTAAAGACTACAAACAACCACTTTATGTTAGTATGTATCAAAAATACACAGAAACAGAAATATGTTTATCTGTACCCAGTCCCTTTCTAAATTGAAGGAAATATTCCTTACATTGCTTATACACTTTTAAGAAAGAAAAAGACCAGGGAATTCCTTGGCAGTCTAGTGGTTAGGACTCTGCGCGTTCACTGCCGAGGGTCCGAGTTCAATCCCTGGTTGGGGAAATAAGATCCCACAAGCTGCATGTCACAGGCAAATAAATAAATAAATACATATTTAAAAAATAAACATTTAGCTTAGGTGCTGGCATACAGCAAGAACACCATAAATATTAAACAAATAAAAAGAAAGAAAGAAAGAAAAAGTCCATACAAATTATCTTGAATTATTGTGACGAAAATATTTTAAAGTGAAGAAAGCAGTAGGGATAAAACTGTATTCCTAGCATCTCCTATGGGATTATCAAGTAGATCACTAGATTTGAGTCATTATACAATATGTTACAGGTAGCTATTGAGACTATTTGCTTTGGTCTATTTTTATGAGATGTTTGTTCACAGGATATAGCAAGGATATGGAAAGATGTCTTATTCTCCTGGACTGTGGTTAATGCTAGGGCAGTGTGATCACAGGTACTATGAGATAGACCCATTGCTAGCGTCGGGCAACACACATTTAGAAGGTCAGAAAGAATTTCTATGAATTCAGTGATGTGGTCTTTGGGATTTGCAAAATTTAAACAGGGTTCTTTTGGTTTTTCGGTAACAATTGCCACTGAGGAATTCTGAGAGACTTGCCTATAACTGAAATCTGCTCTGTGTATTTATAGCACTGTTACAGGGTATTTTTAAGGGTCAATGAAAAAATACTAGATATGCAAGTTTCCATTTCAGTGTTGGAATGAGAGACATGACACTCTGCTATTGATTTATCAACTATAAAATTATTCAATTTGAACTAATCATTGAAAATGCAATAATAACAGGGCCAATATCCATAGTCTTATTCCCAATAAATACAGAAAATATAGATTTACAGACACCTATTTAACAGAAGCATTTACTATATGATTTAATTACCCTTAAATCATGTTTTTGATAATTATTAGTCCAATTAGCAAGTATGGGAAAGTTCTGATGGAATTGAATTTTTGTGCCAAACATTTTTCTTCATGTAAGCAGCACAACTTTGTGAATCAGCCAACAAAATATCTGTCACTTTAAAACCTGAATATTTTGATCATAGCCCAAGGCTTTTTAGAGAGCTTATTTCTGAAGAAAAAGAGAAGCTTATTTAGAGTTGGGATATTTTTTTCCTCTTTAACACCTAAAGTATTAATATCTTCTGAAAATCTCATGCAGATAAATCATGGATCTTGCTTACAGCCCACACTATTCATCCTTAATCGTCCATCAAAAATGTACCATGTGTCTACACACTTTGAACAATTTTGTTACATAAACATATTAGAGATAACATTAACATATTAGACATAACATTAACACAGAAGACTCTCGGGATAGTTACGGTCGGAGAAGAACATAGCTCAATTTCTTTTTTAACTTTTAAGCAACTTTGGTCTATAAAAAAATCAACACTTGGAAGAGTTTTAGTGCTGATATTCTAGGTAGAAATTTGTGATGTCTTGGTAACAAAGACCTAGATCAGATTTTTTAAGTGATGAAATCCCCCCTTCCCCTTGCAATGTGAAATCATTCTTCTGTTTTCATTGTTTCTCATCCTACGATGTTCTGGGAATACACGTGTGGGTTTATTGCTGACATCTGTATTACACTAAAGTAGCTCAGAAATGCTGTTCTCCTCATCTGGTAAATGAGGTAAAAACCTGTGCTTACCATCACTCATCAATGTGAAAGCTATAGGATGTGTACTCAGATGCGCATGTATCTTTTTGCAATGTGCCCATCACAATAGAGTTCTCAAACAAGCTAGATAATGTGAAATGACAGTGGAGACCATCTTCTCAAAATTACTAGCATGGCACTGTGTCACTGTGTGTTTTAGTCACCACCGTCCCCAGAGTAAATGCTCAAATGATTCCTAAACCTTGTAAACACCGTATTGGTGCTTGCAAGCACTCGGAATAATTGTTGCACCAGTTGGAAAACAATATTTTATCCCTAAACAACTCAAGTCTGAACTCCATCATTGATCTTGATGGATTTGGTGCAGGTTAGTGTCTCATGAAGGATGACTTCTTTCCTTCACTGCTGCCAACAAACCTCACCAGGACCTGGAGAAGCACTGTGATTACAGACCTACAGTCCTTGGGGACCATTACTGCCCAATCATGCTCCACTGTGTCCATATTTTGTATTTTCTGAGCATTGTCATCCATATCAAAATCATCCCCTTTGAGTAACCTTAACCGCATCTTAGTACAGAGACAAAAGAACCCCTCGTTCATCTTCAACATTTTCTTTCTAAAACAAAGTCTGTCAAGTATGAGGAATGAGGTTATGCTGTGTGTAGAAGCATGAGTTAAGGAACAGGTTTAAGAAATACCATCGCAATTACATTTTAGGTACGCCGCCCATGCTCTTATCTACACCTATGATTGCAACATAGCCTCTCTTGAACCCACTGTCCCTGGCTCTTGGCACCTCTGGTTGCGTTTTTCCTTGCATCACCCCATCTGTTCTAATCTGTCACTTTCAGAGTCCAAGGAGCCCCCTTGAACTTTGCCTTTGCCTTTTCATTTCTCTTTAGCGTTGACTCCCAAACGATTGTCTTTAGAGGAGACCAGCTTTAACCTGAAGATCAAGTTATTAAAAGAAAAGATCCTATTTGTTAACATGGAAAAGACTCTTCTAGGTATCATTCTTCTCTCTTGCAGAATGATCTTTCTCACCTCTCTCCGGAGAATGCAGTGGACCATGACAATCACAAAGCCTTGCAATGAATCAAACACAGCAAAAAGTATTTGAAACAAGATGGAGCGTTTGTCTGTCATGGCCAGAACTGCAGACATCCACGTCAGAGCCAGAAGGGGCAACACCACACAGGAGCTCCAAAGAGACGCCCTGTTGGAACACAGAGGAAGCGACATTACGTAGCTGCACATACGTATGCCCCAGGCGATAACCAAACCCCAGTTCAACAAAGCATTCTTGTAGGTGGCACCAAGACATTAACTTGGAAACCACAAAGCAGATAACATTTGATAGTTTTATTTATTTTTTGATAAACAATCCCACAATCGTTACAAAAGCCGTTGCAAACTATAAATATTTAAGTATGCTCTTAGCTCTAATATTAGCAAACATGATTTTTTTTTTTTTCCATCGTAGCATTTTCTCACATGCACGGTAAAAGATTTGTCACAAGAAGATGTAAATGATTGGGACTAACATGGCGTTACTGGCGGTGGTGGCTGACAAAGCTGTTGTTGAAACTACTCCACACTTGGCACATTTGAGCGTCAAACCGCTATGAGGCTCACTCATCTGACTGCAAACAAACAGAACACCCACAAAAAGAACAAAATATTGAATTGTCACCAAAAAAAAAGTTGCCACTGCAAGTTAGCTTTTAAATACGATTTCATGCAGAAAAGTATATTTATCAAAGAAGAATGCTCTCTGTCGTGTTAAAGATGCATTTACACTACACATTATTTTTGTAACATTCACCGCTTAATAATATGGGCCTTTGTTACATGAGAAGCATATTTCCATAATTTACACCATAAATGGCCCTTGTGTCTACAGATCAAAGTTGCCCAATACACTGAGTTAAACAAAAGCATGTGTTTGTGTAGACATACAGTGAAAACCCTTTATTCAGACCCTTGATAATCAAACAGGTAAGGATTCCTAGCTTCAAATATTTTCAATGTCACTTACAGAAGACACATAATATCAATTAAAACCTTCTGAAATGTACACATGTATCTCAGAAGTCCAATATAGGGAGATATATATTTTAGGCTTTTAGTCATTTGTGGAAGATGTAGCTTTTATCTCAACATATTCATATTTGGAACTTTCTTATAGCATCAATGTACTGTCTATATTTTAGGATGATCTGAATATAGGGGCTGATGAAATTTGATGAAATATTAGTTGATAATAAAAAGAGTGATAGTTTTCTGCTTTAATAAAACACACTTAACATAGTCACCAAGTTCAAAATATTCTTTCTGCACATTTTGTCATAGACTCCAATAGCTTTTAAATGGTCTATTCAAGTCTAGAGGATATTGCAGGTAAATTCAGATTCAATCTATTATCTCACAGAAGCAAAGTCACACTACGTAGAAAAACTTGACACATTTTTCTTTAGAAAAAAGTCCTTTGAAAATGACTCGTTTTTAGAACCCTATAGTTTTAGGAAAAACCAAAAAGAATTACTTGAATCAAATTTCAAAACACTTTAAAATAATTTTCTGTGGTCTCTTGTCCATTCCCATGTGATGTTTATGTCTAAAATATAGGTTTGCCCAGTAGGTTTTTCAAAAAAATAATATTGTGGTGGGCCTGTATTACTATGTGTAAAATAAAAATGGCAGAACAGAGAAAGTCATAAGGGGCTCCTAATTCAGAAAGTCTGGTTTCTTTCAAAGACGTGCCTTCACTGTTGAGTTGCACTTGGATGAGATGATAAATCTGAAAGCTATTAAGTAAATTGACCTGTAGATCCCGTGAGAAAAATCAAAGCTCTCAGAGTTAGATATGGGGGTGGAGAATATGATTCTAAACCGTTCACTTTACTGTTTCAACCCAGGGCATATGTACTAGACACAGGTGTCCAGACTTTTCTAAATAAGAAGTAATAAGAGTCTACCCAGTTTGGTTCATGAATGCCCCAATGGCCGGTGTGTGTGTGAAACTGCTCCCAGGAGAATGCCTAGACAAGTGGTCTCCACAATATATACTTTAAAATAGTAGATGAGAAAGTTCTGTTGCAGAAAAAAAAAAGAGAAAATAAAATATTTTACTTGAGATGTTCTAAAAAGACACATGTCATTGTATCTTGTTTTCATTCTTTCCAACTATCATTTTATATAAGATGTGTTGATATTTGCAGTAAATTCCCCCTTGGTAAATATACTTATGTATCAGAAAAAGTTAATCTAGTTTGGGTATTACAAAACTTGTCAAACTATTGTACTATTATTTAAATATTCATTCACTCATTCCTTTATAAATCTTTACTGAGCATAAACTATATGCCTGGCAGTTTCTAATAATTGATGATAAAAAGAAGAAAGGGAATAGATAGAAGAAGTAGATAAAATGGGAGGAGGAACATCTTGGTACCATATTTGATTCTAAATAAATAATAATGTTTCAAAAGAAACACTTGTTTTATATATATATATATATATATATATATATATATATATATATATATATATATATATATACAAACAACCTGAAATGGTCAATATTTACAATTAGGGAGATCAATTGTTAAGTTAATCAATTAGCTTCCTGCCCAATGTTTCTTTAGATAATTCTGATTATTTGTTCTTCACTGAAGTCTTTATTACTGGTCCCACTGCTTCTCTGTGAACTAAAAATTAGCTGCAAATACTCATATCTTCTAAAAAAAGACATTAAATCACACTTTGGAATAGAGAGCAAATTTCAATCTTTAAGCTAAAATAAGATTTTCTACTATAGAAAAAATATTTAAGCCTAGAGTCATTAATTTGTTAATAGTCCTTTTCTGCTTTGGACAGTAAGCAGCATTCTGCTTCTACAACTTGTAGTAACATTATCCCTATTTCTCCAGCAGTGGCCTTTGTACCAGAAAAAAAACAAAAAACAAAAAACTGTTTGACTCAGTTTTTCCAGTAAAACAGGTGTAACTTCTAATGATATTTTTAGAAATAAAGGTTTAAAAATTATTCTGTAGATTGAAATGGGTAATTTCTAAATTCATAATATGACAATGTTGCCATTTCTCCTAAACCTATATTATCTCTTCCAAAGAGCTATGTGAATCGAACTGGATGTTACGTATAAAATAATCAAATGAGAAAACAATTCTGACTGAGTTTAATAAATCCTTAGCATTAAGCTCATTCTGATAATCTCGTCTCTTTTTCTGACTTTGGTGTCATGAATGGTGGAATGATGGATGCTTGATTGACAGAAGTTCAGGGTCCTTTGCAAGCCAGCTGTGCAGCTTGGTTTCTTCATCTCACCCATCATAACAATAGCCACCACCTGCTGAGTGAGTGCTTGCTATTTGCTAGAAATTCTAATGAAAGTTTTATACACATTGTATTTCATAGACTCTATTATGAGGCGAGAGTTATTATCCCCACACACAGCTAGGAAACTGCAGAGCTAAATACTGAGCGTGGATTTCTATTTTATTTTAAAGCTTTATCCTAACCACTAACCCACTCCACCTCCCAATTAAAAATAATAATTATACAAGTCTACACCACTAGTGGCAGAACTGAGTTTCTATATCCAGTACCCAATATGAACAATTTATTCTAACATGATTAATCTAGGCAAGAAATAACTGAAGTAGCTATTGCTCCAATTCTACCCATACGTCAGACTAATGAGTAATAGTGTGACAAGTTTCGTTCACATGGTATAGAAAGCTCAGTGTCTGTACAAGTTCAAGTCTGCCTATTTCAAGTTGCTTTAGAGATTCATCTGAAGTGAAGACAGTCTCTAGATAGGAAGTGATTCCCCCTCAGAAAGGAGCCTCCAATGATGTTTTTATTCATCACTGCAAGTTCTAATGCTTGATATGATTGATATCCAATTTTATACTGAAAGCCATTAAACCTAGTCTTTTACTAGGAAAAAAAACTGCCTGGACTATCTTGTCTTATAAATCATTACATAGATTATAAATACACAAAGGACTTGAAATTCCCACCAGTCAGTGATAAAATACTATGCCTATTAAAGAATACATAAATTATTAAAGAAATGAGAACAATTAAGGGTTAAGTTTTGAATGAAAGTACAGTCAAACAGAAAGGAGAAAGCTATAAACTTTTTATAAAAAATGATACAAAGGGAAACTCAAAGGCATTAATATTTCATTCAAGTTTTTACAAATTTATATGAGCTAACAATATAACCTTAAAAAGCTGCTATCAACCTGCTCATGAAATGTTATTAAGTCATTAGATATGGTGATATTACAATGACAGTAAAATTAAAGGACATGTTTTTCAAAATTTTATAAGTGGTTAAAATGTGCAAGTGACAATTATGAGTAACTCTTTGTAGCAAGTTATAGTGAACATGTCATAAAAATGAATACATATGATAAGAATAGTGTTTCAGAAGTGATTATTTCAAGTGAAGACTTTTTCTGATATATACAATGAATCAAAGAAAATGTAGTATTTTGCCCTCCTAAGGTTTGCTTGTCCTGATTCTCTTGTGTCCCATACTGAAATTATGTTCAATCTACCCTACTGTCCTTTGTGACTAAAACTAGGAGGTCTTTGGAAGCCCACACCCAAGGACAAGAATTTCAAGGCTAGTCTTAACATTTAATCTTATCTTACAAAGAGGCAATATGCACATACAAATCCAGATTTTCTTAATGGTCTTTTTAATTATTTTCAGATTTTGGTCCCACCTCTTTAGGAATAGCCCATTGGAAACTTGAATGACAGAATCTACCATACACACCAGTTTGTCAAGAACAAAATTCAAGGCACGGTCAAATGCAGTCGGTGACCTGGGATTGGAGTATGGGACGCACTGGTAAAGACCCTTCGAAATCCACCAGTTGCAGCTTACCCGGCTCTGTGTTTCAGCTTTCTATCTAGGATCCCATCTCTTGAAACAAGTTTATTAAATACCAAAATGCCAATCACCATGTTGACCTGTCAAATAGAAACAAAGGTTGGCCTTTCAATGATATTGAAGGGGATCGGGTCCCTGATTTTTCCTGAAAACCCACTTTTATCCATTCACAACCTCGGCAGAATTATATACTCACAATGGTAGTGATAGGAAGCACTTCTCAAATATTTTACAAGTGTGTAAAGGAAACTGGGACACTTTAACAGTGGTGTTAGTGTCTGTCTCTTAAAGGATCCTCATGAGTTGGAAAGGTGTGTGACCTTAATGTTTTAAAGTGCATTAAGCACATTTAATTTCTATGCTTTGCAGCTTACACTGAGGAAATTAACATTCAACTGCCGAACTTTTCAATTGCCATACTATGCCAAGCTGGCATTCTTCTCTCTGAGTCATCCTTGAATAAAATAAATTGGTTAATGAGTTTTACCCTATGCCTGGGAATCAAAAGACTTTGTCTCGCAGTGTGTGGCTAGGGTGAGCCCTGGCATCCAAAGGTGCTAAGGATTTGTTGTTGCTCCCAGCTGGGAGAACAGAGCGCCTCAATTCTGCACAGTGTGCAGCTATTTCTCCCATGAGGTAGGGAGCATTTTAATGCACCATGCTTTTCTAGACAAAGGAGAAAGCCTCTTCAACTCAGCTGCATCCTTTAAGATGTACACTAACACTAATTTTTACAATGTGCTCTATTGAACCCTTCTCAGCCTTTCCTAAGACTCTCTCACCCACTCAAAAGGTCTTTTGCATAATACAGTTGAAATGAAATCACACATATTTGTCTTTCTCAAGTCAAATTGTAAAAAGCTGTAGAGATTGCTGTGGTCTATTTCTCTTTAAAGATTTATTTATTATTTATTTATTTATTTAATTTATTTTTGGCTGCGTCGGGTCTTAGTTGCGGCATGCAGGATCTTACGGGATCTTCCACGAGGCATGCAGAATCTTTCGTTGCCGCGTGCAGGTTTTCTCTCTCTAGTTGTGGCACGCAGGCTCCAGGTTGCGTGGGCTCTGTAGTTGTGGCACGCGGGCTCTCTTGTTGAGGCGCGAGAGCTCAGGAGTTGTGGCACACGGGCTTAGTTGCCCCGCGGCATGTGGAATCTTAGCTCCCTGACCAGGGATCGAACCCACGTCCCCTGCATTGTAAGGTGGATTCTTTAGCACTGGACCAACAGGGAAGCCCCACCATGGTCTATATGTAGCAGCTTTATTCTAAGAGCTCCCGGTTCTCTAACCTACCAGAGCTTCCTGATAAAGGAATCCAGTACAATGCTGGAACCAAGATAGATAATCAAGGAGAAATATTTTCTACTTTTTGCCTTCCTGCCCCTCACCCTCCATGGTCAAAAGAATCTTGGTGCGACCCCCAATGCAAATGGTGAAGCCTTTACACTGAAACTAGCAGTTCACAAGACTTCTGTTTTAAATGAAGCAGGATGACCAGTTAGTAAAAAAAGAAACTTCCACTTCTGCAACATGCTTTGGGCAGACGGAACATAAAGCTGAAATCTGCTGAATTACTGGTGTAAGGAAGATCCAAAGCACCCGTGAGGTAAGGACTTAGGTGTCACTCTTCATAGCTTCCTTACAAGATGCCATTTGATCAAGAGAAAGAGTTACTCATCTTTGTACGTCTATTATTTGAACTAAAAAATAGAAAGTGTATTCCATGGATTCAATTTATCTACAATTTAATCATGAGGGGATTCATCACCACTCCAAAGACCTTTTATCTTTCAATTATGCACGTACTTTTTGTTTCTTCATTTTAGGGTTATAGGTATGTTAACCTAGTAGCCTAGGGAAATAATTCAATTGATTACATAAAAATTTAATGCAGCAGACAAAAATGTGTGCAATAGTTTCATTTGCCCTATGCTCTTCTAACCCTCATGCCTAGATTTTCTTTTTCTTGTGAGTCACACACAGTTCCTGCTCTCTGTTATAATTTAGAGGCGGAAGGACAAGCTTTACAGGAAGAAAAGTCACGCAGAGTTATTAAGAAAGATATCGCTAGCTTCCAATTTATTGAATGAATTGTTCAAGAAACCAAAGGGTAACTTTTCAATTAGAAATCTAATTGTACAGCGAAATGGATCTTTGTATTTCATTCAGATCGTTTCTTTACTCTCTAACATTTTTCAAAGACTTATTAGGCAAGAAAGATTTGTAATCAATAAATTCAGAGAGAGAGAAAGAAAGGCAGATTAGTGGGAAATTTTCATGTTCCTATAAACAAACATGTAAAGGAATTATTTTCTGATTCAGAAAAGAAAAATTTGTATAACTTATGCATAACATATGGCAGGGGTTCTCAACTGGGGCCAGGGCCGGGGTGGGGGGGAGATTTTTGCCCCCAGAGAACATTGAGAAATGTCTGGAGACATTTTCTGATTGTTAACAACTGAAGGGTATTATTGGTATTTAGTAGGTAGGTGCCAGGGGTGCTGATAAATACACAGGACAGCCTCACAACAAAGAAATGTCCAGCTCAAGATGTCTGCAGCACGGAGGCTAAGAAACTTTTACCCACGAACATATATTTTCTTGTTGCTATTTGGTATCAGCCACAGTTATTATTAAGAGATCTTAATAACTATGTAGCTCATACAGAGTAGTGTGAAGTTGAAATAATAATGATGAAATTCTATACATTAATGAGGAAGAATTTACCAAAACTTAAACTTCGTCACAAATGTGAAATTCCTGTAGGAGAAATCCCACACTCCCACGTTTAATTCTTCAGCCTTCAAAATAAGAATATTTTAGCGTAATAAAGGACTGAATGGCAGTTAACATTCAAATTTAAGCAAAGATTCATTGAACTTTAACATTTCTACACAATACGGAAGTGTCTCTCTAATGGAAACGAGGTAACCTTCCTTTGCTAAGAAAACAAACTAAGTTGATTTCGGTGTTTACCAGGACAACAGCAGCTGCGGGTCCCACAAAAGCGTAGAGCAGTCCTCCTTCAAGGGAGAGCCAGCAGCTGAAAATAACATCAGATAAAAACTAACAAAAATTAGTGATAAGGGTTAAACCACTAAAGTGTGATACAAATAACTTGGAATTTTGGCATATTTCAAAGGTTTGTAGTTTAAAAAAAATAGCACAGAAGAAGTGGAAAAAAGCTAAGATTAGCTCATTTAGTGAGTAAGAAATACTATATACCTCTCACAGAAAAGACGCTTTGATTATAAGGTCTTACTGTTGGGCAGTTAAAACATTTTAGACAAATTACTCTTGCAGTGAGATTTTTATACTGACTTTCAGTACAAAGGTGATGATTAAGTTTTGTAAAATGCTGCTTTACATCCATTACGGAATTTTTCAAATATACTTTGAAGCAAGAACAGCATGTTTTTAGAGTCTTATATGTGCCATTTACCTGTTCTTCTTTGAGACCATTGAGATAGTGGGAGACATTGGTTTAAAAGCCATCATTGCAAAGAATGGATAATCTACATTTTGCATGCTTTTTTTTTCTTCTAATTTTACTTTTTCTTAGACTACTAAAAAAATCACTGAAGATAAGCTTTTGAATAAAAATAAATACAGCTGTGTTTGTTTCAATTACTAGCTTCACCAAGAGAGGCAGGTTTGCATTGATAGAGACATGGTAACCACTTAGGTAAAAACACTCATTCTCTCATAGCAGAGGGCTGTCAAGAGGTCCCCTTGATGCAGTCATGCCCACCATTTCATGCACTTGTCTTTGACCTCTGACCCTTTCCGTATTATTTCTCAGTCCTCAGAATCAGCAGACTGCCTCCAAAGTGACCAACAATCAACAATTAACAATAACTGTTCTCTCTCTTCTAAGAACTTTTCTATATTGGCTGTGGTGGTGGTTACATGACTTATGCATTTGTTAAAACTCACAGAATTATATACACTTAATAAGGTGAATGTTACTATGTAAATCAGTGCATGCGTGTGTGCATGCGTGCGTGTGTGCGTGTGTGTGTGGATTCAAAGTCTGCATCTAGTTATTGCTCCTTCGCCATAACAGTGCATAGATAAAAGTCTACTTTTCCACTTTGAGGTCGACGATTTAATATCTATTTTAAAAATAAAATACCTGGAGAAAAAGCCCTTAATCTGATAGAATGCTTCAGTTTGGTGTCTCTGAGACTGTTACTCAATTTCTACTGCATTTTTGTGTAAATTCACCTTCAAACTGATACATTCCTCATCGTATTGCATTCATTGTTAATCATACACTCCTTGAAAGCTGGAACTGTGCCATCTATAATCCTACTTCTTTCCATGTCCCCAACATGGTGCCTTTCAAAAAGAGGCATGCTACTGTGAAAAGCAATAGCTTAAAGGTAATGGTGCTGTACTAGGACTGCTCTACAGCATATGCTACCAGGGAGTTTTTCTGTACTGTCGATTGCATAAGAAAAGCAAGTGCTCTGATGACATGAGTTCTTGCAATTCTTTGGAGGTTTCTTTCGGGTGGCAGGTGAAGTGGTGTCTTTTGGCACACTCTCCAGTTGGATGTACCCACCGGAGGGCCTCATTAGCAACAATCCGTATCTCAAACCTGAGCACAGTTAAACAGGGCATCTCCCTTTAAGACGTATGCCTCTAATAAGATGCACATCTCTTTCCTCATTTCTCTACTGTCTCCTCAACTTGAAAGAGCAGATGAAGTAAAATATGAAAGTGCATTGCTTTACATCTGAAATATTAAATTTAGTCTTGACTTATAAATTCTCTCATAGAATGTTATAAGTATTCCAGCTCTGATTAGGGTGGGCTGACGCCACATCCCTTTTTCTCCCTTCTAATTTCTTCCACAGCCCAGGAATTTTCTGATTTGGAGTCTATTGATTCCCTGACCTACAGGTTTCAATATGCATTACCCTAACATAGCAACAAAACTTGAACTAACGTGACATAATTTGGTGGCTACCAGTATATACTATCATCTGTGAAATCAGAAGCTCAGATCGGAATCATATTCTAAAATGTAAACATTTCAAGGTTTATCCAGTTCTTTAAAAAAGGTATCTGAGATTGAACATGCAAAGTAAATATTGAAATATTTTAGAAATTAAGGACGCTGGTCTTACAAAGACATGGGAGACTGAAACAAGAATTCTGAATAGTCCTGCAGCATTTAGTGTTTAACTTTTGTGCATTTAAGCCACTTCCATCATTCCTCAGTAATATGACTTATACCATTGTTAATGACTCAGTGATAAAGTGCAAGCCATCAGCAGTGCCAGCCAAGACTAATGAAGCATATTCGATGATTTACTTAATAATAAACAAGATTTATCACTGTGGACGGACTTACTAGTGATCAGTGCCATATCCTTTTGTCCTGGTGAAGCCTACTGATGTGGCCACCACTAATGCTGGTAAACCTGCAAGAAAAGCATTGTCACACTTCACATTCAGCTACAACCACTGTGCACACTGGCTCAAGCAAAGCCAGAACAAACTTGGAGTGCTGAAATCGGAGGAACTACCTTCAGATGAATCACTTCATAAAGTATGTTTCCATTACAAAATTTCTTCCAAGTACAAAAACATGAGTACACCAGCTGGGTTTTTAAGTCAGCGCATTTCTCTGATGTTGCTAGGTTACCACCGCATTTGACATGGGTTTAAAGGAAACTCATAACAGAGATTTAGTATATCTTTTGTTTTTTTCCCTAGGGGTTTACACTCTTATAAAGGAAATTTATATTTATAAAATCAGAAAGGCAAAAAAAGGATGTTCTGGTGTGATGGAGTATCACAGAAATGGAACATTCAGTTGGCCTCATATCGATCCACATCAAGTTGTACTTATAATAAGATAGAAAAAATAAATCACTTACTTCTTTATGATTTACTTATAACAAGAATGTAGGAACAGGGTTAAGGGCTCGAGGAATTGATTTTTAGGCTTCCTGCCCATACTCCTTTAACAATCCTGAACAAAGTTCAGGGAATTTATGCCAGTTTTTCTTCATGAACCTCTAGGTAGGTATCACTCCGGACAATACTTAGTCCCTCTTGGCATTCAAGTGCCTGCATTCCTGCACCAATTCCAACCTGACATCTTTCGGTTTATGTTTCTATGAATCATGCTTACCTTGCTCAAGTTCAGTGGAAACTCCCTGTTTTTGGCGAATGGAGTTCAGTCTAACCTAATGGTTTATCCGGTCATGCCTTTTTATCAGGAAGACCATGTTTGTGTTTTCAGGTTGAAAAATCCATCATCTTCCTGTGTCCCCTCCATCCATCTTCTTTCTTCCTATCATTTTTTCTTATTCTCTTCTGGGAATCTTCAAATGATATCACATTCCTTCACGAGGTTTAAATGATGGGAACTGTAAAGAGCACCTCTGAGGAACACACCATGTTCTTTTAAACAAATGCTGGTCTCTCCCTCTCTCTGCATATATATGATATTATATGTATGTGTATATGTATATATCTCTCTGTATATATATATATGTGTATATACACATATATATATGTACACACATATATTTGTAAATATATGTATGTATATAATTATATGTATAATGTCTCTTCCTCCCCCTTTCTTGTCCTCCATCTTCTCTTCCTTTTTCATATAGTTGAAATTTTTGATTGACCAGACCGAGTTTGTTAGATAAAAATTCTCTTCTGGGTGCTAGCTGAAGAGCTAATAATCTTCATTCCATACAATTTAGATTTAAAATTTTTCTAAATTATTATGTTGCCCTTTGCCATCATGAAACTCATATGCTACTATTCTGCCCACTCCCAGACCTCCTGACAGTCTAGAACCATTGGTTTAGCTTTTTTGCTACCCAGAGGAGTTTAATATTAGCTGTCATCCTGGAGACCAGCTGTGCACCCTTCTCCTCAATATCATCTTTGGTAATGATGTTAAATAAGGTAGCTAAGGTTCCTGAAAATTGCTACTCTTTATGCTTCAAGGAAAGTCTTCATTTCCCTGCATACTGTAGTTCTTAGACCTAATCAATTCCTGATTCAACTTTAGAAGGTCTTTAACATGAAATCCAGACAAAACTTTTA
Source organism: Grampus griseus (assembly GCF_964374135.1). Lineage (NCBI taxonomy): Eukaryota > Metazoa > Chordata > Mammalia > Artiodactyla > Delphinidae > Grampus > Grampus griseus. The sequence continues at coordinate 6,175,710 of NC_139007.1, read as the reverse complement.
AGAAACTGTAAGTACATTACATTCTCCAATCTCTTCTTAATGGTTTTCCCATTTCCCTGTGCAGACATGACATCCCCTAGCTGAAAACTGATGGATAATCCTCGTGTTCTTGGTCCTATATTTTCCAGCATGAATTATTCTGGTATGGTAATAAGTTCACTTATTTCTAATTTTTCAGGGTCCCTCTAGCATCCTATTCTCCAGTCTTCTGGTACATTAGGCATTTCTTATATATTTGGTCCAAAATTCTCCAAGTTTTTTAGTGCAGGTCTTTTGAAACTCAAAGGCAAATAAGACAAAATCCTGTTTTTTTCCCTAAAACTAGTTTCTTAAGTGAATTAAACTAATTAATTATAATTAAACCAATTTATTAATTCCAATTAAACTTTAGAATTGGTCCTTTGAAATGTATAGGTCTTCCAGATGTCCATTTCATAAGTCAATGTGACAGAAACTTTTCCTAATGAAGAATTAATTCATCCTCAGCCCATCAGCAATTCTGTGTTTCCTTTGAGGACCCCACAGACTAGCCATGAGGTTTCACTCACGGTCTGAACAGCTTTCTCCTGTGACGCGAATAGTTCTATTGAAATGGAGTCCTCAGAGTTTTCTTGTGGGGAGTCCAGTACATGGTTAGTGTACATGACTAGAACATCATGCTTTGAGCCCTGAACATCTTAAGACATTTTGTGTTTCCAGAACCTATTAGTAGAGAACACTTTGATTCCTTGTCTGTAGATACCTCAGGTCTCATTTCCTACCACGTGGGCACTATTGATTATCAACTGACCAGCTACGTGGTCATCTAATATTCACTCCTTTTTAAAGTTCCAAACGCTCAAAGAATGTTCAAATATGACCAGCCTCCTATATTTCCACTTCCTCATATCAAATTAGACAAAGTAGCCTGGGGATAATCACACTCTCCAGTTTCATTCATTACAGAAGTGTTCAAGGTCATTTTAACAAGAGCACGAAAGGGAATATTAATATGCTTACCCCATCCAAGGCACAAAAAGCGTTTCCTTATAAGCCGCGTCCTAATTTTTCCAGTTACAGCCATATATGATTGCCACGCCTCAGTCAAAACCCAACAGAATGAAGCCAGGAAGAAAAAGTGCAAAAATGCAGTGGTGGTTGTACAGATGCTCTGTGGAAACAGAAAAGACTCACACTTAATATGCGGGCATCACATGTCCTTCAGAAGGTTGTTAATCTCCAACCCATTGCTTTTACTTCAAATATCTACCTCTGCTTTGTGACAGAGTAATTATTTACAGAAATTAGAGACCCTGGAGTCTTTATGCTGTACATTATCTATGATAGAAAAAAATGTCCTAATTCCACTTGTGTGTTCGGTTTTTTATGAGGTGAAGCCTGAATGTAAATTTAAACTCTAGGGAGATTTAAATTAATACTTTACTTGAATTTTTTTCTTGAAACATAATTATGGGAATGATCCTTTCTTTGGGTTAATTTAAGTTACAGACATGTTGCATAATTCTTTTTGGTACTTTCTTTATCCTTCCTTTTTAACCAATAATGCTTTGTTGTATTATCTGTTGATGTTAAGATTATATCGCCACAGCCTTTCAAAAGAAAAAAATTACTATGCTTTTTTATACAAGTGTGATATTCAAGGTGTAAGGGCAAAGTACAAAATGAGGTCTGGCTAATAGCCTAGAAAAAAATAGCATACGTATTTCAAAGCACTTAATACATTGCTCTGTGTTATTACACTATAATGTGTATCCTAATCAAATCATTTTGAAAAGCTAACCAAGTCACTGGCAGTACACAGCCATGATTTCAGAGATCTTTTTCTTTGTGCAACTTAATCACTTAAATGTGCCACCATTAGTTACTTGTGACTCATCTGCAAAGATGAGCAGCTTCATTTTGGTAAAGGCTGCTACTTACTTCACTACTGGTATAATTTCTTTGTGTAAATCTTGTTAAAATGCCAGTCTTTATAAACCAGTCCCACTAAGCAAACTAATTTCTTCCTTTGTCAGTTTCAGTCTTGCTGTTTCCAAAAATTGAAAAAAAGCAAAACATAGAGAGCTACAAAAAAAAATCACTAAAAACTCATAACAAAGAAATAAAAATACAATCCCCATCCTCCCATCTCCATTCTGATCCACTATAGCAGAATATCTTTAAAAAAATTTAACCCAAATTATTCAAATTATTTGTTTATTCTTTGGAAATTCACCAGATGTTAATTTTGCTTTTCAGTTCTTTTAATCATATATAAAAAAACTTTACCATGTTTATCTCACCAGGTTGATTTAATGAGGAGGGATAATGTACAGATGCTGAGTAGGACTGTGCTAGGCAGATGGCAACTGCTTAATCGATTATGAGTATAATCATCATTTTTTAAGTAGTACTAAAAATGCTGTTACCATTTTTCAGCATGGGATTCCTTATTTCATGTGGTACTTAAATCTACTTGGTACTTAAGTTTATTCTTACAAAACTGATGGGAGTTTGGGACTGACATGTACACACTGCTGTATTAAAAATGGATAACCAACAAGGACCTACTGTAGAGCACAGGGAACTCTGGTCAATATTATGTAACAACCCAAATGGGAAAATAATTTTAAAAAGAATAGATACATGTATATGTATAACTGAATCACTTTGCTGTACACCTGAAATAATCACAACATTGTTAATCAACTCTAATATAAAATAAAAAGTAAAAAAAAAAAGCAATCCATAAAGATATTGATAACTTTCAGTCTGAGAAAGTCATGGATTTCCAGCACCTTCTTCCTCATCCCTTTACTCCTGTTTCAGCCATAATGCAGGAGCTTTAACCAACTGTGATTCCTCCTGTACTTGAGACACAGAGTTTTTTCCACATTGAAGTTTAAACATCTGCAGGCTGATTACTTTGCTCCTTCTTGATCTGTGGTCCCTGATCCCGATTTGAATTTCAAAGATAACCCTTCCATTCAATTCCTGGACTAGTTACACTTTCTAATTCACCTGTCATTTCCTTCCAACTGGTCGTCTCCTCTCAGTTGTATGTGTTTATTGATTTATAAACTATCAGTACAGGCTTATATGAAACAATACAAAATGTTGAAATGTTTAAATGATAAGTGCTAGAGGCACTGACATTTTGTAAGAAGTAGTAAAATGCTCAAGGTCTCACTACAGTGACTTAATTTGCTCTCGCTATATTATGTTTGTTACTTTGGGATTTATGAGACTCCCTTTAATTCTAATGTAAATTGAAATACACATAATACAAATAATTTGGGGTTACTGACATTTATATTTTGAGAATTCATGTCTCTCGGGACAATAATATGGTCACAACGTGTGTGGGGAAATATACAGTAACGAGAGAAGTAAGACCCATTTCTATGGGTGGTGGCATCCTACTATGATCAGATGAAATTCATATACATCTAGACAGTGCTCCAAGTATGGAATTAAGCTGTCTCAATGTAATAAAGGTGTATCTGTGGACTAAAGAGGTCTAAAGTTACAAAACTAATCTTGTACAAAGGGTACAGCAAAACCCTATGATGCTGAGAGAGAGGGAGCTACATTTTGCTTCATTATCACGTGAAGGATCAGTATACTCAGATATGCACTTCATGAAACACACACTGATTTTTCTACTGATGTCTTATATTTGCTAAGCTGTCTTTTAAAGTACAACTTTTATAAATAGCAATTTTCAAATAAAGTCTGTTATTTTCACATTTGTCCCATCAGTTTCCAGAAGGTGGCCACTCTAAGTCTGGGGCTCAGGATTCTCTGATTTCTTCTTCCACAGAACCTAAATCCCACATCAGGAACCCACAGAGATCACCCATCCTTGGATCCCCACAGTACTGGGGACTTTTCCACTTATAAACTCAAACTCTGATTTTCCTTTTCTGTCAACGTTCATGTCTTGTCTCTTGGTCAATTCTTCCTGCCACCGGACCCTCTGTGGTGATCTCCACCCTCTCACACCCTGTCCTTACTCAGCCCATGTGTGTCTGCTCTCAACTCCATCAGAGCTGGGTCTTCACAGCTTGCCACTCACTAGCTCTTCAAGCTCATCATCCACTTCTTCGGCTCCTCCTTCCCTGTTGTTGATAAATATTACAAAACTTGGAAAGGTATTTAACTTGGCAAACTGAGGACAGTTTATACCTATAACCTTCACGTACACTTTTCATTGCCAATCCATAGGGACAACAGAAAAGGTTGCATAAAATAACTGGAAAGAAAAGATATGTAAACTATGGTAGACTAGGTACTGTGAGAAATGCCTGATAAACAGAGAGCTGACGAGGGAGGAATGAAGAATACCAAGCCCAAAGCTACCCATTAGGAGCAGAGATTAAGACATGGAAAGTAGGAGATGTACGATATATGGATGATACAGAGGCTCCTACATCTGTTTAAAAGTATTTTTGGAAGAAAAAAAGAGAGAAAATTTAGGGAGGAGGAAGCCTTTAAAGAAATATTATGGGGAAATTTCTCAGAACATTAAAGATCCTCTAGCTGGAAGACAGATACACACACACACACACACACACACACACACACACACACACCAAGATCTATTGTGATGAAATCTGTGAACATCAAGAATAAAGACAAAATCCTAGAAGCTGTCAGAGTCAAAAGAAAGATTACTTCCAAAGGAATAAGAATCACATTGACGTCAGATTCCTTGTGAGCAACCCAGGATATAAGAAGACAATAGGCTATCTTCAATATTCTAAGGGAAAATAACTTTGCAGAATTCTACACACAGCAAAACTATTATTCAGGTAGAGGCAGAAATAAAGACATTTTTTAGAATGGAAAGGAACTTTGAAGTTTATTACCTTAAGATTCTCTCTGAAAGAACTGCTAGACAATAAAAACCAATAATAATAAAAAATCCAGAAGAAAGGAATGAGACAAAAGAAGTCTCATGAATATCAATATTAAAATATGTTAAGTCTTAATAAATGCTTATTAAAAATTAAAAATATATATTTATTATATAGCCACTTGGATATATAATTCAAAATACTATCAATGAGGGCTAAAAGGTGAGACATAAAAGTTGCAAAGGAGCAGGGTAATTTAAAAGTATGTTGAAGCCTCTTTTTTTGTCTGCAGGAATATTTCAGATACTGAGTAACTCTAGATGTTAGAAAGACATGTTTGAACATTTATGTTAACAATGTTAAGGTAACCAAAAATGGTGGAAACAATATATTTGTAAAATAGTAGAAAAATTGAACTAAGAAAAATCTATCAGTCCAATTAATGGTAGGCAAAAGGGCAACTAGAAAATATAATACACAGAAAAATTAAATGAGGATAAGAATAATTCCAAACTACAGGAATCACAATAAATGGGAATGCTTTAGATTCACTAGTTAAACGTTAAGAACTTTTATCCTGCATAAGAAATAATAAATCCAGTAATGAGTTTATAAGAGACCTCAAACACAATGACATAGGAAGACTGAGAATAAAGAGATGAAAGAGCTATATTAAGCAAATGCTAATAAGAAAAAAATCAGATGTCACAATGTTAATATTGAAAAGAGCATTAAAAGAGATGAAGGACTTTTCATACTGATAAAAGGAGCAGGCCATAAAGAAGTTTCCAAAGTAACACATTTCTATGAAACTCATCACAAGTTTCCAAAGTATATGAAACAAAACCTGAGAAAACTACAAGGACAAACTGTCAAACTAAGTTTACAATGAAAGAAAACTTATAGCTCTCAGAAAGTCACAGAAAAGTGGAGAAAAATAGTAATATGGAATACTATAACAATCAATAAAAGTGATTAATCTTCTTCCTTTGCAATATTATACATCAGAAACAACATGTGCAGTTCTTTAAAATACAAATAGAATATTTATAGCAGTTAACTAGTGCTAGGACAGAAAGTAGAATAAAATAAACTTAAGAAGTTTGATAACATACAGGACATTTTCACAAACTACAATGTAATGAGTTTAGAAATCAAAATTAAAATTCTGTACCTCTTGGGGGGAAAACTTTTAAATAATTAATAAATTAAAGAGAAATTAAAATCCAAATTATAAACTATTTAGAACTGAAAATCAGTATCAAAACTTGTGCAATTTTACTATGACAGTACTCAGGAGAGTAGAAGCCACAGACAGAAAACAAGAGAAAAAGAAAATAAATGGGCCACTTAAAGAAATCAGAAGGAGTTTTATAAAGACAAAAGCAGAAATTACAAATGAAAAAATTTAAAAAGAGTCAAATTGATCTACAAAACCCAAGCTGATTCAAGAGGCTAATAAAGCACCTACACCTTTGGCTATTGTGGTTTTTTAAAGGGTGGAGGAGAAAGAAAAATAAATAACATTAGGAATAAAAAATGTTATTAAAAGTATCATAAAAGAATAGCAGGTAATATATATATATATAATTGAAAATCTACATAAGATGGACATTCTTCAAGAAAAACATAAATGATCAAAATTGGCCTGAGAGATAAAATTTAATCTTAGCTAAAATGGAAAGGTAGTAAAAGGTAATAAAAGAAATCTTCAAAAATGACAGAAGTTTCAGAAAAATTTACTGGCAAATTCTAACAAACAATGTATTATAAGTCCCATTTTATAAAATATTTTCAGACCAAAGAAAAGGATGAGAAGTATCTGATTCATTTTACAAGGCTAGAATAACATTGACATCAAAATGAACAAGAAAACTATGAGCCACTTTCACTTATCTACATAAATGTGAAAGTATTAAATTAAAGATCAAATCCAGAAATACAGAAAAAAAGATAATAAATCACTGTCAAATAAGTGTGCCCACTAATGCAGGATGATTTCAACATTTAAAGTGACCCTCAATATAATTTATTATATTAACAGATTAAAGAAACCATGTGATCATATCAATAAATGTGAAAGAATTTGATAAAATTCAAAATCCAATGATCATTTAAGATATCTTCATTACATATTACAAATAGAGGAGAACATTCTTACTTAATAAAGGTTATCTCTCCAAAACTTATGATTGAAAATCATATCTAATAGTGAAATATTAGAAGCATTCCCATCATGAATTAAAGCAGGCCCACCATCACTTCTACTATTCTAAATTGTATAGGAGGTCCTCACCAAAACAATATAAGAAAAAGTAATAGGAAAGGAAGAGACAATATTTTCATCATTGCAGAAATATATCTCCTTACTAGAAAACCCAAAAGGATCAATTTTTTAAAAATTGGAAATAATAAGAAGAATCAACAAGGTGGCTGCAAATAAGATCAACATACAAATATTATATTTCCTGTACACTGATATCAATATACAAAACTGACTTCCTTATATACCAACAATATCCATTGGAAGATGTAGTACAAAATTTCTAACTACTCATGACTGATTTGTCTTTCTTCTCCCTCCCAAACCATGTTAAAATGGCCAAATTTTTAAGCAACAGGAAAAAAAGAGAATAGGCAGTAGACAAGAGTGAATGAACTCAAGGCATTGACAAATTCAGAAGATGCTGAGGGAAGGAGGTGTAACTGACTTAGAGTGGCAGAGAAAGTTACAGCCTAAGCTCTTGTAGGGTGAGGGGGTGGTGGAGGAAATACTGACTGTAATGGAGCCAAGTCACTCTGCAGACCTTCAGAGGGTTTAACACGTGGAAACAGTAGGGGCCAGAAATGGAAGGAAGACCCAAGTTTGCATGGGACTGAAAAAGAGCCAGGTTGGTTGAAAACTCTACATACAGAGCAGCTGAAACTATTTCTTCCCAGCTCAATGCAGCCTAGCACTGTCACAGGGAGGCTTAGTCTTTGAAAAATTCAGTGGGTTGGGTTCTGAACTCAGACACCAGTCTCAGTGGGTAAGTGTACAAGGCAGATACAAATGTATGTATTAAACCATAGGGCCCTCCCTCTCTGTCGCCCTCACTTCTACTCCCCAAATGCCAGCAGGTCAGAGGTTAAAATTCTCCCCCAAAGGGGAAAAATCTTCATACCCTGGCTCATCCTTGATTAACATGTAGATTACCTTTCAGTAAGTCCATCTATCCTAGTAGAGAACTTCAAGTCACTTTTTAGGGCCTTGCTTTTATATATGATTACACAGCAAAAGATAATTAGATAATTGAAAAAATCTTCCAACGTGGAAGAATGAAAAAAAGCCAAGCGAAGAAAAAAAAAAAGTGAGGCAGGAGGAGAGATAATAGAGGTAACAGAAAAATTAAAATTTCTAAAACAGATTAAGTCCTTCAGAAACTGAGAAAAGACATTGCACCTATAAAACAAAATCACTAGGGAAAGATTATCAGATGAAGGAAAAGGTCCTATTCAAAATAACAACCAAAATTATAAAACACCTCAAATACATTTAACAAAAATGTGCAGGAGCTTCATGTAGAAAATGCTAACATTTAATTAAAGTACACAAAACAAGACATGAATAGATGGGAAATATATTATGTACATGAATTGGGAGGCTCAGTGTCATGTAAATGTCAATCTTCTCCAAACTGATAAATATATTCAATGCAATTTCCATCAATTTTTGTTTTTTTTAAGCTTGACAGGCCAATTCTAAGTCATGGAGCAAACCCAATACAAAGAATCCTCCAGGAAGTCTCAAAAGAAGAATAAAGCAGGATAGAGGTTTTCCTAATGGCATAAAAGAGAATAACGTGTAGTCAGATGATCACCATCCCCATTTGGCACATGAGGGTTTGGAGACACTAAGTAACTTGGCCCATGTTTCATGGTTACTGAATGGGGAGGAGCAGTTAAGACATTGTCTCTGATCCCAGAGCTTGTGCACTCCCTTAACTATCTAACTACACTGCATTTTGACAATGTTATTTTGCTCATTAATAGCCTAAGCCTCACAATCTTTTTCATCTTTTTCAGGTCCCAACTTTCCCCCTTACTCTTATATCAGATGGGCTTGCCTTCAACATTACTGATGAGGTACAGACCATCAATAGTATTGTTAATCTCATATTCCCTGGGACCCTTAGCTTCATCTGCCTCTGCCTCCTTTCCAGAGCAGACCCTCACCCTTCCAGGAGCTGGTGTAATAGAGCTAAGAGGCAGGTTCACACACTGCTTCATCTGCTGTAAAAATGAGGATGCTGACAGCACCTATGCTGTAGGACTGTTGTAAAGGTTAAATGGCATGATCTATGTAAAGAGCTTGATACATAGTAACTACTCTCGACCCTACATTTGGTCAGCTCTATACTCTCCCCATTTAGTTAGCTTCTATATGCTTATATACATAATCTCCTAGCCTACAAGTCTGTTAAAATATCTATCTTCAACCAACAAACCAGCCAATCAACCACCTTTTTATTGTCTTTTTTTGGACTGGTTCTCATCGGGTTGCTTTCTCTCTTTCCAGTTGTCAAAATTCTTGAAAGGTTAAGCTGTTCATCAACTTCTTTACTACCAGCTCACATATTCTCTTCTTGCCATACAGCATCTCCCCTGAATTGCCCTCCCACACGAATAACCCCTGACTTCCTAATTTCCAGAGCTCATGAATGGAATTCTTTTAGTTTGCCACACAAACTTTGAACCTCAACATTCTCATGCATAATGAGATCTTTACTATATGATCTTTAAATGCTTCCCTAGCTCTAAAATTCTACAATACCATGAATACTCTCTAATTAAAGACCTCATCAGGATATTCACTTCTTCTTGAATTAATTTAATTTTTAATTAATTAGTTTTGGAAATTTATGTTTTCTCAGGAAATTATCCTTTTCATTTACATTTTCCAATGTCTTAGTATCTGGTTATATTAATATTCTCATAAGTTTTTTTTTTTTTTTTCCAGTACGTGGGTCTCTCACTGTTATGGCCTCTCCCGTTGCGGAGCACAGGCTCCGGACGCACAGGCTCAGCGGCCATGGCTCACGGGCCCAGCCGCTCCGCGGCATGTAGGATTTTCCCCGACCGGGGCACGAACCCGTGTCCCCTGCATTGGCAGGCGGACTCTCAACCACTGCACCACCAGGGAAGCCCTCTCATAAGTTTTAAGAAATACCATTTGTTAATTTCTAAGTTTGATTATCTATATTTCTTACGTCTTATTAGGTTTATCAAAGATGTCTATTTTACTAGTTTATTTCAAATCTTAATGATTCTTTAATTCCAACTTGAAAACTATTTTACATTATTACAGTGAAGAATTTTTCAAAGTGTGAAATATAATTATTTCCTCTTTTCATTTGGCAGATTTTCAAGAATTCTAAGAACAAAACACAGTGTTTACCTTATTTCCAACATTCAAATAAGTCAGAGAGAAGGGTGTTAACATTTAAAAATAAGCAATCTTAGATAACTATTTTGTAAATATTTCAAAAAAGCAAAAGAGAAAATGCTTTTGATGAGAGATACATGATATAATAAAACCTCCATGGAACATATAGAATGCAGAGAAACCTGATTTTGTTAAAAATATGAAAAACAGAATATTGAGATGAAGCACTCCAGGGAAATATTTATAAACTATCAAACAGTATCAATATCCATATACTTTAATTTCAGCATTTATGGAGAAATCAAGAATTATTGCAGTTGTCACAACAATTTAACAATCTTAGACAAACTGAAATAATTCCTTAATATGAACGAATTCGTATTTGAATTATTTTAATACTTTCCTGTATTCACATACTGATTTGTCCATAATAAATAAATTATAAATGTGTATACCTTGCTATTCTCATGGAATAAAACATGTATTCAATACAAGACACACACAGCATAATTTTGGGATGCATCCATAACTCTTTACATATGAATGTTGCTATGGGAAGAAATTATGACTCACCACCGTTGTGATTTTCAAAGACAGTCCTTTAAAGGCTACACTAATAATTTCCTATTTGTAATATTCAGAAAATGGTAGTTCTTACAGACTAAAAATGAATTGTTGTGAGAGTGAAATAAGATAATGGATAAAAAGGGCTTTACACAAAGGTAGTACATAACTTCACATACAGTAAGTGCACAATAAATGATAGATGTTAAGAATAGGATCATAATTAAAACCTTAATCAAATACATGAAATATTTTCATTTGGCAAAACAAACTTATTTAAAGATGTTTTACTACATTTTAAAAGATGATGAGAAAACTAAGTTGTTAAGCACATCCTCTGTCTTAAACGTTAATTTCACAGCAATGTTACAAGGTCAATATTTATAACTGAGGAAATGAAACTCAGTGAAGTCATGTCTGAAGTTGCACAGGTAGCAAATGAAGAAGCATGTGCTCCTTTCACTACAATATGCTGCCTGTGCCATGAGGGACCTGATTTTGCTAATACTCATATTTATGTGGTTATACTATATCTTTTCAAGCCACCAAAAATTCTTTTTGAAATAAAAGTGTATAGCTTTTAAATAAATAGATATTATTATAAACAAACAAAAAGGATATTAAGTGATTTGTCCTTATTGTCCAAATCATCACCAAATAAAACAGAAAAATGCACCATGTAAAAGTATAGCTTTACAACAAATAACAAATGTTGGTGAGGGTGTGGAGAAAAGGGAACCCCTGTGCACTGTTGTTGGGAATGTAAATTGGTGCAGCCACTATGGAAAACAGTATGAAGTTTTCTTAAAAAACTAAAAATAGCACTTCCCTGGTGGCGCATTGGTTGAGAGTCCGCCTGCCGATGCAGGGGACACGGGTTCATGCTCCGGTCTGGGAAGATCCCACATGCCACGGAGTGGCTGGGCCTGTGAGCCGTGGCCGCTGAGCCTGTGCATCCGGAGCCTGTGCTCCACAACGGGAGAGGCCACAACAGTGAGAGGCCCGCGTACCACAAAAAACAAAAAAAAAAACAAAAAACAGAAAACAAACAAAAAACCCCCCCAAAAAACCTAAAAATAGAGTTGCCATATGATCCAGCAATTCCACTCCTGGGTATATATCCAAAGAAAATGAAAACACTAGTTCTAAAAGATACATGCACCCCAATGTTCATAGCAGCATCATCTACAATAGCCAAGATATGGAAGCAACCTATGTGCCAATCAGCAGATGAACAGATAAATCTACTCAGCCAAAAAAAGAATGAAACTTGCCATTTGCTACAACACGGATGAACCTGAAGGGTATTATGCTGAGTGAAATAAATCAGACAAAGACAAATGCTGTATGTTATCACTTATGTGTGGAATCTAAAAAATAAAATAAATGAATGAATAAAACAAAACAGAAACAGACTCACAGATATAGAGAACCATCTAGTGATTGCCATTGGGGAGAGAGATGGGGGAGGGGCAAGATAGGGGTAGGAGGTTAAGAGGTACAAATTATTATGCATAAAATAGGTAGGCTACAAGGATATATTTATACAGCACTGGGAATATAGTCAATATTTTTTAAAATGGAGTATAATCTACAAAAATATTGAATTACTATGTTGTATACATGAAACTAATATAATATTGTAAATCAACTATCTTTAATTAAAAAAAGAAAAAATATTGTTGAGACAGTAGGTTTCATGTTAAGTGTTCTATTAAAGACAATAACAACAAGAAAGGCACACAAGGCAACTTTGGAAAGTGTTGGATGTATCTACTACCTTGATTGTGGTGATGGTACAAATTGCGCACATTAAGTATGTGCAGTTCTTTGTATATCAATTATACTTTAATAAAGCTGTTTTTAAAAAAGTACAGTTCTGGTTATATAGATTCCACCAACACATATGCAAATGCCAAATGGAATGAATCATTAAAACCAGTAAGTGTTGTGGCTTTAAGCATCAACATTTCACAAAGTTAAATGAAAACTTTATGGTATTAAGGATTCAGTCAGAATCTTTCTGTTAATGTCACTTCTTCAGGCTCCCTCATTCCATAGCTGCTGTGACATGCTACATCAACAGCCATGTCATTTGCAGAAAACTGACAAACATCTCTCATAAACCCAGATACTTAGCCTGTGCATTGTTCCCCTTGGATGTAAAGGAAAATATCAAGAGAAGAGATATAATGGACTTTAGTTCTCTCTTGAAAACTCTTGGCTCACCATTAAAAGTTCTAATACTCGCTTAAAAGTAGTGGCACAAAACTATGATGAGGAAATGTGATTATATTATTATCTCTCTGATTCATCTTTTTTGAAAAAAAATTGAACAATAGAAGACATTGCTAAATAGTCATGTATGATATGAAATAGTTAATGAGTAAAGGGACAATATCAATGGTTGGTAAATATGAATACCTCAAACAATAATAACTCTTATTTGCTAGATTTTTATAATTTCATATTAAAATAAAGCAGCACTATTAAAAAGAAAATAAATGCTAGATAGATGTCAATAGAGATAAAAATCTGTTCCACAGATGTTAAAAATATGTATCTTGCAAAAACATGTTCTTAATTTGCAGACCTTGGAAAGTTTGTCACATATAATGGGGAAATCTGGTTCTTTGAAATATGTCCTTTGGGAATCCAAACATTTGTACATCACACACAGCAGATGCTTCATTATATACTGTTATCTCCAGACTTAGGGAATAACAATTTTATTCAAAATGAAATGAGATTAAGCCACTTGCTAAATAAGGCCAAAAGTTCATCTAAAGCTTCACTAATAACTTGGAATCTTCGAAATGTGTTATAAGCTCTAAGATACTTCTAAAAACTGACTTACATTGTGATCTGTATTTGTAGAGGAAATCATTCATCAGTGAGTGTATATCCCCTGGTTTAAGTAAGCACCATATACAGTCACTCAAAAGGGATAATAGTAACTTGTGTATAAAGTTGCCTTCAACTTGTAACAGCAGAGCAAATAAAATAAAACTCTGAAGCCTTTTTGCTGGGGTTTCTAGGCCTTGAAAATATTTTTCTGATGACTTGGAAGGCAGAGGAAGATAACAAGAAGAAGACATTTTTATATCAAGAAGACATTTATTTATTTACTGTTTATCAAGTTTAATCAACTGTCCACTTGGTATCACAAGACTATTTAAATGTGGAGTGAAAACAACTTTTGATTTAGAGACCACATGGTGTGAAAATGTCCTAGGTTTTAGAGGCAGGCTAGTAATTCTCAACTTTGGCTGGACAGGATTATCACCTAGGGAGCTCTAAAAAATATGCACCAATTAGTGCAATCCCCTAAGACTTTGATGCAATCAGTCTGGGGTGTAGCCTGGCCATTTTAGAATTGTCAAGGCTCCACTTATGATTCCAATGTGCATCCAACATAGACAGTCAATAACTCCAGATGTGTGACCTTGCATACATTATTCAATTTCTCACAGTGTCAATCTTTCATTTGTCAGTTGGAAGTGAAAATACCCACTACATAGGGTCACCTTAAAATTACATATAATTGATGTAAAGTGCTTAACTCTTGGTGGGTTCTAAAAAGGATTAGCAATAATGACTATCCACGCAAATTCTCAACCTATTATAGTAACTTATCTAATCGTAGTCAGTTCCTAGAAAGAATAACAAAAATGGGCCCCTCTGCTATGCATTCATATTTTAATTTATAATGCCTATAGAACTGATATACTTCTTTATAGAACCCACTATGAAAAGAGAATCAAGTAGCTGACAATGAAAGGTGTGGAAAAAAACAAGCCAAAACAGAGTAATGGGGCTTCCCTGGTGGCTCAGTGGTTGAGAGTCTGCCTGCTGATGCAGGGGACGCGGGTTCGTGCCCTGGTCCGGGAGGATCCCACATGCCACGGAGCGGCTGGGCCCGTGAGCCATGGCCGCTGAGCCTGTGCGTCCGGAGCCTGTGCTCCGCAACGGGAGAGGCCACAACAGTGAGAGGCCCATGTACCACAAAAAAACAACAACAACAACAACACAAAAAACACAACCCCTCCCCCCCCAAAAAAAACAAAACAGAGTAATGCTGTCCTTGGTGGTGCAAGGAGGAAGGCAGACTCCTCCAGATACTTGAGGGAAAATGCCTGACGCTGAAAGACCCCCTCAGTTAAATTATGCAATTCACTCGGCCAGTTATGGGACTCCGGGCATGAAAACTTGTAGAAATCTCAAAGAACTTCTCCAAAGAACCACTTTCAAACCTGAGATTGGGTGGTTGCATTTGTGCTCACCTTTCAAATCTCTATTTCCTTATATCTGAGCCATCCAACCCCAGATATTTCCAGTCCAATATGTCTAAAAATAAACTCTTCACCCTTGTTTTTTAGCTAGCTCTTCTTTTTCTGTTTGCTATTATTGAAAGAACACCCTCATTCTCATGAATGAATGAAATCTAGATGTCAACCTTGTAATTCCCCCACAACCAATCAATTACCCATTCCTATTTGAGTATATTTAATAACGATATATTGACTCCACTGACCTTTCCATTTCCACAACCTTAGATGGGGCTGTCACGTGCTCTCTCCTGAACTCTTAGTGACAGAGTGAGATTTTGGTGCAGACCTCCCTTCTGCCGGCCCCATCTCCAGCTCCTTTAGCAGACTCCAGAGTAAGCACAGCAAGATGTCCGTGCCCCTCCCGTCAACAAGTTAATCAAGGAAAGGTCTTTGATAATTCAAAAAGAGTCATGTACAAAAATGTTCACTGCAGCACTATTTACGATAGCCAGGACATGGAAGCAACCTAAGCGTCCACCAACAGATGAATGGATAAAGAAGATGTGGCACATATATGCAATGGAACATTACTCAGCCATAAAAAGGAATGAAACTAGGTGGATGAACCTAGAGACTGTCATACAGAGTGAAGTAAGTCAGAAAGAGAAAAACAAATACCGTATGCTAACACATATATATGGAATCTAAAAAAAAAAAAAAAGGTCAGAAGAACCTAGGGGCAAGACGGAAATAAAGATGCAGACCTACTAGAGAATGGACTTGAGGACACGGGGAGGGGGAAGGTAAGCTGGGACAAAGTGAGAGAGGGGCATGGACATATATACACTACCAAACATAAAATAGATAGCTAGTGGGAAGCAGCCGCATAGCACAGGGAGATCAGCTTGGTGCTTTGTGACCACCGAGAGAGGTGGGATAGGGCGGGTGAGAGGGAGGGAGATGCAAGAGGGAAGAGATATGGGGACATATGTATATGTATAACTGATTCACTTTGTTATAAAGCAGAAACTAACACACCATTGTAAAGAAATTATACTCTAACAAAGATGTTAAAAAAAAAAAGGAAAGGTCTTTGAATATGCCTGGTATATACTAAGTGCTAAATAAATATGTGGTATCGTTATCAGTATTTTCATAATTATTAGAAGGGGATATGGGTACGAGATTTATTTTCACAATGAGAAATACTAAAGTATGTTTAAATGTTAAGTGAAGAATCAAATAGAGAGAGAAACTGTGAATCAGGAATGAGAAAAAACTGACTGCATCAAGTTCAGGAAAATTCGGACAGAAATGAAATCTAAAGCAAGTGAGAAGAACGAACTTTTGAGAAGGTCCTGATTTAAAACAGGTAGGGAAGAAGAATGAGGGGGTGAAATGTAGGTGACGTGGCATATTTGTGGTGGGAGAGTAAGGTCCTTCTCTGTGATGGCTGGCAGATTCTTCCTGGAGTAGGATTGAGACAGTTGCTAAAGTTACAGAAGTAGGAGGCAGATCAGAGGTTTGAGTACATACGGAGGGTCTGGGAATTCTCTTTGCTGAGAATTGGAGGGCCAGATGACAGGGAATTGCTAGGCAGCTTTGAAGCCTCTATCCAGCAAGTGACTATGCATGTATCAGCTCATCACCACTGGAAAACCAAAGACCTAGAGCATAGGCCCCCATCCAACTCTGAAGCCAAGGATTCCAGTCCCCTGCAAAAGTCGAGAAATACTGGCTCTGCTGTTTTTCTGTTTGGGTGTTTTCCTGGGTTCCATTTGCAATGGACCATCCAGTACACACGTAATTCCATTTCTCCCCGCTTTGACTTCTTATTACACTCCCCTTGCTGTTGTGCTCTCAGAAGACAGAAACCAGCTCCCTGGAAACAATTCAAACTATTGCCAGGAACAAATCAAAATTTCAGCACATTGGTTGGGATATACTCAAATCACGTTGTCTCAAACCCCTTATTCTGAAGCAAGATTGAAGATGTGTCTCAAGCTGCTTCTTATCTTTTAATAAACAATGACTTTTGAAAGTCTGGAACCCTGCCAGGCTAGGTTCTCAGCTTCTCAGCATGTGGGACAGACAACTGTGGTCACAGTGCTGTGATTCAGATTGGACAAAAATAATAGATCGCAAAACAAACTATTTCCAGTACCATTACTTTTATAAGTAATGACTATAAATACCTTTTTGGAAGACATTCATTTATTGGGAAAGAATAGTTCAGCCCAGAGAAACCCTAGATAATCTTTTTCTTTATCATGTCTTAATAGGTTTTGCCATCAAGGAATTCAGGGTCAAAATATTTCTTGAGTATCCAGTGTATGGAAAATCCTGTATTAAGCAAGTTACAATATAAACATTTTACACAAGAACATAAAACTATAAATTACTTAAGTATAAAACACATCTGCAGCGGGCTTCCCTGGTGGCGCAGTGGTTGAGGGTCCGTCTGCCGATGCAGGGGACACAGGTTCGTGCCCCGGTCCGGGAAGATCCCACATGCCGCGGAGCGGCTGGCCCCGTGAGCCATGGCCGCTGAGCCTGTGCGTCCGGAGCCTGTGTTCCGTAACGGGAGAGGCCACAACAGTGAGAGGCCCGCATACCACAAAAAAACAAAAACAAAAACAAAAACAAAACACATCTGCAAGCAGTTATGACATATGCATGTGTTTAGTACAGATTACTGAAAGGAATAAGGTCAACAGGATAAGGACACTTCAAATTCTGAATTTAAGTTGCTGGATTTTTGGTGTGTGTATAAAACACATTCTTGGGCTTCCCTGGTGGCTCAGTGGTTAAGAATCTGCCTGCCAATGCAGGGGACACGGGTTCGAGCCCTGGTCTGGTAGGATCCCACATGCCACAGAGCAACTAGGCCCGTGAGCCACAACTACTGAGCCTGCGCGTCTGGAGCCTGTGCTCCGCAACAAGAGAGGCCGCGATAGTGAGAGGCCCGTGCAACGCGTTGAAGAGTGACCCCCACTTGCCGCAACTAGAGAAAGCCCTCGCGCAGAAACGAAGACCCAACACAGCAAAAATTAATTAATTAATTAATAAACTCCTACCCCCAACATCTTCTTTAAAAAAACAAAACAAAACAAAAACACATTCTTAACATTACTTAATTTCTTTTATCAGTACAGAATATTAGCTAAATTTTATGAGGACAATTCACTTTTAAATCTGGAGCTTAAATGACACTAGCAAAAAATTGATTGAAAAGAGGAAGGAAGTAAAAACATTATTTTACGTTATTTTCAGAACATTAAAACATTAGCAGTATACTACATAATAACCTCATACTTTGTTTAGAAATGGTGACGGCTGGATCACAATGTTTCTGGGTTGGCCAAAACTTTATTATTAAGCTTCTTTGGTTTCAACGTGACACGTCATGCCTTATACCGTTTCCTTTTATCATATTTTAAATATTTATTTAAAACCAAAACAGCAAAAATGTGTCAACAGGAAAAGAGAGGCGAAATCCAAAAAGCCATTAAGTCAAAAATAGATCTCACTAAATATTTTAAGTGTAGTCTTTTATTCTTATATCATGACTTTTTGCGGTATGCGGGCCTCTCACCGCTGTGGCCTCCCCCGTTGCAGAGCACAGGCTCCGGACGCACAGGCTCAGCGGCCATGGCTCACGGGCCCAGCCGCTCCGCGGCATGTGGGATCTTCCCGGACCGGGGCACGAACCCATGTCCCCTGCATTGGCAGGCGGACTCACAACCACTACGCCACCAGGGAAGCCCATGACATTTAACTATACAATTTAAAGTAATGTGGATGAGCTGAGAAACTCCCTCCTTTTTTACTCACAAGCAAGAGTACGAGCGAGAGAGATCTGGGCTCAAGGTTGAGGGGGAAAGAGTGGGGAGTGCAGGAAGAGTGGAAAGGTGTCCCCGGTCATCTCTAGAGAGCTATCATTTCATTCCCCTCATTTTAGGAGGGCAAAACCCGCTCCTCTCGCCCCACCTCCAGCCTTCCCTCCTTCTATTCTTCTCCATACATTTTTGCCGTCTGAGGAGAGGTGTGGCATAGTCAAAGTTAGTGTTGGAACAGAAAAGAGAGAAGAAAGAGAATTCAGTTACATCCAGCCACCTGTCCTCCTACTTTGACCACAATGTCCTAATGCCAGGATTCCACAAGGAAGAGAGCTTTGCTGTAGAATCAACTCGATTCCAATGAACCAAATGCTAAATGAACAAATGAACAAATGAACCAAATGAACAAATCACTGAATCAGTTCAGATCAAGCTAATATTATATAAATCATATCTATCTTTTTCTATCTACTTATTTATCTTATTCAGTTCTCAATTACAGGCTCTCAATGCATGAGACACTCTCTTGTAGTACTTGAAGCACTTTGAGAGGAATACACATCCTTTCAGGTTTCTAGGATCCCATTTAATGCATGACTATAGCAAACAATGATTGTACCTCAGAATAACACATCTTCTTTTTTCTTCCATGAATTCAAAATCATTTTCTCTTATATTATCACAGTATCTGTTGGAAACTACTATTTTTATGCTTATTTCAAAGATTATAGCTTTTAAGGATCAGGAATTTGTTTTCTTTTTTTCTGTTCAGTGGAATACCTGGCCCATAGATTTTATCCCGTAAATAGTTGTCCTATGAAAAAACTAAGAAAGTAGCTCTGTTATTAATAAATTCAAAGGCGATTTTGGCCTGAATATACATGCTGTTGCTTGGTGGTGATTAAGTGTGAGGAGTTATCCATTATTATTGTTGTAGAGATGACTAACTTCCTTCAATATTTGTTCACTCCTTGACCTCGTAACAGAATGTTAAAAGATAATACCTGGGCACATAAGTCTCCAGGATAAAAACTGAATTTTTCCATCCTTTCTTTTTTTTTTTTACGGTACACGGGCCTCTCACTGTTGTAGCCTCTCTTGTTGTGGAGCACAGGCTCTGGATGCGCAGGCTCAGTGGCCATGGCTCACACGCCTAGCCGCTCCGTGACATGTGGGATCTTCCTGGACCGGGACACGAACCCGTATTGCCTGCATCGGCAGGCGGACTCTCAACCACTGCGCCACCAGGGAAGCCCTCCATCCTTTCTTTTAAGGTCATATGATTAGATTCTTCCCAATGCAAGATAAACAAAAATAGTATGGGAACTTTGGAAAGTATCCTTTTCTTTCCCTTTTCCTTTTTGTTGTAAGATGGAAGGTTTACATGATGCCTGGAGCTTGAGCAGCCATCTTGGACACTGAGTGGAAGTTGCAAATTTAGTATGGCAGAAAAAAGTCCAAAGGAACTGAGTCCCTAATGACAGGGAGCTGCCTATATTTATATTAAGTATGGAATAAACTTTTATATCTTTTACATCACTCTTGTTTTGGATTTTCCCATAACTCAGAGCCACAGTTAAACCTAAATATTATATTTGGTATCAATGTATAAAAGACAGACATGTATTATCATGCTCTTAATTGATAAAATATTATATATTGTGCTAGAGTAAATGCAGTCTGTGAAGCAATTGGAATAAATTTTACTACTCTGCCAAGCTCTGAAGTAAATCCAAATATTTACACTCTAATATACTCTGAACCATATCTTCCTCGTCTCCACTAAATGCCCCCTCACTTAGCAATAAACAATATTTGTGAAGTGAGGTAGGTGGCTTTCCCAAAGTCACACAGTAGGGGCAGAGCAAGGACCCCAAGTCATGGCTTTTGATTTATTCCAGGTCTCATTTGCTTTCCTTCACAATGAATGCTATTAGTAGATGTGTTTGACTTGGAAATGACCAATATCATCTAAAATTATTAAACTGGAGCAGATCCTAGACATCTAAAACTTCTCACTAAACAAAATTCTCACCTTGTTCCTCCCTGCCTTTCTAGCAGATGGAAGTCAAGATTCGTGGCTTCATATTTTTCCTAGTGTGATACTGACACCAGAATATACACTTCAGTTTCAAATTTAATTCATAAGTTGGGATGAACACCTCACCAATGTATTTGAGGCTGGGGGCTCTGTAGCAAAGAGAGAGTAACATTTGTGCCAGCCACATCCCCTGACTATTCCCTCATCATCAGAACCAGTTCCCCAACTTCTTCCATGAGGATGACCAGTTGGCTTGGGCTATTGTAGTGAATTAGAACAGCTAGGAATGCGATCCTTCTGGGATCTTTAAGTACAGATATTGAACCTAGAACTTGGGAGTGTTCTTTCTTTTGAGGAAAAAAGTTCCTACTTGCTTCAGCAAATAAAGGCAGAACCAGGTCAAGCAGAGAATTTCCAAAAGTGTCAGGGAAAGGTGAACAAGAGCCATCCAGGAGATGTGGTTACAATGTAAGCTCCCTTTGACTATTAGTTTAAGTAGGATGTTGTAGGAACTCAAAATGTATCAGTGTTCAAATTATTCAAAAACCAGAGATTATGATACTTCACTTTTTGTAACCTGACTTATTTTTTTTTGACAATCCATTTTATTTTTATTTATTTATTTTTTAACATCTTTATTGGAGTATAATTGCTTTACAATGGTGTGTTAGTTTCTGCTTTATAACAAAGTGAATCAGCTATACATCTACATATATCCCTGTATCTCCTCCGTCTAGCATCTCCCTCCCACCCTCCCTATCCCACCCCTCTAGGTGGTCACAAAGCACCAAGCTGATCTCCCTGTGCTATGCGGCTGCTTCCCACTAGCTATCTATTTTACATTTGGTAGTGTATATATGTCCATGCCACTCTCTCACTTCATCCCAGCTTACCCTTCCCCCTCCCCACGTCCTCAAGTCCATTCTCTACGTTGCGTCTTTATTCCTTTCCTGTCCCTAGGTTCTTCAGAACCTGTTTTTCCTTTTTCTTTTTTTTTTTTTTAGATTCCATATATATGTGTTAGCATACGGTATTTGTTCTTCTCTTTCTGACTTACTTCACTCTGTATGACAGACTCTAGGTTCGTCACCTCACTACAAATAACTCAATTTCATTTCCTTTTATGGCTGAGTAATATTCCATTGTATATATGTTCCATATCATCTTTATCCATTCATCTATTGATGGACACTTAGCTTGCTTCCATGTCCTGGCCATTGTAAATAGTGCTGCAGTGAACATTGTTAACCTGACTTATTTTTAATGTGGATTACTCAAGCATGGCGATATGTTTTAGATTTGCTTAAAATGCAGCAGTTAACACAAGTGTGACTCTGAAATCCATTAAAAAAAAACTATATTTTTAATCAGTTGCAATACAATTGGCTCTTTAATATCATAACTTTATAGAAGATAATGACATTAAGAGATTTTTAGAATCAAATCCACACCAATGAAAAGGAGTAATTACTGAGAATGCAATGCAGCTGGACTTAGAACTGTAGTTTTAAACTAGAGTATGAGCACAGTTGGGAAAGCAAGAAAGTTCGTGGTGGCAAAAAAAAAAAAAAGAGTTATTTTTACAAGTATAACCGATACAATATCTTAAGAACAAAGCACAGAGTAAGGAGAATGAGGGGGTAGCATTGCCCTGCAATGCAACAGAGGCTACAGTAAGAAGCTATGATCTTGTGGTGAGTAGGAATGAATAAGGTGGAACACTCTGGGAAATCTTGCTGGATCTCCAAAGTCTGCCATGTGCCTTCCTATATTCTTGGGCCCCATCCTCTTTGATAAGCACCACTGTATTATCACAGCTCGTTTAATTGTCTATCTACTCCCACTCCACACTGCCACGCACACGTTCAGATGAAAGGACCAAAGAGGAAGCTTCGGTTTGCTATAACTTTGCTGCTGTTCATCATTATAAATGTAGAATCAAGCCTGACCTGTGTTAAGAAATAAAAACTCTCAGTTGCTGAATAAATGAGTGATTGACTGAGTAAGTCATTGGATGAATGAACACTTTCTTGTCTTTGCATTGCTCTGTTTCTAGTTACTTATTTGTCTGGCTTATCTCCCTGAATGCAAGCCTCCAGAAGCAGCTCTATCTCCAGTCCACTCCTCTATTTGTTACTGAGTCACGAATGAGAAGCTGTTCTTATTTTTCCCATAAATGAGAAGAGGTAGCATCTTATATTCTATGTATGACAAAGACTGGAGACTTTGGATAAAAGCAAAATAAAAGATAAGTGTTACTGGTCTTGCTTTTACAAAGAAACTATATGTCGGATGACCATACATCAAGATGTCATTGAACTTATATAGATAATATCATGATGGTGCTGGATGACTCAATGACACACTCCTGATTTCTACGGCATAAAAGAAAATTCACAGTGATTTACTAATCCCCAGTCCAAAACCAACATGTATTTAGAATCAATGATAACAGACCATATGAGGGCTTGAAAAGTCGAGAAAGCTCTGTGGTCAAGGAAACAGCCGGTATAGATTACTTACTTGAGCCTGCGGTCAGGTGGAGTGTTTACCTGCAGCTGCACAAAGTGACCATGGCCCTAGGTCTGGTTCCTCTGTGGGCTGGTTCGTTTCACCCTGTTCTTTCTCCCACACCCTGACACACTAACCTTAAGGAACCCCAGAGGAACTGTGAAGGAACTTATGTGTAGAAAAGTATAAATCTAACCTTAGTTCTAGAAAGAGGGTTAACGTGACCCAGGAGCCTCTCCTTTATAGCAGAAGGGCAACAACTTAAGAAAAGCAAAAGATGACCTGATAATTCAAACAGAGAAGTAATTCATCCTCTATCAATCAGCCATCTCTATTAACCAGAAAAGTAGATTGCACAGCTGTCACAATGTGAATATCTTGAAATTAATAATCAGAGAAAGATTGAAAGATGTTCCTTTTGTCTTAGGAGCAAATATATTTAGGATAAGTATAATTTAGGAAAATTGTTTATTCGATGGCCATTAAAGGTCCTGGTTTTTTTTTTTTGGTTTTTGTTTTTTTTATTTGATTTTGCTTTGTTTTGAGTGGCTGCTATGTGCTAGGCACTGTGCTAAGTGTTTTAGCTGCATTATTTCTAGACTTTACCATAGTCCTTCCAGGAAATATTATCACTTATTATTATTACCATATACAGATGAGGAAAGTGAAGATCAGACAGATTAAGCAACATACTCAAAGTCCAATAAAATGTAATGAGTCATGTTAAGATTCAGATCCAGACTCACAGAACTCCTCAGCCCGTGCTTATATGACTCTGTACTTCCTCTTAAATATTGGAAAATTACAGACTCATGTATGGTACACAACAGATTTGGACACCAAAATATTCTATTAACGACACCATTTTAGAGAATAGACTAGTACATGCCTCCAAAGCTAACAATGCTGATAGAAAGTGCTACCCTTATTCTAGAGGCAGATAAACTGAGAAAAATATAGAAATATTACACCTCCAAAGCTTTGACATACAAAGACTGACAAAATATAATTACCCAAGAAGCAAAAGATAACATTCACTTGAGTTTAATGAGTTCAAATCAATAGACAGCTGGTCCCTGACTTACGATGGTTCAATTTACAATTTTTAAACTTTATGATGGTGTGAAAGTGACAGTGGTCAGTAGAAACCCTACTTGAAATTTTGAATTTTCATCTTTTCTCAGGCTAGTGATACATGGTCTCTCATGATGCTGGGCAGGGGCAGTGATCCACAGCTCCCAGTCAGCCCCAAGATCACGATCGTGAACAACCGATAGACTGACAACGATTCTGTACCCAGACAGCCATTCTGTTTTTCACTTTCAGTGCAGTATTCCATAAACTACATGAGATATTCAACAGCTTATTATAAAACAGGCTTTGTGTTAGATGATTTTGTCCAACCGTAGGCTGATGTAAGTGTCTGAGCACCTTTAAGGTAGGCTAGGCTAAGCTATAATGGTCAGTAGGTTAGGTGTATTAAGTGCATTTTCAACTTACAATATTTTCAAAGTATGATGGGTTTATCAGGACATAACCCCACTGTAAGTCAAGGAAGATCTGTAGTTAAAACTTAAGGAAGACAGTTGCAGCATCTAAGATATCTAATTTCATTTAAAGATCCAGCAGCTGTATTTTCACTATACTCCCACTGCTAGTAGGAAAAGAGTCTAAGAAACACATTGTCCCAGAGAGAAGAGAGAACATTTAAATTTTCTTTAAACAAGTCTTTGAAATCCTAAAATCAGGGGATTGAACTTATAGAATATGTTCAAGCCATGTGGATGTTATGTTTTTGTTTTGATTCAAAGCCTGGAGTAAACAAACGGGGTTTTCCATCATGATCTAATTATGCACTCAATATAATTTTGAGGAGAAAATCTATAACATTAATAACTCAAGGATTAAAAAGTTCGACTTGCTTTGCCATTCAGTTATAAAGAGTGGTAAAAATGCAGTTCAACTTGGAAATTAGAAAATAAGCTTATGAACTCCTTTTCCTTAAACTTATGATTTGTTTAAAATTTTTGCTTAGAAGAATATTATCGAAAGAAGAAAAAAAAAACAGAAATGAATGTCAAAGTAGATAAAAGATAAAAGTCTATTGTTAACAACAATAACAGAGCCTGAGCCTTGAGAGCAATTACAGACTGAGGAAAGCATGCTGAATTCAAGGAAAATGTCCTTCAAAGAAGAATCAGAATTCATAGGAGATTATAATCAAGCTAATGATGGGGTCCTAGTATACAACTTAACCAAACCCCAAACTCAAAAACTAAAAGCTGCTTTTCCCAGGCCTCCCATGAAACAAAAGGTCCTCTAGAGATAGGTCAGTTTTATGGGTCATTTTTTTTTTTTTTTTTTTTGCGGTACTCGGGCCTCTTACTGTTGTGGCCTCTTCCGTTGCAGAGCACAGGCTCCGGACGCGCAGGCTCAGCGGCCATGGCTCACGGGCCTAGCCGCTCCGCGGCATGTGGGATGTGGGATCTTCCCGGACCGGGGCACGAACCCGTGTCCCCTGCATCAGCAGGCAGACTCTTAACCACTGCGCCACCAGGGAAGCCCTATGGGTCATTTTTAAAATAATGTCTTTTATTGTGTAGGAGAGAAGACCTAGAATGAATATGAGCAAAACAAAACAAAACATAAACAACAAGAATAAAACAAGAAAAGCTTAAGAAGAAACAGACTCCAGAAGGATCAGATATCAGATGACGTGAGAGGAAGTGAATAAAGGCCAAAACTTTGTGAGATGGAAAAATGCTGAGTGTGAGGACACACCTGGTGAGAAGGGTGACCAAGGGCCTTCCCATCCCCTCCTGGACTAAATGTCAGACAGCCTTCCTCTGACTGCAGGCCCCACCTCCCTTTTCTTAGAGCATTCACTTTAGGAAACTTGAAATTGTAACTCTTTCTCTGCCCCTTGGAGATGCAAATCTTCTGCCACCCAGGAATGTGTTTCTCAAGGACCTGGGAGCCACCTCTTTGAAATGGAACTGTCTGGAAGGTGGTGTCTCTCCCAATCTCTTCGGGAAGGGTCACTAACCTTCCCCATCAATCCCCAGTGCTTTTCCAGTCGCTGATTCCAGTGTTTAATAATCCTCTTGTCTTTTGTTTCAGCAGAGTTGAATCAATCTCGTTGCCCTGTTGCAACTGTCTTTCTCCTTTATTTCAATAAAAAGTCTTCCCTGCCATTTTTAACGAGTGTCCAGTGCATTTTTTTTTCTTTTACAAGGGGAAGAGACTCAGTGCCATGGACTGCCTAGTGTATGGTTTCATGTGACTCACAGTAACTCCCGAGTGACCTGGACTCACATAAGCCCCCAGAGGCCAAGTAACAAAAGTGAACATACTTAGTAAGTGGAAGAACAGGGATTCAAACCATGAGCTCTCTCTGTGGAAGACCAAAACTAACGGCAGAGAGGTTAGATGTTAAAAGAGTAATTTGACAGAAATTTATTGAATGTATCTTTCTTACTAGAAACAGCATCATAGGGACTTCCCTGGTGGTGCAGTGGTTAGGAATCCGCCTGCCAATGCAAGGGACATGGGTTCGATCCCTGGTCTGTGAATATCCCACATGCCATGGAGCAACTAAGTCCGTGCTCCACAACTACTGAGCCCGCGCACCGCAACTACTGAAGCCGGCGCGCCTAGAGCCCGTGCTCCGCAACAAGAGAAGCTACCGCGATGAGAAGCCTGCGCACCACAACAAAGAGTAGCCCCCACTCGCCGCAACTAGAGAAAGCCTACATGCAACAACGAAGACCCAACGCAGCCAAAAATAAATAAATTTATAAAAAATAAAAACAGCATCATAAACAAACAGAACTAAATTATCTATTTCAAGACAACTCAGAAAGTACCTTTCATGTTCGTTCGCTCGGCTCCTCCTAAGGACCAGCTGGTGCCTTTCTCTCTGAGTTCATCTTAAACACTTCATGAACCATCTTTTGGAACTGTTTTGTTCTCCTCTCATTTAAGGCCCAAACCAACATCCTCCCCTACTCCACACCAGCTTTAACCACCTGACTGCTGAGGGGGAAAACTTCAGAGCTTCTCCTTTGCCTTCCTCACACCCTAGTGATAGGAAATGAAAGTACTCTAAGTAGCTTAACCTCAAAAAGCATCCTCAAGCCAGGTTTTCTTGACGTAGTGGTTTCCTTAAGCTTTCCTACGTGGTCTATAGTATTTTACTAATAAAAAGCAGAAAGGAATTTACAGAGTAAAACTTCCTTTGTATTTATTGGGCTACAATATATCGCTTCTGTTAAGTTCATATGTTGATGAACAACCTCCACGGGAAACCACCATGACCTCCACTGTCATCACCACAAAACTCAAAGTACCAAGCGTTGCCAGCCATGGTTTGGTTTGGCTGTGCATCAATCAGGCTGCGTTTACCCCTGAGTGAAGGTCTAAGAAAGATGGGAGTTGGTACAAATGCTGTTTCAACGTGGCAAGACCATAATCTAAGCCTATGATATAACAAACTCCTGATTTTACCCTGTGGACATGCACTTGATATCCTCTGAACATCTTTTTAAAAGGCAGCTGCAAATTTTCACAGAGAATGTCTATGAATGGGTCAATCATAATCCTAGCGTAGAGTCTAATGAGCCCTGAGGTCCCCTGAAAGTGATGACAAGTCCCAAGGTGGGTTCAGACTTTTCTGCTGAGTGTGCCATCAAGTATCATGTCTTGGTCTCATCTCCCTCATAAGATGGGTGCGAGGATAACGCCATGTGATGCCAGTGGATACATTTTGAAATTAAAGCCTGGTAAGTAAGGAGAATTATTTTTATTACTACAAGAGTGGCCATCTGTTTCTGAGGAATTCAAGTGAGAACATGACCATTCACTTCATAGGGCGTAATTTTCAGATAACAACATTTTCATCACCTCCTGTGCTGGAATGTTACTTGAGCTGAAAGATTCTCTGTCTCATAATTCTCTGACACGTTGAGGGTTTGGATTATTTTTAAGGAAGGCATCAAGTCCTATTAATGCTTGAAAAATATTGTCATGTTCCAAAACTTGCATTTGGGAGATGGGAGAAGTGGGGTAAGCACGCAAATATAAAATAAGTAAATAATGATGAGATTGGAAACACTGCTGAGTCTCTTGTTTGTAACTTATTATTATAAGAAATAACCATCTATGTTGGTTATTTAACTTGATTAATTTTCATGAGTCCATTTAATTCCTTGAAATTTGTAGTGCAATTCTGTCGATTGTACTCATTACAGCTATTAACAACAATAAACCCATCTCACTTTGGACATTCATCAACTTAGGTAACATGAATATTTTGACAGAAAGTTCCTCGTTTGGTGGGAGTCACCAACAAATCACAATTTATTGTTTAGCTTAAATGCCAACAGAAGCGACGAGGGTAACACAACCAGTCAGACTAGCTGGAAGACATCACTAACACTCTACATATGCAAACATGATGCTACTAGTCCAACAAATGGGAAACACCTTCTCAGATTTCCTCCAAGATGGCCACGTGGTCTCCTGATTCACAGACACATCCTAGTCTAGCCTTCCCACGTGAGTGAGGGCTGTGCCAACGTTTGGAACAGAACAGACAACCGGAGGCAATACATATGAACAATCAGTGCTTCATGGCTTGGCAGTTGATTATATGGTTTACAGGTTATTGACTTTCATTCTTTGACTCCATTAAGAATGGTCTAGTACTGTCAACTGTGAAGGTAGAATATTGCACATTATTAATAGTTCAGGTGCAAGTGTTAGAGAACTCTGTTCCCTGCCCTGGTGTTTGCATGAGGGAACATCTTTCTCCCAGGATGGGAGAGTAACCAGTGATGCCTGCAGTCACCTCTCTCTCCTCTCTTTGTTGGGTGGTTTAAGGGGTTGAACATTATTCTTCCCAGGCAGTACGGCCTCTCTCAGCCTTGGGTGCAGCCTCTCCAATCTCCCCTCCATATTCTAAATCACCCAGCCCTCTGGTGAGAAGCCTCAGGCTCTCCCTCTGATCTTCCTGTGTGTCCAGGAGAGGAAGGTCAGTTTGGAGATGGTGGAGGAACAGGATGACCAGTTACCAAAAAACGAAGGCCAAGTTCCTCAATCCAGCTCTACCTGCCACAATCCTGACCCAAGGCTTGATCTGTTTCTCAACCGTGAGGCTATGATGACTACTTCAGAAATCCTGACTAAAAAATATGGGAAAGGTCTGCAACTCTTGATCGCACGCAGCTCTGTTGTTTTCTTTCTGTTGTTTGTTATTTATAGATTAGATCTTGATTCCAAAGGTCCTTGCATCTTCTGACATGGATAATTGAAAATTGGCTGTAAATTTTAGTAACATCAAGCAGTCAAGTTGATTTCTTTGATTTTCCTTCTATTGTAAAAGCTTGGCAGTGTCTGCCAGGTCAGACAGAGCAGGCTTGCTGTAGTGAGAGAGGTTTACAAGCAAAGGCACAGAAGCAGGAGCAACAGAACATGACAAACAGATCCTTGATTTTTTTCAGTAATTATGTTTCCAGTGATGATTTGGACAAGGTGATATAGAATACAGAATAGAAGTTCCAGCACCCAAATTAGGATTTTTAAAAATAAAAAATCTTATTCTTTACTAAAAAGGAGCAAAGTTCAGAAGTCAGATATATGTCAAATTCTTGTGCCTTCCAGGAAAAAACAAAGAACCACAAACCTAGGGACTGAATCATTATATAACCCAGGCAGCATCTCTCCTGAAGCGTTATCAAGAGAACAAATGTGAACATATCCAGGCCCACTGCACAGGTTTTCTCTCCATTATATAAGTACCATATGTGTAACTCTTATTTTAAGAGCTAGCAGTGTGCACTGCCCTAGTAGAATGACACGTGAAAGAGATCCAACGTGGGAAGTGTCAGAGCGGATTGCAGAGAACCCAAAGGCTGCAGCTCACCAACAAAGACTCTATATTAGGTAAGAGGCAGCATTTAGTTGAATCACTATCACTTTCCTGCCCCTCTGCCTGGCATGTTGAAATATTCCCCTTCTATTTTTCTCCATCTGTCCTATTTACCTTGTAACTCCACGTGCAAATTTAGGTACAGCTAAATATATAAAGCCTTTTGAAATACGACTTATGAAATGTGCATATGTTAGGAAAAGGTTTCAATTTTCAGAAAACATTTTATACATCTGAATCTATCTCTGTAACAGGACCTGTTTTCTTTAGTTCTGATAAATGCACAGAATGACCAACTGTACACAGAAAAGATCACTGCAATCTAATGCTTTTTAGAAAGGTTTTCAGTGAGCTATATCAATCAGAGTGCAGTCAGGAAAACAGAAAACTTTCTAGGTGTTTCAAGTAGAGGGAATTTAGTGCAGGAGATTGGTTAAACAGGGGAGAGAAGAGCTGAGGAGAAAAACAGAGGACAGTGATGTAACCCAGATGTGACATTAGTGGAAAGATGCCATCACCACCATCCTCGGGGGATTCCTCAAAGTCTTAGAACTGGGCAAGATGGAAGCTGCTCTGGGCTCTTCACTTTGGAAGGCCTCTCTCTGTTCCTCCCCAGCCATGTTCCTTCCTGGCTGGGAAGAACTTTCCTTCCAGAGAGAAAAAAACCTCTGAGTCAGGAGGA
Organism: Grampus griseus; assembly: GCF_964374135.1. Lineage (NCBI taxonomy): Eukaryota > Metazoa > Chordata > Mammalia > Artiodactyla > Delphinidae > Grampus > Grampus griseus. Next base: position 6,144,611 of record NC_139007.1, on the reverse strand, counting down.
CATACATTCCTAGATCTCATGCCCTGCCCCCTTCTAGACTATGTTCCAGGTAAACAAGTCCTGGTCTTCCCACCCAAAAGGACAAAGCTTGTCTCCAGGGCCTGAAGAAGCCTTTTACCTGGGTCTGTTCTCTCTCGGACAGCACAGATCCCTGGAGCCAAGAGGTGGCCAAGAGGAGGCAGTTATTATCAAGAGAGGAGTGGGTGGTAGTGGTGGACAGAGTTTGTCTGGGGTCTGCAGTGTCCATATAGGTGCACTTAAAGCTCCTTACAGTGTAGACAGGAGCCAAGAGATGAAGGGAAGTGGGTAGGCAGCAAACCCGAGGCCTGAGAGTTCTGAACTTGAACCTGGCCTTCCAGCTCCAGGTTCCTCTGAGGAACTTAAAGGCTCAACACCAACTAGACTAGGGCATTAGGGGACACCTGCGGGCAGAGAATTCTTGGCTTGGACTGGCTGGAGTAAAGCAAAATGCCTGGCATCCCCACTCACAGGATTCTCATGGTTACTAGACGTGGGGAAGAGGAAGGACACATAGTCAAGCTTTCTGTGTGGGAAGTAAAGCCCCCGCCCTAATAAGTAAGATAAAAGGGATGTTTATCTTGTGGATTCCCAAGCAAGTGACTTTATTTTTAAATTTTTCATTATGAAGTTGTATTTGCCACAAAAAAAAATAGGAAAATACTTTGAGTCATATTTGATTTGTAACTTTTAAATATTGGACATATTTGTGGGCCTCCTTTTGTATCTTCACCCCAGGTTCTGCACATGCTGAGACAAGGCTGGCCAAAGCCCCCTGCTGGAGCCTTTCAGTGGGGGCTGGGCTCATGTGGGGAACTGATGGGTGGGAAATGGGACAACCCAACGGGAACCAGAATCACAGAGGAGGAGCAGCCACTGTAAGTAGAGAAAGACCCTGTCTTCTCACCACCTCCTCTCTCTAATCATCCTCCAGAGCTTCCCATGGGTCATCCTGCCCAGGAGCCAGGAGGCAATGGAGTGTGACAAGTTTGGTTTCCTAGGATCTGGAACAGAGCAGAGCAGTGCAAAGGGCAGGGAATGGAAGTGACAGCAGACAGACAAAAGATATCCCACAAAACAAGTAAACTAATGCAGTCTGTTGTAGACTCCTTGACCTGGTCCAGATACTCTCCGAGAGCAAAAATGTAAACTATGTACACACTCTTTTCAAGTGCACATGGAACATTCTCCAGGATAAATCATATGCTAGGCCACGAAACAAGCCTCAATAAATTTGAGAGGATGGAAATTATATCAACCATTTTTTTTTTACCACAATGGTATGAAACCTGAAATCAATTACAGAAAAAAAGGGGGAAAGAACAAACATTTGCAGACTAAACATGCTACTAAAAGATAATGGATTAATGAAGAAATCAAAAAGGAAATCACTTATATGTGGTATCTAAAAAATAAAACAAATGTATAGAGCAAAACAGAAACAGACTCATAGAAATAGAAAAGAAACTAGTGGTTACCAGTGGGGGAGAGAGTGAGGAGGGGCAAGATAGGGGTATGGATTAGGAGATACAAACTAGCAAGTACTATGCATAAAGTAGATAAGCAAGAAGGATATATTGTATAGCACAGGAAATTATAGCCATTATCTTGTAATAAGTTAATGGAGTATACCCTGTAAAAATACTGAACCACTATACTGTAGACCTGAAACTAATTTAATATTGTAAATCAACTATGCTTCAACAACCAAAAAGAACTGTGCATCCAAAAAATAATATATATATACATACTATGCCTTTCTTGGTTTTATATATCAATTACTTTCTAAATAAGGGAAGGACAATTGGGGTGACCTGGGGGACAATTTGCAAACCCTCACTGTATTTCTTAATAAGAATTTTCCATTCCACTCCCACGGTCTCTAGAAAATGTTTGCCCTGAGGTTAGGGGTTGCTACAGGCTTACCTCACTGAAGAATGCATATAAATTGGGCAGCTTCTGTAAACTGGGCTTCAGGGTAAAAAATATGGAAAATATTGTGATGAGTAACTCCATTGTGAATACTAAAAATAAATGCAGTTATTTAATGCTAATGGTAGTAAGGAAGTTGGAATTCATAATAATAATTAAGAAAATTTTAAATAAGAAGTAACAAGGTATTTTGGGAAAACTATGGATTTCTACATTCGAATCCTAGTTTTGCTGCTTATCAATGGATATTGTATACCTTTCAGTGAAATACTGATGCTCCTTGAGCCATTGTTCTCTCCTCCTTCAAACAGGGATAATATCCACCTATTTAGTGACAAGTTATAATCCAAGCGTGTAAATACTCCAGCACATGTCTGTTATGTAGCAGAGACTCAAGTGATGCTTATTAATAGCTCTGATGACACTAATCACAGTAACAATAAAGAGAGTGTTGATGGAATTCTGAGGCTTATCACAAGGAAGACACATGCCCACAGGCTAAAATAGCCCTCATTTCTATTTTCCAGAAAAGCAAATGAAGACATTCTCACAAAAATTGATGTGAGAAACATTAAGCAGAGGATGACAAAGCTTCCTTTAGAAATTCATTTCCAGTGTTTAATATTTTATTCCTCATTGCTAATCTTAATGCTTGAGCTAAACTTTTTCTGTCTATGCAATCAGCTACCACTAAAGCAAAAGCGGAACAGAAAGGGTATCATTCTGGTAAAGATGATAAACTTTGGCTTACAATTATCCTAAGGGAAGAAATACTAGCTGTTTAGAAAATGTATTTTGAGTAAAGTTCAGCCTTGTTATGAGCTTGTTTTAGATAGTCTCATGTTAACTTTAACGTATCTTTAAAAACATTATTATATTATTTCCTTAAGGAGTTTCACAGAATTTTTCCTGGGGCACTATTATATATGGTAAACTCATAAAGGCTAGAAAATTCCTTAACTAGAGTTTGTTCAGACTTTTGCTATGAGATGTATTTACTTATTTGTTTGAAATAAAGACTCTGCTTTTTATTATAGCACTTAATGCTTGTCAAGAGTAAAAAGGAGATAGAGTTGCATGAGTGAGTTTGAACATCACACATTTTGAATTTAAGGGGCGTTAGTCGTATACTGACAAATAGAATTAAAGACTTAGAACGTGGCTCAGGTCATTAAGTAGTTATTGTCCGTCATGGCAGACAAGGAAAACGTGAATTGAAGTCACCAGTGACCTACCTGTGTCTCTCATCTCTCCTTTTTCCTCTGCCACCTCCCGCCCTCAAGGGTTAATACTTTGACAACTCCACCATCAACCTTGTCACTAATTATTTTAGAACTAACGCTGCAGCAACTTCTGCTGGGTACGATTGCTGCTTTCCCATTTCTGTCCCTCCCTTCTGTAATTAACCTTGCTATTCTTAGCTACAAAGCACAGATCTCATGCCAGTCTCCTCCACGATTCTATTTTCTATTTCAATGGCCGGTTCCTGTCTGATTTTCTCCTGCGAAAGGGTCTGTAATCACTCAGTTATATTAATGATCCGGCCCCATCACACCCTTTTCACTCTGATAATCTTCTGCGCAATTCATCCTGGGAGTTTAGCAACCGAAACCGAATCGTTTACTTGCCGCCGGATCCGCCACAATTCTGGTCCTGAGGTGTGTGAGCATCAGGAATCGGTGACAATTAAAATGCCCACTAAGAAAATTCAGTGTTTACGTGGGGTTTTAACAGCCTTCCTTCCTGTTAACCAAGAAGATGAGGTGATTCTCCAATGGCTGTACCTCATACAGTCATGGATCACTCAGCCGCTGACTGTCTGTAAACAGGGTGCACAGGATGCAGGGCAATTAGTTACAGACGGAAGCACACCTGAAGGCCAGACACTGCTCCTGGCTTGGGCTGCCTGGCCCTATTTGCAGCGGAGCCAAACCTGCACGGCCAGGGCGGGGGTTATGGGACGGAAAGGCACAGGTGCATCTACCGCAGATCAGGTGCCTGGGCCTGGGGGGTTAAGTCCATGCACACCTGGCGGAAGCTCTTTTTGGTGCCACGTGCACGCAAGTGTCTGTGAGTCACAAAAGGCCATATAACCGGGTGGTTGGGGGATGCAACTGCAAAGAAAAGGCTGAGGCAGAGCTACAAAGCCTGAAATAAATCCGTTCTTACTGAATTAGGAAGGGGGACCGGCAGTGAAAAATAACTCCCCCTCTTTTTTTGTTTTGTTTTGTTTTCTTTTGGTCAGAGATCTATAAAAGTGCTAAGAAGGGATTCGGGTGGTTGTGACAACCTGGGCCTTGACTGAGGTCCACACGTGTCCCAGGCATGGCAGCTGGGTTGGGACCTCTGGTGTGTGGAGGTACATTCAGGTGATTTTCTCAGGCTGTGATGGGTGAGGGAGCTGAGGCTCTTCCACTCAGCATCATCTCTTTATTCCCTGTGAGGCCGCCTACCTCCTTGGCGATTGGTTTAAAATTCACACAATTCGTGCTGCACTCTTGGGCAGAAAACCGGGCTCTGTCTCAGGAGGTCCCCTCTGAGATGTCCTCGTGTTACTCAGGGAGCCATGGGACAGATGCCCTTCTCAACATTTATTTTAGTATTTCATCAGCTACCTGCCTTTTTCTTTGGTGGTTGTTGTTTGGGAGGGAGGTGCAAATAGGCCAAAAAGAAATGAACGCATGATAGAGACGGTTTGTTTGGGGGTAGGGGTGCAAGTAGGGGTGGAAGGCCATAGAGGTAGAGGAGGACAAACAGGAACTGGGCTCCTTTGAAGGAGAGATGGCTCTGCTCGCACAAATCATGGCGCCTTGACATGTTAAGAAATCTAACTTGATGGAAAACATTTTTTTATATCATCCCACGTATAGAGATGTCATCATTGTCAACAGAAATTGTGCAGCAGGTCTTTAATTTAAAACAAATAAATTTTAGAAATGGTTATGAAGAACCTAGGGGCAGGACAGGAATAAAGACGCAGACGTAGAGAATAGACTTGGGGACACAGAGGGGGGAAGGGTAAGCTGGGACAAAGTGAGAGAGTGGCATGGACATATACACACTACCAAATGTAGACTAGATAGCTGGTGGGAAGCAGCCACATAGCACAGGGAGATCAGCTCGGTGCTTTGTGACCACCTAGAGGGGTGGGATAGGGAGGGTGGCAGGGAGATGCAAGAGAGAAGAGATATGGGGATATATGTATACGTATAGCTGATTCACTTTGTTATAAAGCAGAAACTAGCACACCATTGTGAAGCAATTATACTCCAATAAAGATGTTAAAAAAAAACACAAATAAATAAACAACCACAGCGGGGTGGGGTGTGTGTGGAAAGTGAAACCACAAACTTGCTCAGAAAGTATACCAGCGTTTAAGCCAACGACTCCCTCAGGGAGTAGAGATCTGCAAGAATTGCCATTAGACTGTTGAACCTTAAGCCAGTCCATCAAGATGTAAAAATGGAAGAAGTTCGGAGTGAAACTTCATTTCAGTTGCTAGAGAATGGTAAGTGATGAACTTGAAGGAAAGCAAATGGTTTCAATCACAATGTAAAAGGTACTGTCAGGAACCACGTTTTGTTGCTACTGCAAGTTTCAGCTGCCCCAATAACAGAACACACTGAGAATTCAAATCTCCACCTTTTTTTTTTTTTTTAAACGTTTCTTGAAAGTTGCCACGTGTTTTAAAGTAACTTTCCCTGGACCTTAGAAAACAAAATGATTGCACTGAGACTTCTGGAGTTATATCAATACTCTGGGGTTTCTCAATTACAGAAAAGATTCAAATAGAAATTCAGGCAATCATACGAATCACTTTCATCCACAAGACCAATTTGGTTTATTAGAGGAGAAACTGAGGCAAGTTCATATTCAGAGAGGAGTGTATAATGGAAGAGAGGGTGGGATTGCAGTCCAGGGCAGCTTGGACCCTGTCCTATCTTATCTGTGTGACCTTGGCCTTCATGAGCCCCAGTCTCCTCCACAGTGAAAAAATGGGGACAATTACACGGCCACTGGGTTGTTGTGAAGTTTCTATAAATCAACATTTGTGAAGGTACCTGGCTTGATGCCCGCCACATAATCGGCTCGTTTTTCTTTCCTACTGCAATAGTTTCTTCCATGAGAAATAGTGGTGAACACTGACGCAAGTTATTTCATCTTTTAAACAGAATCCACATGTTAAAAGTTTTCCCATCATCCCCTCCTCCCCGAGGAAAGCTTAATCCATTTGGGGAGTAGAGGCGTTTGAGGTCCCTTCTCACTTAACATCCTGTCCACTCTGCAGAGAGTGTCAAAGAGCAGACACAGTGTCCTCAGTGACGGACACAGCACGACCTTGAAGGAAGAGGTGAAGCGTGCACACACACACACCATACACACCCCACACACACACCATACACACCCTACGCACACACCATACACACCCTACACACACACCATACACACCCTACGCACACACCATACACACCCTACACACACACATGCTCAAAAACTACAGCCTCCAAACTGTTTTCAGTTTCCTTTGAGAGCACCTTATGTTCATATATTATGAACAAAACATTATATGATGCGAGTATGGGATCCAGAGCCACAAACTTTGAAATGGCTCTCACATGCGATGGCTGAATAGACTCCATAGAACTTCTGCGTTATGTGGGCTTGATCAACGTTAGGTTGAAGAAAATCGGCAGCATGTTAGTCACGCTAACTTTACTCTTATCAGAGAGGCTGACGTAGTTGGTCACCAGCACACTATGTATTTAACAGCACAGGTATTACATAGTAATTTAATACCTGAGAAGAATGTGAAGGCTTTATGGAATCTGATTCTACCTCCTTTTATTTTGAGTTAGAATTCTGATTCCCTTTCCTTATAATGAGTTGCTCCCAAACTAAGAGTTAGATGGATTCCATGGTGGATTTAAAGATGGGGGCTTTTTAAACACAGCATTTATGCACATTTCAGTTTTGAAAAGACTCCAACACTATTTCTCCTGGTTTAATATTGGTGTTGGCAATGGCCTTCTCCACTTGGATCACGGGGCACTTTCTGGCAGACCCTTCTCTGGATCACACTACCTTTCTGACAGCCCAGCCCCCTGCACCTGGGGTTTCTGGTACACACAGCCTTGGTGACAACAGTTAAAAAGGGAAAGTCAACAGCATCTCCTTTGCAACTTGGGGCTCCCACACTGCTGTCAGAAATGAGCCCTTGAAAGGAGGACGGAAGAGGCCCAGCATTAATGGGGGAGGAATCAGGAAGGATAATTAGGTGAGGAGACTATGAAAGCAAAGGATTACGAGAAAGGAAGATAGAGGCAAATCAGATAAGGGACAGTGAGATCAAGCAAATGTTAAAGAGAGATGGGAAAATATATGGTTTAGAAATGAAGGATATATTTCTGAAAGGTGTCTTGAACCAGAAGGAAAAAATGGCATGATTAGGAATGAAGATTGTCAGGAAAATTTAGCCAATGCCAGCCTTTCCCTAGGAAGTCATTTTTTTTTGTTCATCTTTTTTTTTTTTTTTCCCCAGAAACCTGCTTTGTAGATGCACAAGTGGGACAAGAGTGGGCCAGGGTAACAGGAAGGCCCACATTTCAGAAGCGAGAAACCAAGTCTGGGGAGAAGCCAAGCAGGGAAGCAGTCCATGATTCCTTTGCCTTCTTTCATTAGGGAGGTATTTAACTAAAGGAAAGCTCTTGATTTGTCTGCTGGTGGTAGAACTAAGCTGGCATCTGCCTAGAGAGAAGAGGTAAGACTCCAGGGGGTCCATGTAGGGAAGAGGCTAGATGGGGTGGGTGTGGACAGGTGATACAGAACCTCGAAGTACAGAGAGAGGCTTGAATATGCTGCTGTAAGTAGCTCTGGGGTAGGAGACTGTCACGTGAAAGCACCACTTTAACAACCTAAGTGTCCATCGACACAGGAATGGATAAAGAAGATGTGGTACTTATACACAATGGAATATTACTCAGCCATAAAAAAGAATGAAATAATGCCATTTACAGCAACATGGATGGACCTAAAGATGATCATACTAAGTGAAGTAAGTCAGAAAGAGAAAGATAAATACCTTTTGATATCACTTATATGTGAAATCTAAAAAAATGATACAAATGAACTTATTCACAAAACAGAAATAGACTCATAGACATAAAAAACAAACTTATTGTTACCAAAGGGGAAAGCAGGGGGAGGGATAAATTAGGAGTTTTGGATTAGCATATACACACTACTATATATAAAATATTAATAGATAACCAACAAGGACCTACTGTATAGCACAGAGAACTATAGTCAATATTTTTTAATAATCTATAAGGGAAAAGAATATGAAAAAGAATATGTATATTATATATAGTATATTATATGTAATATATATATAATATATTAAATATAAAAACTCAATATATATATTATGTATAAAACTTTTATAAATATGTATATGTATAACTGAATCACTTTTCTATACACCTGAAACTAACACAACACTGTAAATCAACTCTACTTCAATTAAAAAGAGATTAGGATGTGAATGGGGTGGAGGATGGTTTGGAAGCAGGGGTTACTGTGAGGCTACTGGAGGAAGGTGGGTTTGTGGAGACAGAGGTAAAGGAGCCAGACTACTAATAAATTTATCAGAGGAAGTTCATGATCTCTTCCCTAACCATTCACTCTCTAGAAGCAAAGTCATTTCTATTTCCTCTGGCAGGAAACAGAAGTATTCAGACTTCTTAATATTGGGAAGAGGTACCACTATCTCAATCCCCATAGATTATTGAAACATTTACGCCTCTTGGGCAAACCCATAAATTCTTCTAAAGGAAGAACCCATAAATTCTATAGCTTTCTGTGAGTACCTTATTACTACCCAAAGGTGTTACATTTTTTATTGTCAACTTTAATCATTTCTTTATTTTCAATGAGCAACTGTATTCTTAATGCTTTTTCTCTGCAATTTCTTGACAATTTCATTTGGTAAATCTAACTTTTTATTTCCTTAGTGTTTTTCTTACAATTCTCAATTCTCCTTGATTGTTTTCTGCACCAACAAAGCCATGATAGCTGATAGCAATCATTTTTTTTCTTCTCTCAATGTTTTTAATGAAGAAGGGTAAATCAATGCACACAAAAAATTGGTACATACCCATGACTAGACATTTCAGGAAGCCCCTTTAGTCAATTGTCAGGTTAAGTGGTAATGTTCGAGTAAATCTAAGCAAACCCAAGTTATTTTGGAAAGCAAGATACACAATGCCAAGAGAAAGAAGGTCCCACTCCAATCTGCATTTCTGTTCCTTGTAGAAAGATTCAGAGAAAGGGCCAGTTGTTGAAAAGCAATAACCAGCGTTCCTGGCCCAATTTCATGTGATGCCTGGCCAGGCTTAGTCTTCATTCTGACAGTTTGCAGCCCTCTCCAGTTGCCAGTGTAGAACCCACGACACTGCTAGCCAAGCAGATCAAGTCAGCTGATATGATTCTATTCTCTGACCTTTACCAAGAACACAGCAGGGATCAATTATTTTCATTGCCCAATAACGTCCAGAGGAGAGCTGGACTACACGTGTAGTGAAAAAATATGATGACTCTGCACAAAGTAAATGCATAAAGGCTGCAGCCGGAGAGAAGAGATGGAAAGTGGGAGGAAGATGGGGGGTAGCCGAGGAAATCTCAGGACCCTCGTCAGGCCAGCACTGCCAGGCAAGGTGAGGAGTGATAGACCTTCAGTTCTACTCTGCTGGACAAGCCTCCAAATAGAAATCTTAAGAACAATAGGACTTAGAGCTTCTTTGTCATCTACAAATAACAGTAGTAAAAGTAGTTTGGGGCAAAAGAAGCATCATCATTCCAGAGCCTCTTTTGTGGAAAAAGCCAGTAGCCCATGAGTCACTGTCATTATTTTTCTTTTCAGGGAAGGGTTTACAGACTCTGGAAAGTGTCTCATGCTCTGGATTTCAGTAGGGGAATATGTGTGAAGCTCAGCTGTCAGTTGACACCACCCTGTCTGAACACACTTGCTTGGTCTAGTAATGTCACAGTTGAAAATGTGAATGCCTTACCCACTTGTGCTGAGACTTCTTTGGGATATCTGTGAATCTCTTTGAATGTATAGTTAACGAAGGAGAGTACACATCAGTTTACTGAAAAGAGTATTCATGGACTCAAAGTAAATATATGGTCTATAGTTCCTATTTGTAGTCATAGCTGCTAGCTACTGCCTTTTTCCCATATCCCGACCAATGTGCTAAACTTTCTTCACAGGAGAAGAAAACTGATGGGTGAAGAGCTCAAGTTCACACAGCCACAGTCTGAATATAGGTTCCACTACAAGAAATCAAAACAATGTTCAGCTTCTTTGGCAGGTCTTCCCTCGTGGGATGGAGAAGCCCAGCCTCTCACTGCACTGAATGGGAGGACCCTGCACAAACATGGTGGCTGTTACACAATCAGCTGGGTGGCAGGATGCTCATTCTCCAAACCCTGAAGAGAAAGGTGAAGCATGCGTTGTCTGCAGCCCCTGGGCTTGCCAGCTCTGTGCAGTATCATTGGTAGATCAGTCTTACTTGATTTTCATTACAATCTAATCTCTTGCTCAAAGCATTTTCTAATTGTGTCACTACCTTGTTACCAAACAAAAGCAAAAAGATATATCTTTTAATATATCTCCCAGTCCCCCTGGCAATCTCCAAGAGAATAAAGTTTCAGTCATTTTCCCAGGTGCATCCCCCTTTATCCCACTTCCAACACCCTGTGTTTGCAGCAGCCCCTGGACTGCTAACCATTGTTCTATTCTTGTCTTGATTTTCTCCTTTGCACATTTTCCTCATTAGTCCACCTCTAGCTATTTATTTTCTGTCCATCCTTTCTTTGCTGGCCCATAGAATTTTACCTGAACCTCCCAGCTTCCATGTATCTTAAAATGCTTTGAATGGTAAGATGACTTTGCTTCTATATTTTAAGCTACTCAAAGACAGGAATTGTGCTATGTTCATTTCTATTCCTCTTACATGATCCTAACCCAGTGATCAAAAAGTATTAATATCATTACTTGCTAAGCTCCCACCCCATAAATTCAGATTTAGTTTATGCAGTTTATGGTCACCTGATAAATATTGGGCAGTTTAAACCCCAATAATCCCATTATTAATCCTTTTACATATTTTCCACCCTCCCACCTGTCCTTTATGAGAAAAACCCAAATGCAAACTCTTTATCATAACTCTGACTTAAGCCCTTTAAGTACTTTATGAAATTGAGATTTAAAAAAAAATAAATTCTTAAGAGTCATATTACCTATATGGAGTGACCTAAGTGCATTTCAATTCACTTTTTTTTTTTTTTTTTTTTTTTTTTTTTTGTGGTACGCGGGCCTCTCACTGTTGTGGCCTCTCCCGTTGCGGAGCAACAGGTTCCGGACGCGCAGGCTCAGTGGCCACGGCTCACGGGCCCAGCCGCTCCGTGGCATGTGGTCTTGGACCGGGGCACGAGCCCGTGTCCCCTGCATCGGCAGGCGGACTCTCAACCACTGCGCCACCAGGGAAGCCCTTCAATTCACTTTTTAGGAAAGTAATTCAGACTCTTCACTGCCTTCTTTAAATTTATGGTTTTCTAAAATTTAGTTTTGTGAATGTGTGACTATATGTTTGTTGGGAATTTTTAACTGCTCTTTTAGATTCTCATTTAGTGCCCTTTTTCTTGAGAAAACTCGATGGGAAGTGGAAGCAAGACCCCTTGGAGGATTGGGAGAGACAGACTGTCATCTTAAGCCTCTAAGCTCTGGGTACCCACGGAGGGCCTTGACGGACGCTCACTGTGAACCACCCTTTACTCCTTGTGAGCCTCGTAAGCTGGAGGGATCCCTCCTACTGAGCTTTGCTCAGCCCCTTTCCCAAGAACATGCCTGGATCAGGACACCAATAAATTCTTAAGGAAGCTAGCTTAGCCTCGCCACTGGGGAATTTACTTTTTGCTCCAGGAACATGATTTGTTGTGCAGAAGGTAATAGATTTCATTCACTGTCATAGCTCTCCATTGTGTAGCTTCATTTGGCACCCAACACAGGGCAAGGCTTTTGAATTTGCCTAAAAGGGTGGATTCCCCCAGAAGGGAACCCTAGTACACTGTTGGTGAGACTGTAGATTGGTGCAGCCACTGTGGAAACAGTATGGAGGTTCCTTAAAAAACTAGAAATAGAGCTACCATATGACCCAGCAATCCCAATCCTGGGCATATATCTGGAGGAAACTCTAATTTGAAAAGACACATGCACCCCAATGTTCAGTGCAGCACTACTTACAGTAGCCAAGACATGGAAATAACCTGCATGTTCACTGACAGGTGAATGGAAAAGAAGATGTGGTACATATACATGGTGGAATACTACTCAGCCATAAAAAATGAAATAATGCCATTTGCAGCAACATTGGTGGACCTAGAGATTATCACACTAAGTGAAGTAAGTCAGATAAAGACAAATACCATATGATATCACTTATATGTGGAATCTAAAACAAATTATACAAATGAACTTATTTGTGAAACAGAAATAGACTCATAGACATAGAAAACAAACTTGTGGTTACAAGAGGGAAGGGGGGGCAGGATAAATTAGGCATTTGGGATTAACAGATACACACTACTGTATATAAAATAGATAACCAACAAGGGAGCACAGGGAACAATACTGAGTATCTTATAATAACCTACAACAGAAAATAATCTGAAAAAGGATATATATATATATATATATATAAAACTGAATTACTTTGCTGTACACTTGAAATGAACAGAACATTGTAAATTATTTATACTTCAATAAAAAAAGAGTTGATTCTCCCAAAATGAGCCCTTCTCAATGGCCTCCCTCATCTGGCTCAGCCTGGATCCTGGTCTCTCTTTCAGAGCATTCTGCCTTCCCTGGGGGTGTTCACACGCTGGGGAGCCTAGAGCTGGGCGGCACAGGTGCGCTGACAGTGCTCTACAGGGCCTTGAACCATCCCTCCCTCACCTGAGCCGCGCCTCCGGGGTCCGTAGAGGGGTGACAGCTCCACACTGGGTGCAGCTCTTCTGCGTGAGGCGCCCACGGGAGCAACACACTAGCTGTGGATACCACACTGTCGACGGCGCTCTCGCACCACAGCTTCCTCCTCCAGTCCCCGCCTTGTTCTATTACATGTTTCCTGGAAAGTGCGTCAAAGCGCTCATTTCTGGGAATCTGTATATGTGTCTGAAAATGGGTTCACATCCCCTAATACATATGTGCCAGAGCCTGGGGCTACATGCTGTTGGGCCCGCCCTAGGGGCGGAGCTCCCTGGTTCCTGTCTACCTCGGAGAGTGCTGGACCAGCGAGCGGAAAAGCAGCTGAAGGAGACCTGCCTGGGCACACAGGCTCCGGTGGCCGGGGATGCTCTAAATTACCAACAAGGCTGTTCCTTGGTCTGTGGCTCAATTAAATGCTGCCAGGCTGACTGAACTGCTTAGTTCTCCAGGTAGCATTGTCCTTTCCACCGAACTTCATATTAATTAATTGGCCTGCTCCTGTATTTCAGGAGGGGATTCGGAAAGGCTGGTTACTAGGACATTTTAGTTTGAAAGAAAGGAGATCCCACCGAGATTCTGTTTCTCTTTACAAAGAACTTGTTGGGGTTTTTTTCTGTCTCTTTTCCAATATGTTTCTTATACATTTTGGTTTTTTCTTTTCTTTTCTTTCTTTTTTTTTTTTTCTTTTTTGGTAGTCACAGAAACATACAATTTTCTTTTGCCATTAAAGCCTGCTGGCAATTGCCCTTTGGAGCCCATGGATAGCTTTGTCTTTGAGAATCATGTTAGGTACGCATTGTGTGCTGGTCATCATGCTAGGTTCTGGGGATGAGAGAGGTTGATTAAAATCTGTTACTTTCCAAGAAAGTAACACAGACACTTGGCTGGCACTTACTGTGTGCCAGGCACTCTGCTAAGTGCTTTTCACATATTAACTCATTTAACCTTCACAGTATTAACATGAGGTAGATATTATTCTCATTAGACATAGATAGGTAGATAGATAGATAGATAGATAAGGTAATTGGACACAAAGAGGTGAAAACACATGCCCAAGGTCACATAGCCAGAGGTGACGGAGCCAGGATCCAAAACCAGGTAGTCGGAGGCCAGAGTCCTCGATTTTAATCATAATACAGTACTGTTTCTCAGGAAGACATAGAGAAACAAATATCTGTATGACGCTGGCATTGGTTCCACATGGGGTGGTGCCCCAAACAGGAGCTGACAGGTCGGTTCTACCTGGTGAGGTCTGGAAAAGCTTTAAGATGTGTGAGCCACAACTGTGAAGTGTTTTGTAGCTTTGCCCATTGAGATATACAGGCGATCTGGCCTCAGCCTTCTGTTATAAGGAAGAATATTGTTCTGCATACAGCAGAATAGAGAGCCAAAGTGAAAACCAGGAACGTTTATTTTTAAAAGTCCCATGTCTTGCCATCCCTCCTTCTCTGGCTGTCAGATCTCCTCTGAGGAAAGCATCTCCTGCCCGTCACTGGGGAGCCTGGCCAGGAACCAGGGACACAGACACCCCACAACTGTGGGAGGCTGCTGACTAAAGCAGCAAGAGGCTTTTCTCTAATGTATTTTTTGCCTTCTTGGAGGTTTTGTTGGAGAGGCAAGATACAAAGAAGGGGTACCAGCTGCCAAGTGTAAGAAGATGAAACTCAAAGATAGTTTCAGTTTAATGCAAGTGAACAGATCCTTCCCAAGCTCCCATGTTGCCCTTTAATTTCTAGGCAAAAGAAAAACTTAGCATCTTTCCTTAAGAGGGCTGGATTCTCTAGACATCGCAATTTTACTATGTGGCCAAAAGCGGTCCACATTTTCACTGAATTGGTTAAGCTAGCAAGTATTAACCTTGACATTGGTCATGTCAGGATGAAGCCTCTTTATCAAAAATTTCAAAATCAGTTCCTCTGGGATATACAAAAATATATAACTGATATCCGATAGATCAGAATCAGAGTCACATTTTAAATGTAGGAAAGGAGGCATCATTTAAGAAACAGCTAGATAAATATACACATATATTTAAAGTGCTATCTGAGGTATCGAGGAATCAAGGAAGGGAAGTGAGAGGTGAATTCTTGGAAGAGAATTCTTGTTATAGGACTGTGAAAATCAGGACATTGGGAAAAAAAAAGCTTTCATTTTCTTTTCCAAGAATTCCATGAAGTTCCTTATTTCTGGATCATATCTAAATATGTTATTAATTACAGTTTAAGTATAGTGAGTACTTTTCTCTATGCCAGGGACTGCTAAGTATTTTATATATCTCTTTATTATCTTTAATCATCAAATAACTGTCTAAGACAGACAGTATTATTACTCCCATTTTACAGGTGAGGAAATCAAGGCCAAATCAGAGCAGGAAAGCAAAGACATAGGAATTTGAACCAGGAACTCACACTGTTTACCAGATGTTGATTTACTTCTTGTAGTTGACTGTGAGCAAATGTTTACTAATTTTTTGAAAACCCAGTTGTCATGTCTGTAGTCCAAAAGAGTTATAGATGCAGGAGGGTTAATACAGAATGTGTTCAATTTATGCTTTTGATTAGCTGTCAATGTTATTCTGCAAAAAAACAGATTGGGTGAAGTGAAGAGCAGTACAAGGCATCAAACAATAGGTAGAAAATAATTCATGAGATAATAGGGGAATTCTAATACACCAACTGTTATACCAAATTAATTCATCACTAATATACTACCACTATGCACCATGAAGTTTTTATCAAAGTTCACTAAATTCAAATCTATGATGATTAACCCTTTTCTAATGCCTTGAAATGAGGAAGAAGTTATAGCAAAGGGTTTCTTGCTTTCTCATAAAAGCAACTGATCACAATGTCTGAATAATTTTCATGTATGAATATCTAAAAATTGTCTTTCCAGGATGCCACATGATAGGAAAATGCTAAACACCAACCATTTTTTTTCACAGTGTGTGTATGGTACATTGACATTGGAATTCTGTGAAAGTGGTTATAAGTCTCAAAACCCTATTCTTTTTTGTTGTCGTTGTTTTCGTTTTTTAATTTTATTTATTTTTGGCTGCGTTGGGTCTTCATTACTGTGTGCAGGCTTTCTCAAGTTGTGGCGAGCAGGGGCTACTCTTCGTTGCGGTGCAAGGGCTTCTCATTGCGGTAGCTTCTCTTGTTGCGGAGCACGGGCTCTAGGTGTGCAGGCTTCAGTAGTTGCGGTGCCTGGGCTCGGTAGTTGTGGCTCACAGGCTCTAGAGCGCAGGCTCAGTAGTTGTGGCACACTGGCTTAGTTGCTCCGTGCCGTGTGGGATCTTCCCGGACCAGAGATTGAACCTGTGGTCCCCTGCCTTGGCGGGCAGATTCTTAACCACTGCGCCACCAGGGAAGTCCTCAAAACCCTATTCCTTTAAGAAACATCTTGTTTTCTGTCAAAAACAGGTTTATCAAGCATCAATAAGAAAAAAGACATGGTGTGTTCAGAGGAGGATATGAGTAAAAAGTAGCACAAATGTCTCCAAGGATAGAACTTTATTCTTGGTACATGATACAATAATTAAACAGCAGTAACAGTAACATTGGGTTGGTCAAAAAGTTCATTCAGCTTTTTCTATAACATCTTAATGGAAAAACTCGAACGAACTTTTTGGCCAGCCCAATAGTCACCATCCATCAAACTCCTGTTATATGCCAGATACTGTTCTAAGCACTTCGCTTGTATTATCTCATTTAATACTTACAACAATACTATGAGGTGTGTGCTAAGACCATTTCCCTTTTACAGATTCTGAAACTAAAGCAAGAGTGACTAAATAACTTTCCCAAGGTCTCAGAGCTGGAGGTGCATCCAGGGAACCAGACCCCTGGCTTGTGTTCTCAACCGTCATTTCTTCTGTTTGCTAATGACAACAATGGGGCGATGACGGTGGTGATTGGAGGTGAGGGGAGCACAGCCCTCTACAAGTCATCAGTAGCAGACCACAAGTCTAAAATGTGGCTACTGTCCTAACTGAAAGCTCACATTGTGGCAGTTTCTGAGATGACAGCTGCAAACCCCTTTGAATTCCCTTGGAAATGCTTATTCTACAAATCCACAGCTCCCCCTTGAACTGTGCTAGCTCCATGGTCACTCCACGAGATCTGGTATCCTGTCTCCACCAGTGCATCCAATGTGCTTATGCTGATACTTGACACACAGGACAATGGGCCACTCTGCTCACAAGAGGAACAGTGGTGACCGGTAGAGAACAGTGTTCCAAAATCCAGTTTGGGATGAATGGATGGAGAAGGGGTTTAAGACTGTAGTGATGATTTTGTGTTCTTAAAGCACCCTATAAATGAGAAGGTGCCACAAGGCTGGAAGGTCCTTAGGCTGACAGGCTGTGAGGCGAAAGCAGCGAGGTGAGCTAATTCACACCATCTACATCTTGTCAATGAATCCACCCCCAGAAGAGCTGCTTGTTCCCCACTAGTGGCTGATGAGAAGACCTTGGAAAGTCTTCTCTGGGCCCTGGAAGGGTTAAACCCTTCTCATAATATCATGTACGTTAAAAAACCAAAACCTTGGCCATCATTAAAAAATCTACAAATAATAAATGCTGGAGAGGGTGTGGAGAAAAGGGAACCCTCCTACACTGCTAGTGGGAGTGTAAATTGGTGCAGTCACTATGGAGAACAGTATGGAGGTTCCTTAAAAAACTAAAAGTAGAACTACCATATGACCCAGAAATCCCACTACTGGGCATGTACCCAGACAAAACCATAATTCGAAAAGGTACATGCACCCCAGTGTTCACTGCAGCACTATTTACCATAGCCAAGACGTGGAAGCAACCTAAATGTCCATTGACAGAGGAATGGATAAAGAAGACTTCCATTCTAAATATATATATATGGAAGTTTACTCAGCCATCAAAAAGAAAGAAATAATGCCATTTGCAGCAATATGGTTGGACCTAGAGTTTACCATACTAAACGAAGTGAGACAGAGTAATATCATATGATATCACTTATATGTGGAATCTAAAAAGAAATGATACAAATGAACTTATTTACAAAACAGAAACAGACTCACAGACATAGAGAACAGACTTGTGGTTGGCAAGGGCGAGGGGCTAAGGGAGGGAAGGACTGAGAGTTTGGGATTAGCAGATGCAAACCCGTATATATGGGATGGATAAACAACAAGGTCCTACTGTACAGCACAGGGAACTATATTCAATATCCTGTGGTAAACCATAATGGAAAAAATATGAAAAAGAATGTGTATATATAACTGAGTCACTTTGCTGTACAGAAGAAATTAACACAACATTGGAAATCAACTATACTTCAATAAAATTGAAAAAATTAACCCAAAACAGGCTTTCCTGGTGGCGCAGTGGTTGGGAGTCCGCCTGCCGATGCAGGGGACACGGGTTCGTGCCCCGGTCCGGGAGGATCCCACATGCCGCAGAGCGGCTGGGCCCGTGAGCCATGGCTGCTGAGCCTGCACGTCCGGAGCCTGTGCTCCCCAACGGGAGAAGCCACAACAGTGAGAGGCCCGCGAACCGCAAAAAACAAAACAAAACAAAACAACAACAACAAAAAAACAAGAACAAATAACTGAAAACTTTGACAGGAATTCATCCATCTTCCTCTTTTACAGGGACTCCTTTCCTCCCCACCTGCCCTGGGGTATTTTTATTTTAGATTAATTCAGATGTGGACTGACTTATGCTTGATAGGTTATTTGCTTCTTTTTAAAAACTCATTTGAATGCCACCTGACCACAGCTCTGATTTCATAAGATTGCTTATTTCAATTTCTTCTCCTCCATTTGGTCCTTTGCTAATATCTAGATATTTAGTGTCATTTGTGAATGTAATTAAAATGGTTGCAATTTTTCTCTTTCTTATGGTGTCCTCTCCCTCTTCCTAAGTATAAATGAAGATATTTTACAGAAATCTGGTAAATACCAGATGCTCTAGAAATCTAGGAGAATCCTCTTTTAATTCCTCATTATTTTTTTCCACAGTTCTGTCTGCATTTTTTACCTTATGGGAACAACCAGTGTTAATGCCAAATTTGAATGAAGGGATATTTTCTTATTTAATACAATTTAACACCATGCAAAGAACCACAATTAATGCTTGGTTACCATGGAAATGTTGCAATGCAAGTAAAAAGGAAGAATGGCTGGGACTTAACTTGCATTTGGTGGAATGATATTGAGAGAAACCTTATAGCATATATATTTGAATACAACATTTTTCTTATTTTTTTGTATTCTTCTTTCCTCCAGAAGGTATTGACCATTGAAACTCAGGAGAAATCATTCCATTAACCTCAAAATACTCAGAGGTCACTATAAATAATTATTTTCATACAATCACATGTGCTGAGAAAATGTCTGCTGAATTTTGCACTTACACCTAGCCCTGGGTACTATTTGACTTACAATTATCATTTTTGATCTTAAGGGTCTTCTTTATTCAAAATATATCAACAATTAATGCAGGGGTGGGCCATTTCATGAATTTTACAGGGAAAGCTTTTCTGACTGTGTTTCTCAGTGGTATCTGGATCATACAGAACATAATCTCAGGTCCTGCCCTCCCACTCCCCCTTCCCCCAAGAAAGTGAAGTTTAAAAAATGCCTTACATAGAGGTTACTGTTGGGATTTCTAGTCCAATGTGGAATTATCATTACTCATACAGTAATATGTCTTCCTCCCTCTCTCCCTCCCCTTCTATTTTTCACTCAAGTTTTAGTCTCGTGAGCATTTTTTCCTAAAGAATTGCAGTTGAAGTAAAGATGAATGAGGAAACTATAGAGTTAATGACAACTCAAGCTCTGGAGCACTTCTGAGCTTTTGCACAAGGAATTCAATCTACTCCATGTCATGGTCAGTGGGGTTCTGGAAAGAGGCAGTAACGGTGAGATCTCAATGTTCTTGGCATCCCAGGCCTACATGACAGCACTGGGGTGCCTACTACAAGCATAAAATGGTCAGTCTCTGTAAATCCACGACAACCCCCAAAGCGTTTGCTTTCTCTTGTCAAGAACAATTCTCCAAACCTACGAGGACTGACTGGGTAGGAGCTACTTATGCAGCTCACCGAATGCAGAATCTAAGTGGGGAGGGAATGGGATGGGGAGAGAAGCAGTGCCTTGGTACATGTCTAAGACTTGGTTTCACTCCTCGGCCAAGGGTCCCATTGGTGTTTTATTGCTGCTCGGTCCAGACCCTCCTCGGTAAGGGGATGTACGAAGGATTTTAAGCCCTTTCTGTTGCCTGATTGACTTCTTTCAGAGCGCAGCCTCATCTGTCCAGTTGGATTTAACTTTCTATTTGGCTAGAATAAAAAAAGGAAATGCAACTACCATCATGAAAGACAACTTCCTCCTCAGCACACGTTTCCCACACTGCACACGCTGCTCTGTAATGAACTCCACAGTTCTTTGCTTCTTGGCATGAACACTGCAAGTCAGGTAAAAATGTTTAGCTGTGTGTGACCTGGGGATGGAATGGTAAAACTCACAAAATTGGTTTGGCTTAGAACCCAAAGAGTTTTCCCAGAGGCGAAAGGTTTGTGTACCAGAATCGCAAATATGGATGTTTTTGTTTCTTTCTTCTCAGACATTTTGAAGTGCAACTTGGCATTGTGAACACTTCACAATGTATGGATATTCTTTTCATCTCCCGGACCTTGTTTTGCAAAATATGCCCAAATCCTTGTAGGTTTCAGTAGAGATTTGTTGACTTGGGATGTCTCTATTCACGTATTTATCCCAACTTCTGAAGAGGTCCACCAGCAGCACGCCTCTACAGGACTCCCACACAGCTACCATCCAGAGCTGCCCTTTCTATTCTTTTTTTAAATTAATTAATTAATTTATTTATTGCAATTCTAATTTTTTAATGTCCCTCTATTTTCACAGTTTTCAGGCAAAGAAAGAATTTTAGGAAGTTTAATAGACTGGCAAGCCGCCTGAGCCTTAAAACCAAGAGATTTTGAACCAGTTGGTCTCCCTGTAAGTTTAGAAACCCTATCAGTTAAAATTAGGTTTCACAGAAAATGGCAGAAACATCAAGGTAGTAATAAATTTTAAGAAATGGGTAGAAATTACTTCTCCCCCATGTAAATGTACGTAAATACAGATAATCCAAGGTGGACGAGACATTTCCATGACCACTGGGTCCCAGCTTCTTTCCTTTTTTTTTTTTAACGTCTTTATTGGAGTATAATTGCTTTACAATGGTATGCTAGTTTCTGCTGTATAACAAAGTGAATCAGCTATACGTATACATATATCTCCATATCTCCTCCTTCTTGCGTCTCCCTCCCACCCTCCCTATCCCACCCCTCTAGGTGGTCACAAAGCACTGAGCTGATCTCCCTGTGCTATGTGGTTGTTTCCCACTAGCTATCTATTTTACATTTGGTACTGTATATATGTCCATGTCACTCTCTCACTTCGTCCCAGCTTCCCCTTCCCCCTCCCCGTGCCTGAGAAAACCATAATTCAAACAGAGTCATGTACCACAATGTTCATAGCAGCTCTATTTACAATAGCCAGGACCTGGAAGCAACCTACGTGTCCATCGACAGATGAATGGATAAAGATGTGGCACATATGTGCAATGGAATATTACTCAGCCATACAAAGAAATGAAACAGTTATTTGTAGTGAGGTGGATGGATCTAGAGTCTATCATACAGAGTGAAGTAAGTCAGAAAGAGAAAAACAAATATCGTAGGCTAACATATATATATGGAATCTGAAACAAACAAACAAATGGCTCTGAAGAACCTAGGGGCAGGGCAGGAATAAAGACACAGACGTAGAGAACACCCTTTGTATCCTAATTCAATGCATCATCTGTTTCGCCGGGTAGCTGCTGAGCGATGCAAGTTTGCCCCAGGAACACTCAGCCCGTAAGGACATAAAGGCCCCTGGAGCACAGCCTTCTGCAGCGGAAGCAGAGCCGCGTCACACCTGAAGTCTCTGTAACCCTTCCACGGCTACCCAAGGCTGACTTCTTGCTTTTCCTCAGCACTAGTGGTCTCTTAGAATCACACACAAAAAACTTGAAAGCCGTCGCATTGTTCTGTGTTTAACATGCAAACATTCCCATAATAGGCCTCCGAAGAAAATGACCAAAACCAAGGGAAGAAAGCGCTTCTGATGCTGACCGCTCCTGACGCCCTGCCCGATTCCGTTTTCAACACACCGACCCCAGCTGCTGGCCTGAGTCTTCAAAATCTTGGGTAACACAAACAGCCAACACTAAGGATTTCTGGGTGCATCATACAACCCACATAAAACTAAATTTTCTGTTTTTCTAGACTGCATGCATTTACCCTTTTTTTTACCATGCTAGATGTAATCAATCAAATTGCGATTCTAAGTGGCCTCCTTTTCTTTTTGAGAAAATGGAACGTGGTGAACGTGATTTACACACGTTCCCACAGGCAAATCTGAACTTGGATTAGCGGAACCTGACCAGACCTCAGAGGCACAGAAGTGGATTTAGATGGAAAATAATTATTTTTAAAGTGGTAATAAAGCAAAGGGTTACCAGGGATATAACATAGAGGGGAAACCTCAGACTCATGGAATGACTGAAAAGTATTTATCGTGTGCCCAGATGATACCAGATCGGGGAACGGGTGTGAGTCCTGGGTTGATGGCAAATCCTTCCCATCCCCTCCTCTGCCCCCAAGTCCCGCACCCTCTGTGGCTGCTCTGCCTGGGGCTCAGCTCTCACCTGTCTGTGGAATCGGCTACCCTTTGCTTCCCCATCTCTGGTCTCTCCTGACTCCAGCCCCTCCCGTACACCGCGGCCGGCTTCGTTTCTCTCAAGTTCACTTCTCTCCCCACATCTGTACCATGGCACTCGGGGCCCATCCCAACCCAGCTTCCCCACTTCTGTTCAGTACACACTCCAGGCCCTGACTGCGCTGTGATGCTGGGTACTGCTTACCCCACTCTGTCTGTCTTTCTTGTTGGGCAAATTCCCATTTATACATCAACTGCTTTGCCAGTTCCACGTCCCCCGTGGAGCTTTCCCTAACATCTCCTCCCCACTCCCACTTGTGATGTGGGGATTGATTGCCTGTCTTCTCTTCTGAGCTAGAGAACAGACACACTGTGTCCTAATTAATTATCTGCTGACCTGCCCATCTCCTCCAGGGCAGGAATGAAAACCATTTGTCTCTGGACCCCTAGCACCTGAGAGAACGGAGAGCTAAAACAATAAATCTCAGCACGTATTCCAAGTTCAGATGGGAATTTCTACAACTATTGGGACCAAATTTTCCTACACCTATCTATTGGGCAGGACTTTGTGTGTGTGTGTGTGTGTGAGAGGTGTGTGTGTGTGTGTGTGAGTGGGTGTGTGTATGTATGTGGGCGCACGCATTTGCTTTTCGTTCATATCATTTTTTCTTTACTTTTTTGTTCTTAATTATTTTTCTTAATTTGTTTGGAAATATTTTTTATGAGTCACTTTTCACCTTTCAGATAAGAAGAGATGTGTGGTATCTGCAACAATAAGAAATGGTGCCTTTGTGCACTGCAATTTTGCTAATAAGCAAGGAAAGATTCAGATCTTCTTAATAGGCTCTGCTAAGTCAAGAAAATGCAAGTGAGATACAGAGCCATAGTAAAGAGCAGGGGTGGCGGTGGGGCGGGGGGTGGGGGTGGGGAGACAGAGGGAGAAAGAGAGAGAGATGAAGGGAGGGAGAGATTGACTTACATCATTTCTGACCTGAAATGAATTCAATAATATGTTTCCCATGATGTTTTGGCTTTGAATAGGAAACTAAAATTCAGAATAAAATGTCATAATGCTACATAATTAAGGGAAGTTTGATGCTGTCTTGTTGATTTACATGTTACCCCAAATAGTATTGATGAACAGAAAAGGAATGTGGATGAATGCGTTTTAAAAAATTTTATTTAACTTTTTGGACTTTGGGTGTGTAATATCGGATTAACCTTAATCTCTGGTCTACGAAACAGTCTCATCACTGTTCTCTGCGTGGCTCTCTTTTTTCATTCACTGATCCATTCATTCGTGGATGTATTAATAATGTAACATATACTCATGGCCCAGCCACACAACACAAAAGATAGACCCTTGAAAATAGCTTTTATACAGCCATCTGGTCCTTTGCCAAGTGACCCCCTCGATTCTTAACCTATGGTGACCAACTCTAAACACCTGTTAACTGAGATTGCCCTTTCCTTATTATTCGGTTTTATTTCATATTTACACATTCTCACATTGAATCCTTCCTCTGGGGAAAGGAAGTCTTTAGTCTAGTTCTTACTAGTGTTTACTACAACAATACTGGAGAATTCTTCCATTAATGACACAATTTTTAGCTTTCCCGATTCAATGCAAATTATGCATGTCTTTATGGTAACTGATCATTTGAAGGCAAATGTTGTCAACTGATCCAAAGCCAATGGAGAGAACACTGTCATACTACCAATTTACTGGATTGCCTGAAAAATACCTACCTCATGTAAATTTTTCCATTTAAAATATTATTAGTCTCATCTACTGTAATAAAACAGTATGAAACAAAAATGGAAATATTTAGAAAATCAACTTACATTTGTAGACATCACTGCAATAATCTATGTGCTGTATTGAATGAATGTGGGAAAGTGCTATTTTTAACCAAACAGTGGGGCAGATAGTCGAATTTGAGATCCCAATGATTTGCAATATGATTAAGGCTTACAGTTCAAACTGTTATTAAAATTTGACTGTCAATTAAATCGACAAACAGATTTGGAGTTTTCCTCAGTGTCTTCATGCTTTAAGTTCCTCCTCAGTAAAATGTACATAATCAGCTCTACTTCCCTTAAAAGGACAATTTCATTACTCTTAAAGTTTCTTTCAAAATAGTAGACACCTTGTTTTTCTTCTCGATATTGAAGTCTTGTAGACTGGTATATCTTATTGTTAAAAATATATTTCATTTTAATCATGCCCATAAGCCTACTCTTGACACTAAGTGTCTGGAGTTCACGTGAGAGACACTGGCCAGGTCAGGCTGATGTTTACAAAGAGGAAAGGGCATATTCCACATCCCAAGACTTATCTCTGTGACAGCCTTCCTTCTTGGTGCTGTGTGACCAACAGTATGCTCGTTTATAATTAACTCATTTAACTGATGAATGTACTTGACATTATGTACCCAAAGCTCTAATCATGAAAAGCCTAGTGATCTAAAACTCGACTTTGACAAGAATTCACTGCTGGAAGTCTAACATCAAAATGTCAGCCACAGTGGAGGAACCATGCTCATTAAGAGCAAAAGACCCATTGCAAACTTCCCAAACTGCCATAATCACACATACAACTCTGGCGAGCCAAGGTGTACAAATGAGAAACATTGCACTTTATACCTTTGTGTTCTAGAGTACTGTCCCTTAATTAAGAAGATTGCTCTCAAACTTTAATTTTAGAGTCTTTATCAGTGTGTTAATACTGCACATGCTTTTACTCATATTTAGTGAAAGAAGGATTCTATAAGACAGTGAAATATAATGTAGTTTCTAAAACACTTCAGTTGTTTTTAAATTTTGAAAAGAAGTTAGTATATATGCAATCCTATGTAATAAGCCTAAAGCACTAAGAATATGATATACTAACCAAATGAAACGTTGTAGTGATATAAATTTTACTTCTCGGACCATTTCTTAGTTCTTTCCTGTAAAATCATATGATACTACAAAATGATTATTCCTGTAGGCACAGCAATCATGATATTTCTTGATTTGATTGGAGGTATAAATGATTTAATGCTTGTATTGACTATTTTAGAAATCTCAAAGCTAATGCTAATGAAATATAAAAATTATTTGATAGCTATGCATTTATGCAATTCAAATTCTAATAAAGGAGAACCACTTGAAATATAACATTTTGAATGAACAATTGTAAGCATAAACTCCTTTGTCAAAATGCACACATCAGTTTTTATCTCAAATTACAGGAACAACTATCACTTTAAGATGAATTCTTTACATTTAAAATATTTTTACATGATGGTTCCTTTTAATATTTTTTATTCTCTTCAAAGGAAATATCAAGGAACACCTGTAGTCAATGAAGACAATTTTTAATACTTCATTTTTCTTTATATTCTAATAAACACCTCTGTATTCTGTTGTAGCTTAGAACACTTTCTGGAGTTAGACAAGCCTAAGTTCAACACTTGGTTCTGTCTGAACAGCTGTGTGACCTTGGGAAAGATAGTTAACATTTGTAGGTTTGAGCATACTCATTTTAAAGGGGGTTGATAAAAGAACCTATTTGAATGGATTGTTGGAGGAGAAAATGTGATGATTTATATAAAATGCTTAGCATAATATGTCACAGAAGGTAAATACTGAATACATGTTGGGTGTAATAACAATACTTATGGTGATGATGATTATAGGTAGCAGGTATAGTAGACCAACGGCACATGCGAAATATGTGAACCAAGAGAACCTCATGACCATCTGTTCATCTCATTTTAGAAAAGAAAACGTCAAGGCCCAGACAACTTCAGTGACATCCCCTCTGTGTCAGCCCTCTCGTGCTCTGTAAAGCACTCTGCTAACTAACCAGCCCGACTCCCTGCCAGCCCGTTTTAGGAGTGGGTAACACAAGGAAAGTAGCCTAAAGTTAAGGTGACTAGAGAGGTTCCTCTAATGAACAGAGAGAAATCATGCATGACAGAAGAGCAAAGTTAAATCACTGTATCGATTGCTCAGAAAAATCAATAGGAAGTTTCTATCTAAAGAGCTGCTTCTGAGCTGAGAATAAGGGGTCACAAAGCCTGAGAAATAAAGGACACGGCTCCCCCCCAGGACAGGATGTGTCAATAGTTGCTGTGGACGCCCACAATGCCCTGGGAGTCTGAGAGCAAACCAGCCCTCCGGGCCACCTTAAAATGTTAGCGGGGTCATCTTGTCAAAATGGTGATGGCTTAGAGAAAAGTCTAACAGGAACAGCAATAAATTCAATTGGATATAATGTCATAACCATTTAATGTAATAGTGGGTCTGACGTTGACTTCCTACCTAACCAAAAAGAAACAGGCTCTTTGAATGTACAGATCTTCCTTGATTTATGACGGGGTTACCTCCTGATAAACTCATCATAATCTGAAAATATTGTAAGTGGAAATGCATTTAATACACCTAACCTACTGACCATCATAGCTTAGCCCAGCCTAACTTAAAGGTGCTCAGATACTTACATCAGCCTACAGTTGGGCAAAATCGTCTAACACAAAGCCTATTTTATAGTAAAGTGTTGGAATATCTCAGATAATTTATGGAATACTGTGCTGAAAGTGAAAAACAGAATGGCTGTTTGGGTACAGAATGGTTGTCAGTGTATTGGTGGTTTGCCCTCGTGATCGCGGGGCTGACTGGGAGCTGTGGATCTCTGCCCAGCATCACAGGAGAAGATCGGACTGCATAACACGAGCCCAGAAAAAGATCAAAATTCAAAAATGAAAGTATGGTTCCTACTGAATGCATATGGCTTTCACACCATCTTAAAATGGAAAAATTGAAATTTGAAACATTCTAAGTTGGGGACTGTCAGTGCTCAGTTCAATGCTCAAGAAAATAAGATATAGTCATTACATTTGCTTTCAAATAATTCTGTTATGAACTTGGATTTAAACATTATAATTGGATATTATAAACATATAAAATAGAATTTCACATTATAAGAACATATTGTAAAAACTATATCATAAGTCTTCATAGTTACTTATCCAAATATTGTCACTGTACTGTTAAAATCCTTACTGTCTGATTTTTAATAAGATTCAAAAAGTTGAAAAATAATACAATGATACATAAATCTAAAAAATCATTCTAAATGTTTTCCAAGGTCGGTTAGTAAAAAAAAAAGGAATCTTCAGATCTTCATATTTTACAAATTGTGAATAGAAATATTTTTGAGTTGAGTATGCTTCCTGGTTTGTAAATAAATATTATACTTTCTTGAGTAGTTTAATGTAAATCAGAAACTGACAACTATATTGAATCAGAAATTGTTTACTGATGAACCAACCATTATACAAAAGTAATATCATTACCTTCATGCCATGATTTTCAGGGCTGCACTCAGGATTTTACCATTGTCAGAGTGATGGCAACCCTGACAAGGGATTTGCTGCCCAGTGGCCAGTGAATATCAAATGTTTATTGCAGGATGACATGAGTCCCAAACTTAGTTAAAATTGCTTAATTTAAATCTCATGAAAATTAAATGGAACTAAAATCAATTTTTCAATTGTTTTAAATAACATTTACTTTATTACAGCAATAGTTTTTAAGTCTCCAGTGGCTTCTACATAAAAGAAGCATTTTATTTGATATTTCAAATTATATTAATTATATTTATATATAATTTATATAAATAAATAAATGTGGCTTTTAAAAATAATTTAATATAAAATATTATTGGGTATTTTACTAAAATGTAACACTGAAACTGGTGAACAGATTTATACCTGGACATGTACAAATGACTTTTATGTTCTTTCTGTCATACTACATCTTTTGTAGACTGAGATTAGCCTTTTGTGCCAAGATCTCCACAGAAAGAAATGTGCATTGGCCCTCAAGGAGGAATGTCTATCTATATTTAAGTAATGCTTCCAGAGACTTTGCAAAGTCCCCCACTGTTGCAAAGTGCACATAAGCACTGAAAAACTAAAATAAATACCCCTGAATTAAAAACAAAGAAACATACAAACACATTCAGATTTTGCTTTTTTATCCATTACTGTCAACAAGAAACCATGAACACCCTGCACCATCCTTTGATAACACACACAAATATCTAATTATTACCTTTATCTATCCAGTAAATATTTCATGTCAGTCAGTAGCTCTGAACCATATTTTCCTTTTCAATTTCCTCTCTTTTTGAAATTATCAGGCAGAAAAATATAAGCAGAAAACTTACTGACATAAAAGCCCTGCTCTTTCAAAAAACTAAGAAAGCTTCTGCAAACTCTCCTTTATATTCATGTATTTTCTGAAAGGACTCAAGTAACTTGAAGTATTTCTGTAATTTTTTTCACTTATTAAGCATGTAAATAATGGGTCATGGAATGAAGCAGAGACTGAGCTGAACAAACTGCATTTGCCTGAAGGAGTCATTTGTCTTCTGTATAGGAGCAGGTTATTTCCACAAGGGAAGGTGATTCTCTTACCTCAGTCCATCATAGATTTGGGTTAAGCTAATTGAAAATGTCCTTCAGGACACATGTGGAGACAGCGTTCAGGGAAAATAGACAGAAAGGAAGTGACCAGGAGAACTTTCTATTTTTAAAATTAGCCAATAAGCTCCGGTTTTTGAAATCTTGGAATACAGAAGGTCATATTTTGGATTTTTTAAAATGTTGGGTTAAAATTATTTCTTATTTTTGGAACATGTAATTTGGTAACATTCATCTAAATCAGGTTAAATTTAGAGACGCTTTCATAATGAAGTTAAATTTTAATCAAATTTACAGATTTTCTTTTTAAGAAATACATAACGCTAGGCAGTTTCTCCACCTGGAAGATGGGTGCTGTTGGAAGAATCACATGGAGAGAAACTTCAGTCATGCTCATGAAGAATGTCCTTATGGAGGTGAGGGTAGGTGGTGAGGTATGAAGTGTATGGATGTTTACCTTCTGCTCTATGGATAACGGACTATCCCACCTGTGTCAACCATGCTTGTCACCTTACAGGGTCTATTATAAACTGTGTGCCCTGCCTGCAGAACAGCATCACTTGTGATGCTCTGTATGACCCTCGTTCCCTGACCTCAGCCCTCAGAGGTTCGAATTCAGTTTCATGGTCCAGGCCCAGGACTCGCAGCTTTAGAAAGCTCACTGGGTAACTCTGATGAGCAACGAGGGTTGAGAACCACTGTTTAAGGCAATGTTCCAATTTATTTGTTTCTGCTGAAAGGCTATTATTTGGACTTCAGCAAGAGACAGAAAGAGGGAGAGAGAGTAAGGAGGCTAATTATATTTTGGATAGTGATCTTACTAAGAGAGAAACGAAAGGAACCATATTTCTTGGAATTCACAATTGACTTTCCAGAAATTTAATTCATCAGTAGAATACAATGAACAAGACAGTTGAGAATACCTTTCGACCTCTAATATAAAAACAAGTAGATATTTTTCTGGCAACTATGAAAAGATGTTTCTTTTTAATGTTGAAAAGAACTCTCAGCACAATCCATTGCTGTTATTTTGTATCCTATGGGATAGCTTGGTGAGTGTTTGAAGTGAGCTGGGATGCATACCGTTAACAGGCATATCTGAGACAAGACTTATGGAAAGAACGCAAGTAAGAGTTCACGCAGGAATCTGAGACAGCAGATGTAGCAATACATGGGTTTTTGCAGTAAAATACTTGTTATACTTGAGTATAAAGATGAGTATACTTATCTTTATTGGAGTATAATTGCTTTACAGTGGTGTGTTAGTATCTGCTTTATAACAAAGTGAATCAGTTATACATATACATACATCCCTATATCTCTTCCCTCTTGCATTTCCCTCCCTCCCACTCTCCCTATCCCACTCCTCTAGGTGGTCACAAAGCAGCGAGCTGATCTCCCTGTGCTGTGCAGCTGCTTCCCACTAGCTATCTATTTTACATTTGGTAGTGTATATATGTCCATGCCACTCTCTCACTTTGTCCCAGCTTACCCTTCCCCCTCCCCATGCCCTCAAGTCCATTCTCTAGTAGGTTTGTGTCTTTAATCCCGTCTTGCCCCTAGGTTCTTCATGACCACTTTTTTTGTTGTTTTTTAGATTCCATATATATGTGTTACCATACGGTATTTGTCTTTCTCTTTCTGACTTACTTCACTCTGTATGACAGACTCTATGTCAATCCACCTCACTACGAATAACTCAATTTCATTTCTTTTTATGGCTGAGTAATATTCCATTGTATATGTGTGCCACATCTTCTTTATCCATTCATCTGTTGATGGACTCTTAGGTTGCTTCCATGTCCTGGCTATTGTAAATAGAGCTGCAATGAACATTGTGGTACATGACTCTTTTTGAATTATGGTTTTCTCAGGGTATATGCCCGGTAGTGGGATTGCTGGGTCATATGGTAGTTTTATTTTTAGTTTTTTAAGGAACCTCCATACTGTTCTCCATAGTGGCTGTATCAATTTACATTCCCACTAACAGTGCTAGAGGGTTCCCTTTTCTCCACACCCTCTCCAGAATTTATTGTTTGTAGATTTTTGATGATGGCCATATAAACAAATGGGACCTAATGAAACTTAAAAGCTTTTGCACAGCAAAGGAAACCATAAACAAGATGAAAGGACAACCCTCAGAATGGGAGAAAATATTTGCAAATGAAGCAACTGGCAAAGGATTAATCTCCAAAATTTACAAGCAGCTTATGCAGCTCAATATCAAAAAAACAAACAATCCAATCCAAAAATGGGCAGAAGACCTAAATAGACACTCCTCCAAAGAAGATATACAGATTGCCAACAAAGACATGAAAGAATACTCAACATCACTAATTATTAGAGAAATGCAAATCAAAACTACAATGAGATCATCTCACACTGGAGTTTTTAGCACACGAAAGCAAAGCCCTGCTGGGCTTGAAATAGCCATGGTGGTTTCTAGGTATAAATCTCAATCTATAGATCACAGATACCCTACTTGTATTTAACTTCTGTACTGCAAGTAAAATAAATTTCCCTAGAGAGATTCCTCCTCACTTTGTAAGTTTGCTTTTCCAAGAAATTTTAATTGGATATAGCTTTTGCATAATGTTTGCCTTAGATTTGATTTGAAAAATGGGGAGAAGCAGTGAATAAAGATAGCAATTTATGTCATCTCTGGATGAGTGCATTTCTGTGTCCAAGGACATTGTCCTTGTAGCCTCTACAGTTTTGACTCCAGAGTTAAACTGGCTGCTATGAAACATAAGGAAATAAACGGAGTGGGGGGAACGTTTTATTTACACGAAGGATATCTAAGTGAGGTTCACCTGGGCAGCATATACATGGAGGAATCTGATTCTGTTGCTGATTATTTGCTTTGATCAACAATCTACTTTGCTGTTTCCTCATTTGTAAAGTGAGAGGTTTTGAATGAAGCTAATCATTAAGACATTACAGTTGACCCTTGACAACGTGGGATGAGGGGTACTAACCTTCCTTACTGTCCAAAACCTGCGTATAACTTACAGTCAGCCCTCCGAAAGCACGGTCCCTCCATATCAGTGTTGTTCGTCCATAGGTTCATCCGACTGTGGATGGAGTAGTACTACAGAATTTACTACTGAAAAAAATAGGTGCACAAGTGGACTGGTGCAGTTCAAAGCCGTGTCATGCAGGATCAACTGTATACAAATTCCTATGAGACATCACATCTACCTCCCTTACAATTCAATCTGCCTGAAAACTCACTTGCCCATGAAGCCTCCTCAAATTAATCAAAAAGCAGACAAGTGAACTGCCCATATTTTAACATGAGTTTGGAACTTTGAGGGCTGCAGTTCTTGAATTTAGACTCGATTGCTAAACATAAATGTAACATACACGAGACTGACACATAAGGCGAATAGAACACACGTGTCTCCGCTACATTGTTGTGGCCTCCAAGTTGTGAGGACCTATGAATGCTGCTTAGGAGAAACCATGGTTCTACTCATGGGTCATCCAAATTCCTTGTGTCAAAATGCAGAGGTCCTTTAGGGGCCACCATGCAAAAATCTCCCTTCTCATCATCATGATCCTTGAAAGAAAAATGAAATTTTTCTGAAGCATAATCAATTACCTATGTTAAATATAGCATATGAAGAACATTCACTGAATTAGTGACAGTTCTTCTCCCATTAGTGTATAAAGACAGAGCTGTTTCCCTCCGTTGCCTTACAAACAGCTAACTGAAGAAAGCCATAGCAAAGTGGTGTTTGTTGCTTCCTTTAACACCTCCTGAGAGCTATTTTTTTTTTACTGAAGATAAATGATACTTACAATTAACTCTAACTTTAGCCTTTACTTTTTAATAAATAGATTCCTGAAAACTTTTCAGTCAACCAAATCCAAAATGGCTCCCTTTGGGGGAAATTTGACATCTGTATTTAGAAAATGTTTTGTGTAAAGTCTCAGATGCACTAGTATATTTAAAACATTTGTTGGAATTTTCATGTGAGATTGATGCGAAAAATTGAGGACCTGCCAATAAATGATGGATTTTTCTGGAAAGACAGGTGGAAGCAATTAAAAATAACATGTCACACTAAGGTCCTAACCACACACAGAGAAAATCATTTGTGTAAGTAAAGAACTGGTATTAATAAGACCAAGGAGGATGAGGATGGAAAAAGAAATAAAACTCCTCCTCAAAAATACTCATCTTTCACATGCTTTCAAGTCTGCTTATCTTTTCTACTGAAGATTTCTAGTTTCTAAGTTACCAAAAATTTATATATGTCTAGGAAAAAAATGAAATAAAATAGTCAAGAATTAACAGGCAAATAAAATTATCCTTTTTTCTTCAAGGTAGGATCTGTATGACCCACAGTGAAACTCTAAACAACAGCACTGTTTTCTATAGCACACACCATAATTTGATACAAGACCAGTGTATCTTGGACCCCATTCAAAGTGTGCTGACTTAAAGACAAGAAAGGGTTGGTTATTCCTGGCTCTTTGTGGCACATTATGTTATCTTTTCCCCTAAAAAAGTTACTTTTCTCCCTATGTATTCATAGGAGATACAGAATGCCTTCGAAGGAAAGGCATGCTAACATTGACTATAAATGTTTATAATCTGTTAATATTGACCCTCTAATTTAATCTCAGTTGTTTCATAAGCATTCAATAATGCTATATTTTTTTTCCAGCACTAAGAAAGAAATACCAATGTGAATACAGAATTCTCAACTAATCTTAGGTTCTTGCAATTCTGGTCATACTTGACTATATACTATAAAATTTTCCTTTATTCAAAAGTGTGAAAATGCTTTGGCCTTCACTGGTAATTTTCAAAAGTGTGAAAATGCTTTGGCCTTCACTGGTAATTTTCAACTTGATTGGTTCAAATAAATGCTACATAACCTAAACCAAAGACTTACCACTAATGACCAAATATTAGACATTATTATATATAATGACTTGGAAAATCATTCCATCACCTGAAACATGGATTCATATATACTCATGGGTTTATTCTTTTAGGGCTTTGTCATTTTACATGGTACCTGAATAAAAGTATAAAAAGGTTCTTGAATAAAACACTTGAATGATTTTACTGAGACTCTACAATTTTCTGATAGATGAAATAAACATATAGAATCTGGCCTATTTATATAACAATTATACAATATTCAGCAGTCACTGAATCTGTATTTTGAGGTCAAACTTATTTTCAGCTCTATACAACTGGCAGTTCTTCAGTCTAGATGAACTTTGATTTCAAAGGAATATCTTAGTCATGTACCACAATGTTCATTGCAGCTCTGTTTACAATAGCCAGGACATGGAAGCAACCTAAGTATCCATCGAAAATGAATGGATAAAGAAGATGTGGCATGTATATACAATGGAATATTAGCCATAAAAAGAAATGAAATTGAGTTATTTGTAGTGAGATGGATGGACCTAGAGACTGTCATACAGAGTGAAGTAAGTCAGAAAGAGAAAAACAAATACCGTATGCTAACACATATATATGGAATCTAAAAAAAAAAAAGTTCTGAAGAACCTAGGGGCAGGACAGTAATAAAGATGCAGACATAGAGAATGGGTTTGAGGACACGGGGAGGGGGAAGGGTAAGCTTGGATGAAGTGAGAGAGTGGCATGGACATATATACACTACCAAATGTAAAACCGATAGCTAGTGGGATGCAGCCATATAGCAGAGGGAGATCAGCTCGGTGCTTTGTGACCACCTAGAGGGGTGAGATAGGGAAGGTGGGAGAGAGACGCAAGAGGGAGGAGATATGGGGATATATGTTTATGTATAGCTGATTCACTTTGTTATACAGGAGAAACTAACACACCATTGTAAAGCAATTATACTCCAATAAAGATGTAAAAAAAAAAAAAAGGAATATTTTAGTTTTTTCAGTCTCCTAATAAAACCTAAAAATATTGCAAGCTGAACTTATGGCATTTCTGAAATTCTATCAGTTCTAACAGCTTGAGACCTTTCTCTTACAAAAACATGCAATTCCCTGCAGGTTTCTGAAAAGCTTCCCAGCAGCACTCATTAAGAAAGGCCACAGCTATAGATTAGCTTTGCTGCTACCATTTTCCTTTTAAAGTATTTTTTTGGAGACAGTTTCCTATTCAGTAGTGCATCTGCATATAATTATTCAAATACAAAAGCCTGTTGTAAAAGAATGTGGGGGTGATTCAAAAGCACCAAAAGCTAGTGAACTGGTGTGACTTTAGACACAACTTTGTCCTTCACTGTACTTACCAACAATTACAATTAGGAAAGATTTTTAAGAGACTGAGGGCAGATTTCGTCCATTTGCAGGTAGATAATGTTCCTAAATAAAATTTAGACTGGTTCAGATGTATAATAAACAAAATAATTTGCATCTTTGGTATACTGATGCATCATCACTAAATTGTTGGGAAAAAACTACAATAGCAACTGCTAATGTCCACATTTTGATACCAGGACACAGGGAAATGAGAATATATGAATGGAACATGCTGGTCTAAGAAGGAGTTTATGGAAATCACAACTGGACAAAAATACTGGACAAAAAATCCTTTTTCTTCCAGGTAAGAACCCTAGACTCTTAGAGGTGTAAGGAATTTAAAGGCAGTTTCCATTGAACCCCTCCAAGCAGAGTCCAACGCTGCCCTTACTCCACCCTGGCCATCCAACCTCCACCAAACATATACACACATATTTCCATTCTGCTGTTAAGAAAACTGCCATTGAGACAGGCTAGACTTGCCTAAGATCACCTCTGGATAAGTGACAGGGTTAGGGTCTGAGACAAGGACCCCTTTGTACTAATACCAAGTTGACTCTGAAATGGTGTCTAGAAGGAGGTCCTAAGACTTAGACAAAGCAGATAGACTTATTTCTGCTCCCAGTGAGGAATGTCACTCCTTAAAGAAAGGTAAATACACTGTAGCAGAGGGCCTATTATTTATGTGTGCCTAAATTAGAGACGTCTGTAAGGAAGAACGCTAAAGCCTGGTGAGACGTACGGAAGTCTATAGCCTCACTATATAAAAACATAGACACAAACTATTTCCCCCCAAATCTGTACTCATCCAGTCTGGTCTACTATGTATTAAAAGGACAAGATAATTTAAGATGTATTTTAAGTTTGACTTTCAATACTCCCCTCCCATACATCCTCTCTCCCTCCATAACATAGAGAAGTGCCAAAAAACCCCTGAACTCAGCACAAAGCACATCACACACACATACATACATACATACATGAATATGATTTTGTTTATTAAAAAAATAGATTTTATACAAGGCATCCCTATGGAAGAGATGGTTTCTGATCTTGAGAATTTGAGTTAAGTAAGATTAACTTTTTTAAACTTCTAGTTAACTTTCTCCAGTTGCCAACTGCAATCTTATAGCCAGGAAAATATGGATTGCTATAACCAAAAAGGGAAAACTTACCCAGCTTAAAGAACTCCAGTACTTATTTTTATTCTCTGATGTATTCAATGCCTTCTTATACCTGATTCCATTAGTATATATAATATTTATATGTATATATAATATTTGCTGGATTATACTCTAGGACATTATTGAAAATAGATAAGTAGGGAGAAAATCTATAAACATATTCTTGTTAAACTTTTCAAGGTGAAACTAAACATATGTTCCTGAACACAGGCACAGAGGCTACATTAAATAAATGCAGTCAGAGGGCTGACAAAGTTGGCTGCAAAAAGGTTAGTCATTGAAGACTTTAAAAAGACTTAAAATTATTCCCCGTGTAGGCCCAGCTATTGTTGAGTCTCATCCGCTTGGAGCTGAGGGCTTGTATTAATTTTCTGCAAAGGTACTGACTCACTTTCTTATTAAGCAAATTTGAAATGGTATGATATTTTTGGCTTTGCCGGATTCCTTTCTCTTAATATCTTGTGCTTTTCTCCAAGAAGGTCAAAGAGTTAATGTTAATCTTCATAACATTGCTGTGGCATATTCTTATCCTTATTTGACACACAGTAAAGCTGAGGTAAGTAGAAGATTACACGGAATAGACCAAAACAGGAGAAGTATTGATGGGCAAACTTCAGCCTTGTATTCCTTACCCATTTTTTCATTTTCTGGCACAAGCTCTGAGACCAGTGATTCTGAACTAGAATGCCGATCATAACGACCGGCAGGGTATTTTCAATCTGTTCCCACCATTCCCGAGGGCAAAGTTTGGGGAGGACGTGGGGAAGGAGGGTTGAAAACTCTCCATGTGGTTCTAAATGCCCTGGCTCCTTTACCCTAATTGATGAACACTATTGTCTCAGTAGTTTCCCAATATGAGCACTTTGGTTCTTAAATGTATTTCCCTTTATAAATCATCTTTTAAATAATAATAATTTAACAATGCCTACTTTGGGACCCTGGACTATACACTCCTTAGTCTTTAGAAAAATGGTTGTGAGATCTAACATTTTTGACACATAAAGGTAATTTATTTCTTTATTGACTTTGTAATATTCACTTTATTGAATGCATTAACTTTAGTATTTAATATTTTCATACTCAGCACAATTCCCAACTTTCTTCACTCTCATATACACATGGATTCAATATGCAGACATTTCTTATGTCAACAAGTTGTCCCTTTTACCAGTATTCTATGAAAAGGACCCCAATATTATACCTTACTCACGTTCCCGTAAAGTTACAAGAATAAGAAATAATCAGGTGGGATGAACTGGGAGATTGGGATTGACATACATACACTACTATGTATAAAATAGATAACTAATGAGAACCTACTGTATAGCACAGAGAACTCTACTCAGTGCTCTGTGTTGACATAAATGGGAAGGAAATCCAAAAAGGAGGGAATATATGTATACGTATAGCTGATTCACTTTGCTGTACAGCAGAAACTACAAACACAAACATTGTAAAGCAACTATACCCCAATACAAAATAATAAAAAAAGAAATAATCATGGCTGCGTGGGATTATTTTTTATATTTAAAAATATAAAAAAGCAGCTCTTCTCCATCAACAATATTTCCAATTCTGAAACTTGGTAGTTTTTCTCTAATCCTCAAGAATTCCTTTATTGATCTTAGAATTCTCCCAGCAGAAATAGTTGTCTCTTTTTTTATCCTTCTCTGTGAATACAATTCCATTTCTGAAAATGGAGCTTAAGCATTTTCTTTATGTTGCTAGCTGTGGCAATTTCATTCAAATTCCCCTTTTCCAACAAATGGGCTCTGGAGGCTTAACAAGGATCCTCTTCATGCCTGGACATGAGGCTGGGGAAGATGCATAAACACACTCCAGCCATCTCCACCGTAGACTAACAACCCCATCTCTACAAATAGATAGATCTGCCAACAAGCGTTAAGGACACTGTGTGAGCCACCCTGCGTGATTCCCCGAAGAACTGTGTTTCCCCTTGATGTGCATAGCTGAGCTCTGTTATCACCAAAAGAAATTACAAGTGGGCATCCAGTGGAGAATGTAGGCTGAAAATGTACTTTGCTCATAAAACTCACACTATCCCCCTTGGAGACACTAACACAGACCAGTCAACTCAATCTTGAACCTGATCAGCAGACAAAATGGAAAATAATTAACTTTTCCCCCATCTGTGGAATGCATTTTTGTCATTTGTTTTCAACTGAGATTATCACTGCTTGTGAGCCATGGAACTAGGTAAACAGTATTTTGTTTACTTCAGATGGCATTTCTTTTTTTATTTACAACCCACAGTTAATAAACCCAAATGAGAGGACTGCTGGATGCAAGGTTGCCAGGGATGCAAATGGGTGCAGGATGGAATATAAACACATTTCAGGGGAAAAAAAAATCGGTCCTTATTGAATATGAAAAACATCAACACGGTAAATCTGGGAAATAACTATAAGATATATAGCTTTAGGGTTTACTAATCAAAGAAAATGCGTCATTTTTTCTTGACAGTATAGAAAGTAAAGGAAAAAAATATAGAAATTATTATGTTATACACTCCTGTTTCCATATTCCTGAAACAGCCTCACAGGGACAAATAGAAAAGGCTTTCTAATAGTAAAACACAGTTTATACTCAACAACATCCTTTCCAGTATTTGGCTTATTTTACCTTTTGAATAACAACGTTCATTGTGTTTGCATTAATAGGCAAAAGAGTGGCTATTTTCAGATATTTGGATGCTGAGCAATTTAAAGGAAGCCAGATAACAGAATACTACCTATACTTTAAAAAAAGAAAAACCTAGTCAGTGAAATTTAAAACATAAATGGTTTCCAGACCGAATATTCACTAATGGGTTTTTAAATTTGTTCTCACTCATTGGAGATGAAGTCAGAAGTGGTCTGCTTGGCATAGATTCTGTCCCTTATGCTCCTTTCTCTGCCTTAATTTGAGAACTGCTTTGCTCCCATGTAAAAAGTGTGCCTCTGACCTACTGGAGGGGAACATAACTGCTCACTCTAAAAACGCTTTTTTTGTGCCTAGTCGTAAGAGACATCAAGAGACAGGCCTACGTGCCTAAAGAGAAAGTGGTCCGTGAACTTTTGATCTTAGACACAATTTTGCCTCAGCTGGTAATTAACAAGCTCAAGAAATTTAAAGAGACGAATTCAGTCCGTAATTGCATATGTTTTGATGAAAATAGACACCATTTTGGAAGGAAAGCGCTCCACATTTTAGAGAAAACGTATGTAGGAAGTAATCAAGTGAAAAGTCCCAAAAGAGAGAAGGATTAAAGAACGAGGGAAAAATTGCTTGGAGCAGAATACTTTCCCTAGAGCAGGACACAGATCCCCCCATCAGTGACACTGGACACTGATTCCCCTCAACTATTTCTTGAGTTTAAACATGAACATTATACCAGAGCCAAAACAACATTGCAGTTTATGACACTCCTTTCTTTCTCAGTATCCTTATCCAATTGGTCACGATTCTACTTCATGAAAAGATCACTAGGTTAATCATTAGAGAAATGCAAATCAAAACTACAAGGAGGTAGCACCTCACACCAGTCAGAATGGCCATGATCTAAAAATCTACAAACAATAAATGCTGGAAAGGGTGTGGAGAAAAGGGAACCCTCTTGCACTGTTGGTGGGAATGTAAATGGGTACAGCCACTATGGAGAACAGTATGGAGGTTTCTTAAAAAACTACAAATAGAACTACCATATGACCCAGCAATCCCACTACTGGGCATATACCCTGAGAAAACCATAATTCAAAAAGAGTCATGCACCACAATGTTCATTGCAGCTGTATTTACAATAGCCCAGAGATGGAAACAACCTAAGTGTCCATCATCAGATGAATGGATAAAGATGTGGCACATATATACAATGGAATATTACTCAGCCATAAAAAGAAATGAAATTGAGCTATTTGTAATGAGGTGGATAGACCTAGAGTCTGTCATACAGAGTGAAGTAAGTCAGACAGAGAAAGACAAATACCGTATGCTAACACATATATATGGAATTTAAGAAAAAATAATGTCATGAAGAACCTAGGGGTAAGACAGGAATAAAGACACAGACCTACTAGAGAATGGACTTGAGGATATGCGGAGGAGGAAGGGTGAGCTGTGACAAAGTGAGAGAGAGGCATGAACATATATACACTACCAAACTTAAGGTAGATAGCTAGTGGGAAGCAGCCGCATAGCACAGGGAGATCAGCTTGGTGCTTTGTGACCACCTGGAGGGGTGGGATAGGGAGGGTGGGAGGGAGGGAGATGCAAGAGGGAAGAGATATGGGAACATATGTATAACTGGTTCACTTTGTTATAAAGCAGAAACTAACACACCATTGTAAAGCAATTATACTCCAATAAAGATGTAACAATAAAAAAAAAAAAAGATCACTAGGCTGGCATGTGGAGAATGGAAAAGTAACTTTTGACAAATGGCACATAGCCAGTGGGTGGTAGAGCTTAAAGAGCCTTCAGGTGAGGGTAAGGGAACCCTCCACTCCACCTGAGTGATGAGACACCTAACAGCACATCCTCCACCCCCACCAGCCTCCACAGGACCGTGGCTCTCCCACATCTAATAGCAGCCCCAGGGAGATGCTGAGCAGAGCTACCCACCTAGATCACACCCACATTCCTGACTCAGAAACTGGGAGGACTGCAAATATTTATTTATGTTTAGGGCCATTAAATTGGAGGGAATTTTTTTCGCAGCAAATGATTACCTGTTTCGTTTCTATAAAAGGTGCTCTTCCTTAAGTATACAGGATTCACTTTGTAACTTTCTTTTGGAAATTAGGAAAATATATAACAAAAGTTTCTAAACAGAGAAACAGATTCTCTTATTTTTAACAAAAAGAAACAAAAGTAAGTTATCTGTATGAGAACAAAAACCCAGAAAACCAGAACTAATTTATATTAGTTAATATAAATATAATATATATATTTATATATAAATATAATAATTTATATTAAAAGTAATATACACTATTCTTGTCCATTATGAGAAATCACTTTAAAATACAAATAGAATTTAATTAACAATAAGAATGTAAAATAGACACAGATAAGATTCATTCAAAATCCTTTGTAGTCCTAGTTGTGTGTATATACTGATGTATCGTCTACCACAGACACATCTATAAAGATATATAAAAACTATGCGTATTGTAGTTTGACATAGAACATGTATCCAGGTCCTCATCATGAATATTTGTGAATTAAAATTTAATTTAATATATAATTTAAATTATATATAATTGGGCTTCCCTGGTGGTGCAGTCGTTGAGAGTCCGCCTGCCAAAGAGGGGATGTGGGTTCGTGCCCCGGTCCAGAAAGACCCCACATGCCGCGGAGCGGCTGGGCCCGTGAGCCATAGCCGCTGAGCCTGCGCGTCCGGAGCCTGTGCTCCGGAACGGGAGAGGCCACAGCGGTGAGAGGCCGCCGTACCGCAAAAAAAAAAAAAAAAAAAAAAATTTTATATAATTAAAAATGATCATTCTATGATACATTTCTACTGTTTAAGCTAATGATTTCTTCTTTACAATTGAAACTTTAATCTTTGATTCAGTTCTCTAGCAGCCTAGATAACTATAAATATTTTAATTTACACACTCTGAATTTCATAAATCTTAAATTTCATAGCTAACACTTAAACTCAATCATATGCCTACTTCATTTTTATGAGGCTTAAGATTTAAAATGAACTGACTAGCATCACAAAAGAACTAAAGAGTGAAGTTTAATCTTCAAACACACTCATTTTTTCTGGTAATAGGCATTAGTGTTTGTGCTTTAGTTCTGAGGCTTGCTGTAGCAATGCTTATGATCTAAGATACATAATAATTATACAGTTTTTAGGCTACAGTGAGTACCGGAGGCTGAGACATGAAAAAAAGACTCTGTCTATGGTTGAATTCAGTGGGGAATTAGCTGGACTCTGCCATCCCTCTTTTCTGTGTCAGATGTTACTTTTCTGCCCAAGACTGTCAGGTGAGAGAGACTTCCTCTAATAGGGGCGTCACCATTTATTGCTGTACTTTAAGAAGTTCTCTTCTACAAAGAGCCAGCTTTGTTGTCTCATGCACTGGGCATTTGTTAGCTGCTTTTAGCTTCTTCAATTCATAAAAGGTCTTACTTGGTCGAGAGTGATTGGATTCATGTTTTATTCTCATTTTGTATATACTGGTAACCAATAGTCACCATATGAAGAAACTCTGTGTTTAGTTCTTGCTCCAAAGAAGGAATTCAAAGTGCATTTCCCTCCTTCTTATCTCTGCAGAGGCCTTTTCAGAAACTGCCACAGGTCTCCTGTTCTAGTTCTGCAGGCTATACAGACAAAACCTT
Organism: Grampus griseus; assembly: GCF_964374135.1. Taxonomy (NCBI): domain Eukaryota; kingdom Metazoa; phylum Chordata; class Mammalia; order Artiodactyla; family Delphinidae; genus Grampus; species Grampus griseus. Next base: position 6,101,592 of record NC_139007.1, on the reverse strand, counting down.
GGGTGGAGATTTCAGAACTGAAGGTTATTTTTACATAAAAGCATCAGCCTAAAAATGGGCTGGCCTCAGCTGACATTGTAGTTCTTCCATTTACATGTACAGTAGATGTTTCTAGAAAACTCAAAATTGCTCACAGTTGGCAAACAGTGACTTCATGTCAAATTCAACCACATCCATGTCTTAATATCCATGCTGATGCAGCTTTTGAGCTACAACAGCTATGCTATAGCCCACAAAGTCCCAAATATTTATTATATGGCCCTTTACCCTCCAACCTTACCAAAATTTGAATTAGATTCTGAAGCACTTATGAAAATATTAGATCACTCCCTAACACCATACACAAAAATAAGCTCAAAATGGATTAAAGACCTAAATGTAAGGCCAGAAACTATCAAACTCTTAGAGGAAAATATAGGCAGAACACTCTATGACATAAATCACAGCAAGATCCTTTTTGACCCACCCCCTAGAGAAATGGAAATAAAAACAAAAATAAACAAATGGGACCTAATGAAACTTCAAAGCTTTTGCACAGCAAATGAAACCATAAACAAGACCAAAAGACAACCCTCAGAATGGGAGAAAATATTTGCAAATGAAGCAACTGACAAAGGATTAATCTCCAAAATTTAAAAGCAGCTCATGCAGCTCAATAACAAAAAACCAAACAACCCAATCCAAAAATGGGCAGAAGACCTAAATAGACATTTCACCAAAGAAGATATACAGACTGCCAGCAAACACATGAAAGAATGCTCAAATCATTAATCATTAGAGAAATGCAAACCAAAACTACAATGAGATATCATCTCACACCAGTCAGAATGGCCATCATCAAAAAATCTAGAAACAATAAATGCTGGAGAGGGTGTGGAGAAAAGGGAACACTCTTGCACTGCTGGTGGGAATGTGAATGGGTACAGCCTCTATGGAGAACAGTATAGAGGTTCCTTAAAAACTACAAATAGAACTACCATATGACCCAGCAATCCCACTACTGGGCATATACCCTGAGAAAACCATAATTCAAAAAGAGTCATGTACCAAAATGTTCACTGCAGCTCTATTTACAATAGCCAGGAGATGGAAGCAACCTACGTGTCCATCAACAGATGAATGGATAAAGAAGATGTGGCACATATATACAATGGAATATTACTCAGCCATAAAAAGAAATGAAATTGAGTTATTTGTAGTGAGGTGGATGGACCTAGAGTCTGTCATACAGAGTGAAGTAAGTCAGAAAGAGAAAGACAAATACCATATGCTAACACATATATACGGAATCTAAGAAAAAAAAAAAAGTCATGAAGAACCTAGGGGTAAGACGGCAATAAAGACACAGACCTACTAGAGAATGGACTTGAGGATATGGGGAAGAGGAAGGGTAAGCTGGGATGAAGTGAGGGAGTGGCATGGACATATATACACTACCAAACATAAAATAGATAGCTAGTGGGAAGCAGCCGCATAGCACGGGGAGATCAGCTCGGTGCTTTGTGACTACGTAGAGGGGTGGGATAGGGAGGGTGGGAGGGAGGGAGATGCAAGAGAGAAGAGATATTGGAACATATGTATAGGTATAACTGATTCACTTTGTTATAAAGCGGAAACTAACACACCATTGTAAAGCAATTATACTCCAATAAAGATGTAAACAAAAAAAAAAGAGTTCTCTTTGGCCACAAAGTTAACATAATGGACTACTGAAAACTATTATCATCTTATCTCAAGGGACTTTCACTTTTGTGAGAATATGATTTAAAGCAGTTCACTTTATGTGGTGTTTTTTTTTAACACTTCAGTACTTTAGAGTGTATTCAGAATTCTCATAAACATTATAAGTTATAATTATACTACATGGTTCCCTTGTTGACATTAGACACATTTCTGACCATTTCATATTAGGTACTGAGAATAGAGAAAGTTAAAAAATCATACATAGGGAGAAATTTGTAATTTCTCTACTGGTTTGATTCTAGGAGAGAAAAATAATCTTCAACCTTTCTGTCATACTCCTGGAGAATCATTCGACTTCTCAAATTCTCTCTCAGATATCCCTGCATCAAAATAAAATCTGACTTATGGTGACCTTCAAAAAGACCACAAATAACAAATGTTGGCAAGGATGGGAGAAAAGGGAACCCTTGTACACAGTTGGTGGGAATGTAAATTGGTGCAGTCACTATGCAAAACCGCATGGAGGTTCCTCAGAAAACTAAAAATAGAGTTACCACATGATTCAGCAATCTCACTTATGGGCATATATCCAAAGAAAACAAAAACACTAATTTGAAAAGATACATGCCCCCCAATGTTCATAGCACTATTTACAATAGCTAAGAAAATGGAAGCAACCCAAGTGCTCATCAGCAGATGACTGGCTTAAGAAGAGGTGGTATGTGTATATATAAATACACACACACACACAAATACACACTCACAGGTGTGCGTGCATGCACGCACACGTGAACACACACACACACAAATACACACGGAATGGAATACTACCCAGCCATAAAAAAGAATGAAAAAATGTCATTTGCAGCAACATGCATGGACTTGGAGGACATTATGCTTAGTGAAATGTCAGATAGAGAAACACAAATACTATGTGATATCACTTATATGTGGAATCTAAAATATAAAACAAACAAATGACTATAACAAAATAGAAACAGAGTCACAGATGTAGAAAACAAACTAGGGGTTACCATGGAGAGAGGGAAGGAGGGAGGGGAAGAATAGAGGTTGGGGATTTAAAGGTACAAACTACAATGTATAAAATAAGCTACAAGGATATATTATACAACACAGGGAATATAGCCAATATTTTATAATAGCTATAAATGGAGTATAATCTTCAAAAATTGTGAATCACTATGTTGTACACCTGAGACTTTTATAATATCCTATATCAACTATACTTTAATTTAAAAAATTTCCAAGTAAACACCAAAAAAAAAAAAAAAAGAGTGACACCATTAGGCACAGCACTCTAAGCTGCCCCAATATTTTGCAAAATATTTTAGCTCTCTTTGAAGAGAGGACACTGTAAGAATGTGAAACCACGTCATTTTTAAGATTTACTGAGTCCTAATCACAATCTCTTCCTACTGTCCTGCTATGCTCTAATCACTGGAAAATTTGTCACTGCTTATTGTAAATCATATGGTGTTTAAACCAAAAAACCAGACTAGGCTCAGAATGTCAGGGAGCCCCCAAATTATTTATGACCAATAGGAAGAATTTTCATCTATGCAAGGCTGGTATACCAAAAAAATATACAACCCAGTACTACCAGCCATGATATACCTCCCCCATCCCCAAACCCCCCAAACTCATTAAAAACAAATTCAAAATTGAAAAAAAAGATAAAATCTGTTTTAACTTATCATCTCTCATCAAAGAAAGATCTCAGAACAAGTCTTAGGTGTTTTTCTCAACTACTTTTTCTCATCACAAAACAACAACAATAATTGACCTTGGTTGCAATTATCCCAAATAAGGCCCCCAATGTACAATTGCCTTTACTGCTGTTACATTATCCCTCATTTAACTGATAGAGCCACAGCTTCATTCATTCAGCATTTATTGATTTCATACCATGTTTAAACAAGTATTAACAGTAGTGGTTTTAAAACCTAAAAGCAGAAAAAAAAAACACCCTTAAGAATCACAGTAAGTGGGCAAGGTTGATCAGTGAATGAAAGTTGTTGGGTAATGTTGGTGCTAAAATTAGAGGTATATACCACATGCTATGGAGGTGTTGAAGGGCTTCATGAGGATGATTTACATAAGCCAACTTCCAAAGGGTGGTAGGTGCTTATCAGGCGAAGTACAGAGGGACAGAGGCAAGGGTGGGCCAAGCACACACGGGCTAGAATGCACTGGGAAGCACAGAGACGGGCCCCCCGGCAGGGAGCAATGGTGGGAGACCAGAAGCTCTGCTGGAGGCCACCTCAGCCTGGAGAGACAGGAGTTGTTTTATAACTCATCTGTCCAGAAGGAATGCCCTTTCTGTGTCCCACAAAGTCAGTTTATGTACTAGAGGCAGCCCTGAATGTACTAGAGGCAGTTCAGACCGTGAGGTTAATCTCATGAGCCCTACGGACCCACTGTAGAGCTGGAAGCAGGAGAATGACTTAATCAGGTGGGTGCTTGTTTTCCTTTAAATTTAGGATCTTTTGCACAGTAAAATGCTAATGTAAACAAAGGCTAAGGGAGCAAGACAAAAGTTGGAAGAATGTTATGCTCTTCCAGTGAGAAATCATGATGGCCAGGTCTAAAGTGGGGTGGCTGGGATAGACACTAGGGATTGGCCAAATGGAGGAGTCCCTACATTGCCTGTAGAACGTTTCTGCACGATTGCTTGAGGATAAATGAACAGAGGTAGTCAGGGTAGGTCTGACACCCTCCAAAGCAACTACCAGTACACAAGTCTCCCCTGCTGAAGGAATGCTTTCTCTCCAGGAGTTTTGTCCAGCTCTGGAGACTGACCTAAGAACACACTGTGAATATCCAAATGGGCTTCCTTGTCCCTCAAGCTTATTTGCCTCCTGTTACTGTAACCATTCCAGTCACTCTTTGTTGTCAAGTTAATGCCCCTTCCATCTCCTTTGCTTGTTTCAAACCCATTCTTCACATTGATCTTTTGCCCTAATTTGAAGTTGACTTCAATAATGTGATCCTTGGCTCCTACCACACATAACTGGAAACGTATGGCCAGGGGACAAGAAAGCTAAGAGAGTCCCTCCAATCCCATACCTCTCAGTCTGTGAGCCCCATACCAACAAGGCACGATAATCCTCGCTGCCAGGAGCCTGGGGAAATCAGGAAACTAACATACCATTCTGTTCCATGGTTTGATGAAGGTTTTCAGGAACCTAGAAGAACCCTGGGAGAATTAGTAAGATGCCTCAAGATGGACTCAAATGAATCACACCTAAGCTTATTATATCCAAATCCTTTTACAAACATCACAGCAAGTCAATGAATGAGATTTTAATAAATCTAAATAGGAAGCTTTAGCTTCCGCCATTGGAATCACAAATGCATTTGAGACAAAATAGACATGGATTTGGGACATTATTGGCAGGAAGTGACTTCTATGAGAGAAGTTATGAATAAACACATTCCTTTTGAAGGTTAAGAACATTATTTTACATGACTTATCAAGTGGGAATATTCATATTTGTTGGATTTCAGAGTCTCTAACTAAAACCCAGGAACCAGATTTCCTTTAAAGCATGCCATCGATCACTTAGAGGTTAAACCAGGCCCCAGGAAAATAGTATTTATCACTACGTTGGCTTAAATTCTGTCTAGAATGGGAGACCCTAATCCTTGTAAAACTAACCACAGCTGTTAGCTCCACAGGTATAAGCCTAAATGATGAATTCAAATAAATTTATTTACTTATTAATTCAATAAAGATTTATTATATATTTACCGTACTCAGATTCTATGTTGCCAATGCATTTAAGAATGAATGTAACCTAGCCCTGCCCTAAGAAGTGTATAGCCTTGTTGGAAACAGGTAACAAAATACAAGACAGTAGTTTTGCACTAAGAATGATGGAGCCTCAGAGCTGGGGTACCTAAATGTTGAGGATGGGAGAGGGCCTCACAAATGAGGAAGAGTGTCAAGGATGAGCACAAGCCAGATGAAGATGTTTGGGAAATCAGGTGGGGTGCAGGAGAGTAACAGCACTCCAGGCTGGAGGGGAGTGAGGAATAAGCAATCACCTTTATTTTGATGAACTGTAAGCAGTTTGGTATTGCTGGTGTGACTAAAAAAAAAAAGTCAGTAAAATAGACTGAAAATGAAGAGGTCAGTGCAGGTCATGTTTAAAGTTTCTCAAGTTTGATAAGCTATAGAAGTCTTTCTCAATACAATTTATTCCTGAGCCCCAATATATTAATGCAAGAAAATCAGAGAATAGGAACCTTCACAGATAAATAAAACATTCTCACCTCTTGTGTCTGAGCACAGTTTGAAAATCACTTCTGTAGGAGGTCAGACAACAATACATGTTTGCTAAGGGGAATGGAGTGGTCAGATTTGAATTTTAGCTCCATCACTTGAGCTACAAGGTAGAGAGTGGGGTTAATGATGCTGGAAGATTAGTGAAGGTAATTCATACCTGACTGAGGCAAAAAGCTGGAGGTGAGAAATATGTGAGGGTACACACGGCACAGGGGGCTGATTTATTAGATTTACTACATGAGGAAGAAGGAGGTATCAAGGATAATGCTCAGAGTTCCAGCTTATGTAACTGGGTTGGAGATTACAGAAAGTACATGCAATTTATATATAATGTGTTTGAGTGTGGGGCAGGGACATAAATGGGAAATTTAGTGGTGAGCAGCAAATTGGACACGAGGAAGTCTGAAGCTCAGAAGAGAAATTCAGAATCAGATGTATGTCCGTGAGTCATCACCATCATCACCATCACCATGATCACAAGAACTGTTTAAGGAATGCTTATAAGGTGCTTCATATGTACTCTCATGTAACCTTGACAGCAACACTGTAAGGGAGATACTGAGAGGAAGCTGAGGTCCAGGGAGGCTGAGTATCACGCTCGGGATCACACAGCTAGGAAGCAGGAGATGTAGGATGCTTGGGTCTCTCTGGCTTAAAATGCCTGCTCTTCACCTTCACCACCGAGAGATGGATGTCTCCAGGGAAGCCTGGAGAGCCTGACCCTCAAGAGAAGAGTAGACGGTTTCAGGTGGTATCAGAATGGACAGACTGGGTGGCTGAAAGCACATACTCAGTATTCCTCCTCAGAAACTGAACACGTATAGACTCAGAGGCCAGGCATGGAAGTATTGATAAATGTGTGGAGAATCTCAGTCTCTCGCTAAAGGAAGTCATGGGAGAAATAAGTGAATTAGAGAGTTCTTCACCTAATTAAAGTATTAAAATTCAAGATTTTATTTAAAAAAAAAAACACAATTCTGACAACACAAAAACATCTTCCATTAGAATAACCACAGCCTTCTAGCTTGGCCTATCTTTACTAATTATCTCTAGGCAAACTACATAACAAAAACATAACAACATGGGGCTTCCCTGGTGGCGCAGTGGTTGAGAATCTGCCTGCCAATGCAGGGGACACGGGTTCGAGCCCCGATCTGGGAGGATCCCACATGCCGCGGAGCAACTAGGCCCATGAGCCACAGCTACTGAGCCTGCTCATCTGGAGCCTGTGCCCGCAACAAGAGAGACCGCGATAGTGAGAGGCCCGCACACCGCGATGAAGGGTGGCTCCCACTTGCTGCAACTAGAGAAAGCCCTCGCACAGAAATGAAGACCAAACACAGCCAAAAATAAATAAATAATAATTAAAAAAACAAAAAACATAACAACATTTGATAAAGGATAAATAAGCGCCGGATGTAGTAAGCAAACTTTGTAGATTATGTGACTTTTAAAAAGTGCTCCAACACAGAGTTTTTATATTTTTTGCAAGACTGAATGAAAAGACACAGACCTATTATGTAATTCAGTGGTCCATACATAAAGAATTATGAGAGAAATTCTTTCTGAAGAGTGATAAGGAAATGTCTGCACATCTGAAATAATTTGGGAAGCTTCCTTGATTTGTCAATGAGGACTTTTGCTAGGTCTTGTAGGTCTCCTGGGACTAAAGTTAGGGTCTAACTTTGCCCTCTCACATTTAGTTATTCTTTTTCAAAATAAGGATGTCTATTCAGGATGTCTATAATTTATTTTATAACACTTTGGTATTCTCAGTATGATACTATTGATATATATGTGCCAGTTAGTTTAACCTTTAATCCTAGGAGCTGTCCAGGAATGCACAGAACAAGGCAGTCAGCTGGCATTGTATTTGAAAGGGTCATACCCCAGAGTCTTGCAGGGTCAACTGAAAGTCTTTGGGTTTAGGTAGATGTATCCACAATCAACACTTCAATTATTATCAAACTGACTAGAGGAGATTGATCTTTATTGACGAACTAGTGCCTAGTCAATTATTATGGGTTCCCTTGGTGAAAACAAAGGCGTTGAAAGATATGTAGATGAGCTAATATAGTTAAACACTTCTTAGTCTAAATAGACTGCGTGGACGATTCCATTGAAGCTTATATCCTGTACTTCATAGAAATGAGGCCCATAGTTTTACCCCCAATCATTCTGTACTCAGACACTCGATTAGGAGGATTTCTGATTGAAAGATGCTGATTGAAGGCACAGAAGTCTGTCTCTAGAGTATTGCTATGTTCACCTGAAGAGAATGTTGCATACAAGGTGTGGTCATGGTTAAAATATCTAAAATGACAGAGACCTATAGTTTCATTGAGTTTACAGAACAGGTTTTGCTCTTGATTTGCTAATAAATGTTTATCTAATAAATATCACACTGTCTGATTGAATCTAGACTTGGCTTCCTTTCATTATAACCTGGTAGTAAGGTTATAGGGAGAAGTTCTCTCTCAGAATCTTCTTGGGTGTCCACCATTATCTAACCAAAAAATATATATATATATATCCAACTGTTTTACCAAATTTGACTTCCATCAGTTAAAAAGAATGTTATAAAATGGTTAATATGATAAATCATCTCAAAGTGTTTTAGAAGAAGGTAAATATATATTTTTGTGATTAAGAAAACTATTCTCTGAATATATGGCTCAACAAAAACCATTTGCATACTTTAAGGTACAAAGGAAATTCTAAAAATAAACAACATTCAAGTGATAAAGGAACATCGTGGTTGAAATTTAAAATACACAGAGAAATCAAAGGGCAATGAAATTTTATAAGATAGCTTGAAATATAATGAAGTCAGTTATAATTACATTTTATAACTGCATTTTAAGAAGAGATAGAAGAAATGGATTTGATTCCTTTCTCTGCTACCAGCAATTGAATCTATAGTTCAAAGATTTGAATACATCATATTTTAAACAATGGGTCATTTCAGCTTGTTTCTATCCCAACTCAAAAGAAAGCAGAGATACTCAGTAGTGAGATAATTGAATCAATTATATTTCAACAAGCAATTTGGAGAAAGATCCCAGTCTGACACTTCAAAACCATTCTGGACTTCAGTATCAAATACCAGTTTTCACACAAACTAGCCATGACAACTCTCAGAGGCAGTACCAAAGAACCTATTCCTCAAGAAGCCCTCTCAATCTGCCTGCCAATGGAGGGGACACGGGCTCGAGCCCTGGTCTGGGAAGATCCCACATGCCGCGGAGCAACTAAGCCCGTGCGCCACAGCTACTGAGCCTGCGCGTCTGGAGCCTGTTCTCCGCAAAAAGAGAAGGCTGCGACAGTGAGAGGCCCGCGCACCGCCGTGAAGAGTGGCCCCTGCTCGCCGCAACTAGAGAAAGCCCTCGCACAGAAATGAAGTGCCAACACAGCCAAAAATAAATAAATAAATTTATAGATATAAAAAAAGAAGCCCTCTCAGATGCTTCCATTTTTCCAAGTGGGGAATGGTAAAGCATCAATCAAAATTTACCAGGGAAATCAAAGATAGGAATTTGATCAATTACAAAATGCCCACAGCAGCGAAGGGATCCTACACACACCCTAAAAAATATACTGTACCCACTGATAATATTTTACCTTTTTAAAATACTGTCCTGGAGTTTATACAGATCATGAGTTTATACGGATAATACATTTTCATATTTTTTTCTCTCTCTTTTTTTTTTTTTTGAGACATCATTAATCCTCCAAACAGTGAAGCAGGTATGGCTTTTCACATACTGCTATTTCACATATATTTAAAATGAAGTGAGGTCAATTTAATTGAATTCAGCACATGTATCGTAATAAAATATACGATTATTTCCTCTGGAAACCTGATATTGTTGAGAGAGACTAAGAATAAAATCCTACTGTGTTGTATTTTTCTCTCCTAGTCACTCCATAGTGGATTGTCCTAGGCTTGCAAGATCATCTACTCAGAGCTAGTAAAGCAAAGTTAACGTAGCATGAGAGAAAAACAAAATTTTTTCATTTTCTTTATCATCGCTACCACCTATCCCCCACTCCTCCCCACACGCATCACAGTGTAGCAGCAGAAATCAGCACAGTCTATCTGGAACAGAACCACCAGGATCCCAAAACCATATAGAATCTATTCTGCAGAAACAGAACTAAACTGACCTTTTATTTTTTTAAACCAAGCCCATGCCGGCCATGCTTCATAATCAGAAATGAAATGTAAAACTAGACTTGTCTTATCTTGCCTTTGATGCTCATAATATTCATAGATATCTAGCAGACATTTTAATTTAAAAAAAAAACAACAGGATATTGAGAACCTGGAAAAGCAAAAATGGGCAAGCAGAATGTAATTTCTCAAAACTTCTTTAGTCTCTAAGTATCATTACCATTTAGACCTACACAACATGGTAGTCACTTGGTACATGTAGCCACTGAGCACTTGAAATGCGCTTGGCCCAAACTGTGATGTATTATAAGTATAAAACACACACCAGATTCTGAAGACTTTATTTTAAAAAACTTTAAAACATTGTATTAACATTTAAAAATATTACTTATATGTTAAGATGGTCATCTTTTGGATATACTGAGTTAAATATATTATTAAAATTGATTTTGCTTGTTTATTTTTACTTATTTTAATGTGGCTACCAAACTGTCACTATTACATACATAGCTTGCATTTGTGGCCTAGAGTGTATTTCTATTGAACAGCAATGATCCAACAGAAATACACAACAACCACTAAAATATGTGGTAAACCTTGTGGAAAATTCTACTATTTGACCATTTGGCTCAGAACTTGTAAAAACTTTGCCAGACAGCATAAAGCAGTTTTAAAAGCATATTTCCTACTGAAGACAATGATGTTTTCCATATTCTAATGAGGGACATAACTCAAGAGTGTTTGGAGGGTAAAAAATGACATGGAGACTTTGGTGGAAAAAAACAAAACAAAACAAGCTACCAGCTCAAGCTAACTCTAGCTTGAATTTTTCTGGTTCCCAGACCCAGTAAGTGATTTCTACTTCAGAGGAAAGCTCTTCTTCTTTGCACAGAGGTTCAAGGACAAACAGTTAAAGAATTGTGACCAGGTATGAACAAGTGAAGGAGCATTCCTAAGGGATCTGAGGTCCTGCCAGGTGAACAGCGAGGACAGGGGTGAGATGAGGGATTCTTCACTGCTCAGGGCTCACGGGGTGTCTCCCCTCCTTCATCCCCAGCCCTTTCCTTCCCTTCCCAGCTTGCTTGCGCCTACCCCCATCCATTTCCCCTCTGCTGGTTACTCTGCACACTTCTTTTTCCCCTCCCAATTCCAACTGCATCTCCCTCACTGTGGTCTTTCTCCTTTCTTCCTCTGACTTTCTTTTTCCCATGAATTTCTTGTTAAATTTAGGTTAAATAGTCAGAAGGTGGCCCTGAAATATATTTTAATAGACTTTACTTTGTCTCGCCTTTTTTTAAGAAGACACAGGAAAGAAATGGGAAAAGAACTAAACATTCAGATATGTGAAAGGTGAAAGTGCTTTTTACTTCCACAAGGCTCCTTATTGGGCTCTTATTGGTGTTCCCTTTTTTGCTTTTGTCCTTCATGGTTAGTGACCTTCCGCTTATCCCCCCTCCACCCCCTCCCCACAGTCCTAGGGTAATATGGGTCAAGATAAAATCTTCATCAGAATCACCTAAGCAGTTTCCCAGACCTCTCTAGACCCCAAATTGTATTCTTTGGGTAGGAATCAGATTCTTAGGAGTGTAAGTTAGCAAAATAAACAAACTATCCATAATCTTTGATGTTGATGCATGTCTTATAAATATCTAATATAGCGAAAGTACCTACTGAAAAGTGCATTGGATGTTCTAAAAATGATAGCTTATAGGGAAGAAGTTCAATTATTGACTTTAGTATTTGGAAAAAAATTAAGAAAAGAACAGGCCCAAACTGACCAGCAAATATTATCAAAGCATTTTTTAACAGAATTCCTTTGAGGTTGGGGTAAGTTAATTTAAGATTTCTATTATGGGTTTCTTGGTATGTATTTCAGAGTCATTTAGCAAAAAGACTGGCAGTCATTTCTCAAAAAACATGGTCATTCAACTCAAGTCATATATTTTACATTTGCTGAAAGTGTTACACAGTTAAAGAACTACAAAACTGTTTAAGTATCAAAATACTTTCTGCCTAATAAAACTTTTTGAAAAGCATAAAATCTAGAGTCACTTCCTCCTAATACTGTCTTTGGTTATTGTCTAAAATAAGTTTTTTGGCGGATTTTTCAACAGCTATGTTACACTAGTTAGCAATTTATAGTTGAATTTTAGGAATCAGTATGTTAATAAATTAGATCAAAACACAGGAAATTCTATTACAATTAGGATAATGAATTAAAATTTGTGCTTTTGATGTTCCAAGGCTTTGAACTCATAGAGCTTTGACATAATGTTTAATAAACACATATGTTTACTATTATAAACAGCCTCTCAATCCCCAAGAAATTAAGCCAAGGGAATGTATTTCTTGACTGGAATCACCAATACTTTTATTCAGAAACAAATAAAATATTTTTATTTTTAAAAATAATTTCATCAGAAGTTCCCTATTTTATCAAGAATAAACATATAGATTATCAATAGCCAACTTTATGTCACAACATAAACGCAGAAAGAGAAGCAGAATAATCACCAGTCATACCTTATTATGTGTCTGAGTCTGTCCAACCAGGATGAGGATGTTGGATGAGATGATAGACAGGCAGAAGTTAATCAGAATTATGGACCTCTCAGAGCGTATGTACCTAGCCAGAGAGAGAAAGTGTCCAACTTTAAAATTCAGCGGAAAGATGAGAAATTCTCTATTATGCAAATTGGTGGAATTCATCCAGAAAAAGACACTAACATGAAGCCTTTACATGAGAAAAAAATATTTAAAACGTTGTTTTTAAGGAAGATTATTCTTAGAGACCCAATTTTATAGTGACATATAATATCCAAGAGACCTTAAATTTATTTTTCTTTAGACATTAGTGCGGACAACATGGCACTTCTGACAGAAGCTTAATTGCACATCTGTTATCACCATAACATTCTTTACTAGAAGTATAAAATTTCTTAGGATGGTATCAGTTAGTATCATTACCTTCCTATTTGTGTATCTGTAATATGCTAATTATTATCATTTACATCAACCAGTAGAAACTGAAAACCAAAAAGAAAAACCCCACACAGATTCTGAAATATCCCCCTTATTTACGAGGAAGATGCCTTTACTCTCATGAAGCCATGAACAATTTGCACCCACCACTTCACTCGCTCAAGTATTTTTATATAGTTAGGCTGTTACTCTTTAGGTTTTTCTTTTCCTGAATAATTGTTCCAAGACAAGAAAAAAGAAAATGAATCTTTACTGCTGAAATCTAATCCAATCCACAAATGATAATTCATCATTAGGCTGGAAAATTAGTTGGAGCCTGCCATATTTTACCCGTATGAAGAAGTATTTATATACAGTCTGTCATATAATTTTTAAGCACATCAAGAATGTAAGCCTAGGGTTAAGATGGGAATAAAAACACAGACCTACTAGAGAATGGACTTGAGGATGTGGGGAGGGGGAAGGGTGAGCTGGGACGAAGTGAGAGAGTGGCATGGACATATATACACTACCAAATGTAAAATAGATAGCTAGTGGGAAGCAGCTGCATAGCACAGGGAGGTCAGCTGGGTGGTTTGTGACCACCTTGGGGGGGGGGGATAGGGAGGGTGGGAGGGAGGGAGAAGCAAGAGGGAAGAGATATGGGAACATATGTATATGTATAACTGATTCGCTTTGTTATAAAGCAGAAACTGACACACCATTGTAAAGCAATTAAAAAAAAAAAAAAAAAGAATGTAAGCCATGGAGAAAACTGCTCAGAATCAAATGTTCTACCAGGTGTTTACCCTAAAAGGGTAGCAGCTATCTTGCTTTACTGTACCCTGTGGTAAATCACTGAGTGACAGTAACAAAAAGACATATTTGTTCGTGCTGTGTATTTGAGACTGTTCAATTTGTGTTAGAACATGAACTCACTGTCCACAGCCCACAGTGTGGGCTTCCCTGTGCAGTGTTCCATGGGGGTGCCAGAGATCTGGAGGCACTCTTTGGAAGGTAAAAATCTATCAAAGTTCTTACTCTCTGTTTGTGAGGAATATTTAGGCAGAGGTCCTACATTCCATCACATGTTTCAGAAAAGAAAGCAAAACAAAAACAAGAGTAATAATAAAATATACAAAGAAAATTTTTAATATAAAAGAATCTTCCTTTCTTCACAGAACAAACATAGAATGAACCTAGGTGGACCCTCAATAAAAAATGGCCTCCAGAGTAGCTTAATCTTGTCCCTGCATCATCAGTATCTAAAAATATAATAAACCACACACTGGGATGCTGAAAACATCAAATATTAAGTTGTTTCTTTTTTTTTGGTTGGGGATGTATCATTAAAACATTTAAGGGCTGCACACAGTTGACCCTTTATGTGATATTAAAGGCTTCCATGACAGCACAAGTACACAGATGACATTACTGAAAGGCTTTCATCGATATCATTTGCTCAGTAAATAGAAAAATCATGGTAATGAAGACCTAGACTGACCACCCTGAAGAGTCTTTAGATGTTTTCATTTTCATTAACATTGTGACATTATTGCCTTAAAAATTGCTATAAAATGTCTCAACTTTCAAAACATTTCATAAATATGCTTTATGTTTTAAACAAAATTTGTGAATGCATCATTTCAATACATGGATTAAAAGACATGCTCAGTTGCTCTGTGATGTAACAACGTAATTCTACAGAACATATCTGTAGATGGAGAGAACGTAACAATGGATTCATTTTTTGATGAATATTTCTAATGAGCTACATGAGACATCAGCAAATTTCAAAGTGGTATATTATATATAAAATAATTCTGATGTTCACACATTTTACACATCATTAGAAAAGCAAAAAAAAAAAAAACACTAAACCTTTTAATTAGAAAAAAAAAAAAGCAGTAAGATCCTGACATGAGTATTATCATACAGGAATGTTACTAGGTAAATTTCATGTTTAGAAAATGCATTGAATTCATCATGCTACAAGATTCACTTAATAGTTTATGAATCTTGAAACTTCTATCAAATTATTAATATTACTTCAATTCTTCTACCTGTAGACAATGAGTTGATGGCCACTAACGGTTAGGAATTCAAATTTATATTGTTTCTTAGTACTGTCTTCTAAACTTCTCAGTTTCATGTCAAGTTTGGATAGATACTTTCAGGTGGTAATTCCTAGAAAGCTATTGCAATAGGTGATTTTCCTGGATTTTCTGGATTACAGCAAACTTCCCTACAGACTAAATAATCCTGTACTTCTTTGATAACTTTTATATATCATTTATACTAACAGTGTTTGTGCTAGCGTTAGCCACATGTATTGAGGCGTGAAGAGGTGTAATTGGTGGCTGAACCCTAAGTACTGAGAAATGGAACTTGGTTCTGAACACTTCAGTGAGTATGACTTATGATGCCATTGATGAATTGTGATACTATTACCTAGTATCCTGGCCCATAAACACTGCCTCATTTCCTGAGAAATACCATTCAGGCAATTGTGGGAGAGAAAGTCTCTTCCCAGCCTTTGTCTGTCTTGCTCTTGTATTACCAGGACAATGCCTGCTTGACTGAGCCCTGAACCCTGGATTCTACTGTCGACAATGCCATGCCTAGAACAAACATTTCTTTCATTTCATGAGACTGGCCATATATTATCAGATTCCCTCATTTGGTATTTCACTACCCTGCATGGGAAGGCAGGACCTCTATTACGTATCTGTATCAATGGATCAAGAATGTGTACATATTTTGTTTCTGTATGAAGCATGAAAATCTTAATATCTTTGACAATATAATATTCTGGACAATTAATTTTTGTCCTCAAAAGAGTAAAAAATATAATGGAGAACAATGATTTTTATTTTTTAAAAAAGGATGTTAAATCAAATGATCTTTCCTTATTAAATTGTAATTAATTTTTCAATGAAATTTTTTTTTTTTTTTTTTTTTTGCGATACGCGGGCCTCTCACTGTTGTGGCCTCTCCCGTTGCGGAGCACAGGCTCCGGACGCGCAGGCTCAGCGGCCATGGCTCACGGGCCTAGCCGCTCCGCGGCATGTGGGATCTTCCCGGACCGGGGCACGAACCCGTATCCACTGTATTGGCAGGCGGACTCTCAACCAGTGCGCCACCAGGGAAGCCCTCAACGAAATTGTTTTCTATCCTCAGTAAAAGATAAGTAAAATACTAGGCCTGGCTACCTTTGCAATTTTAATATTTCAAATATTCAGGAAATAATACATAATTATTTATTTGCTAATATGGTAACTGTTTTTAGAACATTTTAAAGTAATCAGAATGGATATAAAAATGTTTAACATTTGAAAATTTATTGGGAAGTTTAGTTATATACTAGTTATCAATATGTCAGTAGACATAATAAACTTCACAGGTCTAATTCTCATTAACAGAACAAGAACAAATCTTAGAGAACTACTACATTTTCATACAATGTCAAACAGATATAATTTCACATATTATAGAACAGTATTTTTCAATCACTTTCCCTTGTTTATGTATTTTTATGACTTTTTAAAATCAGTTTGTCAAAATCTGACTTAGTGGAAACATTCAGCTGAGAAGTCTTTTCTAAAGCTTTATGGTATTATATTAATGCATTAATATTATAGAAGACTTTACACATTGAGACACACAGAAAGCATATGTTTAAAACTTAAGCATTTGGAGACCATATTTCTATAACAGAGAAATTAATTTGACTGTATCATTAAATTCTCAAGCTCAATAGCAGTTGGGATAAATATAAACAACACATAGACTGAACTTGGGGTATTAAGAGTACCATGCTTGGGGTAAGCAACTTGTTGAAGGCTACCATCATTTGAATTGGGAAGAAAAGTGTGTGTGTGTGTGTGTGTGTGTGTGTGTGTGTGTGTGTGTGTTTTGTTTACTTTCCCATTGTAGGAAAATACAGACAAGAAAATTAAGTAAACACTTATTTAGTATTATTGAGCTCATTTATTATAGCTCAGTCACGGCAATTATAATCCTGTTTTCAAAGTACTTCTTTCAGTAAATTAAGAAAACATGCGACATATAATAGTTATTATATTCCTTGATTTAACTCTGAATAACAGCACATTCCATTTCTAGTGTATTAATTGACTACATACCTCCATAATGCTGCATAGACAACGGCTAGGGTGATCAAGGCCAAGCAAGAAAGGCCACTGCCTACAATTAGGGTAACTGAAGGTGTACTAGAGGATTCCATGATCTGTAAATTAAACAAAAGAAGCAAAAAAAAAAAAAAAAAAAGAGAGAGAGAGAGAGAATTTTTAAAATAAATTAAAATAACTTCTAAACTCAACAAAACTATCCTAACACTCAAAAATAGCCAATATAGTTGTTATAGTAACCAGATAATTACCCAGTAACCACTCTGTTCACATATTCTCAACCTCTAAAATGACTAATTCTAGCTACTCCCTCTCTCCCACTGTGAAGTAATGAAGGCCTTAAGAGTTTTCAATGCTTGATTGTGGCATATACCCACTTACAGCTTTCTAAAATAAATAACTGAAGCTACAACTTGGTCAACATTAACATGTTAAATTTCATCTAGTTGAAATTTGAAGCAGTATTTATTTTTCTTCAACTAACTACAGTTCAGTTATTTCACAAAATATTTTGTTGAAATTTACTTTGATCCTCCCATTATGTTATCCAAATCTGGTACCTAGATATTGAAAATTTTTCAAACTTTCTGACTTTTGACAACTTTGTTCTAAGTCAAGTATTCTCTCATTTAATTTCACTAGCTTGGCCTCTAAGAATATAGAAGAAAATCAAATTTCAAGTGTAAGACCTTAGAATATATTTGTGATATTTTTTCTGTGAACAAAATATATAGAGATAATCTTCACAATGTCAATATTAGTCTCTAAATACTTGACCTTGAAAAATAAGTCTTATATCTTTTAAAACATATATAAAGATCAAAGAGATTTCTTTCTTTAGACACTAACATGGTACTAACTAATAAAATCTGCTGTTTTTCATATTTTTAGTATTGGAAGTTTAAAGAAATACACTTTAAGATCAAGTGTGTTCCAAATCTTAGATATGCACAATCAATTTTATAGGCATTTTTGGCTATCAAAATAAGGAAAAAGAGTGATGCATATTTAGGCCAGATTTAGACAGAAAGTCACATTTTTCTTAATAATTATTTTTCACCACTTCAATTTCTGAAATAATTTTTCAAAGTACATTTGATGAGGATGTTATTTTTTCTTTCAGACAGTTTATACAACTGTCTGTTTCAGAAACTAGTTTTACAAACCTATATACTTCTAAGGAATGATTTTACAGTTTCTGACAGTCTCTGCTTTCATAAAAATTTCATTTAATTAAAAAAATAAATATCCAAGGACACCCCAGAAAACCTGTACTGAAAATATCCAATGCAGATATGCAATGTGTTTGGCTATAGTGTCTGGGGTCTTCATTCTACTACCAACAGTAACCTCACAAATTCCCCAGAACAGCTTTAGAGTTCTAAAATAAAGGTTAAGCTGACAAGTATTTTTATTTGAAAGTTTGCAGCATATTAGCAATATGATTGGAGTACATCCTCAAAACTATACTGCAGAAATTTCAAGTTAGAAGACATAAAATTGAGTAGAATTTAGTTATAGCACACCAACTAGAATTCATTTCACCAAGCTACTGTAGCTAAGGAGGAGACGAACCCAATTTTGCCACCCTGCAACATTTTCCATTTCCCCATTTAAAATGCAGTTCCCTGGAGAAACACTCTCCACAATGTCCCTGCCTTTGCATTAAAGCCGTGTTTTCCCTTTGTTACTTACTATTTCTCTAGGTTGCTGAGCCAAAATGGCGAAGGTAGAGAGACGATCACATAAGCATTTCGTATGGGATGCATCGGTAAGCACAGTTTTACATCCCTGGGTGGACCAGGTTCCCAAAGACTCGTTCCTGTAGAGGGTGGGGGGTGGGGGGGAGATCGGGATAAATACGCCTGACTGCCAAATCCGTAATGAAGAAAATGCAATTTAATTGAGAGAACCGTCTACTGTAATTCCCGTACAGGGGGAAAAAAAAATCTACTTGTTGTTGAACAGGACGTAATTTAGATGCATCTCCAGTAATGCAAAGCGAGAGTGTTTGGAGAAAGCAGGCGGGCGGCGGTACGGCGTGCAGAGAGCTGTCCAGCGCCGGAGGTGCTGAAACCGGGACTGGCTCTGTCCAGCCCTCTGCGAGGAACGGCGGCGGCGGCGGCGGCACGAGCAGCCGCCAGAGCGTTGGCAGCCACTTCCTATGCTCATCGGATCGTTTCAAACACTCATAGAGTGTAAAGAGGCTTTTCACATTGCATACCAGCTCTGATTCCCGTCCCGTATTTTTGGATCGTGAACGCTGACTTTTAAACCGAGGATTTCTCTGAAAAGCCTACCTAAAAGGTTAGATAGCTTGTGTTGGGTGATATAGAATCTTCTCTGTTGGTTAGGGATTTTTCCTCCCTTTAGAATTAGCTGCTGTGAAAATTTCACCCTGGAAATGGGAAGCAGCAGCAGCGGCATCAGCTGGTTCCGACTCTCATTGCCTTTGCCTGATATCCAGGGGAGTGGTGGGTTTCAGACATCAGCTTCCCACTCCACACTTCACTCAGCCCAAGCTCCTCTGAAGCCCTTGACATTTCTTCCCCTCACCCACCTCTCTGCCCCGGGGTGGAAGCATTAAGCTAACCACAAGACTGCCAGAACATTTAGAAGAATAACCCCACCTCAAAGTCCGGTAGGAATGGGGAAAGAGGGCCTGCTTCAATCTTCCCTTTGGTGTAGCCATTCAAAATTCTAAAGCATATGGTTTCTTTCCCACCCCAGCAGAACAATAAAAATGGTATCAACCTACGCCTTCTTAGTGGGGGGTGAAGATGGGGGAGAATCCTTCCACCCCCCGGCTGAACTACTCTACAGGAAGAGGAAGAAAAGAAAAAAAATAAAAGCTATAGAGTTCAACCAATCAACTTTATTATCATTACACGTGTTATATACTGAATGCACCAATTGTCACCTCCCCTCCCCCAGGCACGGAACTCTCCAAGTAGCAAACCTGTGTGTATGTGTGTGCTTAAATTTCAAACCCAATTACTATCTATGTTAAAAATCACTCTAAAGCTCCAGAAGGATAACACATGGCTTGGTGTTAATTTTGATATGGTACTTTTTATTTCATCTACTCCATATCTCTGAATGCCTAAAGCTATTGGGTTAAATATGAATGCAGTCTATTTCTGAGCTATTTCAATGACAGAGGTTTCACTGTGACAGCTGGACTTCCAAGTTGAGCTGTAGAGTATAATTTACACTATCCCTTTTTGGGATTTAGATGCAATATCTTTTTAATATTCATTAATTTGATTTAAATATTGATTTGATATCACTAATATGCACGACTCAAAATACTCTTAATTACAACTTCTTTTAAAAAGGAATAGACTATATTTGGGGAGAGGTACAAAAACGTTATACCTAAGTTCACCCCAATACTTCTAAGTATTAGCCAATTAAAAATTTGGTAGGTCTCTTTTCTTTCTCATGATGTCATACAACCATGCAAAATTATATATATATATATATATATCAGTTATATCTCAACCAACTGCAACAGTATTAAATTCCAATTCTACCTAACCAGAGCAGCACTTCAATTTATTTCATTGGCTGCCTGTCTCTTATTGTCTTGTGACAAAGAGTTAAGGCCAAATAAAAAACATTTATCTCAGCTGATTAAAGTTTAAAGAAGAAAGATACATTTAAGAAAATCTGACATGTTTTAAAACACAACATTGCATTATTAATCCTGTATGACAGCTTTACTTTAATGCACTATTTGTGCTTTCAAGATGGAGTCCAGTACCTACACTTTTCATATTATGTGGCTATGACCAATAAACTAATTCAAAGTCTTACAAGGAAAAAAGTTTACTGCAAATAAGACCTCATGAGACAAAGTGATATATTTATATCTAGGTAATGAAAGTTTGTTTACTCAAGAAAATGTTAGTATTATTAACCTTTGGCTGTCAGATGTAAAGTCTATGTTCAATATAACGTTGCTAGACTCTGAAGATCATGCAAATTTTATATGACATCTTCAGAAAAGTAGGTCAATTTACTCTGCTCTGTACAAAGATTGCAGTGCTGACCTGGCCCAGCCCCAGGCAAAACTGGGAAGTAAGTGACACTGGTCTCCATGTTTCAATCTTTCATTTCCCCCCCAAGCATGAAATGTTTCTGATCTCACTGGGCCCCTTTTGATGGGTACCTTCCTGAGGCTTACATAACTTTTCTCCTTACCTTTCTTAGGAATTATTATCCCTTTGTTGACTTTACCTGATGAAACTAATGGAAAATATTATGAGTGACTGAGTACAGCTTGATGTGCTCTCCCCAGTTTAATGCAAGTTATAAAACACAAAATAATGCATCTGATAGCAGAACACCAGAATATGATCAGATGAGTAGGAGTGAACATTTTGAAAGGTGAGGAGGTAACTTCCAACTTCTATATTTGGTTGCTTGCAAGAGCTGAGTAATAAGTGTGATGCCATCTGATGCCAAATTTTAAATTGTTTCATAAAACCTCTTGATATTTTAAAACCAGATAAAACTCTTATAAATTAGTTTTTAAAATCACTAGCATACATGTCACTACTATTACAAAAACTATAGTATATGTCACCTGTATTTTCACACATTTCATAGCTATTCTTACTGTACAAAATTCTTCGAAAGCACGGTACATGTGTCTGACTGATTTCAGGGAGACCTTGTAAAGCAAACTGATGTGTGGTAGAGCTAATGTGAAGCAAAATAGCTTCCCCAGTCTGCACAGAACAAGGTTTTAAAGCACGTGGACTATTCCAGCAGTCACATTATTCTTCTAATGTCATAGATTTGCATGCCATGATTAATGGTATATCTGTGAATTATTCTTAGTTATTAAGTCTAGCTTGTCATCAATGGGGCAAGCAAATACAATGAAATATGTATGAACATTAAAGATATAATAAGAATAACAGACTGAGGATGTCAGAAGCAAACACAAAATGATGATACACACGTTTTACTGAAAAATCACATATTTCTTTTTCATAGTGTCTTTTCTGGGCATTAATTTTTTTTTTCAAATAGTTTTCAAAATAACTAGGCCTGCAGAAATTTCATATAAGCAGCACATTCTTCGTTGGCTACACCTACATTCACCCATGTTAGCTCTTAGCTGTCATCTGTACCTCTTCTCCTTCTTCCTATTATTAGGCTGGCTAAAAGAAGAAAAGAGTCTGCCTGTCCCAAGTATTTGAAAGTACATACCCACAAGGACAGAATGCTGTGAAAATATATGACACAAAATCTATTATTTCCCACCTTAATATTTATTTGAGGCCTTTCCCCAATTTCCTAAGACTCTACATGATTCCTCTTTGGATCGGAGTTCATTTTTGGGGTCTGGATCTCATGGGAGAGTTAAATAATATAGCATGTGATTATATACTCTAGCATTTAAGATTAAAGAAAAAGATTATCCATTCACTCCAATGAAAAGTTGTTTAGGAAAAAACTGATAGCAAAAACTTATAGTGACACATTTCAAAACTGTTTCAAGAAATCAAACTTTTACCTTTTGAAATACCCATACAACTAAATATTCCACTTAAATCACTCTTTTATAAAACCATCTATTCTACTTCATAATACATCAGTGTGTAAAGTATTTATCATGAATAAGTTATAAACTTTAGCAGGTTTATATCTCAGGGTCGATTTTTTATTTAATTTTTATTTCATTTTAAAGTATAGTTGATTTTCTTTTTATTTAACAAACTTTTTTTAACTTAAAATTTTTTTTTAACATCTTTATTGGAGTATAATTGCTTTACAATGGTGTGTTAGTTTCTGCTGTATAACAAAGTGAACCAGCTATACATATACATATATCTCCTTATGTCCTCCCTCTTGTGTCTCCCTCCCACCCTCCCTATCCCACCCCCTAGGTGTTCACAAAGCACTGAGCTGATCATCCTGCGCTATGCTGCTGCTTCCCACTAGCTATCTATTTACATTTGGTAGTGTATATATGTCTGTGCCACTCTCTCACTTCATCCCAGCTTACGCTTCCCCCTTCCCGTGTCCTCAAGTCCATTCGCTATGTCTGCCTCTTTATTCTTGTCCTGTCCCTACGTTCTTCAGAATCATTTTTTTTAGATTCCATATATATGTGTTAGCATACGGTATTTGTTTTTCTCTTTCTGACTTACTACACTCTATACGGCAGACTCTAGGTCCATCCACCTCACTACAAATAACTAAATTTCGTTTCTTTTTATGGTTGAGTAATTTTCCATTATATATATGTGCCAGACCTTCTTATCCATTCTTCTGTCAATGGACACTTAGGTTGCTTCTATATTCTGGCGATTGTAAATACAGCTGCAGTGAACATGATTCTTTCTGAATTATGGTTTTCTCAAGGTATATGCCAGGCAGTGGAATTGCTGGGTCATACGATAGCTCTATTTTTAGTTTTTTAAGGAACCTCCATACTGTTCTCCATCATGGCTGTATCAATTTACATTCCCACTAACAGTGCAAGAGGGTTCCCTTTTCTCCACACCCTCTCCAGCATTTATTGTTTGCAGATTTTTTGATGGTGGCCATTCTGACTGGTGTGAGGTGATACCTCATTGTAGTTTTGATTTGCATTTCTCTAATGATTAGTGATGTTGAGCATTCTTTAATGTGTTTGTTGGCAATCTGTATGTATTCTTTGGAGAAATGTCTATTTAGATCTTCTGCCGATTTTTGGATTGGGTTGTTTGTTTTTTTGATATTGAGCTGCTTGTATATTTTGGAGATTAATCACTTGTCAGTTGCTTCATTTGCAAATATTTTCTCCCATTCTGAGGGTTGTCTTTTCACCTTGTTTATGGTTTCCTTTGCTGTGCAAAGCTTTTAAGTTTCATTAGGTCTCATTTGTTTATTTTTCTTGTTATTTCCATTGCTCTAGGAGGTGGGTCAGAAAGGATCTTACTGTGATTTATGTCATAGAATGTTCTGCCTACATTTCTCTCGAAGAATTTTATAGTGTCTGGCCTTACATTTAGGTCTTAATCCATTTTGAGTTTATTTTTGTGTATGGTGTTAGGGAGTGTTTTAATTTCATTCCTTTACATACAGCTGTCCAGTTTTCCCAGCACCACTTATTGAAGAGGCTGTCTTTTCTCCATTGTATACTCTTGCCTCCTTTATCAAAAATAAGGTAACCATATGTGTGTGGCTTTATTTCTGGGCTGTCTATCCTGTTCCATTGATCTATATTTCTGATTTTGTGCCAGTACCATACTGTCTTTATTACTGTACCTTTGTAGTATAGTCTGATGTCTGGGAGACTGATTCCTCCAGCTCTGTTTTTCTTTCTCAAGATTGCTTTCACTATTTGGGTTTTTTTGTGGTCAAATACAAATTGTGAAATTTTTGTTCAAGTTCTGTGAAAAATTCCACCGGTAGTTTGATAGGTATTGCACTGAATCTGTAGATTGCTTTGGGTAGTAATTTTCACAATGTTGATTCTTCCAATCCAAGAACATGGTATATCTTTCCATCTGTTTGTATCATCTTTAGTTTCTTTCATCCATGTCTTATAGTTTTCTGCATACAGGTCTTTTGTCTCCTTAGGTAGGTTATTCCTAGGTATTGTACTCTATTTGTTGTAATGGTAAATGAGAGTGTTTCCTTAATTTCTCTTTCAGATTTTTCATCATTAGTGTAGAGGAATGCAAGAGAGTTCTGTGCATTAATTTTGTATCCTGCTATTTCATCAAATTCATTGATTAGCTCTAGTTGTTTTCTGGTAACATCTTTAGGATTCTCTGTGTATAGTATCATGTCATCTGCAAACAGCGATAGCTTTACTTCTTCTTTTCTGACTTGGATTCCTTTTATTCCTTTTTCTTCTGATTGCTGTGGCTAAAACTTATAAAACTATGTTGAAAAATAGTGGTAATAGTGGAAAACCTTGTCTTCTTCCTGATCTTAGAGGAAATGGTTTCAGTTTTGCAACATTGAGGACAATGTTGGCTGTGGGTTTGCATATATGGAGTTTATTATGTTGAGGTAGGTTCCATCTATGCCTACTTTCTGGAGGGTTTTTATCATAAATGGGTGTTGAATTTTGTCAAAATCTTTTTCTGCATGTATTGAAATGATCATATGGTTTTTCTCCTTCAATTTGTTAATATGGATTATCACACTGACTGATTTGCATATATTGAAGAATCCTTGCATTTCTGGGATAAACCCCACTTGATCATGGTGTACGATCCTTTTAATGTGCTGTTGGATTCTGTTTGGCAGTATTTTGTTGAGGATTTTTGTATCTATGTTCATCAGTGATATTGGCCTGTAGTTTTCATTCTTTGTGACATCTTTGTATGGTTTTGGTATCAGGGTGATGGTGGTCTTGTAGAATGAGTTTGGGAGTGTTCTTCCCTCTGCTATATTTTGGAAGAGTTTGAGAAGGAGAGCAGTTAGCTCTTTTCTAAAGGTTTGATAGAATTCGCCTGTGAAGCCATCGGGTCCTGGGTTTCTGTTTGTTCGAAGATTTTTTTTTTTTTTTTTTTTTGTGGTACGCCAGTCCCTCACTGCTGTGGCCTCTCCCATTGTGGAGCACAGGCTCTGGACACGCAGGCTCAGCGGCCATGGCTCACAGGCGCCGCTTCGTGGCTGTGGGATCTTCCCGGACCAGGGCACGAACCTGTGTTCCTTGCATCAGCAGGCGGACTCTCAACCACTGCGTCACCAGGGAAGCCCTGTTGGAAGATTTTTAATGACAGTCCCAATTTCAGTGCTTGTGACTAGTCTGTTTATATTTTCCATTTTTTCCTGGTTCAGTCACAGAAGGTTGTGCTTTTCTAAGAATTTGTCCATTTTTCCAGGTTGTCCATTTTATTGGCATATCATTGCTTCTAGTCATCTCTCATGATCCTTTGTATTTCTGCAGTGTCAATTGTTACTTCACCTTTTTCATTTCTAATTTTATTGATTTGAGTCTTCTCCCTTTTTTTTCTTCATGAGTCTGGCTAATGGTTTATCAATTTTGTTTATCTTCTCAAAGAACCAGCTTTTAGTTGTATTGATCTTTGCTATTGTTTCCTTCATTTCTTTTTCATTTATTTCTTACCTGATCTTTATGATTTCTTTCCTTCTGCTAACTTTGGGAGTTTTTTGTTCTTCTTTCTCTAATTGCTTTATGTGTAAGGTTAGGTTGTTTATTTGAGATGTTTCTTGTTTCTTGAGGTTGGAATGTATTGCTATAAACTTCCCTCTTAGAACTGCTTTTGCTGCATCCAATAGGTTTTGGGTCATCGTGTTTTCATTGTCATTTGTTTTTAGGTATTTTTTGATTTCCTCTTTGATTCCTTCAGTGATATCTTGCTTATTTAGTAGTGTATTGTTTAACCTCCATGTGTTTGTATTTTTTACACATTTTTCCCTGTAATTGATATCTAGTCTCATAGCATTGTTGTCGGAAATGATACTTGATATGATTTAAATTTTCTTAAACTTATGAAGGCTTGATTTGTGACCCAAGATATAATCTATCCTGGAGAATGTTCCAAGAGCACTTGAGAAGAAAGTGTACTCTGTTGTTTTTGGATGGAATGTTCTATAAATATCAATTAAGTCCATTTTGTTTAATGTATCATTTAAAGCTTGTGTTTCCGTATTTATTTTCATTTTGGATGATCTGTCCATTGGTGAAAGTGGGGTTAAATTCCCCTACTATGATTTTGTTACTGTCGATTTCCCCTTTTATGGCTGTTAGCATTTCCCTTATGTATTGAGGTGGTCCTATGTTGAGTGCATAAATACTTAACAATTGTTATATCTTCTTCTTGGATTGATCCCTTGATCATTATGTAGTGTCCTTCTTTGTCTCTTGTAATAGTCTTTATTTTAAAGTATGTTTTGTCTGATATGAGAATGGCTACTCCAGCTTTCTTTTGATTTCCATTTGCATGGAATATCTTTTCCCATCCCCTTACTTTCAGTCTGTATGTGTCTCTAGGTCTGAAGTGGGTCTCTTTTAGACAGCATATATATGGGTCTTGTTTTTGTATCCATTCAGCCAGTCTTTGTCTTTTGGTTGGAGCTTTTAATCCATTTACATTTAGGGTAGTTATCGATATTTTTGTCCTATTACCATTTTCTTAATTGTTTTGGCTTGTTATTGTATATCTTTTCCTTCTTTTGTGTTTCCTGCCTAGAGAACTTCCTTTAGCATTTGTTGTAAAGCTGGTCTGGTGGTGCTGAATTCTCTTAGCTTTTGCTTGTCTGTAAAGATTTTAATTTCTCCATTGAATCTGAATGAGATCCTTGCTAGGTAGAGTAATCTTGGTTGTAAGTTCTTCCCTTTCATCAGTTTAAATATGTCCTGCCACTCCCCCTCTGGCTTACAGAGTTTCTGCTGAAAGATCAACAGTTAAACTTATGGGGATTCCCTTGTATGTTATTTGTTGCTTTTCCCTTGTTGCTTTTAATATTTTTTCTTTGTATTTAATTTTTTATAGTTTGATTAATAGTTCTCTTGGCATGTTTCTCCTTGGATTTATCCTGTATGGGACTCTCTGTGCTTCCTGGACTTGATTGACTATTTCCTTTCCCATATTAGGGAAGTTTTCAACTATAATTCTTCAAATATTTTCTCAGTCCCTTTCTTTTTCTCTTCTTCTTCTGGACCCCTATAATTCAAATGTTGGTGTGTTTAATGTTGTCCCAGAGGTCTCTGAGACTGTGTTCAATTCTTTTCATTCTTTTTTCTTTATTCTGCCCTGTGGCAGTTATTTCCACTTTTTTATCTTCCAGGTCACTCATCTGTTCTTCTGTCTCAGTCATTCTGCTATTGATTCCTTCTAGAGAATTTTTAATTTCATTTATTGTGTTGTTCATTATTGTTTGTTTTCTCTTTAGTTTTTCTAGGTCCTTGTTAAACGTTTCTTGTATTTTCTCCATTCTATTTCCAAGATTTTGGATCATGTTTACTATCATTACCCTGAATTTTTTTCATGTAGACTGCCTATTTTCTCTTCATCTTTTAGGTCTGGTGGGTTTTTACCTTGCTCCTTCATCTGCTGTGTTTCTCTGTCTTCTCATTTTGCTTAACTTACTGTGTTTGGGGTCTCCTTTTCACAGGCTGCAGGTTTGTAGTTCCCATTGTTTTTGGTGTCTGCCCCCAGTGGCTAAAGTTGGTTCAGTGGGTTGTTTAGGCTTCCTGGTGGATGAGACTTGTGCCTGTGTTCTGGTGGATGAGGCTGGATCTTGTGTTTCTGGTGGGCAGGACTGCATCCAGTGGTGTGTTTTGGGGTGTCTGTGAACTTATTATGACTTTAGGCAGCCTCTCTGCTAATGAGTGGGGTTGTGTTCCTGTCTTGCTAGTTGTTTGGCATAGGGTGTCCAGCACTGTAGCTTGCTGGTCGTTGAGTGGAGCTGGGACTTAGTTTGAGATGGAGATCTCTGAGAAAGCTTTTGCCCTTTGATATTATGTGTAGCTGGGAGGTCTCTTGTGGACCAGTGTCCTGGACTTGGCTCTCCCACCTCAGAGGCACAGGCCTGACACCTGGCCAGGGCATGTGGACCCTGTCAGCCACACGGCCAAGTACGTGGGGTGTTTCTTGCCTTTTGAGAAGTCTGAGGCCTTCTGCCAGCATTCAGTAGGTGTTCTGTAGGAGTTGTTCCAGATGTAGTTGTATTTCTTATGTATTTGTGGGGAAGAAGGTGATCTTCATGTCTTACTCCTCCACCATCTTGAAGGTCTCTCCTATGTCAGGGCTTTAATGGTCAATTTATTCAAAACCAAAATAGCTACAGCAGCAATTCTTTAAAAAATTACACACAGCTTCTGAGTACACTGTCCTTGCAATGTATGTGCACTGAAAGAAAGTAATTATTTTCCAATCATAACAGTCATTAACTTCTAAGAATTAGGTGAATCTATATCACTTTTAATGTATATGTCATACCAAAATGAATAATGCATATAGTTTCTTTGTATAAGTTATTCTCATAATACAGAAAATTTTGGAGTGCAGATAAAAAATGTTCCCAATTTTGAGTAAAAAACAGTCTTTAAGGGTAATTTCTACTTTTCAGGACATTGGAAATACTGAGAACTTTGTTATCTCTAGCAACCATTAGTATGTTAAAACACAGTGAAACATGAAATCAGGAAGTTTTGCTAGAAGTAACCTTAGTGATTACCTAGCCCGTTGGTTTTCAACACTTGCTGTATATTAACGTCACCTGGAGACCTATAAAACTTAAATCCTGAGGTGGAGTCTGGGCATTATTACTTTTCTAATGCTCCCCAGATGATTCTAGTGTGTAGCCAATGCTGAGAATCACTGATCTATCCCAACCATCTAGTTTTACAGAGGAGGAAAGTGAAGTGCAGGAAATTCAGGAAGCTTATTTTAAGGCACAGAGTGAGACACAAAGTTGGGCTTCTCATTTCCAGATTAGAGATTTTTTTTTAATACTAACTTTTAGTTGTAGTCCGTTTTAAAGCAGAATGTAATGAACAGTCCTATAAAAAGATCTGAATATCATGCCTATTTACACTTGCAAACAATGTGGCCCTCGTATAATGGTTTTAGCAAAGTACGATTTATCAGTGGATGAAGTTAGCTAAGGACAGATTGTCATGCTTTGGTGTTCATCCTGTTTTTTAAGTGATATATCGTATGACATGTAAAAAAACAAACATTGAGTTTATACCAGTTTTTCATGACATAAAGCATCTCTCATCTCTAGTGAGATCATTTATAGTTTGAGGTGATATAAAAGTTGAAATTACAAATTCTGAAAACATGATATTGAGTAAAAGTTATAAGCTCTTTTTTCCTTCTAAAAATATCCTCTATTTAGATACAATAGAGGATTTTCATATCAATTATCATAATGTCTGCATATAGTAATATACACTAGTATACACAGACACATATATAAATATTTTTAATTTAAAAAGAATAATACCAACATAAAGCATTTATAGTTCATTCACTGTGGTGAAATTTAGGAGTAAGTACTTTGCTACCAGCAGGAAGAGAACTTATCATCCACTAGGTTGAACCTGGAATTAATAGTGACCCCTCCAGACCATAATTAACACCAGATTTCCAATTCTTTTCCTAGAAATGAACTAGTTCTAGGAACATGCTACACTTAGATCTTTCCAGCACTCCTCTGTGCATATTCATGTTTTCTGTCCAACACTAGAATATTAGTTGATAAATTCACCTCACTTTCTTTATTTATAAAATTAACACTCTCCATGCCACACTAGAATATTAGTGCTTTTGACAATTGTATCTTGTTCAGATTTGAATCTCTGACATACCGCTTTTCACTTAGTAGGGACTTAAATGTTTGTTCGGTTAATTTAATAATTATTTACACTTCAAGGGATGGCTTCTAATGCTGTTGGACCCAGACAGATTGTCTTAGCTCCAATTCATTTGCTATCCTTCAGCATATAGCAGAAATGCAGTCTGAAGAGTATCAATGGATCTTAATAGGCTTATCTATTTGCTTTTGGTCTTCAAACATCATTTGATGATGAACTCTGAAAGACTCAGCATCCTGCAGTGATTATGTTCACTCCAGCAGTGAGGCCTGAGTCTTCACTAAGCAGTCAATAAGTATTTAGTGAGTGCTTTTCAAATGCCAAAGTAGAAGACACATACAAAAAGAAAACTAACAGTTTCTTTCCTAGAAAAGTAGGCAATCTGGTTGGAAGACTATATAATCCAAGAATGTTTTCTATCTTATTTGTTTTACAAATTATTCCCGAAAATGCTGTTGATATGGCCCTTCTATTTTAAGCCACTATCATCTCCCCTCTAGATAAATATCATCACTGGGCTCCTTGTTCCTTCCCTGCTATCTATCCTCAAGTTCAATTTCAACACAGCAGCCAGAGATCCTGTTGACACATATGTGAACTCACATCACTCTTTTCAAAACTCTATCAATGGTTCTTCCCATCTCACTTGGAGTAAATGACAAAGCAGTTAAAATAACCTACAAGGACCTCTACCAGCTGGTCTGTCATTATCTCTTTCTTTAAAAATTAATTAATTAATTTATTTATTTATTTTTGGCTACATTGGGTCTTCACTGCTGTGCGCGGGCTTTCTCTAGTTGCAGTTAGCGGGGACTACTCTTTGTTATGGTGCACAGGCTTCTCATTGCAATGGCTTCTCTTGCTGCAGAGCATGGACTCTAGGCATGAAGGCTTCAGTAGTTGTGGCTTGCGGGCTCAAGAGCGCAGGCTCAGTAGTTGTGGTGCATGGGCTTACTTGCTCCATGGCATGTGGGAACTTCCCGGCCCAAGGCTCAAACTCGTGTCCCCTGCATTGGCAGGCAGATTCCTAACCACTGCACCACAAGGAAAGCTCCTGTTATCATCTCTTTACCTTCCTCTCCTAACACAATACCTTTGCTCATCATTTCCAACCACACTGAGCTCTTCGATTTCTCACCTTGGCATTTTGCGCTGGCAAATCTCATGGCCAAGAATGTATTCCTCAAAGATAGTAACGTTGCTATTCCCTCATATCACGTATGTCTCTGCCCTTATGTCATTCTCCCAGAGATGTCACTGACTATCCAACTTAAAGTAGTAACTCTGCATCTGTAGTAGGTAAAAATGGGCTCAAATTCTATATAATTCTTCTCAACAAGAGGTGGAGTTTCCTTCTTCTTCCTTTGAATCTTGATAAGCCTGTGGCTTGATCTGGTCAGAAAAATGCAGTAAAAGGGATGTGTGACTTTTCCTGGAGGCCTCAAAATGTCTTACAGTTTCTACTCTCATCATCCTGAAATTCTGCTTTCATGTGAGGACAAGAAACCAGCACCAACTACCAGCCATGTGAGTGAGGCAGTATTAGATCATCCATCCCTAGGCTGAGCAGTCAGGTGACTGTAGCCTCGTGAACGACACCAGAGTAGACCAGCAGAAGAACCAACCAGCTGAACTCAGTCAAAGAGCTTTGAATCATGGAACCATGAGCATTAACATGATTCTTTCTCTAAGCCACTAAGATCTGAGGTGATTTGTTACATAGGAAGCAATACACTATCCAAGACTTTCCCACATGCCCTTGACCTTACTCTGATCTATTGTTGCCCACAGCACTTATTACATCTATTTATGTATGTATTTTTAAATTCACTTTTTGCCTGTCTTTGCTTACTAGAACGTAAACTTCCTGAGAACAGTGATATTGTTACGTTCATTTCAGTCTTCCCAGATCCTAAAACAGTGCTGGACACTTAGTAGGTGCTCAATAAATATTTGTTGAATGACTACCTGGTACAGATTTTGTCCTAGTGTAGTTGGACTTTCTGACCACATTACTTCATTTGTTTATTTTTTTGTAACAAATATTTATTCATCATCAAATAGATTCAGACACTGTGCTAGGTTATTTTGTGGACATATAAATTTCCACTTTGCCTTTTGGAGCTTGAGAGCTTCAGTGGAAATTATCTTGCAGGTGTAGTGTCATTGCCACTTTGTCATAAAATACACATTAAAACCAAGAATATGTTACTCTTGAGGGTCACTGAATAATATTTACAAGAATGGTAGCACCAGTTTTATTTCCAGTAATATTATTTATTTACTTACTTACTTACATTTAAAACTGTGGTAAGAACACTTAACATGAGATCTACAGTATATACAGTTGACTGCAGGCACAGTGTTGTACAGCAGATCTCTGGAAATTATTCATCTTGGATAATTGAAACTTTGCCCCTGTAGAACAGAGACTCTCCATTTCATCCTCCCCCAGCCCCTGGCAACCATGGTTTCAGAAGTATAGGCAACAAAAGCAAAAAAAGATAAGTGGCCTCTATAAGCTAAAAAGCTTCTGCACAGCGAAGGAAGCAAACGTGAGTGAAATGGCAACCCACAGAATGGGAGAAAATACCCTCAAACCATATAAATGATAAGGGGTTACTCTAAAATATATAAGGAACTCTTACAACTCAATCATGAAAAAAAAAATTTAAAAATGGGCAAAGTATTATCTTTTTTGTTGTTTTTTAAACTAGAAATGTGAGAGTAGAAAGGAGTGTGGGAAGTAATAACATTAAGGGAACCAATCTACTGGCTTATAAATATGTATAAATATCTTCACCATGAGTTATTAATAATTAAACGTTAAAATATGCTAGCTGCCATCATTAATTAGTCAATAGGCAAATAAAAATAATCATGCTAATGAAAATAACAGCTAACATTTACTGAGTGTCTACTCAAAGTTAGGTGCTGTGGTAGATACTTTAAATACATTTATGAAAAAATCCTGAAATGAAATATCAAGGTTGGATAGTACTGACAAATAGACCTAATGCCTCCATCTGGGATCGTGAGGACCCTGGAGACAAAAGAGCCTGGAGTTGGAAGGTACCTAGATATCTCCATCTGTATAAGATCCATGTAACCCCTGGACACCTATCTTTGGCTTTATTATTATATGTTTAAAATACGGAAATGGTGACTTTCCTAAGGCCATTCAACTGGTACAGGGCTATGCCAGGAACTGAGCCCGAGTCTATGTGACTTCAGAGCAGATTCCCGTCCCTCTGCTCTCTCAGAGATGAGGAGATAGGAGACGGCACGGTCTGAGCTAGGAATGCACAGGGAGAGCACCCAGAAAGGTCACGGTTTTGGGAATTAAAACCTGACAGATTGTCATACAGAGTGAAGTGAGTTAGAAAGAGAAAGACAAATATCATATAATATCACTTATATGTGGAATCTATAAGAATGGTTCAGATGAACTTATCTGCAAAACGGAAATAGAGTCACAGAAGTAGAGAACAAACTTAAGGTTACCAAGGGGATAAGTGGGGGGAGGGATAGATTGGGAGATTGGGATTGACATATACACACTACTACATACAAAATAGATAACTAATAAGAACCTGCTCAATGGCACAGGGAACTCTACTCAATATTCTGTAATAACCTATATGGGAAAAGAATCTCAAAAAGAGTGGATATATGTATATGTGTAACTGATTCACTCTGCTGTACACCTGAAACTAACACAACAGTGCAAATCAACTATATTCCAATAAAATTTAATTTAAAAATACCTCACAGAAAATAGGTGGGGTGGATCTCATAAAAAGGTGATTGGAAAGGGCAAACACTTAAGAGAATAAAAAGATGTGGCTTGAGAATTGTCACTGTGGGCAAGAGGACATTAAGAACATTTGAGAGAATGATTTTCGTAGAGGTCTCAGATGGAGACTAGACTTCTGGAAGATAAAAAAAGGAACCCTGTGATATTGAAGAGGTTAGCAACAGAAGAAAAAAGACTGCATGCAAGTCAACACAGAAACATAACATTTTATCAATTATGTTTTTACTTTGAAGTAAGAATAAATCTCCTAATGCCTTCCCATGCAGACCTTAACTGTCCACTGAGAAGAGATTCTGATAGGATGTAGCAATGGTGAGACAGAAGTCCCACAGTTTGATTCAGTGTTGGTATGAGAAAGTGTTATTCGTGTCAATAAAATGAAAGAAAATTCAAGAATAAAGTTTCACTCTGTGTATGGCTGATTCATTTTGTTGTGCAGTGGAGGCTAACACAACATTGGAAAGCAACCATACTCCAATAAAAATTAAAAAAAAATTCATTTATATCATTTTAAGCCTTTTTTGTCCTCAGAAATGTCCCCCAAATTTGTTTAGACAAATTTAAAAGAAAAAAAGAGCAGAATCAATGGGCAGAAAAAAAAAAAGAGATGGTTTGCAGGATACGGAGATAAAATTTTGAATGGAACTGGAGGGGACTGCTATAATACATTTTAATTTATTGATGAATTATGTATGGTATGTCTACTAAAGTAGCAAAAATACACTTTAGTTCTATCTATAACTGGATTAAGAAAGATTTCCAGTCATTCTTGGGTGTAGGTAAGGGAAGCTCCAAAAAATTATCTTTCCTCTCATTTCTTTTTAAAACACTTTCAAATTTCTTGAACACTGTGTGTTAGTTAATCTCAAAATCACAAAATAATTCATTCTATTTGGATATTTTCCTCCCTCCAAAAAAACTGTTTATCTGGGCTAGTACCCAGTTTCTTGTCTCATATAATCTGCAACAGTTGAGATGCACAGCCTTAGAAAAGCAGGATTATTGAAATAAAATAGAGCCCATGTAAACATATGTTACTTTCCACACTAGTTCTCAGATAATATGGACACAAAGCAGTCCTGGGATATGGCTAGACCATTGTCAATTTATAAAACAACAATGTGTATCCAAGTTCTGTCCAATTAAAAATTAACTTGCTCATTTCCTGATTCTAATGACTTCTATTTCTTTTTGTACAGGGTTAATTCCGAATGTGTAAAATACACATATAAAAGAGATTGAAAATATATTTGATGAATTAATTACAGTAGTTGCTTCAGGGTATTGAATTATAAGTATTTTTTGCTTCTTTATATTTTTCCCATATGACTATATTACCTCTATAATAAAAAAAATGTTTTGTGATTCAAAAATAAAATTATATGAAATATCAAGCTAATATATCATTATCAGAAGATTAATTATTTCATAGTGTTTATTTGTAGAAAATGAATATTTCTTCAAAAGTACTTTTATAATTTGCACCACAATAGTCCCCTTACCAGAAAACTAAAGGGATAAACTTAAGGAAAATCTATATATAGCTTTAAAACTGTACATATATTTATATGTGATTCAGGAATCCAATTTTAAATGGATCCTCCAAGTCTTTTATTATTGGATATCAAAAGTCATTTTGTAGCATATAAATATTTTCTCTTAAACTACAGTAGCATTATGGCACACTGAATTGAATTAATAATGATTGGGGTCATACACTGATGTTTAATTTTATTACTTTCCACTATTTACCAAGGGAGGTACAATCTTATATAATCTTTTGCTAAAGTTATATAAATAATCTACCCAGATTTATAGTGATAAAGCAGACTTTGCAAACTGACATTTAACCACTGACTTACAATGGTCATCTTTAAGCTTTAGCCACTATTTTGACGAAGACCCAGTAAAAAAGACAACTTATAAGAGAATATATAGTCCTGGACCCACAAGGGAAGGTCAGCTGTTTATCCTGGAAATTTGTGCTACATATTTTGGGACAAGATGATAAATGTTGTGAATTCTTACAGGGTTCCTAGCACCTTGAAGTCAAATCACCAAACTGTTGAAAATTTTCAACCAAAAATACTTCATAAACCATTGTAAAAGGTACAGCTATGATTCACACCAGTTTTCTATAGGCAGAAATCCTGGCACAAAAAATTAAAACACACACACACACAAAAAAATTTCAACACAGAATCACTGAGTAAGTGTCTAAGGCAGCTATTTGTATTATAGAACCTTTTTTTCCCCTATTCCATTTGAGATTATAATTATGATGTGGTTTGGCTGTAAACTGGTCTAGTCATACTTTTGGCACTGGGTCACGGGCCAGCTGTTTTCCAAGTTAAAAACTGGAGCACATGCCTGCAATGTTAACCTAAACTGGAAGAATAGTTCTCAACAATTTACTGTTGAGACATGAAACTGAGGTATCACTTAGGGGTAGAAGCTTAATTCACTCAAAATTCTGATGCATTATTTCTGGGATAAAGCTAAAAGTCTGTTTTTTAATATCAGAGTTATTATTTTCAAGAAACAGAAATTTTAAATCTTGGGTTAATCATACTTCAAAACTTATGATTCATCATTGCCTACACAGAAACTGAAAAAACGAGGCTTCATATAGTCTAAATGACTATCTGGGTGGCACGATATTCTTAGAACTCTGAAAAAGGGAGCCCTGAGTATTTGGGGACTGTTTCTCTGTTCACTTCCTCAGTGTATTATGTGCAAATTTGGGAACGTGGATATTCACAGAGAGGAAATGGAAATGATTGTAGTGGCAGAACAAAGTATTACTGCATGCAAACACATTGACGTGAAATAAGATAGTCTATGAAAAACTGAATTCAATTAAAATATAAGCTAAGAAAATAATCTGTTCACTTCAACCAAGTGGTTCCTTGTCGTATACTTATTCAACTAACACACTAATTTTGTACCAGCCCCCGATATCACTCATCTGCAACTACTGAATTCTTTATAAACGAATCAATATCCCAGCATTGCAGTGTTGAAAGTGAAAAATCTCATTCAATAAAAGCCACACTACAAACATTTTGTACCTACTTGATGACAGAGGTAAGTTCTTACACCAAATCAAACTTTGTAATAATGGCGTCAGTACATATTCTTTTCATCTGTTTTTTTTCCTTCTAATTAAAATTACGCTTTGAATTTACTTGAAACTAGTTTCAAAAGACCTTGCCAAGTTTCCTCCCTTTTATATCATCTATAGAATTTATGAGAAAACAAATATCCTTGTCCTGCATAGTTGTGTCATCTTTGTTTTTTAAAGTCACAGATGTGGCAACAGGAAACACAGTTTCTGGTTTCAGCACCACCACAGTACTTTTATCTGGAGGAAATCCTTAGCCTAACCTGGGACTCAGTATACTCATCTATAACATTCGACAATTGCATGTTCTATCTACCTTTTTGGGATTTGTGTTGAAAAAACTCAAGATAATAGACATCCTTACCTATTATTTATTTATTTGCTATATGGCCCAGGCATTATTAATGGGAATGAAAATACTTTCTCTAAAGAAAGTTAAAAGTTCTATATAAATGCAATATATTATCACGATGATCACATCTACCATATTATCGACAAGAAAACCATGTCAGAGGAGTCAAGTGACGTGATCAAGACTATCCATCAAAGATACTCTCTTTTACCATTGCATCGTAACATTTCCAGGTTTAAGAGTCCGGGTTTGGAAGACCCAAAATTAAAAGAAATAAAGTAATTAATATCCTCCATGGAGAAGAAAAGAGAAGGTATGAATTGATTTTTCACCATGAATTTTTTTTATTACTATAAAGACCTAAAGAATTGAAAACAGAACCCTGAATTAGCAAATCTCTTTGTGATCACAGAATCACACAGCCAACAGCTACATCGCATATTGTTTTTAAGTCATGGGTGACTAGCAAACTATCAAGAGAAAATGTATACACTACCAGAGGAGGGATCCATGTCATATCCTGAAATGAAATACAAAGGATGTGATCTTTCTACCTCCTAAACACTGCCAAGAAATTATCATTCAAAGTACTCTCTCTGGAAATTATGAATATTCAAAACAAATGCCCTTAGAAGTATGGTCAAGAAGAACAATGTGTGAAATTACAAAAATGTAGTAATTTCTACAAAATTCTGGCTCTGAGGAAACTTGAAGATAGATCAAAAAGATGTTAGGCAAGTGAGGATAGAGGACTTCTACTGCTGATGAGAGTTCACAGAGAAAGCATTGTTCCCAGACTCTAGAACATCCTGGATCACCCACCTGGCCAGGCATTTGCTAAGCTAACCACTCTTGACTACATGTCAACTTGACAAGAGAGAAGCAATGGAAGCCTGTGCTTAATTCCTCAATGACAGCAGAAGCAGAAAGGATGATAAAGAAGCAGGAGTGACTTTATGTGAATTATGTAATGTGGTTTTTTTAAGTTCAGTGCTTAACAGTGCTTAATGTTTAAGTTGATTTTTAAATTCTGACATAAAAGTTGAAAGAATGGTATTCTCTGTATTCTTTGGTAGGTGAAATTAAGGCTTTTTAGGTACTGTTTTAGACACCATAAAATACTGACTTTCATCATTTAGAGAACATGAAATTTTGCTTTAACCTCATTTATTTGTAAATTTATATAAAATGTTTTAATGCCTTTTTTATGCTCTGCACAGTATAGGTTATAGAGATTTCAAAGACTGAAAGATACACAGTATAACGTGAAGACACACGCAGCTTGTCCATCTCCACTCCCAATTAAGAAAATTTCAAACCCTATAACCCAATTAGAGACTGTAAGAGTGTGGCTAGTGATCTGGTGACAAAGGGAAAGAAGTGTGTGAATCCATTTCTCAAAAGTTTGGCATTTAAAGAAATATGTGTTGCATGTACTTAAATAAATGTGTTCTATCTTCTATAGGCAGAAATCCTGGCACAAAAAATTTCAACACAGAATCACTAAGTAAGCATCTAAGGCAGCTATTTGTATTATAGAACATTTTTTCCCCTATTCCATTCGAGATTATAATTATGATGTGTTGTGTTCTATCTTCCTATGTGTTCTATCTTCCTATCATGCTGTGGTTCCACTGGTACCATGGCTTCTCTGTACATTAAAAAGGTGAGCTGTGAAAATTCATGGTTGAAGGAGAGCCCTGAACTCTCCATGGCACAATTAACATTTTAATAAAAAGTCAGGACCTTTCATGTTTTGGATCTCAACTGTTTGTCGTCTGAGTGGACCTCAATCTGTTGAGCTCAGAGAATGGGGTGATTCTGTCTTAGTGAGATTTTAAACAAAAGTAGATCACACAGGCCACTGTTTCAGCTTGATACTGCTCTCTCCTTCGTTAGCAGAGCTCCCTTATATTCGAAGGTGCCATGTCAGAGTCCAACAACTAGTTTTCAGCTCTGGCTTCTTTTTTAACAGGTACAAAAACTGTACCCACAGCACTCACATTCCGGGAGTGGTTAATTGCAGGTTCCCCTCATTTGCAATGTGCAGCGGGCTAACTGCTATTTGGGGACACGATAACTTGAAAAGGAAGCATTGGGTAATGCTTGTTATTTAATTATTTACAAATCAAACTTTGCCTCATACACCAGAGGCACTAAACTTCTTAATTGGAGACAAGTTTGAAGGTCATTAAAAAGCTATTTGTTTTGAGGTTTCAAAACAAAAACTACCTTAAAAATGTTCTAATGTTTAGAAAAACACTTTTACTCCTAGATAACATCTTTCAAAAAACACTAAAAACTGGGCTTCCCTGGTGGCGCAGTGGTTGAGAGTCTGCCTGCCGATGCAGGGGACACGGGTTCGTGCCCCGGACCGGGAAGATCCCACATGCCGCGGAGCGGTTGGGCCCGTGAGCCATGGCCGCTGAGGCTGCGCGTCCGGAGCCTGTGCTCCGCAACGGGAGAGGCCACAGCAGTCAGAGGCCCGCGTACCGCAAAAAAAAAAAATACAAACACTAAAAAACAATATCCTATTTTCATTACGAGGCAAAATAAAAAAACTGTCATGAGAAAAATTCCTATGGGAAAGTTTCAAGCATCTTAAAAACGAGGCTTATAATAGGAAAGCCTTCTCCGTCTTAATATAACATCACTAATATAAAATTCGAGTTGCTTCTCCCTTCTTCATATCTCATTTCTGACTACTGCAGACCCATTACTATAACGTATGTTACACATATAGCACAATATTTGTTATATTATTATTCTTATAAGGTAAAGACTGCAGAATCTCAGGGAATTTTGACTTTCTTAGTGACAAGAAAGCATAGCTCTAGTTATCTCTAAAGAAGTGAACATTAATAATACACATAGATATTGAAGTAGTTCAACCACTACTTTAAATTTTGCTTACTGATTCAGTCAAGGACGGCATGGACATTTACCTATGAGTTATGTAATCTTTTAGCAAAGTTGAAGACTCCAGTGGTGTTCGTTGTGTCCTTCAGCATTCCTGTTTTCCTCGTAACCATACTCAAGGATATTTTTTAAAAAACTTAAAGTATAGAAATGTCTGCCATATTTAGTTGATTGATTTTATGAAGAACAGTTGTCACACGGTGTCTGCCACTGAAGTGAATGTCATCTGGAGAAGAAGACTCCAAGTTCTCCAAAGAGAATCAGAAATCAACATAATGCCCCACAATATAAACTACCTATCTTTGTAGCCAACCATCTAGGATACATAGAAGATCCCAGGAAATCAGAAAGATTCCTATTGAGGATGCATTTGGGAAGGCTGGTATGAAGACTGTTTATCCTCAGAATGGCACAGAGAATTCACTTTGCACAATTTCCAACATTGCAATTTTAAGACAAAGAAACAAATTACCTATGTTAAAACTTCTCTAACTCAGGCCATTAGATGTATCTTCAATGTCCTAGAGTTTAACTGTAGCCATTTGGAGCGACAGACACAGAATCAAACATAGCCCTAGGAAGTGTAATAATGAGTTCTGGAGCAGTGGTTTTATATTACTAAGGTGGCTCCTGGACTTTTAACACATGAGACAAATGTGGATAGAAATCCACTTCACCTCCAAGTAAGAGTGATGGTACTTCATGAACTGGTTTGGGAAGACATTTAAGAACCCTGTAGATGTACAGAAAATCTGCTGTGGGCGGCACCGTAAATTTCCACTGGCTCCACCTTTGTCCAATGAGTGCTACTCTCCCCCCTTCCGGAACTGTGTTCACCTAATTAGGCTTCTTTTGCTACCAGGCTTGCCAAACAAAGCCTCCTCTAAAGGCGACAGATTCTCTACGGAAAGTCAAGCACCAAAGAAGAGGAAGAAGGGGGAGAACTTGCTTCTGGAGTCCCCTGTCTCTAGCCCCGGAGTTCAGTAGGATTTCTTTTAGGTTCTGAGTACAGACGTCCTTATGGTAACATTTATTCATATCCTTGTGAGTTTGTTGTCTTTTATATCTTACGTGAACTGTTCACTGTTAGGCAGCTTCTCTTCCCAGAACCAAAGAGATTCTTGATTTGTATATCTACACCAGGACACCAACGACCCAGGGCTGCAGTTTATACAGGAAGCTGACACAGGTAGAGCTTTATAGGTGGAAGAATATTACTAATGGATTCTAAGATTGGACTGTTATTTAAAATACGAGTAGATCCCATGTGTATAAGACTCAGTCTTGACATTAATGGGTTCAAATATTCAACAACAAGGACTTACGGACCACTCTGGACAGAAGTGTTTATACTGATATAACAATGGCTGCTTCATTTGCAGTATAATGCTTGAAAGACCTTTATCTTTTTTTCAGACGGAGATAAGGTTTTTACGGGCACACCCAAAGGTATTAACGTTAAGTGCGAAAAGAAGTGTCTCAAGACAATCTCCTAGATATCAGAGGCCTTGAATCCCTATGCAAGAGTCAGATACTCTGAGCCCAATATTCTCCATCACCTCTTTCATACCTTTGCATTTTTAAAACTAAATAGCTGTCTAGCTCCAAACGGGTGGGGTGGCAGGGGAAAGGGATATAGTTACATTACTCTTAATTCGGCTAGGTTCAAATCTTACTTTCAGATATACCTCAGGAAGGACTCAAGGATAGAGAACTCTCCCACCTGACAGCGAAGGGGTCCACAAAGAGAAGCGAATCAGGGTTTTGAATCATCCTAGCAGTACAAAGGAGAAAACACGCTAACACCAAATCATCCATCTCCCGGGGTCTCTTTCAGCCAAATCGAAGGCCATGCGGGACCAGCGTTGAGATCTGCTGCAGCCCAGATGGGATGTTGGCTGACACACTGCTTCCTTTGCCTTGCGGCTAAGCCACCTTGAACAAACCGCTGCATTCCTGCTGTGTCACACAGCCCTCCTTACCAGCCACGTTACCAACTGTAGATAATTTAGGACTGCTACACTCAGGAATAAGGGACAGGAAAAACAGATGCTCAAGGCTGGGTTTTACCAGTTTTATTCTGTGTGCTTCCTATCGCTTCATAAAAAACTTTTTCCCCATAAGTTTTAATTGCAATCACTGTGCAGATGGCTCTTAGAGACTTGAGGTAAGGAGGCCAGCCATTCCCTCAGACACGCCTTCAGTGCGGTACTGATAAGTCCCCTCCCTTCTCAGTGACTGCTGCCAGGACTCAGGCAGAGCCTCAGAGGGTCTGTCTGTGCTTATGAGGACTACGTCTCTGGTGAGACCCCTTCTGGACCAGGCATCTGCACCACCCACTCAGGACTCAGAGAAGCTGAGGGTTCCCTCTTGTCAGTCATTGGCTGGACTGGATCCAGAGTGGCTGAAAGGAGGTGTGATGATTTATACACCCCTTTTGTTCCAGGAAGAAGGATCATGCCCTTGAGTGTCTTTTTCCTTTTCCTCAGTAAGCCCCTGCCTGGCTTCAGGACAAGATAGGCTGCAGGTGCACGTGAGGCTGGTCGTACTGTGCTGTCCCAACGCTAAACCTGAAGGCCTGCAGTCCCTCTGTTGATTGACGGCTGATTTCATCATCTCCCTGAAGACCAATAAATTCAAAGCCGCTGGGATCCCCTGCCCCTGAAATCTAAACACAGTCGCTTTCAGGACCAGTGGACGGGCTCTCTCCTGTTATTCTGGCCAAATAGATTTTGTATACTTTGGGACTCCATGGACTTTTAGGGCTTTCTAGGCTGTTTTTCTGTTTCTGCAGAACGGACACACATGGGGCTTCCTTTTATATGTTCTTGGAATTGCTCTGCTCAGAGGACTCTATATCCCAGGGTTTTCTCTCTCCTCTGGTCTCTCACAGTGGGGCCTGTGGTTGAGGACATTTACGCAGCCCTGGTCTTACCCACAGGCATTGCACAGACTGTTGACAACAGTCTCACTTACCTCTGAGCTCTCCTTTGTCTGGGCGGGGGCATCAGTGCCCACCATGACCGCAACAGAGCCCTGCAGTGACTCTTCCCCTCACAAAGTGTTAAAAGCCCTTCAAATCACTAAGCTTCTTGATAGGAACCTTGATCTTGAAATAGACTTAAGCAAATTTTCTCACTAATTCTGGTTATTCAAATGCAAATGCTCCCAGGCAGCAGTCTGTGGCGATGTAAAACAGTTCTGTTTAGACCCATTAGCGCCTCTCAATCAAGCAAATTCTTTGGCCCAAGGCCTCCCATTCATCCATCCACTTAAACAAAGTGTCTACTATTGTCAGGCATTTACTAGACTTTGGGGAAGATGAAAAAGATACTCTGTCACCAAAACCATTATCATCCTTAAAATAAGGTCAATATTTAGTAGCAACTTAAAAACATGATGGGCAGAATACACATGTATTTCTATTGTAATCTCCTTTGCCTGTAGAATATTTTGAAAATAATCTTGCATTCTAGAAAGTCAAGATAGATAAATCGGTTCAGGAGATTTAAACTTATTTTAACAATCTAGGTCAACTGTGAAGAAGAATGAATGGGTTAGCGACATTCGGCTTGAGGTTTATCAGGGCCTAAGAAATGTATTTCATTGTGTAAAAGACAGCCACCACACTTCTCCCCTCTAACAAGAAATGACAGGAATTTTGTTCGAACTGTGGGAGGAGGTCTTTAAATCATCAAGAATATTATTATGAGAGAATGGACAAGACCACCACTAATAAACTCGTTACGATTATTAGTTTGTTTGTTTTTTATTTTTTGTTTTTCTCCCTAAGTCTTTAAAATGTCTCTAATGAGAATTGTGGGGAGAGGTTACATTAGGTCTCTTGTAGGACTTACAATTCTATGTTACAGCAAAAAAGCTTGAGTTTAGTCAATATTTTCCTGAAAAGAAAATGCCCTAACTTTTGAAAGCAATAGACATTTTTTTGTTGTTGTTGTAATTGGTGAATTTTGTTCAAAGATTTTTTTTTAACATCTTTATTGGAGTATAATTGCTTTACAATGGTGTGTTCGTCTCTGCTGTATAACAAAGTAAATCAGCTATACATATACATATAACCCCATATCTCCCTCTTGCGTCTCCCTCCCACCCTCCCTATCCCACCCCTCTAGGTGGTCAC
Organism: Grampus griseus; assembly: GCF_964374135.1. Classification (NCBI taxonomy): domain Eukaryota; kingdom Metazoa; phylum Chordata; class Mammalia; order Artiodactyla; family Delphinidae; genus Grampus; species Grampus griseus. Next base: position 6,056,652 of record NC_139007.1, on the reverse strand, counting down.
AAAGCACCGAGCTGATCTCCCTGTGCTATGTGGCTGCTTCCCACTAGCTATCTATGTTACATTTGGTAGTGTATATATGTCCATGCCTCTCTCACTTTGTCACAGCTTACCCTTCCCCCTCTCTGTGTCAAGTCTGTTCTCTACGTCTGCATCTTTATTCCTGTCCTGCCCCAGGTTCTTCAGAACCACAATTTTTTTTAGATTCCATATATATGTGTTTGAATACAGTATTTGTTTTTCTCTTTCTGACTTACTTCACTCTGTATGACAGACTCTAGGTCCATCCACCTCACTGCAAATAACTCAGTTTCGTTTCTTTTTATGGCTGAGTAATATTCCATTGTATATATGTGCCACATCTTCTTTATCCATTCATCTGTCAATGGACACCTAGGTTGCTTCCATGTCCTGGCTATTGTAAATAGTGCTGCAGTGAACATTTTGGTACATGACTCTTTTTGAATTATGGTTTTCTCAGGGTATATGCCCAGTAGTGGGATTGCTGGGTCATATGGTAGTTCTATTTTTAGTTTTTAAAGGAACCTCTATACTGTTCTCCATAGTGGCTGTATCCATTTACATTCCCACCAACAGTGCAAGAGGGTTCCCTTTTCTCCACACCCTCTCCAGCATTTATACATATACACATATATATACACACACGTGCACACACACACACACATATATAATTATGTTTATGTTTATTCTGTCACCCTTTTTTTGAAGCTAGGACTAAGAACAAAAGGAAATGGGAAGAATCATAATTTATAGGTTCTCTCTTTTTTAACATTTTATTTTGAAATAGTTTTAGACATAAAAATGTTGCAAAATAGTACATAGAATTCCTGCATATCCTTCACCCAGCTTTCCCTAATATATTAATCTGACACAACAGCAGTGCAATTAATCTAAGTCACGATATTAACCTTAGAACATACTATTAGGACTTCCCTGGCAGTCCAGTGTTTAGGACTCCGAGTTTCCACTGCTGGGGGCTTGGGTTCGATCCCTGGTCAGGGAACTAAGATCCCACATGCCGCATGGTGCGGCCAAAAAGTAAAAAAAAGTAAAAAAAAAAAAAAAAAAGAACAATGCTCTTAACTGGTCTGCAAACCTTACTCAAAATTCAGCCCTTGTACCTCTACTGTCCCTTCTGTGGTGGACCCTCCCATCCAGGATCCTGCACTGCATTTAGTTATCCTGTCTCCCTAATCTCTAATCTGGGGTAGTTCTCATTCTTTGTCTTTCACGATCTTCACCACTGTGAAGGCTACTGACCACTTATTTTGTAGAACCTCCCTCAATTTAGATGTGTGTGCCCTTTCTTAAAAGTAGATTGAGGTTGTGAATTTTTGGCAGGAATAACACAGAAGTGATGTTTTTGTCTTACTTGGTACATCATATCAGAAAGCACATGACACACATAGGTCTTATTCCTGGTGAAGTTAACTCCAGTCACTTGATTTTGGCTGCATCTACCAGATTTCCCCACCTTTTCCATTTGTAATTAAGAAATATCTTTGGGGGAGATATCTATGCCCTTTTTTTTTTTTTTTTGCGGTACGCAGGCCCTCACTGTTGTGGCCTCTCCCATTGCGGAGCACAGGCTCCGGACGCGCAGGCTCAGCGGCCATGACTCACGGGCCCAGCCGCTCCGCGGCATGTGGGATTTTCCCGGACCGGGGCACGAACCTGTGTCCCCCGCATCGGCAGGCGGACTCCCAATCACTGCGCCACCAGGGAAGTCCTATCTATGCCCTCTTTTTGAAATTATTACAGGGGTGATTCTGGGGCACCTTTTATAGGGACAGGAACCTTATTTCCTTCTTAACACCTAACACGCTCTACAGTCATCCCCATGGCTCACTGGGCGGTGCTCCTCTTAATTTTAAACCTCAGCAGAACTGGGGAGTCAAGTCTGTACAGCCAATGTCACCAGCTTGGCTGTGGTGTTAGTCACTTTTTAGGTTGAACTTGCCAGAATTTCCTTCCACAAATACAGTGTAGTTCCTGAATAGAATGCATGGCCCAACAATATAAAGGCAGTCTCTTTGGCCTAGCAGAAAAATAAAATGGATCTGAATCAGCAGGAATGGAGGATGCTTTAACTCAGTACCTACTCAAGCAGACTGACAGCGGTATTCAAGGGCTGCTGAGAACCCAGATCAGGTACCAAACGTGGTCATTTATTATCAAGCTGACACTCCAATGCAATACTAGCCACAACTGACAACTGGAACAAAAAGGGAATGAAAGATTTTCAAATCCATCGTGCACATCCACGTCTCTGTGCCTTTGCTAAGACTGTTCTTCCCTCTTCTCCCGTTTGTATCGACGCCCTTCCTTCCTTCGTCCAGGTCAAATGCCATATCCTCTATGAAAGCATCCTTGACCTCCTCCTCAGGGCTGCCAGGATTCTCCATGTCCAGATAACATTTGTAGCAAATCCAATATTGTACACTGGTTGTTTACCTTGGTCTCTTTCACCCATACTCAGTTTTCAGGTCCTCAGTATCAGAGACTACATCATTCTACTTGGAACCACAATATATAGCTTTGAATATATCAGGTGGTAAATACTGAGAAATTAACTACAAACTTCAAAAACATTGAAACAGTAAATGCTCTATCATTGTCTTTCTAAGTATCTACTTATCGACCCATCTATCTCCTCTAGCTTTACCCTTCTGGTTACAGAAAGATTTAAGGTGACATGTAAATATATACAATGAAAGATAAATATAATAATACTAAGCAAAAATAGATATGAAAAAGTAGGGGTGAGAAGAAGGGGCCAGGAGTGTATCCAGTGAAATATATTTTATAATATCCTATACTGTTGCTAGGAATGGGGTCTGTTTAAAACTAAGTCTTATGATAAACATGAAAAAAATAGTTCCAAAAATGTCATGAAGCCTAAGGAACCATGCTGTGTAGCCACAGAATGTTCTGTTTGATGATTCTATAAAAAATTAATAAACTGAAACCTCACTTAAACGGGGGGCGGGGGGAACCAGAAGGGGACCTCTCACTTCCTGTGATGATGGCAGAGCCCAGCAGGAAGAATAAAGACTCCTCTACTTTCCTGGAAGGACTCAGTCAATGAAAAGCCATGGACTCTTTGTTTGCAGCTCTCCCACCTTCTTTTCCCCTCTGTAAAAAGGTTCTCCTTCTTTTGCCATGAGAGAACTTGCAAGTGGCTCACCATGGTTGAAGACCCTGAAATGCAATTCTCTGCTGATTCCAAATAAACTCATCTTTTCTGGAGAAGTATCTGGCAGTCTATTTATTTTAGGTAAACAATTTCTTTATCCTAAAGCCAATATATAGTAAGTATTAACTTCTAAAAGCAAAACACAAAAATAATCCTTAATTCATGCAAAAGTCTTTAGTGATCGCCAGTCAAGGTTTGTTGAAACAATCCACACACCTGCTTCCCATTCGCGTTGATGAATCTGAACAAAGCTTCCTTAGAAACAGGCATAGCTACGCTACCCATAAGTAAATTCAATATGAGGGTTAAGGGCAAAGTGACTCTCCTGTTTGTTGGACTTATCTCATTCCTAGAATTAGTATATAGGGAAGAAAACTGTGTGCATTTGAAAGCTTTCTAAAGGGGAAATGGGGGAGTGAGATATGAACAAATAGCTGAATTTGTTTATGTGTGTTCACTTTAATCTTGTGCTAACTGTTCACATTCATCACAACATAAAGCGACTTCTCTGTGAAATGAATGCTTTATCTATAACTTGTACTCACTCAGGTACCTCATTAGATCAGTGGGTTAAAGTGGAACATTATTTGATCACACTACTGGAACACTTTGGTCAAGCTATGCATCAACTTTGTTACACAAGATAATATCATTTTTTCCTCTGCTTTATAAATTTAAAGCTAAAATAATGTCTGCTACCTCCCATTAGCTATCTACTGCTGCAAAGAGGCATCTCAGGCCCACAGATCAATGAGAAATTTCTAAAATCAGCAAGTTGAAAAACTGGTTCAGACTTGCTAATAAAGGTTACTTGCAAAGACCCTCAATCAAACACTACCCATTCTTCTTTTCTAATACATTAAGTTTTCTTATCAAACCAGTGCTTTCATGGTCTGTAATGGGATTTGAAATATGGATAACTAGCCAATTAAATATTTCAAATATTCCGCCTACCAAATCAAGAAAACAGAAGTGCAGTCAAGGAGTGCAATTTTACAAATGTCCATTAATCTGGAGGAATAAAAGAAAAGGGCTTATTTCAGTATCTACTGGGGAGTCTTCTTTTTTCCCCCCTTTTCAAATAAAATTTTTATGGAAAAAATAAAACAGCTAATCACCTTTAACTTTAAATTCATTTGGAAAGAGTTGTATATTAGCTGTCTCTTGTTAGGTCATCTTTTGAAAAATTCAATGCCCCACATAAAGTGGGAACTCAAAATAGTGTGGTCTGAATTACTCTTAAATACAAAGTCTTGTATTTCTTCCATTTCAGGCTGAAGGAACTCATGCACCCACTTTAATTTTTTAAATGTAGCTGCATACGATTTACGTTTTCAGCAATTCAGCAAAATAATTGGAGGGCAATATTGGAAAAGGCCATCATCAAACACATTTCACAGCAAATAAGCGACAAGTAGAATGAGTTTTGATTTTTTTTTCTGATGTTTTATTGCAATCTTATTTGTTGCAATAGGTTGTTGCAATATGTGTTACTGCAACCTTATTTGATTTTCTGCAAATTTACTATGTCAATGTTGGAACTTAATTGTACTGCTACATCAGAATTTATAGAGGCCAGAAAATATTAAACTTCTTTTATATTTAAGAATAAAAATAATTCCACTAAATAGAATTAAAAAGTGTAGTCGGGTTTCTCTCTTCTTCTCTTGATACATTTCTCCAGATTATGTAATTTCTGAGCATGTATCCCAAATTCAAAAAATGCTGAGGTATGTAAAACACATGTAGCCTAGTTGTAACTCACACAGAATTGGCCTTACAAGATTACACGAGGGAGAGCAATATAATTTGGTGGCTAAGTGAATGGGATTTTGAGTCATCTACTCATATATATTCAACTAATCTTGTTCCAGGCTCAGCTGTAGCTTCTGGGGATATGGCAACAAGCAAAGCAACATTCCTGCCCATACATTTGAGTGGGAAGAAGATGATAATATAAACCAATAAATATTTAATAGAATGTAAACCAGAGCACGGTAGGGGCATAGTCAATGACAGAGAGAGTCCAGGGCTTCTACGTGGGCAAGTTGCCCTCTTTAAGCTCAGTTCTTACATCTTTTATGATAATGCTTACCTCACAGAGTTGTTGTAACACCTTAAATAATATAATGCAGGGAAAATGCTTCGGCAGTACCTGGCACTTAGATGCACTAAAATATATATACGTATATTGTAGACTCACAGGATTAGGTTTGCCAGAAAACCCCAGATTATATTCTCTTACACATAAAAACTGAAGGAAGGTCGCCCCGGGCTGTGTCAGGGACCCCGATTCCATCTCTTTTATTACTTCATTATGCGTGACCTCCAGTTCAAGCACAAAGATGACTGATCACGCTCCATGAGGACCATCTCCATTGCAGCCAGCATGAAAAAATAAATGGAAAGAGAACTTTCTCCCTTTCCCTAAGGATACTTCCTTAGAGTCACATATATCACTTCTGCTTGTGTCTCATTGACCAGAACTTGGCCAGATTTAGATGAAAGGGAGGCTGGGACATGTGGAATTGTTGTTTGTTTTGGTTTTTTAATTTATTTATTTATTTTTGCTGCATTGGGTCTTCATTGCTGCATGCGGGCTTTCTCTAGTTGCAGTGAGCGGGGGCTACTCTTTGCTGCAGTGCACAGGCTTCTCATTGCCGTGGCTTCTCTTTGTTGTGGAGCACGGGCTCTAGGCGCTCAGGGTTCAGTAGTTGTGGCACACGGGCTTCAATGATTGTGGCTCGTGGGCTCAGTAGCTGTGGCACACAGGCTTAGTTGCTCTGTGGCGAGTGGGATCTTCGGGACCAGGGCTCAAATCCATGTCCCTTGCATTGGCAGGTGGATTCTTAACCACTGCGCCACCAGGGAAGCCCCTAGGTTCCAGCTCAAAAGGAAAGGAGTTTTTATTGTAGAAAAAGGGGAGAACAATGGTGACAGTCACAATCTCAGACACATGGGGACAGTATTATTGAAAATATTTCTTTACTAAGAACCCAGGCATGAAGAACTTCTTCCTCTGGGCCAGCTTTGAAAACCTAACATCTTCGAGGGTAGAGAAATGCTGTAATAATGAGGACCCCAGATGGTGTGGCTTAAATAAAGCTTTCTTGTATGGAGTGGACTTTAGCTAACTATTTAAGTCAATATTTTAATAATAAGAGCACTAAGCAATAATCCATTACACAATACTGTTTTAATAAGGCTTATTTCTAGCTGGGTTTGCTTTATGTTAAAAATTATACAAATTATTTAGTGTTAACTTCGGTGATGTTTTAAATGAAGGAAATATGTGAGCATATAATATAAAAAGATATTTCTAACATAATATAAAATAAATCCAGCTTTATTATACTAGATTTTGCTGTATATTACATTAGGAACATGTTAACAAGCACACTATAATTTTTAGAAATTGAAAATTCTATAAAGTATACAAAACCTACTTTCTACTTTTAGGTGTCCTTAACTTTGTCCCTTAGTACTGGAGCTATAAAAGAAATTGGTGATAATTTACAACAATTCCATAATTTTACAGTCTTGGAGACTAGGTCAGGGAGGTTAAAGGACTTGCTCAAGGAAAAACAACTAATGATGGCAACTGGAAGGTGAGTCTTCTAATTATTAGATGAGTTGTTTTGTAAAAAAAATATAAACTAGAGAATAAAAGCAGCCAAGCAGATGAATTTTATGCACCCAGGTCTTATCTTATTACCATCTTTAGACAACTTAATTCAAGAGCAGAGAGCACACAAGACATCCAGTTATCATATATATATATATATATATATATATATATACACACACACCTCAATTTTGTATGAATAGTTTGTTCAGATCTTTAAATACTTTGGACTTTTCATAAGTAAGAAGTTAACCATTTTCATTAGTATTACAGAAAAAAGAAATATGATTTGTGTCAACGAAAAAATATAATGTTCAATGAAAACACTTTTGCCTCATGGAAAAGGGAAAACTATTTTGAGGACTCTGGGCTTTTATATTTCACACAGAATATGTGTGAAATAACAGCTTGAGAGCCAAGCTAATTTGCAGAGAGGCTCTGAAAGTTCAAGTTAATGCGCCCAGGAAAAAGGTTAAGCTTATTCTTAGTGCACCACTGGTCAGCCAGCCAGTCAGTCAACACCATTTACTAAAAACTGAATGTGTTCAGGGCACAAGCTTTGGGAACATTAAAATATATGTGGTAGTTCTGTTTCTCATATCAAAACAGTTAATTACCATAAAGATAACTGAGAAACTTCTCAGATGAAAAACTGGCAGTGACATATATACAAAGCTAGTGGCAACCCTCTTGGCCTCTGTACAGAAGACCAGAGGGATCACTGGAATTACTCATACACAAATTTTGGTAGTGAACTGAAGAAAATTAAACCATGAGATTGCAAATGACGCATCCCATCAAAAGAGATTTCCAGTTCTTTGGAATGACGTAGGATGTTCAGTTGTGTGGAGTTATGTGTGACGATACCGATATGATTGTTAGGTTAGAAGAAAGATGTATGAGAGATAAGGGTAGGTAGGGGTTGCAGAGAACAATGCAAGAGCAGGAAGTAGAAAGCACTGTGGCTGGAGGAGTGACCAGGGGCTAGTGACTGAAGGAACTTAAGGGCCACATTTCCAAGTCTGGCCTTCACCTTGTAGATGATAGGTCAACACTGAGATTTCAAAGGAGAAGGACACGTCTTCCACCAGCTCCAATTTCTCCTATAATTCCCAGCGTGTGTGCAATCCTAGTATAGTTAATCATGGGTGAAATAAAGGGAAGGATGAAAAAAGAAAATTAGAAGAAGTAAAAGAAGTAAGGACAAGAGAAAGGGCTCTGCAATTTTTTGACCCTAAAGCCAAGGTCTCCACTCAATCCTGACAATGCCTCTTTTTGCTGATGAATGATGTTTCACAAAGTATAGTTGTTCAAAACCTACTCAGTGATAATAACAGTAAAACTATGGCAATGATGATCTGCATATAAGACAATGCCCTTGTACTTTCCCAGATTAGAGTGTGATTTAAAACTGTTTTCACAATGTCTTTGCATAATGCAGTGTTAATTTCACATGGAGTTTTTGATGAAATACATGTATTCTTAACTGAGCTCCTCTCGGGCCTCTGCACTCTTATCCTTCAGTGCTTGGGATAAACATGTTACGTTACATGATTACTATCTGTCATGGTGTTAGTTTTCACGTACTGTTTGCTGTTATGATTAGGCACTAGCAGCTGGGAAGACGAATTTATTACTTGGCTATTATCATGGAAGGTCATGTAACTCCAACGTTCTGTTAAAGCATTTTATCACATTCTGCAGCCTCTGCCAGAGAAAGGTTTTCTTCTGGAACTCCTCAGGTTTCTGTGGAATTTATCATTTCTTCAACCAGCAAACCTGAAGCAAGTAGGTACTTATTTCTGGTGGCTGCCAATAAAGTATTTGATTTCTCAAATGCCTCTGTTCTCATAATGCAGCTTTTTCTTGATTCAGTTAGTTGTAAGAAATGGTGTTTATAAAAATTCAACTATCTGTGCCCTCTACCTTTAACTGTCGGTTGGAGACTAGCTTGGTTCTAAATGTTATTTGAAATCTCAACTAGGGATAATCTTCACTGTGTTATTTCAGTATGTAGAAGACTACTCTCCACTCTAGGTGATAAAAGGTCTATTGATATTGCAAGTGTAAGCTTTGGCTTATAGCATTTTGAGACAAGCAGAGAAAGAATTATCTATCTATCTATGTAAATAAATGGAATGGAAAGTATGGATTGGAATGTTTTAGAATTTAGTATAAGTGGAATAATGCAACTGGTTAAGTGTCAATGTCCTAGGTGCAAAGAAAAATAGAGTCAGAATCCACTTCAGGATATAGAAAAAGTATAGAGGTTCTTGGGATCTGTCATAGGTACCATAGAAAACTTTGCAATTAGACAGTTCAGTCTCAGAATTCTTAATATTGAAAAACAGAAGGGGAACCTAAAACATCAATTTCATGAGACAACTCGCCTATCAACATTAGAATATTTATAACTAAAACATGGCCTCAGTAGATTAACATCTGTGAGTTAACAGAAGCAATATATCCTCAAGACAAGCCCAAGTTCAACTTCTGAATGTAGAACCCACATGAAGGATTGCAAATCTCCCTGGTGAACCAAGCTGACATGTAGGAACGTCACCATGTCCTGCTGGCACACTTTAAACAGAGTTCAAAATACTGAGAGCCATATAGTAGAGCTCAGCTTTTTACCTGGCTAAGATATTTTAATCGTGATGGTGATGCCATATTTTTGGACACTTTATTTGTGTAATTTTAAATCACAAGGAGACAACAGAAGATATATTGGTATTTGGTGAAATGACAGGCTGAATTGGAGAGTGGTGGGAATATTCTGAAGGTGGTTGAAGCAGTCTGTTCAGAGAAAGAGTAGGGTCCAAGTGAGAACTCTGTAAACAAGAAGTCTCATGGAAAGAGAGATACAGTGTAGGATGGACCTGATGATAAAATCTGTGTAGTTATAATTCTAGAATGGGCAAGAGAGTGGTAGTGCTGACAATGATGAAGTTAAGAACACAGGCATATAAAGAAGGCAAAATGGTCTACTTATGCTATTTTAACTCAGTAAAGTATAGATGTATAGAAGAGAATGGAGCCAAAATCAGAACTCTAGGAAATGGTCTCTTTTAGGAGTTAGGAAACAAAAAGTTGGAGGAATCAGAGAAAATGAGAAGGATGGAAGGGGTCAGAGAGAAAATACTACGAATAAGGCAAGATACACACACACAGATACAGACACAAAGGAGGTTGGGAAAAAACAGCAGAGAATTTCAAAATCAAGTAGGTAGTCAATAGTGCTAAGTGTCCCAGAGACAGGTTCAGAAAGAAACAGCTGAGACAAGGCCCTGGGAGCTGGAAATACTAAGGAGTCAGAGGAGGACGTGAGATCCAGCCAATGTGGGGAGAGTGCAGAGGCAGCAGATGTAGACCCTCTCATGAAGATTGTTCAGTAAAGCACTTTAAGAAATGGGTGTTAGTTCAAGAGGAACCAGGGAAATATTTTAAGATAAGGGAGAAATAATAAGCGTGTTATTTGTTTTTGTTAGTTTATTTCTTCATTGGGAAAGAATGTGGATGGAACTGTGTGAAGAAATAGAATGATTTATGGGGCAAGGTCTTGTGACAATGGAACAACAGCAGTGATTTCTGTGTTAAAACTACAAAGTCATATGCTCTGTGAAGCATTTTTTCATCTTATGTTACTTAAACGAGTGTATTTTTTGCATTTCTTTAACAAATCAATAGCCATAGGAAAGCATGCTCTCAGTCCTTTGGGAACCGCATAGGGAATGGGTTCTAGCTTTGGCTTAGAAAAACTTCTTTTCCATTTCTATTTCCGACTGCTTTTAAAATTCCACCTTGGGGATCTAGGAATTGGCTTCTTCTAGTTTCTCCAAAGCCACCTGCTTGCAGATTTCTGTTTTAGTCTATAGCAAAGCCTGTGGGTCTCCAAGGAGATGTAGCAAAGGAGCCTTGCAGAGGCAACCACTGATCTCCCAGCTGCTTTTCTCAGATCATAATGGCCACTAGCTTTTCTACAGCTGCTTAGATTTCCATTTTGAACAGAAACATTCTATCTTTGGTTAGAGTCCTCAGTTGAATAAAAATTGCATGTAGACAACACCTTGTTGGGGGCTTGGACTCTGACACTCAGCATTTTTTTTTCAGGTGTCATCAGGGTTTCTGTTCTCAGGCCTCTGCTCCTTTCTAATCCACACGTCTCTCTTTAGTAATTTGATCAGTCAACACGGGTTTGATTTCATTTGTTTACTGATGACAACAGATTGATGCTATAAAATTAGCCATAATGTTCTCTCTGCCACATCTGTGCTATATGCTTGCCAAACTAATGTCAAGGATAGGGTATCTAGAAATTGCCTTCAACTTATCACTACCAAAATAGTTGTTTTCATGAAATGCAGGCACACTCTTACTCCTTGGTTTCTCCGTCCCAGTTTCTTTAAATTTCATATTGGAAATCAACACCTTGAACATGAGAATATCAGACCCAATAGAGTATTCTCTTTTAATTTTTCTGATTAAAATTTTATTTCTGGTTTAAAAAAGAAAAAAAGGGATACATAGAGCAGAAAACTGTTAACATAAAGTTCTAGCAATTTAAGTATTAAAAACAACACTTTACTTCTATTTCAGAAAGCAAATGCCAGGGGGTGAAGCCAAGATGGTAGAGTAGAAAGACCCTGAGCTCACCTCCTCCCATGGGCACACCAAAATACCCAACTATTGAAAGGGCAACTACTTATGAGAAGGACCTGAAGACTAGGAGAAAAGATTCTTCATAACTAAAGATATAAGCGCAAACAACACAAGACTGGTATAAGGGGCAGAGACACGGTGTTGGCAAGACTCATGCCCCTGGTTGGTAACCCACAAATGGGAAGATAATCACAATGCAGAGCCCCAAGGAGTGAGGGGACCCAAGGCTTACACTGGGCTCTCCAGCCCAGAGGTCTTACACCAGGAAGATAAGCCCCCCGAATGTCAGGCAGGCTTTGAAGGCCAGTGGGGTTTGTGTATGGGAGAGCCAGAGAGTTGGAGGAAACAGAGATGCTACTCTTGAAGGGCACATGCAAAATCTCACACACTCCAAGTCCCAGTGCAGAGGGAGTAATTTGAAAGCCACCTGGGTCAGACCCATTTGCTGATCCTGGAGAGCCTTCTGGAGAGGCAGGAGGCAACTGGAACTCCTCTTCAGAACAAAGATGCTGGTGAGAGTCATTTCTGGGAGCTCAATCACTATGAAGACACAGATGCTGGAAAGTGCCATTTTGCAGTCCTCCCACTAACCTATTAGATCTCCCACCAGCAGGCCAGCTCCAGCTCCAGGATCCCCGGCTCTGTAGTCCACTTCCCTGGGAACCAACCCCATCTACCAGTGGGCTGGCAGCTACTGCACAAGATGGCCAGGCCACCAACTGGGCCAGGGGTCAATCCAGGCAACCAGCATACCCACAGTAGTCAGCACAACAGAAGAGTCCCGGCAGTCCACATAAGGGACATCCTTAGAGCATGTAGATCTAGTAACCAGAGGGGAGGGTGTTACCAGGCCCCATAAGATGTCTCCTACATAAAGCCACTTCTCTTAGATTGAGAAATGTACCTGACCTACTTAATATATAGAAATAAGCACAGAAAACTAGGCAAAATGAGGAGAAAGGGGAATATGTTCTGAAGGAAAGAACAAGACAAAACTCCAGAAGAAGACCTAAGTGAAGTGGAGATAAGCAATCTACATGATAAAGATTCAGGTAATGATCATAAAGATGCTCAACAAACTCAGAAGAATGAATGGAGTGAGAATTTTCTTTTTTAACATCTTTATTGGAGTATAATTGCTTTACATTGTTGTGTTAGTTGCTGCTGTATAACAAAGTGAATCAGCTATACATAAACATATATCCCCATATCTCCTCCCTCTTGCGTCTCCCTCCCACCCTCGTATCCCACCCCTCTAGGTGGTCACAAAGCACTGAGCTGATCTCCCTGTGCTATGTGGCTGCTTCCCACTAGCTATCTTTTACATTTGGTAGTGTATATATGTCAATGTCACTCTCTCACTTCTTCCCAGCTTACCCTTCTCCCTCCCCGTGTCCTCAAGTCCATTCTCTACATCTGTGTCTTTATTCCTGTCCTGCCCCTAGGGTCCTCAGAACCTTTTTTTTTTAGATTCCATATATATGTGTTAGCATACGGTATTTGTTTTTCTCTTTCTGACTTACTTCACTCTGTATGACAGACTCTAGGTCCATCCACCTCACTACAAATAACTCAATTTCCTTTCTTTTTATGGCTGAGTAATATTGCATTGTAAACATGCGCCCCATCTTCTTTATCCATTCCTCTGTTGATGGACATTTAGGTTGCTTCCATGTCCTGGCTATTGTAAATAGTGCTGCAATGAACATTGTGGTACGTGACTGTTTTAGAATTATGGTTTTCTCAGAGTGTATGCCCAGTAGTAGGATTGCTGGGTTATATGGTAGTTCTAGTTTTAGTTTTTTAACGAACCTCCCTACTGTTCTCCATGGTGGCTGCCTCAATTTACATTCCCACCAACAGCGCAAGAAGGTTCCCTTTCTCCACACCCTCTCCAGCATTTATAGTTTGTAGATTTTTTGATGATGGCCATTCTGACCAGTGTGTGAGGTGATACCTCATTCAACCCAATCCAAAAATGGGCAAAAGACCTAAATAGACATTTCTCCAAAGAAGATATACAGATTGCCAACAAACATGTGAAAGGATGTTCAACATCACTAATCATTAGAGAAATGCAAATGAAAACTACAGTGAGAATTTTTAACAAAGAGTTAGAAAATATAAAGAAGAACTAAACAGAGACTGAAGAATACAATAACTGAAATAAAAAAATACATTAGAAGGAATCAACAGTAAATTAGATGATACAGAGGAATGGATGAGTTAACTGGAAGACAGAGTAATGGAAATCACCCAAGACAAATTGAGAAAAGAAAAAAGAATGAAAAATTGAAGACAGTTTAAGAGACCACTGGGACAATATTAAGCACACTAACATTTGCATTATAGGGGTCCCAGAAGGAGATGAGAGAGAGAAAGGGGCAGGTAATTTATTTAATAAAATAATCGCTGAAAAATTTCCTAACCTGGAAAAGAAACACACCAGGTACATGAAGTACAGAAAGTTCCAAACAAGATAAATCCAAACAGGTCCACATCAAGAAACATTATAATTAATTATGAATTTAAAATTATAGTCAATTAAAAATGAAAAATATTAAAGATAAAAAGAGAATCTTAAGAGTAACAGGAGAAAAGGGATTAGTTACATACGAGGGGACTCCCATAAAGCTATCAGCTGACTTTTCAGCAGAAACTTTGCAGGACAGAAGGGAGTGACAGGATATATTTAAAGTGATGAAAGGGAAAAACCTACAATCAAGAATACTCTACCTGGCAAGGCTATCAGTCAGATTTGAAGGAGACATAAAGAGTTGTACAGACAAGTGGAAGCTAAAAGAATTCAACATCACTAAACCATCATTACCAAAAATGTTAAAGGGATTTCTCTAAGCAGAAAAAAAAATAACAACTAGAAATATAAAAATTATAAATAGAAAACTCTCATTGCTAAAGGCAAATGTACAGTAAAGGTACTAGATCAATTATAAAGCTAGTAGGAAGGTAAAAAGACAAAACTAGTAAAATCATCTGTACCTACAATAGGTAGTAAAGGGATTCACAAAACAAAAAGATATAAAACACTAAAGAAAGTCATCAAATCACAAGAAGAGCAAAAGAAGAAGAAAGGAACAACAACAATAAAGAAAATTGTAATAACAACCAGAAAAAATGGACAAAAGGGCAACAAATACATACCTACCAATAATTACTTTAAATGTAACTGGACTAAATGCTTCAGTCAAAAGACATAGAGTGGATGAATGAATAAAGAAACAAGACTCATCTATATGTTGCTTACAAGTCACTCACTTTAGATCTAAAGACACACACAGACTTGAATGGGGATGAAAAAATTTATTCCATGTGAGTGGAAACAAAAAGAAAAGTGGGGTAGCAATATTTATATCAGACAAAATAGACTTTAAAACAAAGACTGTAACAAAAACAAAGAAGAACAGTGCATAATGACAAAGGGTTCAATCAAACAAGAAGATATAACAATTATAAGTATATATGCACCCAACATAGGAACACCTAAATGCATAAAGCAAATATTAACAGACATAAAGGGAGAAATTTATAGTAACACAATAATAGCAGGGGATTTTAACACACCACTGATATTCATAAACAGATAATCCACACAGAATATCAATAAGAAAACCCTGGTCTTAAAGGGTACATTAGACTAGATGAACTTAGTGGTTATATGTACAGAACACTTAATCTAAAAGCAGCAGAACACATATTCTTTTTAAGTGCACACAGAACATTCTCCAGAACAGATCACATCCTAGACCACAGAACAAGGCTCAGTACATTTAAGAAGATTGAAATCATATCAAGTATCTTTTCCAACCACAATGTCATGAGACTAGAAATCATCTAAAAACATATGCTGCTGAACAACTAAGGGGTCATTGAAGAAATCAAAGTGGAAATCAAAAAATAACTGGAGACAAATGAAAATGAAAACACAATGATCAAAAAACTATAGGACACAGCCAAAGCAGTTGTTAAGAGGGAAGTTTATAGTGATACAAGTTTACCTCAGGAAACAAGAAAAACCTCCAAAAAAAATAATCTAACCTTACACCTAATGGAACCAGAGAAAGAAGAACAAACAAAACCCAATGTTAGCAGAAGGAAAGAAATAATAAAGATCAGAGTGGAAATAAATGAAATAGAGATAAAATAACAATAGAAAAAAAATCAATAAAACCAAGAGCTGATTCTTTGAAAAAATAAACAAAATTGATAAGCCTTTAGCCAGATTCATCAAGAAAAAAAGAGGACCCAAATAAACAAAATCAGAAATGAAAGAGGAGAAGTTACACCTGACATCACAGAAATACAAAGGATCTTAAGAGATTACTATGAACAATTATATACCAATAAAATGAACAGCCCAGAACAAATAAATAAATCCTAGAAATTTACAATCTCCCAAGACTGAATCAGAAAAAATTAAGAAACATGAGCAAACCAATTACCAGTAATAAACTTGAATCAGTAATTTAAAAACTCTCAACAAACAAAAGTCCAGGACCAGACAGCCTGACATGTGAATTCTACCAAACATTTATAGAAGAGTGAACACCTATCCTTCTCAAAATATTCCAAAACCTTACAGAGGAAGGAATGCTTCCAAACACATTATATGAGGCCAGTATCACCCTGATACCAAAACCAGACAGACACTACAAAAAAGGAAAATTACAGGCCAATATCACTGATGAACATGGATGCAAAAATCCTCAACAATATATTAGCAAACTGAATTCAACAATACACTAAATGATCACACACCAAGATGGGGATTATTATTATCCCCATCTACTGATGCAGAAACTGTGGCACTGACAATTTAACTTACCCAGGAGCACCCAGCTGGCTTAATAAACACTCTGATTCCCGAACCTGTGTGGTTAACGTCTGTTTATATTCCCTTTCAGCTAAAATACTTCGAATGCAGTTGGTTTACCAAGAAAGCTTGTTCTCCAGAATAGTAATGCAACACCCAAGGAAGCGTTGGCAGAGATGTGCTCAGCAATGGAAAAGAAAAGTGAGAGGAATAAAGTTTTTGGTGTAAGTCTCTCCACTGCAGATATTTACTGGCACACCTTTGCTGTTGGAGCATTTCTGCTTCATCTCCACGGGTACCCTTGCAGCTCTGGCAGCACCAATAATGGATCTGCATTTAGTTACATACCCAGTTGCTCTAGGGTTCTCATTATTTGCTCCAATGAGCCCACCCCTTGAGCTAGATTCACATAAAATGATCGGACTTCTTTTGTGTTTTGATGGAGGGTGTGATTAGCAGGCATAAAATGATATTTTGGCAATTAATCCATTAATTGCTCCGAAGCAAATGTACCTGGACCACACTGTATTTAGGCACCACTGACCCACTTTTTCATTTATTCATTCATTCAGCGGATTCACAGTACTTGCGAAATAAAACCTAAACTCCTGGTTGACTCTGCGGCACTAAGTGATCTGACCCTGTTAATCACGCCAGACTTGTCTCTTACAACTTTCCCCGGTGCTCCCTTATTTGCATTTTTTTTCTCTTAAATAAGCCAAACTTACTCCTGTTGCAGAGCCTTTGTAGCTGCTGCTGCCTTTGTCAGAATGACTTGCTCCCCCCAATCCTCAGATTCTCACTTGATTCGGGAATCTGCCCCAAAGTCACTTTTTCCCAGAGTCCAGAGTTCTCCCTCAATCACCTTATCTAAACACCACCCACCCTCCCAGTCCTATCCCTTCACAGTGCCTTTCCTTTCTACCACTTATCCTAAGCAATGATAGCATGTGTGTGTGTGTGTTCATTCCCATTTTTCTACACTAGAATATGAACTCAGGGGAGTAAGGGCTTTGTCATCCATCTATGTTACCAGCACCCTGAACAGTACTTGGTTCCCTGAAGGTGCTTGAGTGCCTAGTTTTTTTCCAGGCACTTCTAGATTCTGGATACAGCAATGAACAAGACTGACAAAGTCCTGTTCTCACAGAGCTTATACTCTGATGGGGAAAACTGATTTAAAAATAATGATGTATCATGTCAGATGGTAGTGAATTAATAATTTGTATACCTACAGTACATACCGTTGTTAAGAGGTTCAGAAACACAGAACTAGAAAACATCATCCTATCTGACAAATTTACCATTATTCATATAAATATAAAAGAATAAAAGAGAATGAAAAGACAAATCAATGATTAGGGAAGAGTAAAGATGTTAGGGAATCAGAGGAGTAAGTTTTGAATTAGGTAACAGAAGATGGGGTGGGTAGATGTGAACAAAGGGAGGAAAGTCTCCGTGCACATGAGATTAATTTTTTCCAAAGTGCTTTCTGAATCCTTCTTTATTTCAGGTTCTCCTATTTCCTCCCAGCCTTTCAATTGTCTAGCCTCTCACCTTTGGTTGACATTATACCCACATTGATAGAACACCTACACTTGATATCATTGTAATATGAAGGTTTAATTTATGCCCGACTCCAAACTTTTTCTGTGCCTCACCTGCCTGAATTAGATGAGAGAAGGGGATCAGGAATCCTACACTTAGAACAGGTGAGTGGAAAAGTAAATTTGTAAAAATCAGTGGAGATTTAAGCTGAACATCTGATATACCATAGTTATTCCTTTCCCATGAAATAGCATGTTCAAGGATACGTGTGTTTCTGCACATTTTCTTATTTTGAAGTCCCGAATTCGAGGTTTTCATTTAAGTGTGTAAGTGGGTAACTGAAAAATCCACGAGTGTAAAAAAAAATCCTTAGAATAATGATAAGAAGGAAGACCTTCTGTTAAATGCTCTTAGCATACACACAAAAATAAGATGTTGGTAGGAACTTTTGGAGGTGATGGATATTTTTATGGCATGAATTATGGTGATGGTTTTATAGGTTTACACATATCTCCAAAATCATCAAGTTGTCTACATTAAATATGTGCAGTGTTTTTGTATGTCAATCGTACCTCATAAAGTGGTTTAAAAAAATAAAGCACATTGCTTTCGAAATTTACGCAGAAGCTAAATCTAGTTACTCAATATAATATATATATATATGCAACATTAAAAACAATTACCATATGTAATTACATACATATATTTAAAAAATAAAAATGCTAAAATATTTTTGATTTGAGAAAATGGCAAATATACTGGTTGAATATTAGCACTACTGAATATGAAAACAGAGAATATTAAGTTGATCAGTAAACGTTCAATTTAGACCAAAAGCTACTAGCAGAATTTTTATCTCACCTTCTGTCTTGCATTCAAGGGATCCCAGTGTACACAGTATTAATATTAACAATATAACAATAAGAGCTGTTAGACACGCACATAAACATGTACAGGTATGGTTGGCAGAGTACAAAGAGCTATTATTTATTTTTTTCTTTACACTCTGTTTACTTATTTATTTATTTTTGGCCACGCTGGGCAGCTTGCGGGATCTTAGTTTCCCAACCAGGGATGGAACCCGTGCCTTCGGCAGTGAAAGCTTGGAGTCCTAACCACTGGACTGCCAGGTATCTCCCAGTGCTATTATTTCTAATTCTCACAATCTGGCAGGGCAGTAATAGTAGTATCTTTGTTGCAGCTGTAATATTGAAGTTCTGAAAGGTAAATTACTTGCCTGAAATAATGCATTCAAATCCAGGTCTATGGGAACCTAGACTCTGTGCCTCTTCTACTCTGCCTCATTGCCTTTCATTAGATGAAAAATAATCCTTCATGAAAAACCAAGGATTTCCCTTTTTTTTTTTTTTTTTAAGAGTAAAGGGCAGAAGGGATAGCTTGCGTAAAGGCAAATACGTATGAAGAATTTCGCTTGTGGCGAAGAATTCCCCATGACTGGTGTGCAGACAGTGAAGAATCTTTCTTACATGCCAAAATAAAAAGTTTGGATTTTATCGTATCTAGAGAGCTGTTATTGATCAGTACCATCACCTTGTACATCTGTATCAGGGAAGGATTGCAGGAGTTAGTGTTTGTGAGGTACTTAGAAGAGAACTCGGCACATAAAGCTGTGTAAGAATTAAACAAATAAATAAACAAATCGTTCATATTGTATTTTAACTATTCACTAGAAGAACTCTCTTTCTCTTATGCATGTTACTTTTTTTCCCTCTAGGGAATCTATCCATCTAAACATAAAGTAGTATGCCTACCTTCTGTAAACACTCTCATTTTAACTAATTAATTTAACTATGTATTAATTTGTTTTTATGGATGTATTATTGACGTATGACATTTACACTGGTTTCAGAGATACAACATAATGACTCGATATTTGTATATATTGCAAAATGGTCACCACAATAAATCCAAAGTCTCTTTTTAAACAAAAACGAGTGTACCACAGGGAACTTATTTGCTCTGCTCTTTCATTATGTAAATGTTATGGGCTGAGGATTGCCCTCCCCAAATTCATATGTTGAAGTCCCAAAGCCCAGTACCTCAGAGTGTAACCCTATTTGGAGACAAAGCCTTTAGAGAGGTGACTAAGTTAAAATGAGGCCAATAGGACTGGCGCCCTTATAGGAGGAGAAAGGGACACGGGGCAGGGGTGGTGGGACATGCACAAAGAAAAGGCCACGTGAAGACACAGTGAGAGCGGGATGTTTACTAGCCAAGGAGAGAGGCCTCAGGAGAAACCAGATCTGCTTACACTTTGATCTTGGGTTTCTAGCCTCCAAAAGTTTGAGAAAACAAATGTCTGCTGCTTGAGCCACTCAGCCTGTGGTATTTCCTTACGGCAGCCCTAACAAACACATGCAATAAAGTTGACCTGTTTGACATTTTATGAAGGCTGACATGACAGATCTATTATTGCCTGGTACTTGAGGTAGGGCTTTAATTCCCATGACATTAGCGAGGGAGAAGATCTTTGCTCTGCAGAAGTTTATGAGTTTATGCCCTGGTGCATTACATTATACACATCGTAAGAGGAAGGGAAACTTCTGTTTAGAAGTGATTTAAGGTTCTCTGAGTGGTATACAACTTTTATCAGAAGAATATTCATTCCTCCTTTGAAATCAACAGTTGTTTCTTAAACTCCAAATTTCTAAAGATAAATAAGGCTTGTGACATATTTATACTTTGGTGAAGCATAGAAAAGGGAGTTTGCTTAAAATGGTGTTTAGAAAGACAGTAGAGGCCAGGGAGAGAGACAGGGATTGTGATTACACAATCCTGGTACGGTGTGGGCTTGTCTGGCCTTGTATATAGAAAACTGGTACAGTGTGGCCTTGTCTGGCCTTGTATATAGAAAACCTCTTTGTGTATTGGTTTCTCCAAATGTAGAACCAATCGATGAGAACATGACCTCTCTGACAGGAAGCAAGGAGAAGGTGTGGGAAGAAGAATGGGAGAATAATGGATGAAATCTGGACTTTTGAACTGCTTCTTGCTCTACAAAGATCAGCCAGTCTTTTAAACCTTGGAACTAGTGTCTGCCATTTGTATAGCTTTGAAACAGTTCCATTAACGAAACTCTGAAAACTGAAAAAGTTCAAGTCCGATGTTTCCAAGGACCCAGTGAAAAGTAGGTATAAGTGGGGAGGCCTGTCCCTCAATTCCTAGGGCATCTGGGTGTCTCTCTCCAGTTCCACTACTGCTCAAACATAGCGGTGCCAACATGCCTGCCAGCTCGGACTTCTCCTCTATAAGCAAACACCCACCTCCGGCAATGGAATCTAGGCATTTGTCCGCTTGGTAAGCGAAAAACACTAACAGCTAACATTTAACATTAACAGCTATGTGCCAGGCAGTGCTCTCAGCACTTTACATGTAGCAGCATACTGAAGTCTCATAATCCTTTAGGGCATTATTACAATCATTATTACATTATGATTATGTACAATTATTACAAGTCACTATACTGAGGTGAGAGAAACTAAGTGCCCAAGGCCATACAGCCAATCAGCACAGAGTTGGTCTCAAACTCAGGTAGTGTAGCCCCAGAGGCTCCACTCTTAAATAGCGAGCCCTGTGGGCTCAAAGACTAACAAGATCCTATGGGATCTTGGGCACCAAGGTCCCTCTAGTATGGTTAAGAGGTTACCCTAACTAGGGGTTAAGAGAGTTGATCACCATCACGTGACTCATCAGTAGTGGAACCAGATCTGGAAGCCAATCCGTCTCACATCCAGGCTCCTTCTCATACAATCAAAAGCTGTTTTGGGCAGCAGAGAATGGAACTCAATGCTAATCCACCTCTTTGTCTTAAGCTGCCTAACCATGCCCTTATCAAGAAGGAAACAGAGAGGTATTAAGAAATTCTCCCCATCTTCTCTCTGGAACACCTGGAGAGGATGTAGTTATAGCATCCAGGCCCAAAGATAAAGGCCTCCCCAGCAATGGTACAGCCCAGGCAGCATCACCATCACCCACTGTGTATGCCGCCCTCTGGGGGACAGAACACGGCACCAAGTGCTGTGTAAGTCCAGTTGCAGGCAACCACACACACTCTCTCAGTGCAGGTCTGTGTGGTGATACTCTTTCCCACTGCTCTTTGATTTTGAGGAAGCTTCCTTCCTATTTCCTTCACCATCTGTCATATGACTTATATTTCAAAAGAATTAAAAATGAATACACATTTCTTTTGTTGTAGACCTTTATGGAAGCTCCAGAGGTAAATGGAGAAATAAGAAGGAGAGAAATTCCAAAATGGAACTCATTGATTTGGAGATTTATAGAGAGAAGAGAGAGGGATGAGAAGGATGGGAGGAAGAACCCATCATGAGAATGAAATGAACACAGTGGATGGAAAAGACAGGTAAGGGATAGACCATTAGCTGGAGGAAGGAAAATGAGCACCACAGGTCAAGGAACAGAACAGACAAAGCCTTATCTCTTTTCCTGGCTCTACCAGACCTGACACAAGTTTCCCATGGGTCAAGTTCTAAAATAATGTCATCTTAATTTATGCTCTATTTGATAGGTCACATAGCCCTTCTTGTCCCTTAATTCACAGAACAATCTGATGACATACTCAAAGCAGGTTATTATCTTACTTTCTAGGTGAGAAGACTAAGATCTGAAGGGTTAAGTAGTTCTGCAAAGGTCACACAGCTGGTCTGTGGCAGAGCCCAGGTATCCCACCTACAAACTCAGTGTTTTTTCTCCTGCAGGATGCTCCCTCTGCAGGGTGCTCTTCAATGTGGTGTCACAGTGTCAGGAAAGGGGAACTAGCATCTCGATGTCTCCAACTGCCTCTGTCTCTCTTTGTCTCCCTCCCTCTCCTGATTTTGTATGAGATTCAGCTAAGAAGAGAAGACTGAGAAAAAGTACACACACTGAAGCACACCTGCGTCCACCAACAGAGGCTATTTCCTTCATACAATTCTCCTCATCAAGACAATGAATGCAAAGGCTCATAAAGTCACAGAACACTGTGTTTTAGGTATGTTTTCTTGCTGGCAAGTACCTACCATCTCACCATCAGGCCACCTCACACTGCTCCGGCCTCCTCTGGGAGAAGAGGGAACCGCAGAAGTGGGGCTGCTGAGTCAGGGGGAGACGGGACAGGTGTGGAGAGTGAAATGGGAGGTGGGATGAACGTGGCTGGTAGGGGCAGGCAGTCCGGAAAAACTAGCAGAGAGTAATTCACACAAGAATAGGGAGATTGGGATTGACATATATATACGCAGCTGATATTATGTATAAAATAGATAACTAAGGAGAACCTGGTGTCTAGCACAGGGAATTCCACTCAATGCTCTGTGGTGACCTAAATGGGAAGGAAATAAAAAAAAAAAAAAAAAGAGGGGATATATGTGTACGTATAGCTGATTCATTTTGCTGTACGGTAGAAACTAACACAACATTGTAAAGCGACTATACTCCAATAAAAATTAATTGAAAGAAAAAGAATCTTGAAGAGTCCATTCAAGTCTTCATTTAAGAGCAAAAAGAAATCTAGTTTAAGGTAACTTAACTTGATGGTTTGTTTGGACTCATGATATTGAAACATAACAAAAAGAACATCAATTCCCCTATATAAGTTCTCAGGAAATAAGTGCTTAGCCAAGTATATGTTTCCTCCCCAAACTAACTGAATTTGCAGCAAAATGTTGCAGCCAGCAGTGAAAAACTATGATAAATATCTGTAGGTAAAAGCTCTAAGTTGGGGATGTGTCTGCCTTGTTCATCGTTGTTTCACTCCCAGCGACTTTACTGTAGAATATAATGGGTCCTGGAAAATGTCTCTTTCATGAATAAAAATGAATAAACACCCATGAATGAAACAGATACTTTTTTTTTTTTTTTTTTTTTTTTTTTTGCGGTACACAGGCCTCTCACTGCTGTGGCCTCTCCCGTTGTGGAGCACAGGTTCCGGATGCACAGGCTCAGCGGCCATGGCTCACGGGCCCAGCCACTCCACGGCATGTGGGATCTTCCCGGCCTGGGGCATGAACCCGCGTCCCCTGCACTGGCAGGCGGACTCTCAACCACTGCGCTGCCAGGGAAGCCAACAGATACATTTTTCAAAATATAAGCAAGAGCTCATAAGAAGGGATCAGCATTGTCTACACACAAAGAAATGGATAACACAGCTTGGTCTTCTTTGAAATAAGAAAAACAAATCATTGAAAGACTCCAAGTTTTAGAACCATTTTACCATTTTGTACTCTCGAGGAGAGAGAACTTATGGGCCGGAATTCCTGAGGCTAAGATTAAAGCTAAGTGTTATTAGATTGCTAGAACCTTGTTTGCCAAGTTGCCCTTCCCTTGCTCCCTGTAACCTAGTTTTAAATTCCCTGCTCTAGACTTAGATCAGGAAACATTCACTCACAGTGGTCCCAGAAGCGCATGTAGCTTACTTTCCAGGCAGCAAGCCGCGGTGGAGAAAACATTTAGCTAGGAGTAGGAAGACATGGGTTCCAGTCTTAGTTTCACCACTACTGACTGTGTAATCTCAAGTAAGATTCTTAATATTTGGAGGCTAATGGTATTTCACTTCAAGGGGGTAGCAATACTTGCCGAGAGAATCACATGGAATCAAGTATATGAAAGCATTCTGTAAACTCAAAAGCCCCATACAAATATAAAACATTATTATGGTTATATTCTGAAAAGCACCTATCTTAAAACAAGATTAGATGCCATTAGTAAATAAGATTCAATATGCTGTATGTATCTTACAAAGTAAAGAGAAGAGAATTTTATTGATGAGCAGTCTAAGGTCAACTGCTGACTCATTTTAGCAGAAATTGGCTTAAATTATAATAGAGGTGCCTATTTATAATTCTGAGAGATTCCCTAAGGAGAATCATATTGAGCTAAATGGTATTTTTACCAGACAGACTTCTTTTCCACAGAAATGAATGTGAATATTAATATGTGCTACTCTGGTTACAGTCACATTAATAATTTCATAACATTCCTAACAAAGCAATAATAAAAGATGTTTATGCCTTTTTTTGTGCTGAGTCAATAGTAAATCCTGAAATCTTTCATTGCTGATGTAAAATCTTTAATATGAAAGAGCACCACTGTGGACAAATAGTAGAAAGAATTCTAAGCATGAAAAGTGCTGGTGTAAATGCAAATATCAAAACATAGTTTAACCAATAATAATTTTTAGGTGAATATTTCCCAAAGAAACTGACTCTTTGGGGGTCAATAATGAACCATTCAAGTCTCATTTCTGACTCCATGAGAGAAAAGATGTTATAATAAATTCTGACATCCATGCATTATCTCCACTTGTGGAACTGTAGTTTTTCTTCCATTTCTAAGTGTTCCTAAAGTACCCACAGTGCTCCAGAAGAAATGATGTTAATGTCAATGGGCATCATTTCACAAGTGACTGTGGAAGAGGAACACAGAACTACTTCCTGTTCCATTAAATTCAAAAATTTACCTTTTACCATAAAATGCCAGAGAGCATTTGTGATATTTTATTTATTTTATCTTACTGTATATACTTAATTTTATTACATATGAAGAGCATTTATAATTAAATTTCAGTTATTTGTGCAGTCCAATAACACTAAATGGAGGCAAATGGTTTATCCAGATATGCACATCCAAGCAAATTTGTCTGTTATAATTTTTATTTATTTATTTATTTATTTTATTTTTTTTGCGGTACGCGGGCCTCTCACTGTTGTGGCCTCTCCCGTTGCGGAGCACAGGCTCCGGACGCGCAGGCTCAGCGGCCATGGCTCACGGGCTCAGCTGCTCCGCAGCATGTGGGATCTTCCCGGCCTGGGGCACGAACCCGCGTCCCCTGCACTGGCAGGCGGACTCTCAACCACTGCGTCACCAGGGAAGCCCTGTTATAATTTTTAAAAATTTAAAAAAGTTTAATCCCAGATGCACAGGTATTTTTAAATGAGCTTTATATTTTTTGTTTTCAATATTATGACTTGAACACACAATGGCACCCCAAAAATGTGTCTGTTGTGGAAAGTCATGAATCATAAACCTAGTAAAAAAAAGAGACTCCAGGAGGGGGACATAAGTGAAAATGGCCTTAAAATATTTCTTGGGTAGTAATTCACAGAGCAGAAGGCATTTCATGGAGAATATTATCAGGGTAAGAAGCAAAAAACAAGAAAATGACCTTACAGTTTTATTAAAATGTTAGTTCGCTGACTCTGGACCTCACTCCCTTCTCCGACCACATCCAGAACAAGGGAATACTGATCACATAATACCTTCCTGAGAACAGAAGCTTGAGAAAGAGGACTCTTACAAAAGAAATCACACCTCAGTGTGATTGCTGAAAGGAACCAGTTTGAGTTCTTTTGGTTCACCAGCACTTTAGTTATCACTTGGACAAGCTCTAGAATAATTCATTTTCTGAATGACCCCAAATTAAAGGGACTTGACAACCTTCAGGTCCTCGTTGCTTTTTGCTGATGTCAGGACTCTCTGGGCATGCAGAGCTTGGTGGCCAGCCAATGCTGGCTCATTCTGTATCTCGAGCAGCTTTTCCCTTTCACATCCTCTGTGCTCTCCTCTCAAGAGCCTGCTCTGTCAAAACTGTGGAAGCTTCATAGAAAAGTGGGCTTTTGAAAGTTCCTATACGTAGAACATCTACCTAGACAACGTCCTTCTTTGATTTGTGTTAAAACTGATTTGCATTCTGCTTTTAAATTGGCTAAGCTCCAGGAAACAAAACTCACCAGGTAACAACTTCAAAGGGGATGTGAAGCCACAGTATGAATAATCTAACGTGAAACTAATACTGCTGGTACAGTACTGCCTAAATTTCAATATTACACAAGTCATATAATTTCACTTTCAAGATAAAAATATCATTCAGTAAAGACCTGATCTAATACAGGCTATTGTCTACTAGTCCTGTCAGAAAACATCATTATACAGATGCTCCCCTGTAATTTTACTACTTCACCAGGTAGCCTCATAATAAGTGCTAGCAGCTGTCATTGCTCTAAGCCTTATATCAGGTAAAACTCTTATCTCTGGCCCTTAAGGTTTCAGATTTAACATTATAGGTAAATATCTTAACTTTTTTTAGTTTTAAAGTTGTTACTTAAATGAATTACCTAGAAAAATTTTTAAAGCAAAAATGATATCGTTCTCTCTCAGTCTTACTCCCTAACCCCTACCGCAGTCCTCATATATACAAACACAAAGCAATATAAAAACCGTGAAGAAGTACACATTGCTTTTGATTCCACCTTTATAATTTCAGGAAGGAATGAGGGAAAATCAGAAAGAAAAAAAATCACATTTCAAATGTTACCTTTACCATCCTAATTACCATTCTAATTATTGTTCTCTCATAGTTGAATCTGCACATTGGAAACTCAGTTCAGCTGTCTACCTACTTAAAAATAACCTTGCTGTGAGTGTACATGGGATTAGAGACCCAAGCAACTGGTAATAGCACAAGTTTGTTTTTAAAAAAATGTGTGTACACACACACAAACTCAGACATATATGAGCACCGGCTCTGGCTTTTCCTACTCTTACAGACTGAAATTCAGTTTGGTTCTGGTATTGGCCCAAACGGCAAATTTGAGGAAATAAGGGTTTTAGTTCAAGATGAATACAATAAGTTGGAGATTTTAGTTTATTCTGCTTAACCATTTACTTATTAAAATCTGTACTAAAAATAGTGACTGAGCTTTTACTACATGCCAGGCTATTTTTTCTTGTATTCTCATTCTACACTGGGTATAAAATAAATGGAATTGGTGATGCTGGGAGCAACAGAGCTTCTATTCAAGTAAGTTTTTGTCCATCTTCACCACTGATTCTAAATTTCTAAGTGCAAGTAAATCAATGCTGCCCTTTGCTTCTATGAAAAAGATGAATAAAATGTGTTTAGATCTATTACTCTTAACATAAGAAGCATGGGGCCTATTTGTCCAGCTGTAGCCAAGGACAGAGAGAACCTACAGAGTTTCATTTGCTCAGTAGAGGGTTGAGGGCCGGTCGACAATTGTTTTGTTGCTGTTTTACTCGGTGGCTCATTTGAAGAATGACTTGAATGCCCAACGGAGCATCATGCCCGGCCTCTTTTACCCCTCTGAGCAGGCTTTACCCAGCTCCCTCTGTAGAAGAAATCTCCAACAAGGCTAAGTGATTACCCTCCCCCTACCGACACGTGTGTGTGTGTGTGTGTGTGTGTGTGTACACATACACCATGTGTATTTCAAAATCTAGAACTCTGATTTCCCTTCTTTTACTCTGCTTGATCACTTTGGTCCTTTTGGCCTATTCTGTCTTGATGTGTTTGCTACTAAAAAAGAGACTTCTTACACAAAGATATTTTATTGGAAATATAAATGTATCAGGTGCCAGATTCTTGTATAAGGCTGTCATTTATCATTTGGGAGTTCACAATATGCTAACTGCTTCTCAGAGCATACAGAAGTCATCTGCATTCTTTGCAGCCTAAAAGTCAATGATAAGTAGATTCTGCCTTTGAAAGATAAGGCACGTACACATAATTTATTACTTTCAGTTAAATGAATAGAGACCTAAATAGAACCTCATGAAATAAGATCAACATATGCTTCTTGTAAAAGAAGTGATAAGAATGAGTGAGGTCCTTTAAGAGTTTAGAAAGCACTTCACTATTCAGAGGGAATATAGTGTGAATAGTGAGAGAGAAAACGAAAGGAGACATTCCAAGAAAGACGACTCTGGTCCTTGTACCATTACGCCGTGTTCTGTTCTGTGCTGCGCTGAAAATGTTCCTGGATCTGGTCTAATCTGGTGCCTCAGTTACATGGTAGTTTTTCTTTCATGAATGATGTGTGAGGGTTTATACACTCTCTTACCATTCCTATGGCCAAGAAGAGTTACAGTCAAAACTTTTAAACAATACATCAGTGAATAAAAGTCTGTAAAACTATAAGAAGAGGTTTCATGCTATATTATTCTCTGTTCTGCATTTTGTCAATATTAGAGTTGGATGAAGCAGGTTATGTGTACAGTACAATGATAGGTTCTTGAATTTTCATTAAACCCAACATCCAAAATGGCTATACAAAAGAAGGTATATTTACTGCCCTGTTTTTCCATATATGTTATTTTCCTCAAAGTAGCATTGGAAGGCTAATCCCAGTTTAGAAAATAATAAAAGAATTTATATTAAAAAATTAAAAAAATGAATTGAGGATGTTTGACAAGTCAACGTGTGTGTAATGCATGGATGGCTCTCTGTGCTTAATTTAAAAGAATCACTGTCATTCAGAGAACAACCTTCTCTCTCCACTGCATATGAAGAAAATAATTTAAAGCAAGTAATCTTCAAGTAAGGTTTAGGGCACATTATCTTCTGCCTCAACAAGTATGTCCCATGCAAATTATGAATTTAGAATAACAAGAATATTTTTCAAAACATTTTCATTCACATTGTTTTCTCTTCCCTTAGCAGTTGTTCTTCTAGGTTCATATGAAAGTATCTTTGGTCCTTTCCACAGATCCATGTGTGCTTTTTTAAAAAAGAAACCAATAAGATAGAAATATATTTTGAAAGGTCAAATTCTTCCAGTAAGGCAATAATGTCAGGCCAGTTTATAATTTTAAAATAAAAATAATGCTGATTTTAGACTTTACAGATGTTTTAGGATGGTAAATTCTATACGTGACAGAAAAATTACAAAACTCCACAGACAACTAACGTATACCCACAGATTAATGATGTATTCTGTATAGGTTTTTTTTCTTTTACATCATTTTTAATTTGTTACTTTTTTTGTTGATGGTGGTGGAAGCTATGATGGCAACAGTCACTTTTATTTGGGTTGGAGGAAAGAAAGATTACGTTTGCATTTTTCCCCAAGTCACATGAGAAAAGTCAAACTGTCACATTCATTTTCTGTTTCTTATAGCACTTAGGACATATATGTACCAAGTGATGGACATGGCACTGGAAGCCAATGGATGGGAACCCATTTCTTTATAATGGATGGACCCACACAGAGTCACTGGTTTCAAATATGATTTGTTAAGTTTATCAGGACACAGAAGTGCTTTGAAACTGTTGAATCCATTTCTTTATGGACAAACATAAACTGTCATGGCCACCAGCCTCAGCTGTTATTTGATTTATGAAGATTAAAACAGCATTACTCTCTTTTGCCTACACACCCTTACATTTTCTAGAGTTACTACACTAGCTTTTGTGAATTTATTTTTATTCCAATTGGAACCAAATGACTGCATTAATTAATTTTTCTTAATAATAACTATTACCATAATGACATGGAAGATTAAGGGCATACAATTTGTTTTTTACATTGTCCATATTCATAGGGCACAAGAAATAATATTAGGGTTTTTTTTTCCATAAAAATGAGTTTTTTCAGACCTATGAAATTTTTATTTTCATTCGTATCTCTTCAAGTCTATAGTATTTCAGATTGTCTAATATAAACCTCTATATCTCAGAGGATCAGAATTTAAGGGTGTGAGTTAACATTTGAGATTAAAATATGGAACTGCCTTCATTCTTCACACATATCATGTAAGTTCTTAATTGCAGGTTGAGGAAAAAAAGAACCTAATAATCTGGCCATGTCATCTCAGAAGTAGCTCAAGGAGTTTTAATGTATAATACATACTTTGGTAAGGAGCTCTGTACCAGAATCTTGAGTCTAGCGCATTCAGCAATTTAAACTTGCTGGAGCACTTCACAAATTACAATTCCAATCTGAAAGAATGAAGGTCCCCTAAAGACCCACAGCATTCCAATAATTTTAAATTATTTTCCGCTTCGTAAGTTCAGAGTCCCTACTGCTTATAAAGAGACACTTAAAACAAAGTACCGCAATCATTTCAAATCACCATGTATAGTGTAGGACAATTTTAAGACTGAAGTACTTGTAGGTTTTCCCATTTCATTTGAAGACTTTCAATTTGAAAGTAAGTCAAGCAGCTTTTACAATGGAACAATTCAAAATGCACTAAGTGCTTTCAAACGGAACCAAAACTATGACAAAAGTACAGTGCACATGGTTATAGAAAAATATAAACATAAAGTGTATCCTCTGAAATACAAAAGGAAATTAAATTGCCCTATAAATTAATTGGCATAAAATAGTGGGAATGGGGGGGTAACATCCATATAACAGTAATATCAGATCTTTAAAGGGATAACAGAGAAAGTAGTTACTGAATTTTATAAGGAAGGATTAGAAAAAGAACTAGATCTATATTGTTGAATGTTTGATCCAGTGCTATGCTGGGGTCAGTTCCTCCAGGCTCACGAGAGTTGATCGCACACCTCGTCCTCATTCTCTACTGTTATGTAACATTATGTTGGTAGCTTGAAATAAGTCATGGTAGCAGTATTTACATCATGGAAACTGACAAAGGCTACAGATTAGTTCTTTTTTCCTCTGGAGAGTTAGTTGTTAGACATTTACCAACATACCATTGGTGCATTACATCTAATTCATTTCTATGTTAGGCTCTTTCAATTGAAAGGGGCAGTGATCACTCAGATTGCCTCAAATAATGGAAAGAATAATGGTGGTTATGGGAAGAATAAGGGGAAAATGAATCTTACCCAAGAGAAGAGTCCCAGGCCAACTGGCACAAACAGAACCAAATAGTGAAGAATCAAGAGCATCATGGAAATAACTCAAAGGTCTGTGGTTCAGACTCCAAGGCAGCTCATTCAGCTCAATATCAAAAAACAAACAACCCAATCAAAAATGGGTGGAAGACCTAAATAGACATTTCTCCAAAGAAGACATACAGGTGGCCAAGAGGCACATGAAAAGTGCTTAACATCACTAATTATTAGAGGAATGCAAATCAAAACTACAATGAGGTATCACCTCACACCAGTTAGAATGGGCATCATCAGAAAATCTACAAACAATAAATGCTGGAGAGGGTGGGGAGAAAAGGGAACCCTCCTACACTGCTGGTGGGAATGTAAATTGGTACAGCCACTATGGAGAACAGTATGGAGGTTCCTTAAACCACTAAAAATAGAGCTACCATACGACCCAGCAATCCCACTCTTAGGCATATATCTGGAGAAAACCAGAATTCGAAAGTGTGCATGCACCCTGATGTTCACTGTAGCACTGTTTCCAATAGCCAGGACATGGAAGCAACCTAAATGTCCATCGACAGAGGAATGGATTAAGAAGATGTGGTACATATATGCAATGGAATATTACTCAGCCATAAAAAAATGAATAATGCCATTTGCAGCAACATGGATGGACCTAGAGATTGTCATACAGAGTGAAGTATGTCATAAAGAGAAAAACAAATACCATATAATATCGCTTATGTGCAGAATCTAGAAAAATGGTAAAGATGAACTTGTTTGCAAAGCACAAATAGGGTCACAGATGTAGAAAACAAACTTATGGTTACCAAGGGGGAAAGGAGGGGTGGGATGAACTGGGAGATAGGGATTAACATATATACACTACTATGTATAAAATAGATAGCTAATGAGAACCTACTGTATAGCACAGGGAACTCTACTCAGGGCTCTATGGTGACCTAAATGGGAAGGAAATCTAAAAAAGAGTGGATATATGTATACGTATAACTGATTCACTTTGCTGCAGAGCAGAAACTAACACAACATTGTAGGGGCTTCCCTGGTGGTGCAGTGGTTAAGAACCTGCCTGCCAATGCAGGGGACACAGGTTTGAGCCCTGGTCTGGGAAGATCCCACATGCTGCGGAGCAACTAAGCCTGTGCGCCACAACTACAGAGCCTGCCCTCTAGAGCCCGCAAGCCACAACTACTGAGCCTGCGTGCTGCAACCACTGAAGCCCGTGTGCCTAGGGCCTGTGCTCTGCAACAAGAAAAGCCACTGCAATGAGAAGCCTGAGCACTGCAACCAAGAGTAGCCCCCGCTAGCCACAACTAGAGAAAGCCCACACGTAGCAATGAAGACCCAACACAGCCAAAAATAAATAAAAATTTAAAAAATCAAAAAAAAGACAGAAGCTAACACAACATTGCAAAGCAACGATATGCCAATAAAAATTTTTAAAACAGAATCCAAGGCAGCCTAGGTTCCTCAGCAGTAGGATCTTAGCTTAGGATTCCTCGGCTAGATTTCTGCTTCAGTGTGCAACTCCACACTCATTTCCCCTCTACTAGCTGGTTTCTTCATACGCTGCTTTGCAACTTCTCTCTACGTCATAGTTTATGCTTACTCATGATTTTGAATCACTCACATCTCTGTTTTGCACGTCTCTTTAAGATCCCTCCTGCCTTATGTGTGCATCTGTGTGTGTGCATGTTTTAATTTTAAGTCCTTGCTTCCTGCTAAACACTGATTATTTCTATACTTCCATGTCAAAATTACTGAGGTTGGGAAATTTGGTGAGCCAATTTCTGCCATGGAATTCCTCTTATTGGAATCATGGAATTTTATAGAATTGAATTGTGTATTGTATGTCTTCTCTAGGTATTAATGGAAACACAGTGCTAAGTAAGATTACCCCTAAATACAAGAAATTATCAATCTTTTTGACTATAAAAAATCTAGTTGTCTAAAGGACTATAGTAAAATGTAATAAAATAGAAGAAGTACAAAGATAGTGCTATGGACATTCAAAAAAAAAAGAGAATATACTTCTGGCTACATGAGGGCATTTTTAAGGGAAATCGTTTAAATGGCCTTTGTAGATGGATAATTATTAGTAAAACAAAGCTTTAGAAGATGCCATTCTAGGCAGAAGAAAGAATCTGGAAATTTGGGGCCGTGTGATTCTCCACAGGTTGGTCACATTTCTGCACACCTTGAGAGCAAATCACTGATGGTCATTTTTCCAGGAATCTGTTCCAAGATAGAGGTAGTATCTCTCTTTGGAGCAAGGGATGGGAATTCTCCCTCTTCATCACAAAATACTGAAGCTTCCTAAGCTCGGGGTTGGTGCCTCTCTTATAACACAACCCATTGTTAGCACTAGTATTGTCTCGCTCTCTGTGTCAAACTACGTGAAGTGGGGCCTGAGGAGCTGGACCCCAAAATGACGATACTCTGCTCATAGTTTTGCATTGAACAATCAGCTTTCCTTTATCTCTGTTCCAGAGTCTCATGGAGTCTACCAACATCTATGAAGCTGCAACCAGCCAACTTAATTGACTGCAAGTAGGAGGACATCTTGGATTCATCAGAGTTCTTGACAGAAGCACGATGAATAGGCCACATTCCACATACAGGCTGGAACCTGCATATGTTTATAGGAGACTGGAAAGAAATACTGGAATGTCCACCAGGAGCCCCTCTGTCTTTGACTGTCAGGATGAGGTGTTTGTATTCAGTCAGGTAGTTGGTGCTGAGCCACTGAGAGGTTTTTGAGCAGAGAAATGGTTTCAGAGACATATCTGAGAAAGGTTAGTCTGACAGCAGCGTATATATAGTTCTGATTTGAGTGAGAAGAGGAAAAGGCCAGAGAGGAAACTGCTGAGGAATGAAGACACACATGTCATTCAGGTCTGGACTGGACTAGTGGTAGTGCCAATCAATAAAGAGGTGGGCTTGACTTGAGGCCCAGGGCAGAAACAGAATTAACAAGAATCCACTATTAGCCAAACATCAAAAGGGAGGAAGAACAAAGAGTGACGGATAATCCCAAAAGCAGCTTAATAGAGCCGCCATGTTTGACACAGTAATTCTCTTGGGAATCAAACCTAAGGAAATAAGCTTGAAGATAGAGGTTTATGCAGAAAGATAGTATCTCAATATCATTTATTACGGTGAAAGATTGAAAATAATTTAAATATTCAAGTTTTAGGAAGTGATAAGAAAACTATGCCATAGCCATACAACTAAAATATTTATTAAATATTCAAACTAAAAGTATTTAGTAAAATATATTTCCTTAAAAATACCTTAAGGAAATATTTTTAAAACACAGGGCTATATTTATTTGACAATATATATGAAATAAAAGAAAACATGGTATGATCTCAATTGTATAAAACTCTTCAAAAAAATTCAAAAGGAATTTAGCCATTAGGTAATGAAATTACGAGTATTTTCAACTCTACACATCTTTACCTCTTAGATAGTTTTATAATGCATACCTAGTACCTTTATAAGTTTTAAAAAATAAAATTTATTTGAACTAAAAATTGGGTTTATGAACTCAACCTATGTGACTGTCAAAATGTAGTCTTATCTTTTAAAAAGAGGTATATTATAAAGGAAGAGTAAACATGAAGGACATATATCATAAATAAAACACCATTTCATTTAAAATAATGAGAGTTTTAATATTTATCAGTAAGTGACAGAAAATCCCTTTCTCCAGTTCTCTGGAATCTTCAGCCTATCAGCTAAAGTATTTTCTGCAAGAAGGGCTTAGATAACACTTGGAAGTGAACAGATTCCCATTTTCCCATGTCCACCCTTACCTTCTGCATTATCCTCTTTTTCCCTCCTGGTCACCAAACACTTTGGGTACTCTCAGCATGGTTTCATTTTCCCTGTATTCTCAGGCTTTCTCCTAGCAGTGTGGATTCACACACTGATCCATTCCCTGACCTTCTTTATCCACTGGCCATTATCTATTCAGTATTTCTCCCACTTCTTCCAGGTCCTACTCTCTGCTGGGTAACAACAAAGAGTAGTAATGACTTAAATCACATAGAAAAAAAAATCAATGCTACAAGATTAATGAACTATTGGAATATCTCTTCTGTTTACCTAATGCTTTCATTATATGAAAATACACGTGTCCACAAACTTACGGTTACCAAAGGGGAAAGGTGGGCAGGGGAGGGATAAATTAGGAGTTTGGGATTAACATATACACACTACTATGTATAAAATAGATAAACAACAAGGACC
The DNA here is from genome assembly GCF_964374135.1 of Grampus griseus. NCBI lineage: Eukaryota > Metazoa > Chordata > Mammalia > Artiodactyla > Delphinidae > Grampus > Grampus griseus. The sequence goes on along the minus strand of NC_139007.1, from coordinate 6,020,897 downwards.
TACTGTATAGCACAGAGAACTCTACTCAATATTTTGTAATAATCTATAAAGAAAAGAATCTAAGAATATATATATATATATACATATATATGTATAACTGAATCATTTTGCTGTACATCTGAAACTAACACAACATTGTAAATCAACTATACTTCAATAAAAAATAAAACTATATATATATATATATAAATAAATATGCCTCCCTAAAAAAAGAAAATACACGTGTCCATCTTCATCTCCATCTTAGTCTAAGCCATCACCAGTCTTCACTTTCAACTGCAAATAGTTTTCTTACTCTTGTCTTATATACTGAGTTATCCATCAAAATGTAAATTATAAATAAACAAACAGCTAATTACAAAACTAGGCCATTTAGTCTCCTGTTTAAAAACTTACTCAGGGGCTTCCCAGTTCCCTTAGGAAAGAATGTGAATTGCTCTCCTGGCCTAGGGGGCCCCATCTGGTCTGGCCCTGCCTGTGAACTCCTGTTTCTGTATGTCCTCTGTGCACTCCAGGTGCACTGCCATTCTTCCTGTTTCCATCTCGGGCCTCTTGTGCTGTCCTGCAGGCCACAGCTCCCCAAGGAGACCTACCTGACTGCACAGAGCAGCCCTTCTCTCATGGAAAGTCTCTCTTCTGCTTGTTTACTTGTTTATTACCTTTCCTTCCCCCTTTAGTGGATCTTGTCTGTGTAGGTCACTGCTGCTCACCAGGGGAAGAGCATGATTAAATTGAGATGTAGCTGTTCTATAATATAAATGACTCAAAATACCAGTGGTTGAAGGAAAAGAGACATTTACACCTCTCTCATGTAAAAGGAATGTGGTTAAAAATGATATGGAGGCCCCACGATCTTACTAGGAACTCAAGCTCCAATCTGTCCCCTGCTAATCCTCAGCACACAATCTCCAACCTTAAGGTCACAGCATGGTCGAGAATGCAGCTAATAACTCAAGCCATGAAGTATGAGACCTCCAGCAAGTCATATAGAACACCTCTGCTTGCATCTCACTGGCCAGATTGGGTCACATGGCCACACCTCTCTTCGAAAGGGGCCAGGAAATGGAGTGTTAATTCTGCATGGCAGTGTGTCAGAATCAAAACTCGAGGTCCATTACAGAGGAAAATAAGAAAATGGATACAGGGTAGCAATCTCTCCCATGGGATACAGGGTTAGAACAGTCTTCTTGATGTAAGTAGGGTTCTCTCTACTTTTTCTTCAGCGTTGCTCCCGAGTAGTTACAAGATACTGCTTAGCATTCTTTTGTTCACATCCAGAGAGAGAGACAGAGAGAGAGGGAGATGCACCTCAGGCTGCTTTCTCAATAGAGGAAGCACCTTTCCTATACAGCCCAGAAAGTGTCTCCTCCAACTTCATTGGTCACAACCAACAACTACGTCCAGGGGAAGGAATTGAACGTGTTAGCCTGGGGCTAAGTCATATGCACCTTTTTAGACCAGAAGTTGAGCTGCTGTGGCCCTAAGCAAAGGGACTGTGGCTAGGAGCTATGGATCCCGGATGAACAAGGAGAATAGCTACCCAGAGCAGGAGAAGGAGAAGGTGGGCAGCTCATTTTGGGGGCTGCATGTGTTTCTCAGCCCAAATCATACAAATACATGTTGAGCAAAATGCATGGTATCTCTTCGTTTTCTTCAGTTTCTTTTTTCTTTAGTTCTTGTCCTCATTAACTAAAATCAGCTCAAGTTAAGAACTGCACTGTCCAATAAGGGAGCCACCAACTACATGGGATTATGCAGCTTTTGAGAGTTAGCTCGTAGGGATTGACATGGGCTGTGAGTATAAAACACACACTGGATTTCAAAGACTTAGTATGTAAAAGAGAATGTAAATATCTCCTCAATAAATTTTATATTGATTGCATATTAAATGTTAATATTTTAGATCTACTGCATTAAATGAAAGATATGATTAAAAATAATTTTACTTTTTTTTTTTTTTTACTTTTGAATGTGGCTACTAGAAAATTACAAATTACATAGGCGGCTCATATTATATTTCAGTTAGACGACACTCATCAAAAAAGTTTTAGATTGTCTTCTAAGACACCGCCTTACTCAAGCTCTCACCTGGACTTCCTCTACCTTCAAGCAAACCTGAACGACTTGCAGCTGACATGCTCTAAGTCCATACCCAAATCCCACTCCCTACTCACTTTTCAAGCTCTCGTGCCAAAAGGCCATGTCTTCCGTAAAGCGGTACAATGATACCTTTCCAACTTTCTTCCCCCTTCTCTGAATACGACTTCACCTGTGCAGGTTTATGGCAGGAAACACCATTTGCTATGTATTACAATGGATTGTTTACACGGTTTAGCCCCTTTACAGACTTCATGCTTTCTTTTCTGAGCAGAAGTTTTGCTTCTAAATCTTTCTATCTCCCCTTAATTCCTTGGCTGCTGTAGGACTTTAACAAAATATCTGAGGATGAGAGAATAAATAAGTGCTGCTGTAGGGGGGAAAAAGTGGGGGGGGGACTGATAGGCCTACTTTTGAAGAAAGGCTGAGAAGTTCAAGAGTGAGTGCTAAAGGAGAAGCAAGGGCCCCAAGGGACTTTGAAAGTGATGAAATACCAGTTAGGGGTCATAAAGAAAAAAACACTTCCTATGAAATCTAAAAGTATGCAGGTAAGAATGCACATCATTCAAAGAATTTAGATCTAGGGGCTTTTCAGCAAAATGCTGCATTTTCTACATACACTTGAACTGAAAATGGTTCAAGGGAAAAAGTTATAGACTTGGCCTTATTATAAAAATTTGGAAAATGACTCTTGAGTGTCTCAAAGCAATTCAGTCTAAAATCCTAGTAAAATGTTCTGAGGTCCCTTAAGAGCAGCGTAAGGAAAATCCATCCAAAGCTTCTCCTTTGGGTCAACTTCCCCTCATCATTGGCACTTAGAAATTGCCGCACTCCCTGAAGCCTGTATGGTCTCCTTGAGCTGACGTCTTGGTGGAATTATTAGGTTTCAGGAGTGCACCAGAGAGCCTTCTAGTCAATTCTAAGTTTTTCTGCACTTAGCCAGCTGAGGACCCTAGGGCTGCTAAGACAGAACAGAGGCTGTGCAGGATAATCTAGCCCAAGGTCAGCCTGTAAACTATCATCTAACCAGGCCATAGCTGCCAGGAAAGAGTTCATGAGCCACTGCATTAGACAAGGTTAAATCTTCCAGAGCTTTAAACTGGAAACCAGTAGTTATAGACTATTATCCTTCTTTATATATTCCCCCGAATCTTTATATTTAAGGTCAAAACAATCATCGGCAGCAGATTCAACTTGCAAGGTCCTTAATACCTATTGTATTTGATTTATTTTATTTATAGCACACTTGTGTTTTGCGATAGGTTACAGCATTGTACAACATAAATTTAAAATAAATAAGAGAAATAGGCAAAGAAAATAAGGCTTAGTAAACTCTAGTAGACGTTACATTGAGCACATTGTACATGCTAAGAAAACCTAGATACTTGCTAAATGTGGTCGACTTATCTGAAAATAAGCTGCATTTCTAGTAGTCAGTTGTAAAACTGTATAATGAGGATTTATGGTAAGTGGGTACTTTTTTCCCAATCTACCCAACTGATCTCGTTTCGCCCCAAAACCATTTGCTTCCTTTTAATGTATATTTGTCCCCTACACAGAATGGCTACAGAGGAACTGTCTTTTTGCCTGCATAAAGTTCCATCTGCTTTATTTAGTATAGCAGGTACAAATTACATTATTACAAAAAGCCACTGAAAGTGAATCCCTTTGAAACAAATCAAATTTTTATGGTAAATATTACAAAATAGAAAGAGTAGCAACAAGTTAAATTGAGATGTTATCTTAGAGTAAAAAATTAATTTATGATATGCTTATTTTAATAAATTTAGTTTATAATTCAACTAGGCATCAGTTCTTATAACCACTGTAGACTGAATCAAATGCTGATTTTTTCCAACAGAAAACTAAGATAGAGCAAAATGGCATTCTGCCAATAATTCTGCTATGATATGAGTAATTCTACAAATTTACTTACAGAAACTTCATGAAATCAGATCTTGCAAAATTTGGAATTTCAGTCTGCAATTGATTTGCATCAAAATGAAATTTTAAGTTGGACATTTAATGTGAGTCATAGTCAGTGAGAGACTGACTAATAAAAGGCTTTGATTGAACTGGCATGCATAAATGTTACTGTGAATTGGGTAGGTTGTTTCAATGGGGACTAGTTTTATAGAATATTACTTCATTGGAGAGTGTTTTCCTTTGAGTGACCTTTGGTTCTCCATCATCGTCATCAAAACTTGGGTACTCAGATAGTGAATATTTGGGTAATTTTTATACCCCAACATTAACAAGTCATTTAAGTTTCTTTGTTGCTTCTCCATAGATTTTGTTCACCCGTGCTAGAATTCTGCTTTTAGTTCCACATTTAATAATTCAGATAACTACAGCCATATTTCCTGAAACTGCTTTTTCACTGGTGGAAACGAACTTGGCCATTGCCCTGTTCTCATCTACTTGGTGGCATACTCTTAACTTTCCATTGATTAAACAATTTTCCTTCATAGCCACTGGGTTGTAGTTTATTCGATTCTAAACTATGCAGCAAGTCAGAATTTCAGGCCACATAGGTATAGAGGATGTCAAACTTCTTTAATTTTCTAAAAATTAATTTGTAATATGAGCCTTGATTCTGCATCCATGCTCCAGGGATGTAAATAATCTTTACTATGAGCAGATCATGCTTCGTCCCTCACTCTAGACTGCAAGGTCACTCTAAATCCAACTCCAACCCAGTTATTTCTCAGAGCCCTTCTTGAACACAAAGAAAAAGTTCCATTACTGTGGGAACCTCATTGAGGTTGCCTAAGAACTTTACCCATCTCAGAGCTAGGCTCCCCTGCCTCTTGCACTGGCAACTAAGAACTCTGGAGATTGACTTAGACCCTCTGCCCGGCTCCAGTACAGGCTGCCCAGCCATTTCCATGGTGCAGCTTCTGTACTTGCTGGGGAACAAAAAAACTCTGGGATCTGGTTATCATATTGGGCTCTCTTCAGGAATACGCACATGTCCCTTCTGTTCTAATATTCACAAACATATCTGGGAAATGTATTATCCTCCTAGCCAGGGAAGACATTACTTAAAATTGGAGAAAACAACCAGAAAAACCCAAATTACTAAATTTAGCTGTTTGGCAAGGAAATCCAGGAAGAAACAGTGGACGATCCTAAACCAATTGGGATTAACTTGTATGCACTGAAAGGATAGAGGCATGGAATGAAAATGAGGATCAGCTTTAGAAAAGGAAAGTTTATTTCTTTTTCTGAACTTTTGCCCTTAAAAGTTGTACCTTCTAGAAAATGGGAATAGGAAAATACATATCGATAATTACCTTAAATGTAAATGCACTAAATGCTCCCAACAAAAGACACAGATTGGCTGAATGGATACAAAAACAAGACCCATATATATGCTGTCTACAAGAGACCCACTTCAGATCTAGAGAAACATACAGACTGAAAGTAAGGGGATGGAAAAAGATAGTCCATGCAAATGGAAACCAAAAGAAAGCTGGAGTAGCAATTCTCATATCAGACAAAATAGACTTTAAAATAAAGACTATTAGAAGAGACAAATAAGGACACTACATAATCAAGGGATCGATCCAAGAAGAAGATATAACAATTGTAAATATTTATGCACCGAACATAGGAGCACCTCAATACATAAGGCAAATACTAACAGCCATAAAAGGGGAAATCGACAGTAACACATTCATAGTAGGGGACTTTAACACCCCACTTTCACCAGTGGACAGATCATCCAAAATGAAAATAATAAGGAAACACAAGCTTTAAATGATACATTAAACAAGATGGACTTAATTGATATTTATAGGACACTCCATTGAAAAACAACAGAATACACACTTTTCTCAAGTGTTCATGGAACATTCTCCAGGATAGATCATATCTTGGGTCACAAATCAAGCCTTGGTAAATTTAAGAAAATTGAAATTGTATCAAGTATCTTTTCCGACCACAACGCTATGAGGCTAGATATCAATTACAGGAAAAGATCTGTAAAAAATACAATCACATGGAGGCTAAACAATACACTACTTAATAACAAAGTGATCATTGAAGAAATCAAAGAGGAAATTAAAAAATACCTAGAAACAAATGACAATGGAGACACGACGACCCAAAACCTATGGGAAGCAGCAAAAGCAGTTCTAAGAGGGAAGTTTATAGCAATACAAGCCCACCTTAAGAAACAGGAAAGGGCTTCCCTGGTGGCGCAGTGGTTGAGAGTCCGCCTGCTGATGCAGGGGACACGGGTTCGTGCCCCGGTCTGGGAAGATCCCACATGCCGCGGAGCGGCTGGGCCCGTGAGCCATGGCCGCTGAGCCTGCGTGTCCAGAGCCTGTGCTCCGCAACGGGAGAGGCCACAACAGTGAGAGGCCCACGTACCGCAAAAAAAAAAAAAAAAAAAAAAAAAAAAAGAAACAGGAAACATCTCAAATAAACAAGCTAACCTTGTACCTAAAGCAATTAGAGAAAGAAGAACAAAAAAACCCCCCAAAGTTAGCAGAAAGAAAGAAATCATAAAAATCAGATCAGAAATGAATGAAAATGAAATGAAGGAAATGATAGCAAAGATCAATAAAACTAAAAGCTGATTCTTTGAGAAGATAAACAAAATTGATAAACCATTAGCCAGACTCATCAAGAAAAAAAGGGAGAAGACACAAATCAATAGAATTAGAAATGAAAAAGGAGAAGTAAAAACTGACACTGCAGAAATACAAAAGATCATGAGAGATTACTACAAGCAACTCTATGCCAATAAAATGGACAACCTGGAAGAAATGGACAAATTCTTAGAAAGGCACAACCTGCCAAGACTGAATCAGGAAGAAATAGAAAATATGAACATACCAATCACAAGCACTGAAATTGAAGCTGTGATTAAAAATCTTCCAACAAACAAAAGCCCAGGACCAGATGGCTTCACAGGTGAATTCCATCAAACATTTAGAGAAGAGCTAACACCTATCCTTCTCAAACTCTTCCAAAATATGGCAGAGGGAGGAACACTCCCAAATTCATTCTACGAGGCCACCATCAACTTGATACCAAAACCAGACAAGGATGTCACAAAGAAAGAAAAGTACAGGCCAATATCACTGATGAATATAGATGCAAAAATCCTCAACAAAATACTAACAAACAGAATCCAACAGCACATTAAAAGGATCATACACCATGATCAAGTGGGGTTTATTCCAGGAATGCAAGGATTCTTCAATATATGCAAATCAATCAATGTGATAAACCATATTAACAAATTGAAGGAGAAAAACCATATGATCATCTCAATAGATACAGAGAAAGCTTTTGAGAAAATTCAACACCAATTTATGATAAAAACCCTGCAGAAAGTAAGCATAGAGGGAACTTTCCTCAACATAATAAAGGCCATATATGAGAAACCCACAGCCAACATCATCCTCAATGGTGAAAAACTGAAAGCATTTCCACTAAGATCAGGAACAAGACAAAGTTGCCCACTCTCATCATTCTTATTCAACATAGTTTTGGAAGTTATAGCCACAGCAATCAGAGAAGAAAAGGAAATAAAAGGAATCCAAATCGGAAAAGAAGAAGTAAAGCTGTCACTGTTTGCAGATGACATGCTACTATACATAGAGAATTCTAAAGATGCTACCAGAAAACTACTAGAGCTAATCAATGAATTTGTTAAAGTAGCAGGATACAAAATTAATACACAGAAATCTCTGGCATTCCTATACACTAATGATGAAAAATCTGAAAGTGAAATCAAGAAAATACTCCCATTAACCATTGCAACAAAAAGAATAAAATATCTAGGAATAAACCTACCTAAGGAGACAACAGACCTGTATGCAGAAAATTATAAGACACTGATGAAAGAAATTAAAGATGATACAAATAGATGGAGAGATATACCATGTTCTTGGATTGGAAGAATCAACATTGTGAAAATGATTCTACTACCCAAAGCAATCTACAGATTCAATGCAATCCCTATCAAATTACCGCTGTCATTTTTCACAGAACTAGAACAAAAAATTTCACAATTTGTATGGAAACACAAAAGACCCCGAATAGCCAAAGCAATCTTGAGAACGAAAAATGGAGCTGGAAGAATCAGGCTCCCTGACTTCAGACTATACTACAAAGCTACAGTAATCAAAACAGTACGGTACTGGCACAAAAACAGAAATATAGATCAATGGAACAGGATAGAAAGCCCAGAGATAAACCCACGCACATATGGTCAGCTTATCTTTGATAAAGGAGGAAGGAATGTACAGTGGAGAAAGGACAGCCTCTTCAATAAGTGGTGCTGGGAAAACTGGACAGCTACATGTAAAAGTATGAGATTAGATCACTCCCTAACACCATACACAAAAATAAGCTCAAAGTGGATTAAAGACCTAAATGTAAGGCCAGAAACCATCAAACTCTTAGAAGAAAACATAGGCAGAACCCTCTATGACATAAATCACAGCAAGATCCTTTTTGACCCACCTCCTAGAGAAATGGAAATAAAAACAAAAATAAACAAATGGGACCTAATGAAACTTCAAAGCTTTTGCACAGCAAAGGAAACCATAAACAAGACCAAAAGACAACCTTCAGAATGGGAGAAAATATTTGCAAATGAAGCAACTGACAGAGGATTAATCTCCAAAATTTACAAGAAGCTCATGCAGTTCAATATGAAAAAAACAAACAATCCAATCCAAAAATGGGCAGAAGACCTAAATAGACATTTCTCCAAAGAAGATATACAGACTGCCAGCAAACACATGAAAGAATGCTCAACATCATTAATCATTAGAGAAATGCAAATCAAAACTACAATGAGGTATCATCTCACACCAGTCAGAATGGCCATCATCAAAAAATCTAGAAACAATAAATGCTGGAGAGGGTGTGGAGAAAAGGGAACACTCTTGCACTGCTGGTGGGAATGTGAATTGGTACAGCCACTATGGAGAACAGTATGGTGGTTCCTTAAAAAAACTACAAATAGAACAACCATATGACCCAGCAATCCCACTACTGGGCATATACCCTGAGAAAACCATAATTCAAAAAGAGTCATGTACCAAAATGTTCATTGCAGCTCTATTTACAATAGCCTGGAGATGGAAACAACCTAAGTGCCCATCATCGGATGAATGGATAAAGAAGATGTGGCACATATATACAATGGAATATTACTCAGCCATAAAAAGAAACGAAATTGAGCTATTTGTAATGAGGTGGATAGACCTAGAGTCTGTCATACAGAGTCAAGTAAGTCAGAAAGAGAAAGACAAATACCGTATGCTAACACATATATATGGAATTTAAGGGAATAAAATGTCATGAAGAACATAGGGGTAAGACAGGAATAAAGACAGAGACCTCCTAGAGAACAGACTTGAGGATATGGAGAGGGGGAAGAGTGAGCTGTGACGAAATGAGAGAGAGGCATGGACATATATACACTGCCAAACATAAGGTAGATAGCTAGTTGGAAGCAGCCTCATAGCACAGGGAGATCCACTCTGTGCTTTGTGACTGCCTGGAGGGGTGGGAGGGAGGGAGACGCAAGAGGGAAGAGATATGGGAACATATGTATATGTATAACTGATTCACTTTGTTATAAAGCAGAAACTAAGACACCATTGTAAAGTAACTATACCCCAATAAAGATGTTAAAAAAATGTACGTTCTAAAAATTCATATCTGAGTATGTCACTTCTTGTTCTAAAACCTGCAATGACTTTCTACCAAATACAGAATAAAGTTCCTACTCCACACACTGGCCCTTCAAATCCTCATGATTTGGCCCCAAGCTACATTTTCAACCCATCCTGTTTGTATTATAAGCTATAGACACAATTATCTATTTGCCAACATGCAGACATGTACAGAAGCATAGTTTTGCTCAAGCTGCTCTCTGTAAGTGATGCACAGGTCCAGAATCCTCCTCTCTGAGAGTGAAACTCTAAATAAACATGCAACAGAACAGAGAAGATATGCCAAAAAACAAACAAACAAACAAATAAAAACCCAGAATGTCAATGGACTAAGACTTCAGTATACTCTAATTGTTAGAATAAACAACACTCAAGAATTTCTTTTTTTAACATATATATTTTTATTGAAGTATAGCTGATATACAATATTACATAACTTACAGGTATACAATATAGTGATGTACAATTTTTAAAGGTTATACTCCTTTTATTGTTATTAAAAATATTAGCTATATTCCCCATGTTATACAATATATCCTTCTAGCTTTTTTTTTTTTCCCCCTTTTTTGGTACGTGGGCCTCTCACTGTTGTGGCCTCTCCCATTGCGGAGCACAGGTTCCGGACGCGCAGGCTCAGCAGCCATGGCACACGGGCCCAGCTGCTCCGCGGCATGTGGGATCTTCCTGGACCGGGGCATGAACCCGTGTCCCCTGCATCAGCAGGCGGACTCTCAACCACTGCGCCATCAGGGAAGCCCCATTGTAGCTTATTTTATACATAATTGTTTGTAACTCGTAATCCCCTGCTCCTATGTTGCCCCTCCCTCCTTCCCTCTCCCCACGGGTAATCACTAGTTTGTTCTCTAAATATGTGAGCCTGTTTCTTTTTTGTTTTATTCACTAGTTTGTTGTAATTTTTAGATTCCACATATAAGTGATGTCATGCAGTATTTGTCTTTCTCTGTCTGACTTACTTCACTTAGCATAACACCCTCCAAGTCCATCCATGTTGTTGCAAATGGCAAAATTTTCATTCTTTTTACAGCTGAGTAGTTTTCCATTGCATATATAAACCACATTCTCTTTATCCATTCATCCATTGATGGACACGTAGGTTGCTTCCATATCTTGTCTATTGTAAATAATACTGCTATGAACATTGGGGTGCATGTATCTTTTCGAATTAGTGTTTTGGGGTTTTTTCAGATACATACACTGGAGTAGGACTGCTGGATCCTATGGTAGTCCAATTTTTTGTTTTTTGAGGAACCTCCATACTGTTTTCTACTGTGGCTGCATCAATTTACATTCCCACCAACAGTGCACGAGGTTCCCTTTTCTCCACATCCTCTCCAGCATTTGTTATTTGTCTTCTTTTTGATGACAGCTATTCTGACAGGTGTGAGGTGATATCTCACTGTGGTTTTGATTTGAATTTCCCTGATGATTAGTGATGTTGATCATCTTTTCATGTGCCTATTGGCCATCTGTATGTCCTCTTTGGAAAAATGTCTATTTAGGTCTTCTGCCCATTTTCTAATCAGGTTGTTTTTTTGATGTTGAGTTGTATGAGCTGTTCATATATTTTGGATATTAATCCCTTATCGGTCATATCATTTACAAATATTTTCTCCCATTCAGTAGGTTATCTTTTCGTTTTATAGATGGTTTCCTTTGCTGTGCAAAAGCTTTTAAGTTTAATTAGGTCCCAATTGTTTATTCTTCCTTTTATTTCCTTTGCTTTAGGAGAAAGATCCAAAAAAATTTATTGCCACGATTTATGTCAAAGAGTGTTCTGCCTAGGTTTTCTTCTAGGAGTTTTATGATATCCAGTCTTACATTTAGGGCTTTAATCCATTTTGAGTTTATTTTTGTGTATGGTGTTAGGGAGCGTTCTAATTTCGCTCTTCTACATGTAGCTGTCCAGTTTTCCCAGCACCACTTATTGAAGAGACTGTCTTTTTCTCCATTATGTATTCTTGCCTCCTTTGTCATAGGTTAACTGACAAGAAAGAATTTCTTAAATATAAAGTGAACTTGTTGTCAGTGATAGAGCCTTGGTAGAGAAGGGAGTCAGGGAGCAAACACTGACCGAGAGCTGACTGTACTGCTCAGAAGAGGGTTCCTTGCCATCACTATCAGCACATGATGGGGTTGTCTCTATAGCACAGATGGAACAATAGGCATATAGGACCTAATGATGCAACCCTGGTATTTAATATCTGTGAGCATAGGATCTTTGTCCCTTTTTGATCACTGTTGTATTCCTCAGTGCAGTGAGTGGCATATAGAGGTACTCAATACTTGTTGGAAAATTGTCTCACCAACTGCCGGAGCTCTGATCTCTGTGCTCCTGGCAATCTTTTAGTTATGATGTAACTTCTCATGCAGATATGACAACAAGGCATGAACGTACTTATCAGGGAATGGATACTGAATTAATAAAGTATCACTTTAATTTTTATATATTGGTTTCTGATGACTTTAAGTCAAATAAATCTAAAAACTGATGATCCTTAGAAGCACTAATACTCAAGGTTGTGAATCTACAAAGCTCAGAGTGAGACTATGTGATCTTAGAGGGTGAGACTATGTGACCGCACCAGGGTCCTCCTCACCGTGAGCATCTGAGAGGCCAAGAGATCGTCTCTATTTAACGTCCTTTCTCCAAGCTCCAGAACCTGCCAAAACTTCTGTTTTCATCATCTTGACCCACAGACCAGCCCTCCTAGAAGTCTTCCCAAGGCTCACCTGTTCTGTATTCTGTATTCAGATTTCACAGGAAACACTCTATCAAGGGGTTAACTCTCCCCCCACTTTTAAAGGGGGAAACTAAAATGTGCCTTGCTGAAGGATGATTACTATTACTGATAACGTAAATTTCCAAGTGCAGTGAGAGTAGTCAGTGCTCAGCAAATGGCAGCTATTATAAGTATCGTTTCAGCAATTTGCTGATGTTTCTAATACTGCGTTTTGAATCAGTTCATTTTAATAAACATGTTTTCAGATGAACTTCTTGACTCAAGGAATTAAAATTTAACTTCTCTATGACTTGGCTTTTTCAACTATAAAATATAGATAAAAATAATACCTACTTCATAGACTTTTGTGAGATTTAAATTATGTTATATAATGTACTACTATATATAAAAGATAACTAATAAGAACCTGCTGTATAGCACAGGGAACTCTATTCAGAGTTCTATAATGACTTATATGGAAATGGAGTCTAGAAGAGAGTGGATATATGTATATGTATGGCTGATTCACTTTGCCATAGAGCAGAAACTAACACAACATTGTAAATCACTTATACGCCAATAAAAAAACTAATTAAAATAAAAAACCTAATGGCTGCTCCTTAAGGAAGTATGGCATGTAATATATATTTAATTTCAACTCTGTTTAAAATAAAGCATCAAGTTGTTAAAAAATTTTTTTTAATAAATTAAAAAAATTATATATATAAAATGGTTAGAACAGGGCCTTATGCAATTATAAGCTTGGATTAAATACTAGCCATTAGTAGTAGTAGTATTAGTAATACTTCTAGAGTTTAGAGGAGTGACATGTAAGTAATGATGATTATAATATAGTAGGACAAACAACCTCAGAGGTATGTGAAAGAACCACAGGTAACCAAAGGAAATAAGGGATGATTTTTATTAGGGCCTATTGAAGGAGACTCCCCAGAACAGGTGAAAGGTGAGCTTGTTTTTGAAGGGTGATTAAAGTTTACCAAGCAGACAAGGGACAGGGTTGTGAGATGACAGCACCAACTCCAGGAAGATACATGGAGTCCAGGAGAGCATGGTATGGTTGGTGTGCAAAGTGAGGTTAGGAGTATGACTGCTGGGGGAGAGGGTAGTGCCAGAAGATGACACAGAAGTGACAGATAGCTTGTGTCCTACTAAGCAGTTTGCATTTTATCTTGGGATTCTTAAGGTAGAGTTCCTAGACCTCTATCAGGCTTAAGAAATGGGCTTCAGGATGATCACAGACACCTAGAAACTGGGTACAGGATCTTGTGCTGTAGGTGCATTTTAGGTGGGAAAATGATCCATGGCTTTCATCAGCGTCTCAAAAGGATCTCCAGGACCAAAATGAAGGACAACTGTTATCTGCTGGAGGTGACATTCAGGATTTTAAGCAGGATCAGGTGCGGTGTTAGAAAGGTCCCTCTAGTGGCAGTGAGAAAGAAGGCTTGCAGGAGATTTGAGTGATGAGTGAGGAGACTCTCAAGGGTCCAGGCAGAGATAAGGGCCCGAGGAAGGAGGACGATGGACATGGACTGGAGAGGATGGCCACTCTCCACTTGGTATTAGAATCACTCAATCATTCTACAAGGACCTGTGGATGCCTTATATATTCCAGGCACTGTGCTAACTGCTAGATAATATCGATAGAAAGTCCTAGTGCTTACAGAGCTTTGAAACTAAAAGAAGAAACAGAAAATGGAAAATTATCTAATTATAATTGTGATAGGTGCTATGCCTCCCCGTTAAATAGATATTTCCAGAGTTCAGGGACTGTGCCTTATTTGTCTATCTTCTACCAGTGACTTGCCCACAAGAAGTTCTTGATTAATGCCTGTTTCATGGAATAAACATCTTGATTTATCCCTTGAGTGGTGACCTGTCACGTGGTGACCTGTTCTGAGTGGTTACCTGACCTGACAATAAACACATCTATACAGGCTTCCGAGCTGGTGCTTTCTCATCATTTAATGACAAGGTTTTGCTTTGAGAGACGAATCTTACCCTAACCTAAAGTTTGCAAGTTACAAAATAATGAATTCATTTCTTCAGGTAGTTCATGAGCTCATTTCAATGTCTGGATATGTGATTACATCTGATTGCCTCCTTTCTACTCTGGGAAAAAATACTAGAGATACAGAGCTAAATCAGGCATAACTTGCACCTTCAAAGATCTCACAACCATATGGATGATTCTGCCTTTAAGAGAGGAAGGTAATACTGAAGGAGGAACAGTCATACCTGTAAGTTGTCTCCTTAGGCAATTAGGAAAACTGCTCTAGAATTTAGGAGGAATTAGAAGAAGTCAGGGTTGAAACTAGAAACAGTTCACATAATGCAGTATTTGCTCTTAAACTTACTTACTCACTCAAATAATGCCATACTTTCTCACTCTTACTGAAAGTGTTATGCAATATTTACCCATTCAACCAGCCCCTTAATCTATCCTCAGGCAATCTAGGTGATGGACATCTATTTCACCTGGTCTCTGGGTCGCTTCAAAGCAGTGGTTCCACCTACCATTCCTGAAGTGAATTGTTCAGCATTTGTAAGGCCATACTAAAAATGCATCTTGTCTCTGCCTCTTTTAATTTCTTTTCAAATGATTTGCATGGTTTCACTTGCTGATTTTCTGGGTCATAGAGAACCTTTTCAAAATTGCATACATTTGTACTTTGTTGAGCATTATTTATTTATCTAGTGGCAATATGGGGGGCAGCTGGTTGCAGTGCAGGCAGAAAGCCATTGCTTGATTAAGATAAAGAATCAGGGCTTTGATATACTTCTCGATGCACACGCTAATTTTTCCATTATTGTCACTATGGCTGAAGTAGTGCTAAGGAAAACACCTACACTTGGGCCGCTGTCCGTGGAACCCGTGACTTTAAGCTGTCGTGGGCTGACGTGATGGGTAATGGTTAGAGCATCTCTGTCCCCTTCTCTCTTTTGGAGATGATTAAGAAAATGGATAACATGTTGAACTAAATGGCAGCCAAAATCAGTGACCAGGAAGTGAGAGCAGACTGAGGCAAGTGAATTGACTTACAATAAGCAAGCCAAGGAAACAGAGCTCTCAGCCAGAGGGGCTAAGCTGCCCCCTGCTGCCGCAGCAAAAGAATATGGAAACTGCTGTTGAGACTGGATGTCCATGACTCTGGGAGATGGGATGGGAACAGCTGATGGGGTGAGGCAGACTGTCTACTTATGAATCTCCCACACTTTTAAAGCCATTTGTTTCTACCTTCAAATTAAAATCATTTTCCTTTCATTTTATGAAATGTTGCCCTATTTTTCATGTTCATTTTCTTAGCAACTTTAACAGCTATTGTGTCCTTGAATATATTATTAATTTGCAGCCTAGTCTAAGTTTTCAGAGAGAGAAAGGTATGTTGAATGTCTGTACTTATGTAATTAGAACTGTCAATTGCCTTTATCTTAGAATGTTCTTAGTGGCCAAGCCTAAAGTACCTTTTCCAATAGTCCAGCCTGAACCCTCTCTCGATTTAAATACATGTTTAGTGGTAAATAAGGGGACAAAATTGTACTGAAACCCTTAATGAAATTTAACTCCACAGAGATCTTTTTATACAACCTTGAAAGTTATTTTCAAATATCTCATTTATAGAGGAAGTTTAGACCAAAAATTGGAGGCATAATTGTTAAATATGTTGATTAAAAAAGAGTTAATTTTCAAAACATAAAAGAATATTAATTATATAAACATAAAACTTATCATGTAGATTACTGCAATAGCTTTCAAAAGTCTCACCTCCATTTTCACCTCCTTTCCATGCTGCATCCCTCCCTGTCACTCGCTTGCTTAAAATTATCTACAGCAATGGTTCTCAGACTCTGGTCTCCAGACCATCGCCATTGTAATCACCTTGGCCACCAAAGACTCCAACCCCCTGGTATTCACACCCTTCCATTGAGTACGGCTGGATTTAGTGACTTATTTCTACCAAACAGAATATGGCAGATATGATGGGATGCCACCTCCAAGATTAGGTTACAGAAAGATTGTGGCTTTTATCTTGGGGCTTCTCTCTTGCTCTTCTGCTTGCTGTCTCTGAGGAAAGCCAGTTGCCATGTTGTGAGTTGCCCTGTGAAGAGTCTACATGGCAAAGAATGGAGGAAGGTCGTCAGCTAAAAAATAACCCAATCAAACAATGGGCTGAAGACCTGAACAGATATTCTTCCAAAGAAGATATACAGATGGCTAACAGGCACATTGAAAGACTCTCAGCATTGCTAATTATTAAAGAAATGCAAATCAGAACAATGAGATATCACCTCACACATGTTGAAATGACCATCATCAAAGAATCTACAAATAACAAATGTTGGAGAAGATGTGGAGAAAAGGGAACACTTGTATACTCTTGGTGAGAATGTAAATTGGTGCAGCCACTATGGAAAACATTATTAAGGTTCCTCAAAAAAAAAAAAAACAGGGCTTCCTTGGTGGCGCAGTAGTTGAGAGTCCGCCTGCCGATGCAGGGGACACGGGTTTGTGCCCCGGTCCGGGAAGATCTCGCATGCTGCGGAGTGGCTGGGACCGTGAGCCATGGCCTCTGAGCCTGCACATCCGGAGCCTGTGCTCCGCAACGGGAGAGGCCACAACAGTGAGAGGCGTGCGTACCGCAAAAAAAAAAAAACAAAAACAGAACCACCATATGATCCAGCAATCCCACTCCTGAGTATATATATCCTCCCCAAAATGAAAACACTAATTTGAAAAGATACATGCACCCCAATGTTCATAGCAGCATTATTTACAACAGTCAAGACATGGAAGCTACCTAATTGCCCACCAACAGATGAATGGATTTTTTTTTTTAAATGTTGGGGGTAGGCATTTATTAATTAATTAATTAATTTGTGCTGTGTTGGGCCTTCGTTTCTGTGTGAGGGCTTTCTCTAGTTGTGGTAAGCAGGGGCCACTCTTCATCACGGTGCGCAGCCCTCTCACTATCGTGGCCTCTCTTGTTGCAGAGCACAGGCTCCAGATGCACAGGCTCAGTAGTTGTGGCTCACAGGCCTAGTTGCTCTGCAGCA
Source organism: Grampus griseus (assembly GCF_964374135.1). Taxonomy (NCBI): domain Eukaryota; kingdom Metazoa; phylum Chordata; class Mammalia; order Artiodactyla; family Delphinidae; genus Grampus; species Grampus griseus. Next base: position 6,003,280 of record NC_139007.1, on the reverse strand, counting down.
TGTGGGATCCTCCCAGACCAGGGCTTGAACCCGTGTCCCCTGCATTAGCAGGCAGATTCTCAATCACTGCACCACCAGGGAAGCCCGAATGGATTAAGAAATGAACAATGGAATACTACTCAGCCATAAAAAGTATGAAATTCTTCCATCTGCAACAATGCAGATAGACCTACAGTGTCTTATTCTTAGTGAAATAAGTCAGACAGAGAAAGACAAGTATTGTATGATATCACTTATATGTAGAACATAAAAATAATACAAATGAATGTATATATACGCAAAACAGAAAGAGATTCACAGATAGAGAAAACAAACTTGTGGTTACCAAAGGGGAGAGTGAGAGAAGGAGGGGCAAATTAGGGGTATGGGATTAACAGATACAAGCAACAAGGATATATTGTATAACACAGGGAATTATACCCATTATCTTGTAATAACCTATAATGGAGTATAATGTGCAAAAATACTGCATCACTACATTGTACACTGAAGCTAATATAACACTGTAAATCAACTATACTTCAACTGAAAAAAATGGGAAGGAAGCCTTGGGAAAAAAGAAGCAGTTTCTCCTTCAGTCAAGCTTTCCAATAAGACCACAGCCCTAGCTGACACTTGAGTGCAATCCTCACCTGGATTCTTGACCTACAAAAACTGAATAAATGTTTGTTGCTTAGCAAATTCGAGGATCTATTCCAGACCTATTGAAGCAGCAACTTTGGGGGTGGAGGCCAGCAATCAGTGTTTATAACAAGTCCTCCAAGTGATCCTGATGCACTTTCTTTTTTTTTTTAAGATTTTTTTTTTTGATGTGAACCATTTGAAAAGTCTTTATTGAATTTGTTACCATATTGTTTCTGTTTTATGTTTTGTTTTTTTGGCCCAGAGGCATGTGGGATCTTAGCTCCCCGACCAGGAATTGAACCCGCAACCGCTGCATTGGAAGGCGAAGTCTTAACCACTGGACCGCCAGGGAAGTCCCCTGATGCACTTTCAAATTTAGAACCACTGCTTTATAGGAGAAAGTCTAAAATCCTTAGCTAAGCCCACAAAACCCTTTCTATGGCTTTTTTTTTTTAACCTTTGTTCTCTCATCCTATGTCATTCATCCCTAAGAATTCTCCTCCCCATTGAGTTTCAGCAGTAGCACCTACAGCCGAAGAAGTTTTACAAGCCACTGACTGTCTTCTTAGCTGATGCAAACTATGCTAAGTAAATTGTATACTTTATTTCATTAATTAGTAATTATTAGAGTCATGATAGATACCACTTGAATGCAGACTACATAGCTGGCCACTCTCTAGGTCATATCACGTGAGAATCTCCTAACCAAACCCTGTGAAATCTATAGTGTTATTATCCCTATTTTAAAACTGAGGAAAGTAAGTTTCATAGAGGTAAAGTAAGTTGCCTAAAATCACATGGTAACTTTTAGAGTCATGATTTGGCATGAGTCTGACTATAGCCTTTGCACATGGAGCCAGCGGTCACACAGCCAGAACATGCATTTACAGTTCCTTGAGCAGTTCCTATGTCCTCTCAAGTCCCGAGGCCTCGTCCCTCTCTCTGGCATAGATACTTGCTCACTCATTCATGTTTACTGAACGCTTATTATATGTCTGGAAATATTCCAGGCATTACAAATATAGCAGTGGAAGAAAAAGCAAACAAACCAACAGACAAAAAGTACTGCTTTGGAGCTTACATTCTAGTCGGGGATTGGAGGAGACAGCCTAAAAGGAAATACTTGAAAACAAAGAGTTATTCTAGATGATTATTCAAAATAGCATATAATAAATCAGGAAGTGTATAAAGAACCTGGTGGTGGTAGAGGGAGGGTGTTATGATATTAAATACAATAATTAGGGAGGCTGGAACTGAAAGATAACATTGGAGCAGATTCCTGATGCAGGAAAGGGAGGTGGTTTCTGGTTTGGGTAGGAGAATGCCATGATTGGAAATAAGCAAGTCAAGTGCAAAGGTCCTGAGGTAGGAGATGTCTGCCATGTTGGTGCAATGTTAAGGAGACCTGAACAGCTGGAGTAGGCTGACTTAAGGAAAGGTAGCAGGAGAGGAGGCCAGAGAAAGAATGGAGGGCAAATATCAAGAAGGGCCACGTAACATATTGCAAGGAATTTGGGGTTTTCTCTGCTTGAGATGGGGGGCAGTGGAAGGGTGTTGAGCAGAGGGAACGGCATGGTTTAACTTACATTTCAGTAGATCACTTAGGCTGATGTGTTGAGAATAGACTACACAGGCCAGGGTGGAAGCAAGAAGCCCATTCTGAGTAGTTAGAAACCCATCTCAATAATCTGGGGTCTAGACCACTGATCATGGAAGCTTGGGCCATGATGACAGCAGTGGGATTCATAAGTCTCTGTTTAAAGACAGGGCTGACAGTATTTCTAAAGGATTTGATATAGAGTGGGAAAGAAAAGGAGTCAGCTTTTCTGGCCTGAGCATCTTGAACGATAGAGTTGTCTTTTACTGAGATGAGGAGAATGTGTAAATTGTAGGTTTGAGGGAAAAGTTCAAAATTGTGGGTTTGTATTGTTAAGTCTGCAAAGCAGAAAAGCTATCAAAGTGGAGATGTCCAAGTGGAAATCAGGTATACAGAGGCATTCAGAAGAGACTTGATGCTGGAGGTACAAATCTGGAAGTCATCAGTTAATACACAATATTTAAAACCACAAGACTGGCTGAATTATTAAGAGAATGAATAGAGATAGAATCCCTGGGACTCTTTGTACAAATCTGTCTTCAAACATAGCCCTTTCTCACTCCTTCCTGGCCTTCCTAAATATTTACATAATAAATATCTACTATCTGCTTGGCAACCAGCTGGACCTGGTTGGTCAGCTTGTTCATTTCTCTCCCCAACTACAGCAAGAACCCATTGAGCCAGGACTCATTTATATTTACCTTTCCATTCCAGGTACCTGGCATATAACAAGTTTTTAATCCATGTTTTTTGAACAAGTTGTTAACTAAAATCAACTCTACTAGGACTTGAGATAAGAAAATAAAACACAAAAATTTTTAAGAAAACAATTATAGTCTGTCCATAATAATTATGACCATGGTTAAAATGCTGGTGGCATGTAAGGGAAGGCTGTTCATTTTACTTTAGAACCTCTACATTCTACTAAATGATGAGAGACTTTTATTAGGACATGGAACTTAAAAGTGGGTTAGAAACTTATGGAAAAAATTTCAGAAACAATGAAAGGAGATGCATTAGGGGAGCTGAGGTCTAGTCACTTATGAGTGTCTACTTTCAGATGTGCTATAGAAATCCAAAGGACATTTTGGAACTTCAGACATTAGACTAAAGCCATACTTTCTCAGTTTCCCTCACTTGAAACCAGAGAATAATTTCACAAGACATATCAGAGAGGAAGGGGCTTGGAACCCGAGAGAAATGAGAGAAGATGAAAAATGCTGCAAGAAAACTGGAGTTAGGAGTTCAGTTCTGCCTTATTTGAATCTTCAAAAAGATTGAAAAATTGTGATAATCAAATGATATTATAGTCTGCATTATGGTATTCTTTACTTTGGAGTTGGGAGAAAAGCAGCTCACTCTGGAAAGTGCTCTTATGTTCACTTTGAAGCAGATGAGAAAAAGCTGAGTGGAAGCAAATGAAAAAAAAAAATGATGTCGTCAAGCAGTTTTCAGAGAAAGCTGTCACAATACTTTAGCAATGCTGGAAGACTTATAGACAGAGATACTTCTTCTCCCATAAGATCCTCCAATGAGTAGTATCAATAAGTTTATTAGCAATGTAAATTCAATATAAATTTTATTTTTCTTTTCCTATTTTTATGAAGCTGTATTTAATTCAAGTGAAGTATGATTCTTAGCTGGAATGTCTTTGAATTAGAGCAACACCCATCTATTACATTTACCCTGCAACTGCTCAAGCCTTGTTTGTATTGCTTTCTTTGACTGAATTTTAGCTGACGGTGAGAAAATGAATACTTAATGTAATGTGTGTTTTTCAGTCTATGTTTAATTATCTTAGGTTACATGGAATTAGAGATATGAGAGATGGGAGAAGGAAGATTTAATTATCCAAAGCTATTTTAACAATTCAATAAACGTTCATCAATTTCATTTGGTACCCAAGGAACTTTATTAGGTTTTATGGAGGGGTAAGGGAGAAAGAAATAAAAACCAATCCCTGTCTTCAAATTATTTACAATATATTGGGTTGGCCAAAAAGTTTGTTCAGGTTTTTTCTGTTATCTTATGGAAAAACCTGGACAAACTTTTTTTGCCAACCTAATAGTAAGGAGGAATCATAGAAATAAATAGTGAATAAGAAAAGCATCATAAATGCTATTAGGGTTCATACCTATTTTACTTGTATGATAAGATTAAGCAGAAGATGGCATTAAAGAGATCCAATTACTATTTGTTGAAAATATTGAGTGATCTGGGAGAGTATTTCAGACAGGATGATTCTACTCCAATTAACAAAGCACCAGGCCAAAGAGGCCCAGACAAAAGAAATTTGTTAATAAAGTATACTTAAAAAGAACTCCAGATATAGGTAGTTCTCTGATTGGAGAATTCAGCATCTCAATGATTGCCAGAATCCAGTTATTCTGTGATACAATTGGGGTTTCCTCACGGTCACAGGGTGGCTGTCACCACTCCAACCATCAATTCCTCACATAGAAATATCCAAAATCATGGATGGGAAAAGGGGAACTTCTTGGGAGGATTTCTCTCTGGAGTAGCTTTGACAAAAGTTGAAAATTAGCCTCATATTTTCTTAGCAACACTGGTCTTCCTATTTCCACTTTTGTCTCTTTACAATCCATTGTCCACACAGCAACCTGAAGGGTCTTTCAAAAATTAAACCAATCATGTTGTTTCTTTAGCTAAAGAACCACTGTTGGAAAGGATGTGGAGAAAAGGGAACCCTTGTGCACTCTTGGTGGTAATGTAACTTGATGCAGCCACTATGGAGAACAGTATGGAGGTTGCTCAGAAAACTAAGCAATCCCACCCCTGTGTATGTATCTGAAGAAAATGAAAACATTAATTTGAAAAAATACATGCACCCCAGTATTCATAGCAGCACTATTTGTAATAGTCAAGATATGGAAGCAACCTAAGTGTCCATCAACAGATGAATGGGCAAAGAAGATGTGAGATATATATATAATGGAATATTACTCAGCCATAAAATGAATGAAATGTTGCCATTTGCAACATGGATGGACTTGGAGGGTGTTATGCTAAGTGAAATAAGTCAGACAGAGAAAGACAAATACTGTATGATATCACTTATATAGAGAAACTAAAAAATAAAACAAACTAATGAATATAACAAAAAACAATAGATTCATAGATATGGAGAAAAAACTAGTGGTTACCAGTGGGGAGAGGGAAAGGAGGAGGGGCAAGATAGGGGCATGGGATTAAGAGATACAAACTATTATGTCTAATATAAATAAGCTACAATTATATGTTGTACAGCACAGGGATATATAGCCAATATTTTATAATAACTATAACTGGAGTATAACCTTTAAAAATTATGAATCACTATGTTGTACACCTGAAGCTTGTAAATCAACTATACCTCAATAATAATAAAAAGAATGCACACACACACACACACACACACACACACACACACAAGAACCTTAACAGAAAAAAAATTTAAACCAATCATGTTGTTCCTTTAGCTAAAGGGCCCTGTATGACTTCTCATTGTTTTTATTTTTTCTTAATATAAATTTATTTATTTATTTTATATATTTATTTTTGGCTACGTTGGGTCTTTGTTGCTGCGCACAGGCTTTCTCTAGTTGTGGCAAGCGGGGGTCACTCTTTGTTGCGGTGCATGGGCTTCTCATTCTGGTGGTTTCTCTCATTGCAGAGCACGGGGTCCAGGCACAAGGGCCTCAGCAGTTGTGGCTCGCAGGCTCTAGAGCGCAGGCTCCGTAGTTGTGGCGCACGGGCTTAGTTGCTCCACCGCATGTGGGATCTTCTGGGACCAGGGCTCGAACCCGTGTCCCTTGCAATGGCAGGAGGATTCTTAACCACTGCACCACCAGGGAAGCCCCTCATCGCTTTTAGGAAATAATCAAACTCCTTACAATGTCCTAAAGACTCTTCATGATCTGATGCCAGAGAAAACTGTTTTCTCACCTAATACATCCCTCCTCACAGTGGCTTGTCCTGAGCTGCTGTCTCACACCCCGCGCCCTTCCCCCAGCCTCTCTGCTAACCCAACTGTTCTTTATCACATGATCCTGCTTTCTTTCCTTCACAGAAGCTTTCCATTTTCTGAAATCGTCTTGTTCATTAATTTGAGGGTACAGACAATGCCCATTTTTTTAACCAACACCTCGAATAATAATAACTTGTTGAAAAGGAGCTAACCATTTCTGTGAAAGACAAGTACAATATTTTGGGGTTTAATTGACAGTAAGTCTCAATTAAATATTTTTAAATTAAATCAATCAGCATATATAAAACAATACTAATGTCTCCCAATTACAGTTATATTTTTTGACTTTCATTAAATATATATATAAGAAACATGAGGACCTATATAGACAGTGTCATATTGCCAAATCAGTGAAAATGACTAATTTTCTTTCAGGTTTTGGCCAAATATCAGCATTCAAATAATTACTGTCATGTGATTTCTCTCATTTGCAGCTTCCAAATGCAGAAACAAAGCTTTCTCCATTTTACTTCACTATGTCTTCCTCCTCTCAGAAGCAGTTGAAATTGTTGCAGTTTTTAGAAACAGATGGTCCTATGAAAATTTTTTTAACTGATAGAGATTATTAGTACTTAGCCTCTGCTTTAGAAACAGCTCCCATGTGAGGTGACAGCCGTAGACTGATCGGGATGGATGGTGGGAGCTGGCTGCCCTTAACTCCCTATGTTGTGATGATTCAATTAATTCCTGCATCTAATAATCCTTTAAAAATACTATCAGCTTAAATTTTGTAATAATAGAGAATTTATAATGTACCTTGACAAAGGGCAGAAGGTATTATACATTGAGATACGCGATGGCCTAATGTCAAATTTCATATTTTCTTGGAAGTTGAAAACTTGATTTCTTGTAGTCAAGCAAAACATAGTGAACTGTTATTTCTATTTTGGCAGATGGAAAGAGCCCACACCACCTGCTTGGTGGCCGAGACCGAAATGCAGATGTTTATCTTGTCCGAAAGTTAATAGAGGCAGGATTTGGGGAGATGTGTCTAGAAGGGCAACATAGCCAAGGTGTGAAATATTCAGTTGATTCCCTTTTCCCTTCTTATATATACTGGACACATCCTTCCACAGGAGGGCAATTTGTCACATTAGGTTATTAGTTACATGAGAATTAGCTCTCAAGTGTAACTAAAAAAACCAGCTCTTAGATTTCAGAACACTTGTGAAGACTATCAAGAGTTTCAGTGCTACTTAAACAACCAGATGCAGGCAAAATACATTTTCAGTGTTCTCTGTTCAGTTGATCACTTTGAAACTGTCAAAGCTACTACAATTTTCAAACCTTTAAGCTGGTCATTCTTTACTTATGAGAATACGCTATCTCAGCAAGGAGCAAGGGCCTTATAAGTGCGATGAAATCCAATACCTGTTGTCTGAAGGAGTGGATGGATGGACGGATGAAGACTGTGGCCGACTCACATACACTGTTCAGTCCAGCTCAACAGACAGTGGGCATCTAATGTGAGCCAGGCGCTGTGCTGGCCACTGGGGAAATCGACTTGAAGCTCAGGTCTTTGACCTTTAGCCCTGCCCTCTAGGGCGGAGACTGCCCATAACACAGAAGCTCGTTATCACGCGCTGTGTGCTAAATCAGTGGTCGCTACGAGGTGCTCTGAGCAAACAGAGGGAGGGGCTGAAGTTGTGACCTGAATTTGCCAGGCCCAGACGAAACACATGGAGAGACTTGGCAAACGGAATAGCAGGAAGCAAGGTGTGTCTGTGTGGTGTGTTGGGAAACAATAGCCGGCTGACTGCTGGGATAATAGGGCAGGTGCAGGACGAGGACAGAGCGTGATGGAGACAGGCTGGACCCTGGAGCCTCCTAAACCACGCTGAGGAACCTGCACTTTATCTAAGGAGCAAGTGGGGAACCGAAAGAAAGAGAAAATATTCTGGTAGAAAAATGGAAGATGGATTCAAAAACCAAAGACCAGGGGTCGAATCACATCTCCTACTGCAACTGTTGATTATAAGTGCAGGTCTCTCACCATCACATGAAAAGTAGGAGCTGCCGTTAAACCCCAGCACTGACCTCTTACGGAGACAATGAATACACAAATAGGTTGGCTTTCACGACGTCTCTAAGGTGGTTTAAGTTATTCCTACTGAATTCTAAGGTTGTACTTTTCTGGGGGTGGCAGTCCGAGATAAGTCAAATGATCTTTGTCTGATGGATTCCACTTGAAATGTCCCTATTTTCTTAAACTTTACTAATTCTTCTTTAGGATAAGGCTATGGTGTTCTACATCACTGAAAACAGCTTTCCCTTTCTGTGAAACACAGTCACATTTGGATGCAAAGTGCAAACTTCTCTCTCTTTCATTGTTCCCTCCATTTACTTTTCGTCCTATTTTTCTATAATCCTTCTTGGCCTTTTAAAAAAATTCTCCCAACCTCCCTTTCCCCATATTACTCCATCTGTTTGTGTGTCTTTAAGTCTTTAGGGTTATCAACCTTGACAAAATACCCCGTACAATTCCCTGGACCACAAGGCTATATGTTTAGAAACAGGGAGAAGGGTGAGTCTTGAAGGACAACTTTAGAATGTTCTTCTCTCTGTCTCCATGTTACACTTTCTGGCTTCTGTAAACATCTTCTACTTTTTCACAGAGTTTATAATTGAAAATCCAACTTTGTGCTGTTTTCTTGGGTTTTTCCTACATTTTAGTGATGGTTTTTTTCAATATCTGGGAGTATACTTCACCCAGAATTCACTTCTAGGGCTATATATTGTTGGTTATGACGCCAAGCTCAGCACCTGAATTTGTTTTATCATCTTTTCCTTAAAACTATGGCTTAAATATATATTAGAAAATAAGTGAGATCATAAATTAAGTGCCTCAGTGCAGCTCCAGGACCCTCAGTTTAGCCAGAGAGATATAAATGACCCCCTTTATAATCTACTTAGACTTTTCATATAGTATCACAGTATAGTATTAAAATATAGATATAAACCCAATTTATCTACCTGCTCCACCAGCTGTCTAGATATTCAAGCAGATACTATTGTAGAGAATACTATACAAAATCAATATAAATGTGTCACTGAAAATACCTTAAACGTGTCTCAGTTGTGAAGGGTCAACTTCGATATTTGTAAGACAAAAACACATACCCAGTTCTGCTTATGAATTCAGGCACTTAACACACTTGTAGGTTTAAAAACTGTGTAGCCAACACAACTGCCCCTCTGAGTGACTTGGGATACACGGAATTAGCTGTTTGTGATGAGGGGTAAGTCACTAACTGCACCTGTAATTAATCACCTGCTCACCTAATTACAGAATCACAGACTAGTTATTCTGGAAAACGATTCACTTTCCACACTTCAGATTAAAGATACAGATTTACATAATAGGAGAACATTTATCCCACTGATGGTTTATAAATTCACACTCAATTTGCATTCAGGAGAGTCACAATTGGGACCTGAATTTAAACACTATCTTTCCAAGGTTTCTCTCTGGTGGTAGCTGTGGAAGCTACAAGAAGCAATGCCTCCACCAGATAAATCCATTTTGGAGTATCAAGTGTGGAATAATGCATGTTTTTTTTCACAAATAAGAATAAGATGAGCTTGAAAAGAAATACAATTACTCTTTCCTCACTCCTAAAGACCAGCTTTAAAAAACAAAAATAAAATGCGTTTGCTTTGGTTGGGCCCTTTCAAATATGAAATATAACCAACTAGCCAAACCACTTAAGGTAACAGAAATATATGGACAAGTGCCCCTAGACAGGATTGTTAACAAGACATTAGCTTCATTCATTCATTCAACAAACATTTAATGACTACTTGCTCTATGCCAGGCATTGGATTAGATGTAGCAGTAAATGAAACAGACACAAATTCCTCCCCAACAGAGTTTGCATGGGGGGCAGGAACATGTAATAATCATGATAGTTAGGAAAAAGAATACAGTGTTTGGGCAGTAAATGTTAAGGAGAATAAAGAAAGTGGGAGAAGGGAGATGGGGGGTCAGTGTGGGGGAAAGGATTAATATTTCCTCCAAAGGGTGGCAGAGAATGCCCCCCAAGAAGGTGATGAAGGAGAAACTTCTAACAGAAATGAGAGGGCAAGTCCCACAGGCATCTACAGGGAGAGCGTTCCAATCAGTGCGAAGGCGGTTCTGGAGGGTGCCTGGTATGCAGGAGGGAAAGCAAGGAGGCCATAGAGATGCAGAGAACAAGGAGGAGAGAAGTAGGAAACCAAGACAGAGAAGTAATCAGGGAGCGGGTAGTTCATGCAGAGCCTTGAAGGTTGTAGTACAGACACAGGTATATTCTTTGGGTGAATAGTCTGGGAGGAGCTTTGTCTACTGATAACACAGTAAAGGAAAACGTAGGTTGTAAAGTTTGAGACACTGAGAAATTGGGGTATCTGAGTTATGAGCAAGCCTGAGTCTTCCATTTTAAGCTGATGAAATCAAAGCACAGAGCAGTTGGGATTTGCCTACATGTAGCTAGTCAAAGGCTGAATTCTAACTCAATCACATATGCTGTCTCAAAGTCTCACAGACAGGTTCAGGAAGGAATGTGTCTTAGCTTCAAGGAGGCTGGAGACTCGGAGATTAGTATCGACGAGTTTAGAATCAGTGACCCTAAGCTGAACAATCACATTAACAAAATATTGGTGGGAAAAGGAATTCTCTAACATTATGCTTTGATCTTTCTTTTGGCAAGTATTTCATTTATTGAATGTTTTTAATCTGATCATGTTCCATGAAGAAGATTTGGTTGGATTGATCTGTCCCTACATTTTCTCTTCAGGCGTTAACTCGGAGTGGTCTCACAAACTCTTTATAGGACATATAACGGTGGTTTGCTTATGCAAAGGTCATCTGTCTTGTCTATAGTTGAGTATGAGTGACGTGCATAGATGCGCAGGGCCTCCTGGGAGTGCTCTATGTCCATTTGGCTTAGTGTGTGAGGCTTGAAGCTAATTAAGTTGAGAGCATGAGGTCTTCCCCATGTGGGCATGTACCTTGGCCCTGTCACAGCTGCAGAATGCATCCCAAACCCTGGCCAGCTGCCTTGAAAATGCATGCCCTTGGTCAGAAGGACAGAACCACACAAGTCAATCACTGTGGACGGAAAAAAAATGCTCAGAGCACGTGCCATGCTAATGGTGGCATGCAGCAACCTCTTAAAGCCCACGGTGATCACTCTTCAGTTGGAATAAGGTGGTTAGTTCCCCAGCTCATGACAACAAAGACTAGATGAGCAGCAATGCTGTTTCTCAGTGTGGATGTCTCTTCTTGAGTGCAGGGGCCTCTGTTGAGAGTGTCTTTCTCAGTGGGTCTCTCTGTGTGGGGGTATGAACATGCTCTAATCTGGGATGTGATCAAGGAAGAGTGCATATTTGTTTGTTTTTCCTCTATGCTGTTGAAAGTCTGAGTTTGGTTACTATTTTCATGAATTGTCTTATTTAACCTTATTTATGAGGCTCTTGCATTCAGAGCGTAAACTTAATGATATAATATTACCAATTAGTATGTTGCTATTAAGCTTAGAGTCTTTCCACTAAGATGCTGAAAGGACCAGGTTTGAAAGAGTTCAGTGAGTCATCGAGGCTACATGTCATAGCGGCAAGAATATTCACTCTAGTTCTTGTCTGTGCTGTGCTGCTGACCAATTAACTTACCCTGAAATAGGGACATTTCATTTCTCTGGGTCTCCATAAAATAACTGCTTTAGATAAAGGGATCTCTAAATTTCCTTCAAAATATAAAATGTTTCTAGTTTGCTCACTTCATATTGAGAGTCAACGTGAAAATATGTATTTGAAGTCAAGATAGACTAGTTGAAAATGACACAAAAAGACAACCTACTGACTGAGAGAAAATATTTGCAAATTATGAGACCAACAAGGGCTTACTTTCCAAAATATAGAAACAGTTCATACAACTCAATAACAAACAAACAACCCAATCAAAAAATGGGCAGAGACATTTCTCCAAAGAAGGCATACATGTGGTCGAGAGGCACATGAAAATATGCTCAACTTCGCTAATTATTAGAGAAATGCAAATCAAAACTACAAGGAGGTACCACCTCACACAAGTCAGAATAGCCAACATTAAAAAGTCTACAAACAATAAACACTGGAGAGGGTGTGGAGAAAAGGGAACCCTCTTGCACTGCTGGTGAGACTGTAAATTGGTGCAGCCACTATGGAGAACAGTACAGAGGATCCTTAGAAAACTAAAAATAGAACTACCATATGACCCAACAATCCCACTCCTGGGCATGTATCTGGAGAAAACTCTAATTCAAAAAGATACATGTACCCCAGTGTTCATTGCGGCACTATTTACAATAGCCAAGACACGGAAGCAACCTAAATGTCCATCAACAGATGAATGGATAAAGAAGATGTGGTACATATATACAATGGAATATTACTCAGCCATAAAAAAGAATGAAATAATGTCATTTGCAGCAACGTGGATGGACCTAGAGATTATCAAACTAAGTCAGACAGAGAAAGACAAGCATCAAATGACATCGCTTATATGTGGAATCTAAAATACTACATAAATGAACATATCTACAAAACAAAAACAGACTCACAGACTAGAGAACAGACTGTGGTTGCCAAGGGGGAGGTGGAAGGGGAGGGAAGGGTTGAAAGTTTGGGATTCGCAGATGCAGACTAGTATATATAGAATGAATAAACAACAAGGTCCTATTGTATAGCATAGGGAACTATTTTCAATACCCTGTGATAAACCATAATGGAAGAGAATATGAAAAGGGAAATATATATATATATACACATATATACATATATATATCTGAATCACTTTGCTGTACAGCAGAAATTAAAACATTATAAATCAAATGTACTTCAATAAAATAAAAAAGATAGACTAGTTGTTATTAACACAATGGGCATTGGCCCTGGACAGACCTGTGATCTAAGCTTGTCTCCTACTTAGGAGTTACCGGGTGAGCTTGTGCAACTTGCACAAATTTGAAAAATTATCTTCTCATTTGTAAAACAAGTATAAAAATCCAGAAATCATTTTTGGGAGGATTAACTTAGGTAACATACTTCAATAATTGAATGGCACGTAAAAGTAAACAATGGTAGCTATTAACTCTTTTTCCCACACATTTCTACATACAGTTCACAGATATAAGTCATTTCATTATATTAGTAATGTACAAATCAACACAATTCTTCACATAAAGGCAACCTTATCCAACAGATATATGTCATAATCAAGGGACAGGGAAGATACACCCACAATAAAATCTCGCACTGAAAGCAGAATGCTGGAAATTCCTGTGTCAGCAGTTACTTTTCACACTAACAGGGCACAGAAGAAGCAGTCCTAATATCAGTAGATCACTCTGCCATTTTTGGCATTTGACTGCCTGCAGGAACAAGTCATTGTGGCACTGCTACCAGGCAGAGAAGTGGTGACAGCAGGGGGCGCACTGCTACCAGGAAGAGAAGTAGTGACAGCAGGAGGTGCGTGGGTGAGTAGAGGGGGCTGGTAAAACACTCCCTTGAGGAAGCCCGGCTGCCCCGTGAAACCAGGTATCTGGTGTTGGGACAGGCTGAGGTGAAGAAACATGAAAATAGGTTGAAAAGCTCCAAAAATAGGAGGGTCACCATGTCTGAGAGGCAGAACTTGGTAAGGCACCTGCTTTCATAACCACACATAGACACGAGTGGCAGTTATCTCATGTCGAGCCAATTTTTCAGTACTGATCAGTTTTCAAATAGAAATTCTTGGGCTTAGAGTAAACTCACAAATCAAGATCTGCTCGTTATGAATAGAGCCATGAGCTAATTTCAAAGTAAAATAATATTTTCCTTTAGAGTCTTCTGATGGGCATAAAGCAAGTTTTCTCCCATGAACATTTTTCCTCTTATAACCTCTGCTTTCCTTAGTCACTTGAATTATGACATGAATTTCATCATAGGGTTCTGCCTTTCAGTCTTAATGGCAGCTTTACAATGGAATATTCTTATTCCTCATTATAATTCATTAACTTAGCATTTTATAAACTTAATGTTATAAATCTCATTAATTTGGAGTTCAAGGAAGAAAAAAAATAGCAACTCCCAGTAAATAAAGAATTCGTCATATCTGATAATTCACTTTAACCACCAAAGAGCCTGACACTGGGCCAGCCTCCTTTCTCCAAGAAAAGAACTTATGGAAAAATCAAGTAAGTTGTTGATGGGAACGTGGAGGTCGGGGGTCATTAAGGATAGTGTTAACTCTCACTCTCACTTTGGCACATTTATGCTGTGAACACTTGACTACCATCGAATAAGTTTATCAGCAGACTGTGATGACACCATGATGACACCAGGTCAGGACCATTTCACAGCTATGCCTGAGCCCCAAACAGCTCTGGAAGTTAGCAGCTGAATATATTCAGGCACATGGAGGACCCTGAAATAGTTACCCATAAACTGCCTGTAGCTAGTGTCTTCCAACTACATCTTTCCTGATGCTGGGACAATGTTGCTGAGTAAAACAGATGGTACAGAGACTGCCAGCTATTCTACAAAAAGCTTTTTTTTTTTTTTTCACCTTCCTGGGAATGTAACTGAGCTGGACCCTATGGAGCCACCCCAGGACAGACCCACCGCCCCCCACCATGTCCTCTGCCAGCCTTCAGTGTATAGAAAAACTTTAGTCAAAGAATAAGTTTAACCAGAGAAGTGAGAAGATTAAGAAAGGAAAACAGTCAAGCAAGACAAAATAATAATTGTTTAGCCATTAAACAATGTCAAGGGCCTTTAGTTTCTACTCAAGGGCTATAGATAATATTCTGAGCCATGTCCTTGAGCTGTTTTGCGGATGCTGAAACCCCACCAGGTGGGAGAAGTTAACTGCATGCTGCCCACAAACACGTAGACCCCAGACAGGTTGGAACCAGAAGGTTGATGATGTTGACTCCCAATTACCTCCCCACCAGCCAATCAGAAGAATGTCCACGAGCTGATCACACGTCCCACAACCCCACTTTCTGAAAGCCATTGGGGGCTTTCAACCCCCTTCCTGAAAGCCATCAGGGAGTTCAGGCCTTTTTGAGCACTAGATGCCTAGACTCCTTGCTTGGCACCTGTAATAAACACTGCACTTTCCTTCACCACGACCCAGTGTCAGCAGATTGGCTTTAATGCACTCGGACAAGTGGACCCGAGTTTGGTTCAGTAACAGAAACACATTACACCATACATTCCTGGCTTCTTCCCTGTCATTAGGTATGGTCATTATGTTGTCATTATATATTACATTGTATTATATTGTACTGTATTGTATTATATTACATTATATTTTATGTTATGTTGTTATATTTATGATTGTATCTGTGTGTTTGTTTTTATTTAGGTATGATACAGTTTTCACCAATAAAATGTACCTAGAAGTGGTAGGCACCATTTCTAGGACTGGATCATTAAAACCTCCCATCCTTGTTCTTCCCTGTTATTTTCTACTTTGTCTTGTATGGAGTGGACCTGATCCCAAAGCGGCCTCTGCAGATATGTTGCCAATGGAAACATATCCTCCCACTGGGTTCCTGCATGAAAGGTTGGAAGAAGGTCACCCTGCCAACCTCTTTATCTCCTTCACCTCATGACCTCTCAACAGGAAGAGGAAGGTATCTATTGTGTTTGAGCCACAGTAAGTTAAGGAGCCCTTTCCTACAGCAGCTAGCATACTGTACCTAATATGGAGAATACTACAATTTGAGAAGCTGATGTTTCAAGCCACTGATATTTATTTATTTGCTTGTTTGTTTTAATTTACCATAGTATAAACTATTTCATCTAAACTAGCCAAGTAAGCACAGGAAATATAGGTTCACTTTATCATTTTATGAATTGGCAAGGTCTGTAGCAAAGGATAAAACTACTGAATATAACCTATTGGGCAAAGAGTAACATAGTTGACCGAAAAACAAGTCTGTATAGAGACAAGGGGAAAGGACTTTAGACGTTTATGAACTTTTACATGAGTCCACACATGACACACACAGAATGCAGGAGTTATGAGGGAAAACATTGGTAATCTATTTTAATTTCACATTTCAGGCCCCAAAAAGACCTTACAAAAAAGAAACACTACTGCATTTGTGGGGTAAAGAGAAAAAAAATAGTTTTTACTAGAAAAAATATTTTTTTTAAAGAAGGAAATTAACAGTGAGGAATTGAAATCTGTTCTTTACTCAATAAAATCACTGGCCCTATAGAAGATATTATCTATTCATAGTAGGTAATATGTTTAATATACAACCATAAAATGCCACAAAGAGCTGGGCATTATTCAAAGTAGAAAGATAAATATTCTCCTTTAGGTGTACATATAAATAAAATAGGCTGTTACCTGAAGTTCTGGGTTCTAAATATAGTCTGGCTATTAAAGGAAGTAAAGACACTTCAAAGAGGAACCAAATAATCAAAAATAATCAAAGACTGAAGAATTCTTCATTTTGAAGATGGAAAAGGGTAGTAGGTAGAGAATAACCAAAAGGAATACAATCATGAAGGGAATTTTTAAAAGAAAATAGATTTGTTTGTGGAATTCTAAATTTATTGACCTAGAGAAGTAGACAGAAAATTTAATATTAAATAAAATAGGCAATTACTTTTCAATATAGTAGGATGTATATTCTGTAGCAAAAAGCATTGGTAGTATTTTGTGTGGGCAGGCCACTACATATTCACATTTGTAATTGATACATTCATAGAGAAAAATAGATGTCAGATATATATTCCTAATTGGGGGGTGGGATTTTAGGTATATAAACCTAATCATGAATTATAATTGTTTTTCCCCAGAAATTATTTTATGATACTAGTGGTACTTATAGAATATGGGAAGGGGAAAAATACAATTTTTTACTCATGATGACATTTCTTATGTTTAATTTTTTTATAGCCACAGTAGTTTGCATCTTATTTACAACTATATTCATATATTTGTATATGCACACATACACACTTGTACACAGACACACACGCACACACACGGATACATACATAAACATTTAAATCTGTATATATACACACATATGTATAGTCATGCTAACTAAGGGCATATTTCTGAAATTATTTCTTTTCATTAGAGAATATGCTAGGAAAGAGATATCACAGTTATTATTTAATTTTGGTCCCTGCAATTTTCTTCCTTCTTCAGTGAAGACTAAATCAAAGTTATGCTTGGTACATTTCCTTGTATTTCATTTCAATTACACAGGGAATCTCTTAGAGAGGGAACAATTTCTGTTTTACATTGTTTATTGCCACAGACTAACCTGTTATGACTTTACAAAATTCAACACTTGGCACTTTTTCTTCTTCTCTTAATTGTCCCTGTAGTCTCTTTTCCTGGTTATTATGGACCTTTTTTATCCCCAGGCAGATTTTTGAAAATCTTAAGTCAAAAATCAGGAGTTGCTGAATTTTCCAAGTCAGATTTGAAATGGGTCCTTTGGTATTGTTTAGACACAAGACATTGCAAATTCCTAGTAATAAACATGCTTTAATTTCCTGGAATTTTTTGTGCCAGGACAAGAATTTTTTTAAATAATGACATAGAAAGTGTAAATGCTATGTTATCTGTACTTACAAAATTTATATGTAGAAATTAACTCATGTATAGCCTTTCTCCTTGCTATGACAGAACATTTATTCTGTTGAGTGAAGAGAACATTTTTTTAAAAAGATAAATACACTTTTGTTGGCATTAAACTAGCCTATAGAGGACTTTTTTATGGACCTTATTGAAATCAATGGCACCAGGTAAAAATCTGAAAATACTTTACTTAAAGAGGCCTGATGTAATGCATCAAATCCTTTCCACATAAAATGTAGTTGTTATTTTTGCTGAATAGTACTTATATCTGTTAGGCTACTTCTGGAAGAAACCAGAAGATAAGTCTATAATGGACAAAAAAGGTCACTTACTTAGCATAAACAGTTCTGCTACTTATTTGGAATTTACAAAGCTCCTTCCTATTTTAACATTTGTTTGATGGTCCTTCTTTTCTCAAGGGAGTACATTGAGGCTCATTTTAAATAAAATTCTCAATGTATTTAAATTTATACCCCTCAGAATACACTGTGGAAAAAGATGATCTTTCCAGAAAACCAAAAATAACACTATCAACAGGGATTGCTTGTATGCGAAAGGTCCAGTTTACCTTTAGAAAACATACATGCTAAAACCTATGTAATCGAGCTTCCCTGGAGGTGCAGTGGCTAAGAATCTGCCTGCCAATGCAGGGGTCATGGGTTCAAGGCCTGGTCCTGGAAGGTCCCACATACCACGGAGCAACTAAGGCTGTGTGCCACAACTACTGAGCCTGCATGCTGCAACTACTGAAGCCCGCACGCTTAGAGCCCATATTCTGCAATGAGAGAAGCCACCACAATAAGAAGCTTGTGCATCTCAACAAAGAGTAGCCCCTGCTCGCCACAACTAGAGAAAGCCCGCATGCAACAATGAAGACCCAACACAGCCAAAAATAAATAAATAAAATAAATTAATTTTAAAAAATCTTTAAAAAAAAACAACCTATGTGATCAACCTCTGACTGAATGTATTCTATGGGAATGTTACTCTTCAAATTCTTCTTATAAGTAGCTTGTATTTCCTTACTGTCCAATTGCTCATGTATGGTCTTAAAATTAATTATTCTCCACTTATATTAGGTATGTATGTATATATGCCCCCTCAAGTGGAGAACCCACTTTGCTAGGTTCATGAGGGCAGAAAATGTCCTTCTGATCAACTTGTATCCTTCTGTCCTTTTTCCAAAGTGGCTAGTGTTTACTACTGTACTTTTAAAAATGCAATAAGAATCACACGTGTGACGTGACACAGGAAGACCCATAATAGTTACAGAGAAGCAAAGGGCATGGCCTCTAATCTCAAGTGTGTTCTCAAAATTCAATTGGCAAAGTAAGACTCAGAAAGCTATCTGTCAACAATGTAGTGTTTGGTGACCAGAATAAATAATCAGTGCTCTAAAAGATACAGAACTTTATGTTGATGAGGAAAAGCTTTCAAGAGAAAGTGGGACTTGAACCCTCAATGGAAAGTAGGAGTTGAATATGTAGAAAAGAGTAAAGAACATAAATGGTGACAACAAAGGGAGAAGGGAGTGAATGTTCTGTAGGTTGAATGTTTATTTAAAGCAGATGTGTGGGTTGAAGACAAGATTACAGAGTAGAAGGACTTGAGCTCACCTCCTCTCATGAAAACACAAAAATCATAACTAACTGCTGAAGAACTATTGACAAAAAAGACTGGAACCTACCATAAAAAGATACCCTACAGCCAAAGACAAAGAAGAAGCCATACGAGATGGTAGGAGGAGTGCATATGTGATATAATCAAATCCCATACCCACTAGGTGGGCGACCCACAAACTGGAAAATAATTATGAGGATCTCCAACAGGAGTGAGAGTTCTAAGTCCCACATCAGGCATCCCAGCCTTGGGGGCTGGCATCAGAAGGAGCTCCAGAGCATTTGGCTTAGAAGGCCAGCAGGACTTGATTATAGGAATTCCACAGGACTGGGGGAAACAGAAACTGCACTCTTGGAGGGAGGACAAAACGTCTTGTGAACATCAAGACCCAGGGAAAAAGCAGTGACTTCATAGGAACCTGGGCCAGACCTACCTGCTGGTCTTGGAGGGTCTCCTGGGGAGGTGCAGTGGGGCGGCTGTGGCTCACTGTGGGGACAAGGACACTGGTGGTGGATGTACTGGGGAGCACTCGTTGGTATGAGCCCTGCTGGAGGCTGCCATTTTGACCCCAAGACCTGGCCCCACCCAACAGCTTATAAGCTCCAGTGCTGGGATGCCTCAGGCCAAATAACCAACAGAATGGGAACATCCCCTCCTATCAGTGGACAGGCTGCCTAAAGTCTTCCTGAGTCCACAGCTGCCTCTAAACATACTCCTTAACATGGCCATGCCCACCAGAAGGACAAGACCCAGCTCCACCCACAAGTGGGCAGGCACCAGTCCCTCCCACCAGGAAGCCTGCACAAGCCTCTAGATGAGCCTCACCAACCGGAGGTGGGGGGGACGTCAGACACCAGAAGCAAGAGAAACTACAATCTTGCAGCCTGCAGAACACAGACCACAAACAGAAAGTTAGACAAAATGAGATGGCAGAGGAATATGTTCCCAACAAAGGAACAAGATAAAATCCCAGAAGAACAACTAAGTGAAGTGGAGAGAGGCAATCTACTTGAAAAATAGTTCAGAGTAATGATAGTAAAGATGATCCAAGATCTCAGAAAAAGAATGGAGGCACAGACTTAGAAGATACAAAAAATGTTTAACAAACAGAAGCTGTAAAGAACAAACAGAATTGAACAATACCATAAGTGAAATGAAAAATACACTAGAAGGAATAACAGAATAAATGAGACAGAAGAAAGAAGGGTGGAAATCACTGCTGCAGAAGAGAATAAAAAAAAAAGAATGAAAAGAAATGAAGACATTTTAAAAGACCTCTGAAACAACATTAAATGCACCCACAGTCACATTATAGGAGTCCCAGAAGGAGAAGAGAGAGAGAAATCTTCTGAGAAAATATTTGAAGAGATAATAGTTGAAAACTTCCCTAACATGGGAAAGGAAACAGTCACCCAAGTCCAGAAAGTGTAGAGAGTCCCAGGCAGGATAAACACAAAGAGGAACACATGGAGACACATAGTAATCAAATTGAGAAAAATTAAGGACAAAGAAAACTTATTAAAAGCAACAAAGGAAAAGCAACAAATAACATACAAGGGAATCCCCATAAGGTTATCAGCTGATTTTTCAGCAGAAACTCTGTAGGCCAGAAGGGAGTGGCACAGTATTTTTAATGTGATGAAAGGGAAATACCTACAACCAAGAATACTCTACCCAGAAAGACTCTCATTCAGATTCGATGGAGAATATGCTAAGAGAATTCAGCACCACCAAACTAGCTTTACAACAAATGCTAAAGGAATGTCTCTAGGTGGAAAAGAAAAGCCCATGAATAGAAACAAGAAAGTTACAAATGGGAAAGCTCACCAGTAAAGGCAAACATACAGTAAAGGTAGCAAATCATCCACACACAAATATGATATCAAAACCAGAAATTGTGAGAAGAGGAGTGTACAAATGCAGGATATTGGAAAGGCACTTGAAATTAAGAGACCAGCGACTTAAAACAATCGTATATATATATATATATATATATATATATATATATATATATATAGACTGCTATATCAAAACCTCATAGTAACAGCAAACCAAAAATCTACAATTGATACACACACACACACACACACACAAAAGAATCCAAACACAACCCTAAAGATATTCGTCAAATTGCAAGACAAAAGAACAACAAAGGAAGGGGAGAAAAAATACCTATAAACACAAATTCAAAACAATTAACAAAATGGCAATAAGAACATACATACTGATAATTACCTTAAATGTAAATGGATTAAATGCTCCATCCAAAAGACACAGACTGGCTGAATGGATACAAAAACAAGACCCATATATATGTTGTCTACAAGAGATCCACTTCATATTTAGAGACAAATACAGACTGAAAGTGAGGGGATGGAAAAATGTGTTCCATGCAAATGGAAATCAAAAGAAAGCTGAAGTAGCAGTACTCATATCAGAAAAAAGAGACTCTAAAATAAAGACTGTTACAAGAGACAAAGAAGGACACGACATAATGATCAAGTGATCAGTCCAAAAAAGAAGATACAAAAATTATAAATATATATTACCCAATATAGGAGTACCTCAATATGTAAGAAAAATGCTAACAGCCATAAAAGGAAAAACAACAGTAACACATTATAGTGGGGGACGGTAATGTCCCTGTAATACCCCTGTAATCCATGGACAGGTCATCCAGACAGAAAATTAATAAGGAAACACAGGTCTTAAATGACACATGAGACCAAATAGACTTAATTGATATTTATAGAGCATTCCATCCAAAAGCAGCAGAATACACATACTTTTCAAGTGCACATGGAAAATTCTCCAGGTGGGATCACATGCTGGGACACAAAGCAAGCCTCAGAAAATTAAGAAAATTGAAATCATATCAACCATCTTTTCCGACCACAACACTATGGTATTAGAAGTCAACTACAAGAAAAAAACTGTAAAACACACAAACACGTGGAGGCTAAACAATATGCAACTAAACAACCAATGGATCACTGAAGAAATCAAAGGTGAAATAAAAAAATATCTAGAGACAAATGAAAACAAAAGCATGACAATCCAAAACCTATGGGATGCAGCAAAAGCAGTTCTAAGAGGGAAGTTTATAGCAATACTATCTTACCTCAGGAAACAAGAAAAATCTCAAATAAACAACCTAAACTTACACCTAAAGCAATTAGAGAAAGAAGAACTAACAAAACACAAAGTTAGCAGAAGGAAAGAAATCATAAAGATCAGAGCAGAAATAAATGAAAGAGAAACAAACAAAGAAAACAATAGAAAAGATCAATGAAACTAAAAGCTGGTTCTTTGAGAAGATAAACAAAATTGATAAAACTTTAGCCAGACTCATCAAGAAAGAAAGGGAGTGGGCTCAAATCAATAAAATAGGAAATGAAAAAGAAGTTACAATTGACACCACAGAAATACAAAGGATCATAAGAGACTACTACAAGGAACTATATGCCAATAAAATGGACAACCTGGAAGAAGTGGACAAATTCTTAGAAAAGTACAATGTCCCAAGACTGAACCAGAAAGAAATAGAAAATATAAACAGACCAATGACAAATACTTAAATTGAAACTGTGATTTAAAACTTCCAAGAAACAAAAGGCCAGGAGCAGTTGGCTTCACAGGTGAATTTATTCAAAGATTTAGAGAAGAGTTAACATATATCCTTCTGAAGCTATTCCAGAAAACTGCAGAGGAAGGAACACTCTCATACTCATTTGATGAGGCCACCATCACCCTGATACCAAAACCACACAAAGATACCACAAAAAAAGAAAATTACAGGTCAGTATCACTGATGAACATAGACACAAAAATTCTCAACAAAATACTAGCAAACCAAATCTAACAATACATTAAAAGGATCATACACCATGATCAAGAGGGATTTATCCCATGGATGCAAGGACTTTCCAATATCTGCAAATCAATCAGTGTGATACAACACATTAACAAATTGAAGAATAAAAACTATATGATCATCTCAGTAGATGTGGAAAAACTTTTGACAAAAGTCAACACCAATTTATGATAAAAAATCTTCAGAAAGTGGGCACAGAGGGAACCTACCTCAACATAATAAAGGCCATATATGACAAACCCACACCCAACATCATACTGTACAGTGAAAAGCTGAAAGCATTTCCTCTAAGATCAGGAAAAAGTCAAGGATATCCACTCTCACCACTTTTTTTCAACATAGTTTTGAAATTTCTAGAGATGGCAATCAGAGAAGTAAAAGAAATAAAAGGAATCCAATTGGAAAAGTGCAAGTAAAATTTCACTGTTTGCAGATGACATGATACTATACATAAAACTCTAGAAAATTCTAAAGATGCTACCAGAAAACTACTATGAATGAATTGATGTTGGAACATCAATGAATTTGTAAAGTTGCAGGATACAAAATTTATACACAGTAATCTGTTGCATTTCTATACACTATCAACAAAAGATCATAAGGAGAAATTAAGGAAACAATCCCATTTACCATCGTATCAAAAAGCATTAAATACCTAGGAATAAACATACCTAAGGAAGCAAAAGACCTGTAGTCCAAAAACTGTAAGATGCTGATGAAAAAAATCAAAGATGACACAAAGAGGTGGAAAAATATACTATGTTCTTGGATTGGAAGAATCAATATTGTCAATATGACTATACTATGCGAAGCAATCTGTAGATTGCTATACTACGTGAAGCAATCTACAGATTCAATGCAAATCCTATCAAATTACCAATGGTACTTTTTGCAGATCTAGAACAAAAATCAGAATTTGTATGGAAAACGGAGAATTTGTATGCAAAACGGAGCTGGAGGAATCAAGCCCCTGACTTCAGACTACACTATAAAGCTACAGTAATCACAAGAGTATGGTACTGGTACAAAGACAGACTTATAGACCAACGGAACAGGAAACCCCAGAAATAAACCCACGCACCTATGGTCAATTCATCTATGACAAAGGGGGCAAGAATATACAATGGAGAAAAGACAGTCACTTCAAAAATGGTGCTGGGAAAACTGGACAGCTACATGTAAAAGAATGACATAGAACATTCTCTAACACCATACTCAGAAATAAACTCAAAATGGATTAAAGGCCTAAATGTTAAGACCAGATACTATAAAACTCTTAGAGGAAAACATAGGGAGAACACTGTTTGACATAAATCATAGCAACATCTTTTTGGATCCGCCTCCTGGAGTAATGAAAATAAAAACAAAAATAAACAAATGGGACCTAATTAAACTTAAAAGCTTTTGCATAGCAAAGGAAACCATAAACAAAACAAAAAGACAACCTACAGGATGGGAGAAAGTATTTGCAAATGATGTGATTGACAAGGGATTAATCTCCAAAATACACAAGCAAGTCATGCAACTCAATATCACAAAAACAAACAACCCAATCAAAAATGGGCAGAAGATATAAGTAGACACTTTTCCAAAGAAGATATACAGATGGCCAAAAGGCACATAAAAATATGCTCAACATCACTAATTACTAGAAAAATGCAAATCAAAATTACAATGAAGTATCACCTCACACTTGTCAGAACGGCCATCATCAAAATGTCTACAAACAGTAAATGCTAGAGAGAGTGTGGAGAAAAGGGAACCCTCCTGCACTGTTGGTGGGAATGTAAATTGGTGCAACCACTATGGAGAACAGTATGGAAGTTGCTTAAAAAACTAATAATAGAACTACCATATGACACAGCAATCCCACTCCTAGGCACATATCCAGAGAAAACCATAATTCAAAAAGATACATGTACCCCAATGTTCATTGCAGCACTAATTACAATAGTGAAGACATTGAAACAACCTCAATGTCCATTGAGAGATGAATGCATAGAGAAGATGTGGTGTTTATATGCAATGGAATATTAACCATAAAAAATAATGAAATCATGCTATTTGCAGCAACATGGATGGACCTAGAGATTATCATACTAAGTGAAGTCAAACAGAGAAAGACAAATATTATATGATAACATTTATATGTGAAATCTTAAAAAGATACAAATGAACATATTTACAAAACAGAAACAGACTCACAGATACAGAAAACAAACTTATGGTTACCAAAGGGGAAAGGTGTGGGGAGAGGGCTAAATTAGGAATTTGGGATTAACGCCCACATGTCACTCAAAATAAAATAGGTAAACAACAAGGACCGACTGTACAGTGCCGGGAATTCTACTCAATATTCTGTAATAAGCTAGCTGGGAAAAGAATATGAAAAATAATAGATAAATGTATCTATATGTAAGAACACATATATGTATATGTAAAACTGAATCATTTTGCTGTACACCTGAAACTACCACAACATTGTAAATCAACTCTATCCCAACATAAAATAAAAATTTAAAAAGTAAAGCATATGTGTGAATGATTTTTCAAATAGTCCCATTTAAATTTGTGTGCTTCAGCTGCAAACCACCACATGGACACTGTACTTGTTGCTATTACAAACTATGGACTGTATTCAAACTTCAATCTACTTTTTTCAACACCATTTGGTACTAGACGTAATGAGAATGTTCAGTGTCATCTCTCTACTCTGCTTTAAATATAATTTTCAATATTAACTTTCAGTACTCTACTGTTTGACCTCCATGATAATGCCACGATTTCTAATTAAATGCCTTATTCTGAAAGCCTATTGAGTTAAACACTATTCTTTTTTCTAATTTTAAGATAATTTATATTAGGTTTTAACCTTGAAATAATGGCTTTCTTCCAACATTTGAAATTCAGGGCTTCTTTTCAGAATATCACTCTGTTTTAATGGTTCTTAATTCTCATCTGGAGATTTTCACAAAAAATATAATTATAAATTGGGGGAAAACTAGCAAATAACTATGTCTTATATCATTTGGAATTAAACAAAGATTAAAAACATGTTCAGAAACAGACTGAGAGAGGTCTCTAATGGGATTTGCTTGGTGGAAGAACTACTAAAGGATGTATCTCAAGCAGATGAAAATTGATACAATAGGAAGGACTGAATTTAGAAGGAAATAATGGGAAAAGCATTTGCTAATCATATGCAGGTAAAACTTAACAGGTATGACTTTTAGAACAAAAATAACAATGCATAAATTTGGAAAGTATAAACATAAGGTGGATATCAAAGCTTGGAAAAAAATAATGAATGTCAGGAGGGCACGACAGGAGTTAAAGAGTTCCAAATCTTTGTACTGTTCTGGAAAAGGGCTGAGATACTGATCCACACTGAACTCTGTTAAATCAAGTTTATAAGTTAAAAATAATGGACAACCATTAGGTGAAATGAAACAGAATATATAACTTCTAAAACCAGAGAAGGGGAAAAAGGCATCACAAAGTCTCAAATTATCTAAAAGAAAGAAACAGAGGAGAAAAAGAAGTTGGGGGGTGGGGTGGGACACTTCCAAATCTACTTTAGTCAATTTAGAATAGCACTCTCCCCTCCCTTGGAAGGGTGTTAATGTCAGTGGGTGATACGAGCATGTAAGAGGGCAAAAATGTGTTGAATGAATATGAGTTGTGAACTGGGTATGTTCAGGAAGCTAAGACAACACACAACAAGAATGATAACCAGGGCTTTCCCACCATCTGTCAGGTCAACTAATCTCTACAAAAACTGGTTAGAAATAATTAGGGTAGATTATTTACTGGGAAGGGAAAACTGGTAGTGAGACAGAGTCTGGGAAAGGTATTCAAGGAGAGGATTGACAGTGTATTTCTGCACCAAAAAGGATCCTTAGCGGACATTTCCTTTTCTGATTTTGTACAATATAAAGACTCAGTGGATAGTAAAAAGCATCAACAGCTGTAGTCCAGTGAAATAATTCTCCTAGCATCTCACCTGAACACATGTCTGGTTTGATTCACGTGGGACCACGATTGGGAGGCTGAGAGATTAGGGTGAATGTAACACAGGAAGAAATAATCTAACCACAAGTGCATATCTATTTAAAAATAAAGCTTTTTTATTTAAAATTTTCAATGTGTGATACTTTTCCCAGCCCACCAATAATGTTTTCACAGGCTTTTTCTGTTCAATATTCTCTTCTTCCAATATTCCTTCCCCCCTCACCTCAAGCAGCCTCTTTTAATTATTTTCTCCTATTTGCACCATGAAATCCTGCACTTGGGCTAATTTCCTTCTTCACTGTTTTTTATCCCCTATTCTTTCTTTGATGTTACTCTCCAACTTCCTTATTCTACACTTTTCTCTTTCACTTTTGTTTTCATCCCATCTGCATTATCTACATTTTTTAAAGAAATTCTGTTAGGTTCCAGAGGAGTTTATTTAATTCTACACACATGCACTGAATTCTTAACTCCACTAGTTGATACTATAAGGTAGAACTCAAGAGCTGCCTAGGTTCAGATTTTTGTTACCTTACATACTTGTTGTATGGGTTTGGCCAAATCACATTTGTATTTCAGATTAACTTCAGGTTAACTCAACTGTAAAGTAAAGATAATAGTAATACTTATTTCATTAAGTTCTGAAGATTAAATAAATTAATGCATGTAAAGAGTGTAAATGAGTGCCTGACATACAGTCAGCATTTTATAAATGCTATCTATCATTATGCTTTATGCACTGTGTTAGTCTCTAGGCAGATGGACGGTTCATAGATCCGAGTTCATAAGGAATTTATGGTCTAGTGGTGTTCCAGCAAGTTAAATTATCTACCCTAGAAGGAGGCTGGCGGAAACAAGCTCTACATGGAAAAAGAATTCATAAACTATAAAGAACTGGTCTTGCATGTTCACTGCATCATTATTCACAACAGCCAACATAGGGAAGCAGCCTAAGTGTCCACCAGTGAAAGAATGGATAAAGAAGATATGGAGTGCTTGTTTTGGCAGCACATGTACTAAAACTGGACTGATACAGAAGAGATTAGCATGGCCCCTACGTGAGGATGACACACAAACTTGTGAAGCGTTCCATACTTTTATGACACATTAAACAAAATGGACTTAATTGATATTTATAGGACATTCCATCCAAAAACAACAGAATACACTTTCTTCTCAAGTGCTCCTGGAACATTCTCAATAATAGATCATATCTTGGGTCACAAATCAACCCTTGGTAAATTTAAGAAAATTGAAATTGTATCAAGTATCTTTGCCAACCACAATGCTAAGAGACTAGATATCAATTACAGGAAAAAATCTGTAAAATACAAACACATGGAGGCTAAACAATACACTACTAAATAACCAAGAGATCACTGAAGAAATCAAAGAGGAAATCAAAACAAACCTAGAAACAAATGACAATGAAAACACGACGACTCAAAACCTATGGGAGCAGCAAAAGTAGTTCTAAGAGGGAAGTTTACAGCAATACAATTCTACCTCAAGAAACAAGAAACATCTCAAATAAACAACCTAACCTTACACCTAAAGCAATCAGAGAAAGAAGAACAAAAATCCCCCAAAGTTAGCAGAAGGAAAGAAATCATAAAGATCAGATCAGAAATAAATGAAAAAGAAATGAAGGAAATGATAGCAAAGATCAATAAAACTAAAGGCTGTTTCTTTGAGAAGATAAAAAAAATTGATAAACCACAAGTCAGACTCATCAAGAAAAAAAGGGAGAAGACTCAAATCAACAGAATTAGAAATGAAAAAAGAGAAGTAACAACCAACACTGCAGAAATACAAAGAATCATGAGAGATTACTACAAGCAACTCTATGCCAATAAAATGGACAATATGAAAGAAATCGAGAAATTCTTAGAAAAGCACAACCTTCCCAGACTGAACCAGGAAGAAATAGAAAATAGAAAGAGACCGATGACAAGCACTGAAATTGAAACTGTGATTAAAAATCTTCCAACAAACAAAAGCCCAGGACCAGATGGCTTCACAGGTGAATTCTATCAAACATTTAGAGAAGAGCTAACACCTATCCTTCTCAAATTCTTCCAAAATATAGCAGAGGGAGGAACACTCCCAAACTCATTCTATGAGTCCACCATCACCCTGATACCAAAACCAGACAAAGACGTCACAAAAAAAGAAAAATACAGGCCATTTTCACTGATGAACATAGCTGCAAAAATCCTCAATAAAATACAAGCAAACAGAATCCAACAGCACATTAAAAGGATCATACCACATGATCAAGTGAGGTTTATTGCAGGAATGCAAGGATTCTTCAATATATGCAAATCAATCTATGTGATACACCATATTAACAAACTGAAGGATAAAAACCATATGGTAATCTCAATACATGCAGGAAAAGTTTTCGACAAAATTCAACACCGATTTATGATAAAAACCCTCCAGAAAGTAGGCACAGAGGGAGCTTACCCAAACATATTAAAGGCCATATATGACAAACCCACAGCCAACATCGTTCTCAATGGTGAAAAACTAAAACCATTTCCTCTAAAATCAGGAACAAACAAGGATGCTCACTCTCACCACTTTTATTTAACACAGTTTTGGAAATTTTAGTTACAGCAATCAGAGAAGAAAAATAAATAAAAGGAATCCAAATCAGAAAAGAAGTAAAACTGTCACTGTTTGCAGGTGACATGATACTATACATAGAGAATCTAAAGATGCTAGCAGAAAACTATTAGAGCTAATCAATGAATTTGGTAAAGTAGCAGGATACAAAATTAATACACAGAAATCTCTTGCATTCCTATACACTAATGATGCAAAATCTGAAAGAGAAATTAAGGAAACACTCCCATTTACTGTTGCAACAAAAAGAATAAAATACCTAGGAATAAACCTACCTAAGGAGACAAAAGACCTGTATGCAGAAAACTATAAGACACTGATGAAAGAAATTAAAGACGATACAAACAGATGGAGAGATATACCATGTTCTTGGGTTGCAAGAATCAACATTGTGAAAATGACTATATTACCCAAAGCAATCTACAGGTTCAATGTAATCCCTATCTAACTGCCAATGACATTTTTCACAGAACTAGAACAAAAAAACTCACAACTTGTATGGAAACACAAAAGACCCCCAATAGCCAAAGCAATCTTGAGAAAGAAAACGGAGCTGGAGGAATCAGGCTCCCTGACTTCAGACTATACTACAAAGCTACAGTAATCAAGACAGTACGGTACTGGCACAAAAACAGAAAAATAGATCAATGGAACAGGATAGAAAGCCCAGAGATAAACCCATACACACATGGTCACCTTATTTTTGATAAAGGAGGCAAGAATATACAATGGAGAAAAGACAGCCTCTTCAATAAATGGTGCTGGGAAAACTGGACAGCTACATGTAAAAGAATGAAATTAGAACATTCTCTAACACCATACACAAAAATAAACTCAAGATGGATTAAAGACCTAAAGGTAAGACTGGACACTATGAAACTCTTAGAGGAAAACATAGGAAGAACACTCTCTGACATAAATCACAGCAAGATCCTTTTTGACCCACCTCCTAGAGAAATGGAAATAAAAACAAAAACAAACAAATGGGATCTAATGAAACTTCAAAGCTTTTGCACAGCAAAGGAAAATATAAACAAGATGAAAAGACAACACTCAAAATGGGAGAACGTATTTACAAATGAAGCAACTGACAGAGGATTAATCTCCAAAATTTACAAGAAGCTCATGCAGTTCAATATGAAAAAAACAAACAATCCAATCCAAAAATGGGCAGAAGACCTAAATCGACTTTCTCCAAAGAAGATATACAGATTGCCAACAAACACATGAAAGGATGCTCAACATCACTATTCATTAGAGAAATGAAAATCAAAACTACAGTGAGGTACCACTAGTCAGAATGGGCATCATCAAAAAATCTACAAACAGTAAATCCTGGAAAGGGTGTGGGGAAAAGGGAACCCTCTTGCACTGTTAGTGGGAATGTAAATTGATACAGCCACTATGGAGAACAGTATGGAGGTTTCTTAAAAAACTAAAAATAGAACTACCATATGACCCAGAAATCCCACTACTGGGCAGATACCCTGAAAAAACCATAATTCAAAAAGAGACATATACCACAATGTTCACTGCAGCACTATTTACAATATCCAGGTAATGGAAGCAACCTAAGTGTCCATCGACAGATGAATGGACAAAGAAGATGTGGCACATACATACAATGGAATATTACTTAGTCATAGAAAGAAACAAAGCTGAGTTATTTGTAGTGAGGTGGATGGACCTAGAGACTGTCATACAGAGTGAATTAAGTCAGAAAGAGAAAAACAAATACCGTATGCTAACACATATATATGGGATCTAAAAAAAAGGGTTCTGAAGAACCTAGGGGCAGGGCAGGAATAAAAATGCAGATGCAGAGAATAGACTTGAGGACACAGGGAGGGGGAAGGGGAAGTTTGGACAAAGTGAGAGAGTGGCATGGACATATATACACTACCAAATGTAGAATAGATAGCTAGTGGGAAGCAGCCACATAGTACAGGGCAATCAGCTCAGTGCTTTGTGACCACCTAGAGGGGTGGGATAGGGAGGGTGGGAGGGAGATGCAAGAGGGGAGACATATGGGGATATATGTATATGTATAACTGATTCACTTTGTTATAAAGCAGAAACTAACACAGCATTGTAAAGCAATTATACTCCAATAAAGATGTTAAAATAAAAAATAAATTTAAAAAAGAAGATATCTAGTATTACTCAATCACGAGAAATAACAAAATCCTGTCATTTATGACAACGTGAATGGCTCTTGAGTGCACAATACTAAGTGAAATAAGTCAGGCAGAGAAGGACAAATACTATATGGTATGACTTACATATGGAATCTAGAAAAGCCGAGCTCATGGAAACAGAGAGTACAGTGGTGGTTACTAAGGGTGGGAGGCAGGAGAAATGAAGAGATGATGGTCAAAGGGTACAAACTTCCAACTAGAAGATGAATTCCTTCCGGGGATCTATGGATAGCATTATGATTAAAGATAACAATACTGTACTACATACTTGAAAGTCTCTGAGAGGTTAGATCTGAAATGTTCTTACAACAACAAAAAGGTAATTATATGATGTGACGGAGTTGTTAGCTAACACTACAGTGGTAATCATATTGCAATGCATGTGTATCAAATCAACACACTGTACACCTTCAACTTACATGACCTTATATAACAGGTATATCCCAATAAATTGGGGGGGAAAGGACTTAGATGAGACCCATTGACTCTGTGCAAATTCAGCAACCCAGAGTAGGAGGGTACCTCAGGTTTATCCTTACATTTTTATGAAAGTCAAGTATTGTAAAGCAATAAGAATCATGGAATTATGATTAATGTGAAATTGGGATAGTAAGACCCCTACATGGGATTAACTAAGTTCTTTGAAGATAATCTGAAAATAAATAATTTAAACAGCATCAAAGTTACACACTGAAAAAAGGTGAAAGGAGAAAGTAGCACCATTCCATTTACATTTTTATTGTGTGGCTTGTTGAGAAAGCACTAAATATAGATTGCTTGGCTTCAAGCCTGGATCAATGATTCTTGGAGCTTTTTTTTTTCTTTTTTCCTTTGGAGAAGAGGGGTTTATATCTGCTATGTGATTCACCAAAGAGCAGAAATAGACTTTGGAAGAAATTCCAAATAGTAATTCCAGTTACTATCCATTAAAGGCAAAGAAGGAACATTTTAAATGATCAGTATTATCCCTGTAGAATAAATCATTGTCTTCAACTCATGGACTACAGGATCCCCTAACAGCTTGCTTCATTTAAACGGAGGCTTTACATTTTAATAAATTACTCTAAGCTGTGGATTTTGTCATTTTGGCTTTGGGGAATGAAGTCTTTAAGTAAAACTGCGATGTGGCAAAGATACCGAAATACGTTTGACTTTCAAATAAAGGGAGAGCTCTTAGATACTTTTTCTTGTGAACAGACAGGTGACAGTGAGGATAAGCAGACGTGTCTTAAATACTGATGATAAGCACACACAGTGTTCACAGGGGCTGGCACTTTTCATAGATTGGGGGCAGCCCTGCTACAATGTCTCACTGGAAATAGAGTAACTGGATTTTTTTTAATGGAGAATGTGTCCATATGTGAACACATTGTGCTGACTCTTAACGTGTGATTTCCTTTCTCTGTAGGGAGACAGCTCTAGTATCTCTTTAGGGGGCAGGTATGAAGGAGACTTTCAAAGGCACTTGTGTCCAAATGCCATGCCAGAAGAAACACTGGTACCTTGGTTGTAATCTTGCTATGTGGGCCCTTGCCTCACACAAATTCCTGGGCACTGGAGCACTCCTGGAGCAAAATTTTAACATTTGGAATTTGGTAGAAGCTGATACCAAGGTGTTCACAGTATCAAGAATTTTTGGAAAAAGAAATCACACCTAATATATGAGGTTGATATATTCTGGAATAAAATATGTTCTGTAGTGCGAGCAAAGAAAGGAAGAAAGTTTACGTTTTTTGAATACTAACCATGATTCAGCTGTTTTTTACACATTGAATTTAATACTCTTTGAGTAGTTTTTATTACATCCTCATTTTTATAACAGAGGGAAAGTAAGACGCACAGGGCTAAGTGATATGGGTCAAGTCACCCCGTGATTAAGTAGAAACTGGATTAGAAGCTACATTTGTAGTTTCAAACCTAGAAAGAACCAGACAATCCCACACTCACTTGATGGTTACAGAAAGAATCGCAATGACTGACTTCGTGTATCTGAAGATATCAGGAAAATTTTCTAACACGGCAGAGTCTACTCATGTTCAAGAATGAGAAGCCAGGAAACCACACGTAAGCAACATGAATTACAACAGCAGTCATTTCTTTTAGGATAAAGAAGAAAACAAAAATTATGGAAGTCTCCAGTTAGGTGTAAGTATCAGTACTTAATTTCCAAAAGAAATACACTATGTGATTTAAAAAATATGCTTTCTCTTAGTATTTTCAAAGCAACATTGCCTATCAAGACTTGAATATGATGACGAAGGTGGTAATTACCATGGAACAAAAAGCACATAGCAAAATTTAATGGCAGATTTAGACGTTAACTGATATTAAGGCCTCAAACCTCAAAAACAATTTCATGTAGTTTATGGGTCAGACTGACCTGTACAGGATCAATTTTGACGGGAGTCAGAAATCAGAAATAGACTTATTAAGGGACAGAACATAGCTTAGGCACTGTCATGATAGAGAGAAACATGTAATTTTGAACCAGAGATTTGCAGACTGCTATGCACTTTTCATAAAACATGGCGAAAAATCCAGTTTGAAAATTGCAATTTAGGAATACCATCTTCACTGACAAATAACTCAAATTTGAAGGCAAGAATTATAAAGTTTGGTTTGTTTCCAATTCATGTCAGCCAAGACATAAGCAAACAGTCATTAATATGAGGATGTCAAGAAGGAAATGATCCCAGGAACATCGTGTTACCCTTTTCCCTTCAGTGCTGAATCAAGTCATATTTACTGACTGTAAAATATGTTAAGGCAGAACCTGGTGCAAAGTCTAAGTAGAAATAATAATAAACAAAATGTGTCTTAGTGGGCTTGTAGTAAATGTTTTAATGCCATTTCTAAGCTTCAGTCTTCAGGATTGAGATTGGGAAGAGGCATCTCAGTTTCTAACCTCCTTTCCAGTTTGTAAAGGTATGAGGCAGATGGTTTGGGGCATACCATGAGTGACTTGGGATGATTCCGTGTGATAACTACATTTGGACCTCAGAGATTGCTGGAACATTAATGAACGGCCATTATGGTGCCTAAACCCAATTTCAGAGGGAGACACATTTGGATATTTTATCTCTTAGCACGGAAACACAATTACTATCTAATTAGTGATAAATTAGGTATTTTTATTAGACAATGTTTGTAAAGCACCTTACTATAATGTACATTACTGGGTATGAAGAGCTCAAAATGATACAGTCAACATTCAGCTATGGGTGGACATGAAACTCCTTTCTGTATTTATTTTAGAATTGTTCTTGGTTTTCTTCAACATGGTCCCAGTCTCAGTCAGTAGTGATTTGATAAATGTTCTCCAGCCCTACAGTTTTCTCAGTAACTTCCAGATTAAAACTTAGTGTCCTTTGGGTGAATACAGTCATATTCAAACATTTCCATGACCTCTTTTCCCTTTCAACACTCTTCCCAAACTCCCTTTCCTCCTACTCTCAAACCTGACTTAAATCTGTCAGAAAAGACCAAAGAATATTTGCACAAAAGGAGCCTGTGAACAAATTGGTGACAGGCTATGACTCCAGTTTGGGTCACTTCTCTGTTGGTCAGTCCTCACCTTGTCTGTCCAATGAATACATCCAGCTTCAGACTCCATGGGTGGCCTGTTTGATGATTTGGGGGAATCCAGCTAAGTGACCATCTACGGTCTCCTGACCTCGTGCATCTCCCTGAAAAACAGTCACCTCTAATGCACAGTCTATCCCCCTGCCTTCACAGGGTCCTCTGCCTCACTGGGTGGGACGTGGGAGTCCCTTCCTTGGTCATCTTCAGGCCCATTAAAAATTACAGAATTCCCATCCTGTTCATTTTGACTTTGCAGGAACCTGAGGGAAGAGTGGTTTTTGACCTTTCCTTTAATTAATTAATTAATTTTTTAATAGATATTTATTGGAGTATATTGCTTCACAGTACCATGTTAGTTTCTGTTGCACAACAAATCCAATCAGCCATATGCATACACATGTCCCCATATCTCCTCCTTCTTGTGTCTCCCTCCCATCCTCCCTATCCCATCCCTCTAGGTCATCGCAAAACACGGAGCAGATCTCCCTGTGCTATGCAGCTGCTTCCCACCAGCCAACTATTTTACAATCGGTAGTGTATGTGTGTCGATGCTCACTTCACCCCAGCTTCACCCTCCCAGCCCATGTCCTCAAGTCCATTCTCTATGTCCCTCTTTATTCCTGCCCTGCAGCTAGGTTTATCAGTACCATTTTTTTTTTTAGATACCATATATATGCATTAGCATATGATATTTGTTTTCTCTTTCTGACTTACTTTACTCTGTATGACAGACTCTAGGTCCATCCACCTCACTACAAATAACTCAATTTCGTTTATTTTTATGGCTGAGTAATATTCCATTGTATATATGTGCCACATTTTCTTTATCCATTCATCTATCGATGGACTTTTAGGTTGCTTCCATGTCCTGGCTATTCTAAATAGTGCTGCAATGAACATTGGGGTGCATGTGTCTTTTTGAATTATGGTTTCCTCAGGGTATATGCCCAGTAGTGGGATTTCTGGGTCATATGGTAATTCTATTTTTAGTTTTTTAAGGAATCTCCATACTGTTCTCCATAGTGGTTGTATCACCTAATTTATTTTACAACTCTCTAATCTCTCTACAGCCCTTTGATGGTGTTGAAGAGTGGAGTAATAAGAGACGAGGTACATCCTAGCCAGGGAACTGGGTGCTAATCCCCCCTTGTGAGTTGAAATCCTGAAATGTGGGAGGGAGACACATTCACAGGTGGGAACGGGAAAGACTAATGACCTCGCTTCTTCTCCCCGCACACTGTCCTCAAAAGTTCCTCTCCTCCCTCCAGCCTCTGACCCAATCTCACCTCGCTACACTCATCCCTAGTATCTTCCTGAAGGCAAACTCCAGTGAATCCACTTGGCCTCATGTTCACCTGGGGAAGAAGAGAGTCTGGTCCGAGGGTATTAAGGTTCTTTAATTTAGGAGCTGAAGAGTTAACCACTATGGTTGTCAGGTTGGAGATCCCACTATGTAATCTGGCAAACTCATCTTAGGGTTGAAAGGGTCAATCTCTAAAGGAAGAGAAGGAAGGGAAGTTCTTGATGATATGGCCTCCCTGTGTTAAAAACTACTATGTTAGCCCTCAGACTTAAGCCACTCAAAATCCATAGTCAGAAATATGAGCTGGGGAGTGCAAACTAAAAGATGTGGACTTGACTTGTGTTCCCAAATGTGGGACAGAGCACAAGCTTTTCATCGCTTTGCTGCTTCCCCAATTCACTGAAATGACATCAAATATATTTTTAAGATAAGTCCCAAGGTCCAAGTAGAAATTTTGAGACCCTGGATGCAGATGGAATGAGACTGGAAGAGAAACCAGAGTAGAGCCAGTTTCCTTCAAGGTGAGAGGTGAGCATTGTTGTTTTCAAAGAAGCGCTGGAGAACTTTCAGAGTCACTAAAGGAATTAAATGAAGAGGAGTTAGTCAGGTGCCCTCCTCCTGTTTAGATGCACATAGACTAATTGAGTTAAAGCTTGAGAAGTCTCCAAAGAAAGTGCTTGATCTGTCTGGGGAGGGCTCCAAATATCGATTTGGGAGCTGAAGAAAGAATCAGAGTGGAGGATAGGGGGAATCTAGACTCCCACAAACGATACGGAAGAAGGGTTCACACAAGGGAAGGCAGCGCTGTCCAAGAGGGAAGTTAAGCTGGGAATTGCTTGGTCTGCCTGCTTGTTCCCTGCCCATGTGCCCTCAGAGGAAGCCTGCCTTCTACAGACCTCTGCCTGGTAATGCAGACCTTGCAAGGAGCCCTTGCAGCCAAGGGGAGACTACCCATGGGATTCTCCCATGTCAGATGTATAGATACAAACAAAACACAAACAAACTATGTATTTCGTCCACTAATATGGACTGACAACTGAACATCTCAAGGCTTCTGAAGAAAACCAATGGCAAAAAGAAAAATACCAGGAAGTAGATAGAGAATGGCAGACTCTAGAGGAAATAGAAACAATTAGGGGAAGAAAATAATTTCACATTTTTCTAATTGTTATCCTCAGGGAGACTTGATAGCATATTGTATACATGGACAAAGAATAGGCTGTTCTGTAGAAAGAATGAGTCAAAAAGTGAGAAAACATCCTTGGAAATTGAAATTATAATTGCCTTAAATTTAAAAAAAAATATCAAAAGAACTACTCAATGATAGAGTGAAGATACTGAATGCTGAATTAGTGACCTGGAAGATAAAGAGCTAACATTAGTTTTTCATTTGCTATGAACTCATTTACCCCACATAACATTCCTACAAGGTAGGTACCATTGTTATTACCCTCATTTTATGGATGGAGACTCACAGACAACACAGAGATTCAGTAATTAGCCAAAGGTCATACAGCAAGTAAGTGGCAAGGACAAAATTCTAACTGTGGCAGTCTGTAGTGTAGAAAAAGATAAATATATGGAAATTAAAGGGAGAAAAATTAAGAGATGTGAGAAGATCTGGAAAATCCATCATCCTTCTTATAGGAATGTTAGAAAGGATGAGGAAATAATCTAAGAAATAATAGAAGAAATTTTCATGGTGTTGAAGAAAGATTAGAATCTAGAGCTACATGAAAACAACTTTTGGAAAAAAAGAAAAAAAAACCCACTTGGACACAAACTCTATGTAAAATACAAAGATGATTAGAAATACTAAACATTATGGAGAGTTTAAACTATCATCTATGAAAAAACACAAACCAGAGTCCCATACAATGCTACGTGGTGGGGGTCAGTGGTGACTCCAAAGTTTGTAGGGAGGATGACTTAATCCCAGAAGCTTATTTCTAGGCAAGCTCTCAATCAAATGAAAATGCAAAAGGAAGAGATCTTTGGATGGAAGCCAGATCAGGTAAGTCCTCTGCCCCAACTCTCCAGTTTCTATTTCACGCCAAGTAATTCAGTCCTGACAAAGGCCCACAAGGCTTTCTATATTTTGCATCTTGTTGTCTCCATCTCTGAAATTGCTGTCACTCCTCTCTGGTCATACTGGCCACCTTGCTGATCCTAGATGTGCTCCAACTCCAGGCCTTTGCAGCCCCTCTTCTGACGAATCTCTTCCCCAAATATCCACCCAGCTCACTCCTTCACACCCATGAGGTTTAGACTCAGCTGTCACCTGAGGGACTCCTTCCTTAGGAACTCTATGTAGAATTCCCTTCCTCTCAGCTCCCCATTATCTGTAGCCTTCTCCCTGTTTTATCTTTCTTCATAGTGTTTATGACATAGCCTGTGTAGCATATTCTGTAATTTGCTGATCGTATTTATTGTTTGCCTCCTTCCACTGGAATATAACTTCCAGATGTGTGTCTATTTAGTGCACCGTTGTATCTCAGGCATCCAGAACAGTACCAGACACACAGAAGATCTTCAACATACTTTTGGTGAATGAATGTTAAACACTCTGCAAGAATATGATTAGAGAATTTCAGAGGTAGGAAATAAAAGTTTCCAAAACAGGCAGATGAGTATTGACTTAAATTGTACTTATGTGAGACAAGACTTTTAAAATCTACCTTATTATTTAATCCTGTTATATTACCTTCACTCTCTACTGAATGTAAAAAAATACAAAATGGTAGTTAATTTTTAATTTCCCAGCCTAGTGATGTTCGTCTATGCTCTGAAAATGTATTCATTTCTATGTAGACCATAATAGCTCCTCAATCAGAAACCTAGAATAAGGAAGACTACCATGACTAACTATTAGGTGACACTTGGAAATCAAAATGGCAGAACCAAGCTGGTTTCAAACATACGTATAGAGTTTTGCTAAACCACTGCCATGGCAAAAATATGTTAGTGACTTCGAATATAAAAACTCATGCTGTGTAACAAGTTCTTTAAACCTTAAAACATTCTTTGCCACCACATAGACTTGGTTTTAACGAATAGCTTGAGTTTTTTTTCTTATAACAAAATGAAAGAATAATTGAGTTTTCCTGGAAACATGGTTCCAAGACTACAACTCCCCTTATTTTTAGCTTACTTGCAGAATTCTGTAAACCCAGAGACATCATACTCTACATTTTCTAGAAAAGTGGAAAAATGAACCTAAAGATTGCAAACCAAATTTAAACAGATGCTAAAAGATAACCGCATACACGTAGAGAAGCAAATTCATATTGAAACAGGTTTTTCTATTTTGTAGTAAAAATACAGACTTCTCTTTTCTTTCTATATCCAAAGGAGGTAAAGAAATTATTTAATTCAAACAATTATTCCTTCTACCAAGTCACAAAAGTAGCATCATCAATCTCACATTTGCTTAGCAGTCATCTTTACCTGCATGTTGAAGGTCTAGCGAAAGTTCAAGAAAAACTCTGATCTTCCATGTAACGTTTATTACTTCTTCTTGAAAGCAAAAGGATATTATAAAAAAGTGTTATACCTCCCCACCCCCAGCCTCCTGTCTCCTCTTCCTAATTCTTACAAAGTGCACAGGTTTTATCTAGTTCCTCACATCAATCTGGCGGCACAGGTATTACTGTCCACCCTTTAAAGGTATAGAAATTAAGGCTCAGGTGGAGGGATCATCTTGCCCCAGTCAGGCAGGATTTGAATCCAGGTCTTCTAACTTCAGAACCCATAGTGTTCCCGTGGTCCCTGTCAATGACACACAACGTTTCTCAAACTTGAGTGAGCATTAGAACCACCTGGAGGTCTGGCTAAAGCACAGACTGCTGGGCCCCATGGCTAGAGTTTCTTAAGGAGAAGGTCTAGCATGGGGCCCAAGGGTATACATCTCTAACATGTTCCCAGGTGATGGTGATCCTGCTGGTCCAGGGACCACACTTTGAGAAGCACTGCAGTACACAAATACATACCCTCCAACCTTTTGGGTTCAGAACTCCTGTTCCCTTCCCACAAACCTCATCCATGAGTCGTTTCCTCCATCTCACTTAATGGCAACTCCATTCCTCCACAGCTCAGACCAATGTCTCTGAAGTCTTTCTTGAATCCCCTACAGCTTTCATACTGTGAATCCAATCTTGCAAACATCTTACGGCCTCTACTGCGACCATCCTGATAGAGACACCAGCATCTCTCACCCAGATCACTGAAACAGACTCACATTTGACCTTCCTGCTAATATGCTCCCTCACCTACAGCTTGTGGTAAACATAGTAGCTACAGAAAGGTACATTTAAAATGTAACTTTATGTCATTCTTCTGCTCAAACCCTGACATGACTCGTGTCCTCAGAGCCAAATTCCAAGTCCTTGTAATGGCCCGGAAGGCCCTGCACCATGTGGCCTTCAGAGCTCTCCAAAGTAACCTCTTGTTAGTCTCCCCCCTCACAGCACTCCAACCGCTCCAGACTCCTTGCTGTTCCTTGGGCAAGCCTGGCACTCTTCTATTTTATGCCTTTTACCTACCCCAGCTGACCCCTCTGGCTGGCATGCTCTGTCTCCAGAGGGTCACGGGAATATATTTTCTCACTTCCTTTGTCTTTGCTCCAGTCTCCCATCTCCAGTGAGGGATATGTTGGCCACACCCCTCCCCCAATCCCCACCCACATCCTTTTGCTCTACATTTTATTTTTCCCATAGCACGTATTACCTTCTATAACATGATTTGCTTATGTATTATGTTTCTTGTTTATAGCCTGTCTACCCATGTTAGAATAGTTGCTCTGAGAGGACAGAAATCTTCTTGTGTTTTGCTCACTTCTGTGTTCCAAATCCCTACTACGGTCTCACACACAGCAGGGACAAATAAATACTGTTGAATGAATGAGTGAATAATTATTCCTATTCACTTAACATTTCATCAGACTGATAAATTCCATGCTAACAATCTGCTCTAGAATCAGCCACTCATCAATAATTCTCTCTGAAATAACTTTTTAGCTCAGTGAGACAAAGAAATTAAAATTATCAATAATTTCTGACTTCTGTGTAAGTCAGTAGTTTTCTATGACAGTGATTAACTGGCAAAAAGCCATTTATATGGTGGCATGTGAACTCAAAATACTGTTAATAACAAACGTCAGCTTTGAGAAATCTGTAATCTAGAGTATCAGGATATGTCCATTACAACGGCAGCTCTAATTCTTTTTGAGTAGAATAAAATATGGACAAATTAGAGCTTAATTCATATTATATTCTTTTAGCGCATATTTAACATATACTCTTCATTTCAAGGGAAAAACAATATTTAGAATATTGTCACCAAAAATACAGTTTTCTTATAGATAGACCAAATATAAATTTGGTTATTAATTACTAATTAATCACTTTCAAAATTGTATATGGTAATATATTCCCATTTAAAATAAGTATATGTACATACTAAGGCACATTTTTTTTGATAAAACAGTGGCCTATTCATGGGTTTCTGGTACCAATCAGATATTGAGAACATCTGGGACTGTGGTTTGACTCCCTAAAAAACTATTCCAACCTCCAGTCTGGTGTGACACCTTCTGCTGCAGAGGTTGGGAATCTGAAATGGAACATGTCCTAGAGGCCCTGCAGCCAGGGCTGAATGTCACTTAGTTTTCATCAACCACATGCACTCACATGAGGGCTGAAGTTAGAACTGAGCTGAACAAGAAGAGCAGTGGGTACCAGGCATGCATCCCATGGTGCAGATTGGTGTCTGACTTTCTTTCCTGTAGGCAGCTTCTTGATGATAGTAGGAGTGTCACTTATCCAGGTGGCTGGCTAAGTTCTGTGTTGAGGCTTTCAGGGTCTCTTCTAGAAACTGAGCCCAGGGGATTCAGTAAGCCATTTAATACCACATGCTAACCTTGGAAAAGCGAATTGTTTCCTGGTAGTTCGACCAGAACAGAATCCCAGGTCTGGTACCTAGTCATCAATGCATGAGTTCGAACAAGCTTCTGGTCTCCAAAAGGGTGAACGATACCAGAATTACACCATATCTGGAGGGATCTCAATGCTCATGTAGTTTAGCCGTTTCATTTTACAGGTAATGAAACTGGGAGCCAACTGCTTTCTCAATTTGATTGATGATAGAGCCACAGCTAGACGTCAGGTGCCCCTGACTACCTGTTCAAAGTAATTCTTGCTATAATCACGTAGACTTGGGCCTAAGTGGTCATTACACTGTTACTTCTGTGACTTTGTAAAACACATGTATTGGTAAAAGAGTCAGAAAACAGGAAAGGGAAATCTGGATGCTGCAATCAGACAATGCTCTTATCTTCACGTTTCAAGAAAGTAATTCTAGAAATGGATGATACAGCTTTGAACTGAGGACATCAGCAATTCCTAAAACAGGCAGCAGTGAAGGGAAAGGATGCTCTTTGGAGGCCATTGCATAATAAGCTCCCGAACTTAATTTAAACCTAATTCAATAAAACACATCATACTCAGACACAAGAAGACAAGACGATAGTTACAGGGCATTGAAAATTTGTCTTGGGTTTAAAACCTTCTGCCTTAAGGCTCAAGATAATATAAAATTTAAAAACAAACTGTCCTTGATTCATCACCCTTATTTCTGAACTTGAGATAATTACATTTTAATGTTTACTCCTGAAATATTACCTATTGCCTGTGAGAGTTTGGCTTACTGTAATATGGCTGTGATATTACTTATTAAGGGGTGATGATTTAGATGACACCAGTATATCCTTTTCTCTTCCTGCTTTTTAAAGACAGAAAAAAAAATAATTTATGCCTGGTGGCTTGAGAATCACCAAAACCTCAGGAATGTGTATTCTGTTGGAATAACATACTTTGTACTTTATCCGGGGATTATACATTTCAACAGTAGTAGAGAATATAAATATAATGGAGTTCTATGCAGCCCTACCAACAGCTGTAGAAATATACTTATTGGCATGGAACTATATTAATGATACAATAAATGAAAAAGCAGGGCATAAACCCTGTATATAAAGCATAAACCCATTTTTGCAACTATATTCTCATTATATCCAGAGCCAGATCTATATTAACATCCTGGCTAAATTAAAAAAGGTTTAAGAATGTTTACCAACAGAGATGATGGGATTATAGGTACTTTTTTTGTCTATGCTTTTTTCCAGTTTCTTTCAGACACTATATATTGGCTTTTGTAATAAAATAATGGTAGACGATGTATCCCGAAGGCTTTGATTTATGAAGTCAGCACAGCCCAACTGGAGGGAAGGGGCATCCAGGAAGCAGACTACCGGCCAAGGTCCAGGACTGCAGTTCTGTGCCCCTTGAAGCACTAGTGAAGCCCGCACGCCAGCCAGGCACATTAGCACGCCTGGCATGCCTGCTGTCGTTATGTGCTCTCAGAGCTCGGTCCCAGGCCATGAGCCACCTGCCTGAGGATGGTCCATTTGTTATTGAAAGTTGTCTTCTGAAAACCATATATATGTATATTTTTTGCTCTGGCAATGAAGTTTGTTTGTTTATTTTATTGGACTATAGTTGATTTACAATGTTTTGTTAGTTTCTGCTGTTTAGCAAAGTGAATCAGTTATGCATATACATATATCTCCTGTTTTTTTAGATTATTTTCCCATATAGGTCATTACAGAGTACTGAGTGGGGTTCCCTGTGCTATACAGTAGGTCCTTATTAGTTATCTATTTTATATATAGTAGTGTGTATACGTCAATCCCAGTCTCCCAATTTATCCCTCCCCACCCTGTTAACCCCTGGTAACCAGAAGTTTCTTTTCTACATCTGTGACTCTATTTCTGTTTTGTAAATAATTCATTTATATCATTTTTTTAGATTCCACATATAAGTGATATCAT
Source organism: Grampus griseus (assembly GCF_964374135.1). Taxonomy (NCBI): domain Eukaryota; kingdom Metazoa; phylum Chordata; class Mammalia; order Artiodactyla; family Delphinidae; genus Grampus; species Grampus griseus. The sequence goes on along the minus strand of NC_139007.1, from coordinate 5,958,314 downwards.
ATGGTATTTGTCTGTCCCTGTCTGACTTACTTCACTCAGTGTGACAATCTCTAGGTCCACCCGTGTCGCTGCAAATGGCATTATACCTTTATCTCACTCTAGCTGTGTTACCCTTAAAGAAGACACAGCTGTTGTTGGATACTATAGCTTTCAGGATCTCCACCTTCTTCATACCACCTGGGACAAAAAATTGCCTTCAGTTTTCATTGTAATCAGTGAAAATAAGCATCCACAATCCCCGATTTTTCCTGTTCCCTCCTACAGCTTACATGGGTCTCATCAAAGAAAACACTTAGCCCTGGCCAGTCAGTCCTCTGCCTGCCCCTCCATCAGGGCCTGCCCTTATTCCCCCCAACACCTGAAGTCTCTCTCTCTCTCTCAGTAGGATATATATATATATATATATGTATATATATATATATATATATATATATATATATATATTCTGTTTTTCTGGAGAATCCTGACTGACACGCCCACACCCACTTTGACTTTGATGTAATAAGAGTTGGGTAATATTCAAGGATTTTGGAGCAAGAGAAAGAAGGGGGAAAGCTTGGTCTTGTCTTGCACGAGTCCATCACTTTTCCAGGCCTCGGATTCTTTATCAGTAAAATGATGATAATAGTACTCACCTAAGGGTTCTTGTAAGGATGAAAAGTGAAGCACTTAGGACAGTGCCTGGGACAGGGTGAGTACTCAGGGGTAGTGGCTTAAAGAAAAAAAAAAGATGAAAGCCATGTTGAGATGCTATGGGTATGCTCCATTTTTTTTCTCCCAAAATGTCATTGTTTGGGTCCTTCATTGTCCTAGGCACCAGAAGTTCTGCAGAAATGCTAGTATTACACTGGGGACATAAGAGAGCAAGTAATGCAAATCTCTGTTTTAAGATGCACTTGAAAGAGAGCTTCCTTGCTCTGTAAATTCTAATACCCAGGCTGACTCAGGGGACATGATTAATGTCTGTCTAAATCAGACCTAAAGTAATAGTCATTCAATTATTTGGTACTGCAAAGCATTATTAGGAAAAGTCATAAAGATAAAAATTATACCCACTGCACCTCACAAGAAGTCTTTGAATAAATCACTTAGCTGAAGCAAAATAATTGACTGATGGCCTCAATCATGTAAGTTTATCCTCTCATTTTCATGCCAGGAAACGTTCCAACAAATAATATAAACTTCAGAACAAGGTAATATGTAAACATATTTAGTCATTTTGTATAAATATTTACAATCTATTGAAGTAAAAATTTGCTTTCTCATTTAATTTACCAAGAATTTAAAAGAAACTGGAATTACGCATTCTATTGTGGTTACTAGTTATAACTTTCTTTTATTTTAGTTTTTTTAGAACTTGAATTTCTGTTAATTTGTAAAATCACGTAAGAATTAGAAAAAGTATTTCTCTGGGGAGTAACTGGAGGGGTGTGTGTGTGTGTGTGTGTGTGTGTGTGTGTGTGTGTGTGTGAAATTTATGTGCATAATACACATAAAACACACATAGATATGTATATGTATAAGATGAATATTTGATGGTATTAATGTTTTAGATACATGGAAAATTGTGCATGAGGTGCATACTCTCATCTAGTACTCTCTAGTTTCTAGTACTCTCATCTCTATAGTATTAGAGTCCTAGAAAGTTTTAGCCAGAGACTAAAACTAGTACTCTAGTTTCTAGTACTCTCATCTCTATCGTATTAGAGTCCTAGAAAGTTTTAGCCAGAGACTACACTTCTCAGCCTTTATTGCTACCTGGTGGGACACATGGTTTTGAGTAAGTGTTGGTCAATGGGACGTGAGTGGAAGCAATGTGACCAGCTACCACATCACATTCTGTAAAGGAAAGTGATCACCCTTTACCCTTTTTCTTTTCCCTTTCTGCTATTCTGCTGGGTTCAATGGAGCCTCTGCCTTTGATCCAGAGATGGAAGCCAAGCAGAAGATGATAAAGTAGTACCACCTGGGAAGGGGGTGGTCCTCAGGTGAACTTGTGGACTGAGGCACTTCCCTTCCCTGGCTGGCCTGCCTGCCCACCTATGGACTCTTATGAACAGACAGGGTAACTTCTTCCTTGTTTGAACCCCTGCATTTTTAGGTCCATTTGTTATAGTAAGTTACTCTATGTCTTAAATATCGCAGGGCCCATTTGTAATCAGGTGATGCCAGTGCCCAAATGATGAGATCACTTCTGCCTGTGAGAGGATCTCAAACCACTGGGATCTATAACGGATTACTTCATGGCCACTGAAAGTGACCCAGATGCCAACACATACCCAATAGGCTACCCAGCTGGAAAAGAACTCTTTCATTCTTTCTATCAATGGTATCACAGACAGGTCTTTGAACCTGATGGCTCATACGTGCTCAATGGTTCTGTTTCTTCTGCTTTTCACAAGTCTGAAGTGAAATGATATTTTCACTAAAAATATTTTATTGCGGCAGTCACAATAATCTTGGTTCATGTCATAGAAAACCCAACCCAAACTGAGTAAACAATTAGACAAACATGTTGAGTTGTTTAGCTGAAGAATCCAGTGTTAGTGTGAAGTTCAGGTATGGCTTGAGTCAGAAGGACTCCACGATGTCACCAAGGATATACTCATATTCCTTCCTTTTTTCCATGCTGTTTCCCCATAGTTTTATCCTAATGCTGATTCCCCAAGGTCACAAGATGGTTGTAGGCAGCAACCAGGGCTTCATACCGTCTCATTCAGGCCACAGAAAAGGGAGACAGTTGTTGCAGAAGAAGCCATGAGCTGTGGTTTTTATGGATGGCCCTAGGTCAGGTGCCCACCCCACATCCATCAGGTGACCTTGATTTAGGTTAGAGCCATTGCTTTGGATAGGAATAAGGTCAAACTTACACAAAAACCTATGGTTTTATACGGAGAAATGAGTGGTCCTCCTAAGGACAACTGTGATATTCTTCCCAGAAGGAATGGGATTGCATGCTGGGCAGCAAAACAGCACTTAATATATTTCAACCCCAGTGTATCTGGCAGGTCCCTAAGTGACTGTAATGTGCTTAAGTGAGATACGATTCTAATAATGTTTGTGTGGGGAGCATCCTATTTGTCGATAAAAGTCTCTTTATACTATAATATTATTTCATGAAACACTAAAGCATCAAGAAGGAACCAAATCCATTTGATATTTTGAATAATGATAAAAAACATAACACATTTTCAAGAAAAATTTCCTAGATGTATCCTATTTTTGTGAGGTTGAATGTTCCCACAAATGCAAATTTTAATCATGCATATTCCACTGAGAAGCTGAAGAGCAAGATTTCAAAATGTTCACTGTATGTAAACTGATGATAACAAATATCCACATGAGGAAGGTTGTTAATTTTCCTGCTTTCTCTCTACACCCCTGGTGCTATCAACAGCCTGAAAGTTAGGGACTAAATGTTTATCGTTTACCACCTTAGATAAGGTGTGTATTATTCTACAAAATAAATGGGATTTAAAACTTATTGTTAATTTTAAAGCAACCTATCTTCTACCACTTTAATAAGAAAAAGGAAAAAAAGATAAGGATGAAAGTGGTTCCAAGAGAAAAGTTTGGGACTTGATTACATACGCATTATTAAAATAAATTCTACAACAATCAATGAGATTTCATCAAGACAAGATGCTTTTAAACTTCTTTATAGTAAGTTCTGTCTTTCTATAGCAATTTCCTCTCTAAAGTATGATGACTTAACAACAAGGTCCTACTTAGCACAGGGAACTATATTCAATATTCTGTAACAAACCATAATAGAAAAGAATATAGAAGAGGAAAATGTGTGTGTGTGTGTGTGTATACATACATATATATATATATATATATATATATATATAACTGAGTCACTTTGCTGTACAGCAGAAGTTAACACAACATTGTAAATCAGCTATATGTCAATAAAATTAAAGAAAATTATGATGAAATTTTTTTCCCATTTTCAACACAGAGTGACTTGGCAATCATAAATCGCTCACTACTGTTAGGGATATTATGTCCAAAATATGGTCTTATTCCATTTTTAACTCAATACATGGAATGTTTTAATCTCATTGTTAAACATGGGAGTTATTCCAGAGTTAATACCACAGCCTAAAAACAGGAGCAACAGTTCATATAATTTAAAAAAAAAAGAAGGCAATCATAGTATCACTGTGCCATTTCCATTTTGAAAGCATCATGGTTATTAGTTATAAACAACAGTGACAATGACACCTTAAAACAGCAGAAATCACTCAACACCGTTTGCACAGGCAGGGAATTGGCCTTAGAAACTAGACTTGCTACACTAAAGCCAGCAAACAGTAGTTAATCTTATCACCTTCTCACCCCACTGAGTCACCAAAACAGAGCTCTGACAAGCTACAGACCACCACCTCCAATACAGGGAGTTGGGGCAGGGGCCCTGCCGTCAGACAATCTGCAATGGAGCCCAACTCTTCCCTTGCTAGTTGGACAAGTCACTGAACCCCTGGAAAGCTCCATTTTCTCTTCTGTTAAGGCTAATAACACCTACCTCACAATTTGAGTTAGATAATGAATGTGAAGCCCCGTAGCATGCTTTCTGGTAATCAACATTACCTATTACTATTATTACTATTCTTTTTTTTTTTTTTTTTTTTTGCGGTACGCGGGCCTCTCACTGTTGTGGCCTCTCCCATTGCAGAGCACAGGCTCCGGACGTGCAGGCTCAGCGGCCATGGCTCACGGGCCCAACCGCTCCGCGGCATGTGGGATCCTCCCGGACCCGGGCACGAACCCGTGTCCCCTGCATCGGCAGGCGGACTCTCCACCACTGCGCCACCAGGGAAGCCCTATTATTACTATTTTTATTCATCACTTTTATTGAGTTACGTGATGTCTAGCAGAACCAGATAATGAAGCACAAAGGAATGCGAGGGTCTGGGGTGGGTGGGGCTGGGAGACCGTATCGATTCTAAACCTCTCACTGGCCCTTGGTCACTGATCTTGGAAGCATATCCAAACAGTAGGCAGCAGTAAAAGAACTTATACATCCCCCTTTAAAGTACAAAACGACACTTCTTCCCCATTTATTTCACTAATGAGATACAGTTTCAGAAGAAATCCAACCTTGGCTAAAACATGTCATCAAACTGGCTCTCACTTTGTGTATGCTAAGAGAAACGGAATCCCAGAATCTTACAGGCCACTGTGGTGGGTAGTTTTTACAAAAGCATAGATGGGATAAGGTCACCCTCTAATTGAATGCTCTCCAGTGGCTTTCTATTGCCCTTGAACATGACCAAACAAGAGGCGCCTGAGACACTCTCTGCTGCTTCATAATGACCAACACTGCCCCCTCCCATCACATTTGCCCTTTACTGAGCTTCCCAGCTCAGAATATGTAAGTTATGTGATTACCTCCAAATGAGGCCCAGTTTCTTCCCCGCCCACCTGCCCCACAAGATCACTCGCATTTCAGATCCCCGAGGGCACCAAACCCTTTCCCCGCCTGAAGTCCTCTCAGCACTCCTCCAGATATCTCCCCCAGTTGACTCTTATCTGTCATCAGACCTCAGTTTGATTTTCTGTCCTCAAAAAGGCCTTGGATTCGCCTAAACTGAATTCTGATCTCCACTCCATTCTCCTCTTTCCTAGGATCTTGTCTTTGCTATCCCTGCCCTTATCCCAATCTCCCATCTCTCTCGCCAGTTACAGATGGAGCTGACCTTAGAACTCCAGTCCATTTGACTTCACTTCCCACACATACATTACCAGGCTGGTCTCACAGCCTAGGTACACACTCAGTTTTCCAACACTCGCTGTTCTCAATCTCCAGGGCATCGGAATGGCAATGCAGGGAATCTCTTGGCCAAGTTTGGCAGTGACAGTCCCTCCTCAAAGGAGGAGGCCCAACAGCCTCTGTGACCTGGAGCTAAGATTCTTAGTCCTTTCCACTGACTTACTTCTTGGTCTACACAATCGAGACGGTGCCTTCTTCTTTGGCTCCCGCTTTTTTGCTCTGTGATATATACATATATTTTTTTAAATAGTGTATTTTGTGACTGCTGGTAACCCACACACTCTTAGTTCACTTCTCACAATGAGAAAGCTACAGTCAAAGAAGGGTTTTAAATAAGAAGCAAAACTCTTTTATTCCTAGAACCCTGAATAATGCTTGACACTTATTAGACACAATACATATTTGTTAAATGAATAATTTTCAAGGGTTCTAATGCATATTTAATGCCATAGATTAAAATAATACAGGTTTGAAAGTGATCTTTTTATATACATTCAGTGTACTTAAAAAAAGAAACATCAGTTTTAGGAAAGCTGGATTTTTAAAACTCTTTTGCTCATCGACCTAAGCAGAAATGTATCTAAGGTTCTTGCTACTTAAAAGAGCACACAAACACACTGTGTAATTTTCTTGTAGAAGGTTAACAAAGGTTGGTCATAGTCTATTGTTTTGCTATTTACGAAGAACAACAAGGATTTATTTAGACATCCTCTGATGAAGATAGTTATTGAACAGATTTACGTATAATAGTAGCACGAAGATCCTGGATGAAGTAATACGAGTTTTGAGAGACTGGAGGGTTGGGCCAGATGTATGTTTGCATGAGTTAGTGTGCTTGGATCAAAACTGCTTCCATTTTGTTTTTTTCTGATAGGAAGGTTTTTATCCCGGCCATGTGCAGGGTCCACAGCTACACCGTACGGCTCCCCTAGTGGGGGACTCTAAGCACATTTAAATCCCGACGTGACTTCCTTCAGCTGTGTAGATACCCTGTTCCTCTCTTCCACAGCCACCAGCACACCGGTCATGTTTACACTCCCACGTACTGCAGGTATGAATGGATAATTTACAATGAGTGCTTTCCCAGAAGCACTACCCTTTACAACAGAAGTCCCTTGAGCAATGTGCCTTTTCTGGCTTTACAATATAGAAGACTATTAAAGCCTCTGGAAAACTGCTGAATCCATTGAATTCTCCAGGTGAACAAGGGGATCTGACCGTGAAGATATAACTGAAATAAGTTGACTGAAGAACAAAAGCTTTTACTGACTTAGATGCTCTTCAAAATGTGATTTACTTTCTCTTGGGAGGGACGGGGGAACACAAATGTATTTTCTCACATTTTTAGTGCTGTTGGGACAGGTAAAATAAGGCCTGATAAAAGTAATAGCTGGCAGAAGTACGGCTTCAACCTTGGCCTGTGGGGCTCTGCACACCACCATCCAGTTAAATGCAATTTAAACCTCTTTACTACCATATGCCTGTAAGTGCGTGGAGAGGCAGGCGCACCTCAGCTAGGTGATGATGGTGACATTGGCAAAATAATGTCAAAAATGTCAAAACGTAAAACATAAACGATGTTAGCGAACATAAAAAAAGTAACAAAATTATTATGAGGTTTGATCATTGTTATAAAATAATGTCCTTAGGTTATTACTATTTTTGACACAAAATTTAACTTTTACAGCTGTGTTTGGTTCAGATAGTCTGGTTAATAAGAAGCCTTCTTGGAAGTCTATGTCTTAATGGGATCACAGTGATCTTTTTTTTTTAAATATAACTATTTCCAGGTTCTCTAGCTGAAGTTTACTTCATTCTGTATTTATTAATTGATTTCATAGTATTTTTAGCAACTAGGAAAAAAAATCAACTTTTTAGTCAAGGAGAAATGTATATAAAGTACGTGGTTTTCTGCAAACCAATCTGCCATGTGGCAAGGAGAACTAGTTCATGGCAAGAGAACTAGTTCATGGCAACTAGTTCATGGCAAGAGAACTAGTTCATGGCAAGAGGCTGGTAAAGTCAACCTCAGATTATTTTAGCAGCTGTGGTGTGGAACATACACATAGATCCGAGCTTTAGATGAGACATTTCTTGCAGTCTAGAGTTGGTGGTGCACAAGTTATACCCACTATACATCCATTCCATTTACCACTACTACTAGTATTGACTAGCTTCCTACTTCACTTACTTAAGGATCAATTCTTAAGTCATTTGATATAAACCACAGCACTAAAGCAAGTTCATTTTCCAAATGTTATCAGAACCATAGCAAATTCATATGTTGTGATATTTGGCTTCTCCCGATAAGAAGGTATTTTAAAAGAAAGATATCTTTTAGATAAAAATGGAAGAATAATGAAACAATATACATATTTGCTTAAACTTCTTTAAGGCAGGCAACAAATAACTTAATTATGAATTTTTCCTAGAAATTTCCAGAAAAGTAAATTACCAGAAAACATGTGGATTAAAAAAACAATATATTGAATTATTGAGCTACTGGGGAAGTTTTTATTGAAACAAATACGTTTTAAATATTATCCCTTGGTTCCTTACCACAAATGTAGTTGGTTAGGAGTTTCCACATGTTTTCTTTATGATATTATAGAAAAGGGCAGAATATTCTTTGCACAATAATTTTATTATGTTTATAGATAATTATATCAAAGGTTGCAAGAAATCTTATAAAAACAAAAAATCACAAACTAAAGATTAACAACAAGAGAAATTTGTGTTCTGTCCTAGACCTTTAACAAATTAAAATATAAAATTTCAGGAAATCTAGAATACAAACAAAAATTTCAACCTCATAACATATTATTGTCCAGAGCCCGGCATATTCACGTGTAATTTAAATATTAATGACAGGACCCAGGAAAGCCTTGAGATAGGTTCCAATTGTTATTTAGTTTGCATACAAGTTCTCCCACTGTTACCACCTGGTAATTGTTAAACACAAATGCTTCTGCCTTAATAGATACGGCTTTATAATTATAAATGTATTTTGCAGAAGTTCTCTTGGATCTATAGATGACAAAGAGAACTTTTCTGAGTGCAAGTGTAAGAGAATCCATGCAATTACCCTTCTTCATTATTTTCACAATTCATTACAGGACAGAACTATGGATGGCAGCTATAGGAAAGAATTAAACATCTTTAATCAAGTTTAGGAGCTCATAAAAGATTTTTAAAAGTTGGATAAATGTCATAGATCTGTCATAATTAATAAATATCTAAAGGTTCATTGCTAAATGAGACCTTTTTTTTCCTTAACCAATGTATTAAGAAAAAATGATTATGGAGACAGAAGGTAAGGACATTTTACTTGATTGACAGCTGGCACACTCTAGATATGACATGTACAATTAAATCTATAAACATAACCTGCTTAATGTAGCCATCTAAGCAGAGCTATAGAAAATAGTTTTTTTGATGCCCACTTTGCTTAACGAAAATTAGCTTCTCTTGAAACATCGGCAGGGTGTAAATTTCATTCCAGTAAATAATGTAACAATTTCATAGTTATGACTTACTTCTTTCAACTGAATGAAACATAATTTCAGTATACCAGAAACATCTGGACTCTTCTAAAGATCAATATAGCTGAATTTCATCTGTACGTGCCCAAATATGGATTATGCCACCTTCCTTACAGAGGTCAGCAGCTTTTCTTATTTGGTAGTTGTTTTGAGGACAACATCTGAGCACTTTATAATATTCATTTTGAGAATACCACGGAAATGAATTCATTCCAAGCATATTTTTCTTGTTGGAATTGTTGTCATGAGAACGAATACACAATATAACACAATGTCTTTTTTTGAAAAAACAAAAAAATACCAGAGGTAAAGAACAATAAAAGAATGAAATGAATACACTTTGGATTCTATGGTTGTCTATTCTTATGGAGAAATCTGAATACATCTAAACATAAGAGTGAGCTACAGCATAAAAAAACTGCAGAGCGATAATTTATTCAAGAGCCCTCACATGAAGTATATCAAAAAAAGGTTACAAGTTTCTTTGAAAGAGGTCAGCTGTATCTGGACTCTCATTACAAGTCCAATCTATTCCATAAATCAGACGTGGCACCAGGTAGCCTCTTTTCTACCAAATAATCAGCGCAAAATTACTGAAGCTCTCTTTTCCATTTGGGCTCCACCAGGAGACCTTTGTTGGCCCACTGTTCACTGATCCGTACCTTAACATCACCTTATACTCATGATGACATGAGCACCTCTGCTCCTGTTAGCCAGGGAACACGGCCTCAATCACAGAGCCAGAGACCTCTGATTCCTAATGCCATGTATTTAGACAGCTGCTTCTTAAAGGCTAAAACAGGGACTCCCCAGGTGGCGCAGTGGTTAAGAATCTGCCTGTCAATGCAGGGGACACAGGTTAGATCCCTGGTCCGGGAAGATCCCACATGCCGCGGAACAACTAAGCCCGTGTGCCACAACTACTGAGCCCGCGTGCCTAGCGCCCGTGCTCCACAACAAGAGAAGCCACTGCAGTGAGAGGCCTGCGCACCACAACGCTCGCCGCAACCAGAGAAAGTCTGCACGCAGTAACGTAGACCCAATGCAGCCAAAAATAAATTAATTAATTAATTTAAGAAAAATAAAGGCTAAAACACATTATAGACACAACTTTGTGTTTCTTGCAAGGAATTTCAGATGTATGTGAAAAACATTACATGTACAAAAAGACACATATTTGAAATATCTTTGCAGGCTTATTCTAAGTTACTCACCATACTGACTTAACCCTATTTATAAGAATTTCAGGACAGATGCATCTCTGCTGTTTGGGATCACTTTATATAGTTCACTACAGCATATTAAATGATTCTAATGTGAAGGCTTCAAGCTGACTGACTATGCAAATTTTGTACTTAAGTGTTTTTAAGATGGAGAGTCTTAACATATTATATCAGGAGAAAATATAGTATTCACACCGGAGTAGACTGTCTAGGTTCGAATCCAATTCTACCCTCACTAGCTTAGTGATATTGGACACATTTTTAAATTCTCTGTGCTTCATTTTCTCTTGTATAAATAGGGATGATACTATCTTATATGGCTTCATGAGATTAAACATATTTGTATCTTAAAAAAATTTGGAACAGTACCCTGCACCTAGGAAGTACCATATAAATGTTTCTCATAAGAATGGTAAATGGAAGTTCAAGTCTATTCTTTCATAGTCTACTTGTGTAAGAAAGATATAAACAGTGTGAAAACCCCAACAGTTCAGTGCCAATTCACCTCTGATTCCTGTATTTTACTCTTCAGCCCTTTGCTGTGTAGCACACATACATGATACTGACTATCTGATATTTGCACTTATAGCCCTAATGATCTTCAGCTCTCTCAAAACTTCTAAGTCAAAACAAGGAAATAAAATCGTTTTCAGAAATATTCTACACAAAATTTAATTTTGCTGTATTGTAGAGCTTTAAAGAACAACAATCTATACTCCTGGTATTAACCCACAGGGAACCAAACTATTCATTTAAACTATTCTTCACCGTGTAAGCATTGTAGATCCCTTGAGGGGAGTTGTTAATAGTGATCAGATCCAAGTTGCCCTTAATCTGGGGAACAACGTAGAGCATGAAATCTCATTTTTAAAGTTAGAAAATGCTCTCTCTCCTGTCCGGATCTTGCCATGTGTCTGGGGATGCTTGTCCAGATCTGCAGCTGGGACTTCACCGCCTCCTTCTCCTTCCCTCTCTCCCTCCCTTCTTTTTTTTCTTTTCTTTCATTAAATCTACACTTTTTCTGATAAGGAAATTGACCTTAAAGTCTTGTTTTACAAGGCCAAAATTTAACAGTAATTGTCTTTCTGAAATTATGATACCCATTTTTTAAGTTATCTTTTGAAAAAGTTCTAGCAGCTGGAATAGTATAAGGGTCTTATCTTATTTGAAACTAGAAGCCAATGTGTGATCAAGGAGAGGTCTCTTTATGTTCCCACTGGCCCATACGCCCCAACGCATTTAATTTAGGGGAAAGGCAACTGTTTTACTTGAGTAAAAGCTCCCCAGTTATTAAAAAACGGGAGAATTTAGTTTTTGCTTTCCTTTTCTCTTTCTTAAAACCAAAGCAACTTTTCTTAGGGATCTAAGTCACACATAAAAAATATTAGTTTAGAGAAGCAGGCATTTTTCATCTGTTATGCTAGATGCTGAAATTCGTAGCTGTGAATAACATTGTTTCTCTGGTTATCACTCTGAGTATAAAGAACATGATATACACTGCAGTAAATTGGATATACCTCTCAATTGTACAACAGGATAAGCAGAAGCATAAAATACACGGTATTTGTTGGAGGTTATCCGTGCCTCAGTATAAAAATAACTTTTTAGGATTGATTCTGAAGACACTATTTTCCCGGTGAACATTTTATGGATTGGAACAAATTTATTTTTTGGTTTTTATATTTCAGTTACTCTACATCTAGTTACAGCCTTCCAGGTGAATAATGAATAGTATGTGTTTTTCACAGAATACAAAGGACAGGAGCAATAAAAACCAAACAGTAAGGAAGATTGAAGGAAAACGTTAACATATGAGATACATTTAAGAATTATAGATGTAAACAGAATGATTTACAGAGAATTCTGCATCACAGTGGAGGGAAATTCTTTCACACATATTCCTCTGCAAATGGGTATTTCTAATAAAAGTTAAAATAATATCTAGAGGGAGGCCAGTAGTTGTTTATTTTTTTATAGGAAATACTCCTTAATTTGTTCATGTATACATGACTTATGTGTCTAAATCTAATAATAAGGTTTATGAAATTGACTTTAAAAGTATTTTCTACGTTTGGAATGACTCCACATTTTCCTATCTTGTTCTTTATGTATATTAATGCAAGAGCCACAAATATTCACACAAAGAAACAAAGGACTGAAAACTATTCCATATTCCATGTGTAGATAGATCTCTGTGGGTGACGATTTACTTAGTTCAGCTTGCATGATACTGGGCGAGGAATGCTTAAGCAGAATTGGCCCTTGGACGGTCTCACCCAATGTACGACCTTGCATTGAATGGTGCCGAAGACCACGTTTCTGCCTTGTGGGAATGAAGGAAATCTATTTTCATCTCAGATCCCCATCTGGTAAACACAAACATGTTCAGAGTGTATATATTTGGGGGAGAATTAATGAATGGGCACCTAGGTGGTAGAAAGTATAGCAAAGTGAAAAGTGAGGAAGGCCACCCTTTTGGGAAACAGATTGGAAGCAGGGCCTTCCCTTGGATACTAAGGATGAAAGTTTTACTTACAAACTTTGTGCTAATGCATAAGCAAAAAAGAGAGACTTTCTGCTAACAGCAATATGGCAGGCGTTCCTGAAACACAAGGGTTCGGAGTCCCATCATTATTGCATTATGGACTAGATAATTCTTCATTGCAGGGAACTGTCCTGTGAATTGTAGGGTATTTAACAGTATTCCTGTTCTCTACCTACTAGATGCCAGTGGACCCCCCCATCCCTGTGTGACATCACTGGATGTCTGCTGGGGATGGTCACCCTCAGCTGTGAACCCCCGGAAGGAACATGATGCTGATATCAAAACTGCACACCATATGTTTATAGATGTAGGAATTTAAAATTAAGTTAATTAAAGATTTCCCCAAAATTGGTGCTCAGAGAGTGCACTGGTACTAATAAAGTTTTCATTGAAATGACATAAAATGAGAAAAATATAGGACAACATAGTGACTTTTTGTCCTAAGTAAATGTACTTCTTTTTTTCCATTAACATTTTAAAGTTATTGTTTTATGTGAAAAAATGTCCTTTCTTAATGTTCATAATAACGTCAGTTTTATTTGGGTTATTCTAGTAAAATAAGTTAACAGTCATTTCCTGGGAACCAATAACATCCCAAGTTAATACCTAATAAGTATGAGTATGAATCTCATGGTGTGCTTCACTCATTCTCAAAAAAGTCTTGTGTTTTCCTAGAGTCCCAAATTAGTAACACTTGAATTTGGTAGTTCATTTTAGTCATGATTCCAGTACTCAAAGTAGTAAAACTCAGATAAGAGGCCCTCCTTCTTCAATTAAAGTTATACTTGTGTGTGCATGTGTGTGAAGAACAGAGAATACAATAAAGGAGTGGGGGAAAAGAACTGATAAAGTGGAGGCAGTTTATTCAAGTCAGAAATGATTCAATGGCTAATTCAAGAAAATAACCTATTTTACCTAAATGATCTAAATCCAACTGTGTAAATGAGGCCACAGAATATCTGGTTTTAATGCTAACATAATTATACTTTTACTTTTTCTTTTCATATTGATTACTACAACTATTTCATTTATTGAATGAAATAACTCATTAATGTTTAAAGGTTTTTATCTGTTTCCTAGGATCTTTGGAGGGAAGACTATAATTTTTAGCTATGGTGAATATATTTGTGTATTATTCTGGGAAACCCTTCCAAAGTGCTTGGTATATCTAGATTTTTCCAGTATCTGCAGCAGCCCATAAGATATATACTTATATCTCAGAGACAAACTGTTTCAAGCACATAGACATGACCAGTTAGGAATATTACATTGGGCTCTGCAGGAAATGCTTCTCATTGAACAATTCCAGGGATTACAAAAAAGTCAATGTGTTTTCAACAAAAGATTAGTTATTTCATCCGTGATCTAGCAGTTATTAAAATAATACATTCTTTAAGTAAAATCATTTAATCTAAAGCTGTTCATTGAGTAATATTGTCATTCATTTGAAATGTTTAAATCCATAGCATCATCTGTATTATTCTTATTAATCTGGCCACCCTGTAGAACTTAATCTGAATCATAGATATTCTAATCTCATGATGTGGTAAGTGGCATCCACAAGACCTACCTTTAAAAATTATTGAACATTCTCAAAGATAAAAGGAAACAGAATGTAATATTTACCTCTCTTTACTAGCTATAGCTTTTAAAGTGAAATCGCTTTCTTAGTGTCCTCTTTTAGTCTAATATAAGAGGACATCAGGGTCCCCTTCTAGTATTTATATACGGCAAAAATTCAAACGGCTAACTCACAGAGACAATGAGATTTCTCTTTCTTTCAGACGCAATGCAAATTCCATTTGGACTCCTGAGAGACCTTGCATTTCACTAAACATGTCACTTGAAATGCAGTGTGTAGTGTGGTTAAAACACAGAACAGAACCTCTGGGTCCCTGACCAGCTCCCTAAGATGAAATGAGGCTCTTACGGAGATCAGAAAGGTATTGTTCTTTTCTGTGGCAAAGATGAGACTTAACGTGTTTGAACAGAGTGTACCAGTGACTTTTAAAACTGGGTAGCAGCTATCAGAGCACAGTCATATGCGTAGAAATGACCAGAGCAAGGTTTTTACAAAGAAAAAAGCACAAACAATAAGCAAAATTATACGGCTTGGGCTTAGGACAATATCAGATTTTAAGTTAAAAAGCTGAGAGTTTAAGTACTTAAGGCAGTGGGAGAGCTAACATTCAGAGTTTTTTTAATAAAAACTTATAAATATTTTAGCGGCATCAAATAGTTGACATAATTGTGAATGCTCCTCTTACGCTCGGGGGAAATCCGCATGTGCGTATAGATGCACAGAATAGATGATGATTTAATGGGTGATGACCAAGGAAAAGAAGAGATCCTCCTCTTTCTTGAGCAGGAGACAATCATCGTCAATCAAAGCAAGCTCACTGAGCTTTGGAATTTGACTTGGTTTTACATCCGGATGCAAGGCATCAGCACATAAAAATGATTACTTAAATTTTAAACTTCTGATGATAGCAGTCTGCAGTGAAATATTAGGAAGGCTAAAATATTCATTTATGACCTAATGGGACTTTCCAGACTTTGTCATATTAGAAACATTTCAAATGGAGTCTTTAAAATTCCAGAAAGAAAAGGAAAACTCCACTAAAAAGTGCAAAGTCAATCACAGAAAAATCTGAGACAAAACAATGAATACAAGTGTTGATTTTTAATTGTCATTAGAGGTGTTCTAGGTGCCGCGATCTTTATTTTGGATTATTGTTCATTATTTATATCTGCTCTATGTCTACTCAATATTAAAAAAGCTCAATCAGAAAGTAGTCTGAACTAAGAAACATCAGTACCAGCATGTCTGTTAGTAAACACAGTGGCAACTAATAAGGGAATCGTTTTAAAAAGAAGAATTTTCATCTTTAATCATTTCAATAATTTTTAGGTCAGAGCATGAGGAAATCATCAATCTTGATGTCTAGGGAAATATATCAATTACGTTTCCCTCTGCAATAGAATAAGTGTCCACAGAGAGAAGGTGAGGCATAGACCCTCTGCTTCGGCCCTTAGAGTCGTCTTCCACTGCTCTCCCTCCCTCTGCCCCGGGTCCAGCTGGTCACCAAGTTCCATTGGTTTTCAGTCACAGACACTCCTCTGACCTGTCCACACCTCTTCATTCCCTTCCACTGTCCAAACTCCTTTCTGTCTGGCCTGGATTCCTATGGGACCTCTGAAGAAGTTTCCTTCCTGTTGCCTTGATCCCTCTGGTTCAGTTTCTTTCTCCATCACTATCTAAATTTAAATAAATATGTTTCCTTGTAAATTTCTCTGGTTTCAATAATTTTTGTGGCTCTCCGTAACTTTGAAGAAAAAGTCCGAACTCTCTAGCAAGGCAAAAACAGCTCTCGCCCCTCTGGCTCTGACTATCCGTAGTTCTTGGGGCCGCCCACCCCCTGTACTTAGCCTCCAAGCATCGCCAGCAAGCTAGGAGCTCCAGCACTACCCTCCACACCCTTACACATGCTGCTGGCTCTGTTTAGAAAACTTCCTTCCTCTGCTCCCAACCCACCCATCCAGCACTCCCCTGACTATTTAATAATTCAGGCATCACTCCCGCTGAGAGACTGCCCCTGGGTCTCCTAATCTGATGGGTTCTATATGCAGTCTTTTGTTTGTCAACCGTCTCCATATGTTTACTTTTCTGTTTTTACCACTACACTAATTGTAGCTTCTTGAGGGAAGGCTTCATGATTCAGTAGATCTGAGCTGGGGCAAAATCTGTGTTTCTAACAAAGTTCTCCGATATCAGTGGTTCTCAACCGGAAATGATTCTGCCCCTCCCCATCGTCGTCGGAGACACTTGGCAACATCTGGAGATATTTTTGTTTGTCACAAGTAACGGGGAGTGGAGTGCTACCAGTCTCTAGTGGGTAGAGGCCGGGATGCTGCTAAACATCCCACAGTCCGAGGTGGAGAGAAGCTGCTGGTTGGTGGAGACGGAGGGTGTCAGTAAATCACTAATTTACGTAGCACGCACAATAGAAGCTTGGAAAAGTTCCTGATATTCCCAGGTATACTGCAAGGGAGATACTAGTGCAGAAAAAAAAAAATGATGTAACTGTTCATTCATTGATTCATTCAACAAAAATTCCTTTTGATGTACAATTAGTGAGTACCTAATTGACATATATCTGACAGAACTGAAATAGTCTACTTTCTTTATAAAGTTAATGATTATGCCTAAGTTCAAGGTACACCTCAATAAATATTCTGTGTTAATATTTTTTGACACGTTTAATTACAGTTTGAACTGATTTCTACCCTGCTGACATAATACCATTCATGAAAAAAAATACTATTCTGTACTTTCAATAATAGTAGAAATCTGCAAATAACTTTACTGAGCATTTTAAATATCAGAGAGCAATATAACGCTTGACCTTTAGGGCTTCAAAGAATTTCCACTAATTAACCCTTTATCTCCTTAAAATGAAATTATCACTCCCGGGCATTTCAAGACAACTGTAAGCCTCCTTTTCTAAACCTGTAATATCAAAACATAAGAAGCGTTACTTTCACCAGCTGTGGTTGATTTACCATTTAGCAGAACAAATTAAGAACTTATCAGTAATTATGAAAATAATTTCCTTCTTTTATTGAAATACTTTGCAGCCACGGCAGCTTAGCACATTATTATTCTGGGTGGCGTAGGTGTTGTTGAAAGGCAGTGTGAAAATAAGAGGCTGAATTATGAATTCCTCCCATGAACACTGAATCACTTTGTGTTTTCTGTGGCAAAAACTTATTTTTCTCTTGAAGGGAAAAGAAGAACAAGAACATTTTAACTTTCAGAAACACATAGATTGCTATACTGAGCTAGATGACCTATCAACTCCGAAAAAGTATTTTATTCTTTATATATGTCATAAAACTTACCATTTTTGTGTAACATATCTATATGGACAAGGCAATAACCTACACAAATTTACTATAAAATTGAATACTTCAGGTTCAACTTGGTAAATATTTATTTAATGCCTACTCTGCCTAGGAACTGTTCTAGGTGCTGAAAAAGCAGAAATGGAGTGATACAGCGAGGGGATTCGCAGAAACCTGGGGATGAGGGGAGGCCTCTTAAGAAAGCCAGTGGCATGCAACACCATCTAATAAGTTTTGAGTGCCTGAAACTGTAGAAAATGTACTTCCGTGTCGTTAGTTTTGAAAGGTATCTTACACTTCAGCAACGTGTGATCTGTACACAGAGCCAGCCGAAAAGATCTGTCAGCATAGGACCTACGTTGAGCTGAGGCATAAATGCCTTTTAATTACAGTGATTATTCAAAGGACAGCTGCTCACTTGTGACCTAGACTCATGGACGGTCTGAGGCCATTCCAAAGGTGTTATATTTCTTTTAGCTGAAACACAAGCTAGTTGTCTATAAGCTGTTTTCTAATTCTCCCTACCTCTACCTTTTACATAGTTTCTTTTATGCTCCCAGCCTCAGTTCAGTATGTAACAGCTGTATGGAAACCAGATATTCTAATTTCCACATTTCTAACTTAAGAAGGTGGATGGTAATGGATTTAGTTAGGACAGTGATGTTAAATTCTACCTGATAAGTCTCAGCTCTCTTGTCCTGAGACTTGAAGTTGACAAAGATTAAAGAAAATAAACGAGATTCCCTCTGTAGGCAGCAGATATAGAGGCAGACTAGGCCTCTTCTCTGACTTCAGTTTCAGTGTAGGCTCAAGTTTCAAACTTTAAAGCATCCATATATGTGTATGATTCCCAAAAAAGGAACTGGCTGGTTGTGGACTTTGGTAAGTAGTACTTTATTGAGACTTCATGGTACATTATTACAATTATATTTCTAATAAAAGAGCTTAGGCAGTGTGCAAAGTTTTTCTTGTTACTAGAACACTTTTGGGTGTGTGGCGGGGGGAGGGGGGCGTTCCTTGCTGAGTTAATAACTTCAGAATCTGCTTAGTTACATGTATATTTCAAACACACAGGCATCCACACATAGCAATTCCCAGGTGGCTGCCACTGTGATGCTGGAAATGGTTTAAAATACTCCATTGGAAGACTTCTTTCAATGCTACTCCTATTTCCCCTCTTCCCCTTCTCCATAAAAAACAAACAAAAACCTGGCACCAGGTTTCAGGTATTTAACCATATTTTCAAATACAGTTTCATAAAACCTAGTAAACTGACCCACACTTTTTTTTTTTTTTTTTTTTTTCCGCGGTACGCGGGCCTCTTACTGTTGTGGCCTCTCCCATTGCGGAGCACAGGCTCCAGACACGCAGGCTCAACGGCCATGGCTCATGGCCCAGGTACTCCGCGGCATGTGGAATCCTCCCGGACCCGGGCACGAACCCGTGTCCCCTGCATCGGCAGGCGGACTCTCAACCACTGCACCACCAGGGAAGCCCAAACCACACTTTTAAAGATCACAACTACATCAACTAGTGAGAGGGAACAATGCCACCCACTCTGAGTTAGCCTACTGAGCAACCCACCTTAGAACAGTGCTGGCTTATGAAGCTGGTGAAAATTCAGGGCAATGAAACTTACCTAGTTCTTGCTAAAGCTCAGTTCTACAAATAGCATTAAAAAGTAGTCACATAACAACAACAGGACATATGAAAAGAGCTGCTTATAGAAAGCACAGAGAGTGGCTAGACAATCTTTTGTGTATTATGTATTGACAAAATAGTGTTTTAGTCTGATATTTCAATATAGATTTCCAAATTACTTTCCTTTTTATAGACCATAATTTTTTAAAGGAAATTTAAAAAAAAATTTGCTTTTTTTTCAATTAATTAATTTATTTTTTGGCTGCATTGGTCTTTGTCGCTGCATGTGGGCTTTCCCTAGCTGTGGTGAGCGGGGGCTACACTTCGTTGCGGTGTGCGGGTTTCTCACTGCAGTGGCTTCTCTTGTTGCAGAGCCCAGGCCCTAGAGCACCCGGGCTTCAGTAGTTGCAGTGCATGGGCTCAGTAGTTGTGGCTCGCGGGCTCTAGAGTGCAGGGTCAGTATTTGTGGCGCACAGGCTTAGTTGCTCCGCGGCATGTGGGATCTTCCTGGACCAGGGCTTGAACCCATGTCCTCTGCATTGGCAGGCTGATTCTTAACCATTGCACCACAGGGAAGTCCCTAGACCATATTTATACATATATATATATTTTTTTATTTTATTTATTTACTTATTTATTTATTTATGGCTGTGTTGGGTCTTTGTTTCTGTGCAAGGGCTTTCTTTAGTTGCGGCAAGCAGGGGCCACTCTTCATCACGGTGCGTGGGCCTCTCACTATCATGGCCTCTCTTGTTGCGGAGCACAGGCTCCAGACGCGCAGGCTCAGTAATTGTGGCTCATGGGCCTAGTTGCTCCGTGGCATGTGGTATCTTCCTGGACCGGGGCACGAACCTGTGTCCCCTGCATCGGCAGGCAGACTCTCAACCACTGCGTCACCAGGGAAGCCCTAAATGACTTCTTTTGTTTTCAATCTTTTCAAAATATTGCATCTGCAATAGGAACTCAATTTGACTCCAAATAACATTTTTAAGATATTGTGATTATAGTTGTTACTTGATTCATAGCTCTCAAGTACAAATGAAAATGATTAAATAGTAAGTTTAACTTTTTTAATGAAAATCATGACTACTACATACATTCTTATCCTATTGCTTTTCCTCAATGGTCCCCAAAGTTAAATCTATAACCTGTGGATTTATTATCAAACTTTAAAAAACATTGGTCTCACATTTCCTAATGTTCATTCACATTTTAGATAATTTGGAAGAGAATATTATTAAAATTTTAAGAGATATTTACGAATATATAGTGAATTTCTTGGTTAATGGGGTCTAAGGAGAGATGACATTACCTATCTTTAATTATTGAATGTATTTAACACAGAAGCTGTCAAATGATTATTAACCATGGTACAAATGAACAGTTCTGAGGCTTAAAATTAAAAAAAAAGTCAATAGCAAATTAAATATTAAGAAAAATGTCCAGTCTGTTGTTTATAGGCTATATAAGTAGGGGAAATTTTTAGCCTAAGTCATTCAAACAGCTGAAATAATGGAGCTCTAAAATTATCTAATATCAATTCTCTGCAATTTAAACCTGGATCTTTTCAGAAACAGAACAACAGACACTGGCAAATTTAGAGAGGTTCACCAGGGACCTTTCCTTACCAGCCAGTTCCTGTTTCTTCCCATTAATACCATATCCAGTAATATTTTAACAACCTAATTTTAAAAATCCTGTCAAAAGTGTTTCCTGGAATCAGCCCAGGGCTCCTGAGAACAGTATAAACTGGAGAGAAATGTTGGATGAATTCCCAATTTTTTAAAAACATTCAGTTTAAGTAAATACTTTGACTTCAGTCACTGTGAAGATGACTGGGAGAAGGAAGGCCCGTGGGTGAGGGGCAGAGCAGGTGCAAACACTGATGAGAGTTTCCACGGCATGGGGCGTCTCTTCCGCAGCATTGCTTGGCTTTACTTTGTCCAGCTTATTTTTTCCCTTTGCATGCTATAATACTACTCATGGTATCTGACATCTTAAAAAAATTACTTTTCCAGATATATTAGGCTCATTGTTCAGACAAGGGAATATGGGTATCTATCCTTCCCTGTTAGAATATCCCAGCAAGTAACCAACAGCCCAGACTTCATTGAACTTCTGTCATGTTAAAGTCACTGGACCAAGGATGTCAGAGCAGATTCCCTGCTGATCTTCAAGACCTCCCTATGCAATAGGCAATACTATGCCCATTTTTACTTTTTAGGAATCTGAATTTTAGAGTATTTAAATATGTTAGAGTTATTTTTATTATCATAGTTTTCTATATTACTGATTAAAAAGTTGAAGCTAATTTTCAGTTTCATATCCTCAAACACGTAGGCAGCCTTACTGACAAATTGAGAGCCCCTACTTCCTATAGTATTTTCACTGAACTTTGAAGAGGAATACTGTGCAATATTATGCCTTCAAAAATTGCACTTGCCAGGGCTTCCCTGGTGGTGCAGTGGTTGAGAGTCCGCCTGCCGATGCAGGGGACACGGGTTCGTGCCCCGGTCCGGGAAGATCCCACATGCCGCTGAGCGGCTGGGCCGGTGAGCCATGGCCGTTGAGCCTGCACGTCCGGAGCCTGTGCTCCGCAACAGGAGAGGCCACAACCGTGAGAAGCCCACATACCGCAAAAAAAAAAAAAAAAAAAAAAAATTGCACTTTCCAGATCATTATTCATATAGTAAATAATTAACTGTAGAAAACTATACATCTAGATATCATTTGTAATATTTTGGTTTTAGAAATGCCTATGGATAAGGTCAGAGAGTTTTCCTTTCTGAATTTTAATGGCAAGTAGAAAATGAATCGACTCTGCCTATCTAGTGTTTTCTTTTTATTAATTTTCAGCTGTTTCAATTTCAGAAAATATTTAACTTTCATAGTTTATGTCTACCACTTCTCAGGTATTACACAATTTAGTTTCATAGTTGGGATAACTGTGGGACCAGAGGGACAGACACTTAGACTTTAGAGGATACATGAAGATGGAAAGCCAGACATTTAATGAAAGGTAACTGGAAAGGATCAGGAACTTCACCACCAAATGTAACAGCTAGTTAGGTAGCCTAGGAAAGCTTCTGGTCAAACCTGAGGAACCAGAGATGGATCCTGAAGTGATACCTTGCCCATTGGGAATATTTATTGTTAAATAAATATTGTATAAAAAAATCTTAGAATAAGTCAATCAAATGAATAAAAATAAATCAACTGACTTAAATAGCACTCTCTACTCTCCTATCTTGATCAAACCCACCATGACATTTTTTACCTTTTAACACACTATATAATTTATTTATCTATTATATTTATGTTCTTATCACTCTTACTTCCCCCATCCTCCCATATAAGCTCCATAAGTCAGATATTTTTGTCTGTTCACTAATATGTGTGTCAGGCACCTTGAATATCAGAACAAATAATAGGTTCTCAAGAGATATTTGTCATATGAATTAATGAATTTACTCAGCACACTAACTATTTGCAAATCTCTTTGCTAAGCATAGAATTTACAAAGGTGAATGTACTTTAGAGCAGTGCTTCCAACAAATAAGGTGAGCAGTTCAAGAATTAGAGGTGTGATAAGATATTGATTTAGATTTCCGATTTCCAGCAATAAGTTATTTTTCAGATCAGTCCTCCTATGTGAATACTGATAGAAATGCTGGAATACATGAGGAAAAATTGGGACAATGATGCAGTCCTCCTGTAGATTTGCAGCTTGGGTTGACATCACCTGGATGGCCCAGGTAACCTCAAGACTGAATTGGAATCCTGGGTAGTAGTATCACCAAGTGCTCAGAAGAGACAAAAGTAATCATCTTTGGAAGATTATACCTTAATAATAGGTCTCAAAAAATCCTCACAAATAATATTTTAAGGACAGTTAGGATGACGTAATCTGGCACACTTGGAAATAAGGTCTTATGAGTGAGAATTAAGAGAAACAAAAGACAGCAGAACAGACCCACAAAAATTCAAATACAGAAATTATTATCCATTGATTATAAAACTTCACTTACTAAGGTAAAATAAATAAAACATGTTTAAAAATACCTGCATAGGGCTTCCCTGGTGGCGCAGTGGTTGAGAGTCCGTCTGCCGATGCAGGGGACACGGGTTCGTGCCCCGGTCCAGGAAGATCCCACATGCCGCGGAGTGGCTGGGCCCGTGAGCCATGGCCGCTGAGCCTGCACGTCAGGAGCCTGTGCTCCGCAATGGGAGAGGCCACAGCAGTGAGAGGCCCGCGTACCGCAAAAAAAATAAAGAATACCTGCATAAACTAGGAAAGTCTAAAAAGTAATCTAACGGATTAAAAAATTACCAAATGGAAACTCTAGGAGTGAAAAAATGATAATAACTTAAAATCAAAACTCTATGGATAATTAAACAACAGATTAGACAGAAGTGAAGAGAAAAATAGTGAACTGAATTGTTAGGTTAAATTTTTTCCAAAATATATTACTAAGATAAAAAAAAGAAAAACAGAGCAGAAAATCAGGAAGAGAGGTTATGATACAAGGAAAATAGGAAAACAATATTCTTTAGAGTTCTAGAGAATGATGAAACACTATAGGTGAATATGTATTTGAAACAATAATGATTGCAAATTCTCCGTAACTAATAGATTAATAGTTCTCTCCACCCTTGGGCACCCTAACCTGACTCAGCTTGCAAACATTTCATTCATTTATCCCAATGTGCTGTATAATTATTTTCTATGTGTGCCAAGACATGAAAAAGGCTGGAAAACAATTTTTTGGGGCAGGAGTTGCCAATTCTTTTCTGTAAAGGACCAGATAGTAAATATTTTAAGACTTGTGGGCCATATGGTTTCCATTAAAATGACTCAATGCAACAGTTGCAGGACAAAAGCAGCCATAAACAATATGTAAACAAATAGGCATGGCTGTGTTCCAATAAAACTTTATTTACTGAAACAGGTATCGGTCTGGATTTGTCCTACAGGCTCTAGGCTACACTTTGCCAACTCCCATTTTAGAGGATGAAGGGTTACAATAAAAAACATGTGGTGCCATTTTACTCCAAATATTAGTCCTCAGAATGCACGTTAAAGGCATAATGCAATATTTCTTGAACTTTATAGCTCACAATAATGGACATAATGGGTTGTTAATAATATTAGAGGCACTTGTATAAACTTTATCAGTTAAAAGAGATAGTTTATACATTAACAAATCCAAAACTATCCTTTAGGAACTAGATTAAATTGCATAGAATCTATGATGTAATTTAAAACATTCTAAAAATTTTTCAAACATTTTAAAGGATGAAAAAAAAAAACTCCTGAAGAAAGCTGAAACAAGGTCATTTTAAATTATAATGGATTTATGAGAAAACACACAATTGTGGATATATGAAAACTTTAAAAAGTAATGTACAGTCTAAAACAGAAAAGCAAAAAAGAAAGCTTCATTTAGTTTCTTACCAATTAATCTTTAATTATATTGGTAGTTTCTCAGAAAATTAAGGTTTTTCTAATGCTTTTTGCAGTACTTTTAGAAGACTACAGTTGTTTTATGAACAGAAGCAAAAATTTTATCAATTACAAATCTGAACACCAGTAACTATTATGAATTTGGGCATGATTAATTCTGACCATGATAAAATATTTAATTTGGGCTTCCCTGGTGGCACAGTGGTTGAGAGTCTGCCTGCCGATACAGGGGACACGGGTTCGTGCCCTGGTCTGGGAGGATCCCACATGCCGTGGAGCGGCTGGGCCAGTGAGCCATGGCCACTGAGCCTACGCATCCGGAGCCTGTGCTCCACAACGGGAGAGGCTGCAACAGTGAGAGGCCCGCATACAGAAAAAAAAAAAAAATTAATTTGTTGGGAACTGGGTAAATTTTAATTTACAAGGACTCATGTTTTGATAATGCAAGCATCTAATATTCTTATCTCTGTTAACATGTGTATAATCAAAGGGACAAAAAGTACAACACTTTTATATTATTAGAGAACTGATCATTGAGCCTGAATGGATAATGGCAAATTCCATGGAATCTTGACACCTTAGACACAAACACCATAAATTTAACTTAACTGCTGCTGCAGTTGGATCCATATGGGCTCTGAACATACCCACTGAGGCAGAATTATATCAAGTGCCATTCAGAACTAGTTATTTCTTACCTCTCTAACTACAGAAAAGCAGGCATGACCTCAGAGACTATCCAGTAAAATTTAACATACTGACCCTTAGGACATATATTGAACATACTAGAAAATGCACATAACAATGTCAATTTGGAAGCTTGAATGACGTAAGATTGTCATATAGTTGTGTAATTTCTTTCCAAAGTATTGACTTCTATGAGACACTCAGTTAAATTTTAATATTTTAAAAGACAAATCTATGCAATAAGAATAATAACGCTTCTTGAAGCTAAATAGTTTTAAAATCATGTCTCTGGTTAATTGTATCAACAAAAATTCCAGGGCTCTACTGGAATCATGACTGTAAGTATGCTGAATATTTTGAATATAGACTTTCTTTTTTCATTGCTTCTCAAGAAAAGTTTTCAGTCAGGTAACTTCAGGTCTGTAAAGGATGTTTGCATTTTCCCCCCATAACAATATGACCAACGTGTTACTGTTTTACATAGCTGTTCTTAGTCTATTTTCTTTTCTTTTTCTTCCAGTTTTCTTGAGATATAATTGACATATGGCACTGTATAAGTTTAAGGTGTACAGCATAATGATGCTGCTTTCATACATCATGAAATGATTACCACAATAAGTTTAGTGAATATCCACCATCTCATATAGACACAAAATTAAATAAATAGAAAAAAGTTTTCCCATGTGATGAGATTTGCACTCTTAACAACTTTCACATATAACATCCAACTGTGTTAATTATATTTGTCCCGTTGTACTTTACATCCCTAGAACTCATTTATCTTATAAACTGGAAGTGTGTACCTTTTGACCACCTTCATTCAATTCACCTTCTCCTCACTTCTACCTCTGGTAACCACAAATCTTATGCCTTTTTCTATAATTTGTTTGTCTGTTGGTTGGGTTTTGAAGCATAATTGGTCTCTTTTCTTTCTTAATTATTTTATAAATTGTCTCCAAAAAGAGCTCTGTCTTGTTGTTTTTGTTCTCTTATAATAACTGTAAGTTACTGAGATTATTAACTTCTGTCCTTATCAGTTTGCCCCAAGTCTAGCAGTTTAAGGAGAGTGGTTTGAATAGAGTCTATAAAGGAGCTTTATTATTTGGTTATTATGTGGAGGGTAAAGGTTGGTTATCTAATAGTAGCAATGTTTTGTTTAATTGCTCTGAACTTCTAAGAGCTAGCAGGTCTTTCTTAAAGTATATGTTCCTAACAGTATAACATATTTTTCCCTAATGACACAGGTATGTTGCTCATCTAAAGAGCAAGGATGGTGATAACAAGCTCTCTGGAGTGACGGGATGAGGCTAGAGAGATCGTTTTATATTTTCTAGGAATCACACCATGAGGTCAATGAAATGATGACTTCCAATATAAGTAATAAAAAGAGGATGATGTTCTGGGTATGAAGGAATAAAGATAGCAAAAGCAAAGAAGATGAATCACTTAAATTCAATTACATAACTTTGAGATAAAACAAGCCAGTGTCAGTCTCAGTCAAGATGTGATTATTCCTACTTCCAACTCCAATAAATCAATCTGAAATGTAGAGAAATGGAAAGTCTAGTCTGTAAAAGTTTTTGGTTTCAACTATAAGGTAGGCAAATAAGATATAAGTGAATTGATAAAACTGTTAATCAATAGTTAAGAAGTTACAATGAAAATTCTTGCAATTAAAACTCTCAAGGCAGGTGGAAGGGGCCCTCCCAGATTCCAGACTGGAGGAGCAGGAGAGGAGAGGAGGGCGTTTGCTCCACCCACTCGAGCCCAGGAAGCCTGCTGGGCTCCCAGGTGAGGTCCCTGCCCTCTGAGACCAGGGGTGGGGGCCACTCCTGGGCCCCTTCCACTCCTTGAGCCTAAGCCCCAGCCCCCACAGTCCCCAGGGCCTTTTCCAGCCCTGTGGGTCCTGAGCATTGGCCCCACCCACCACCCAAACCTTGCCCTTGTTTAGGCCCCACTCTCACAGCCAAGGCTTTTCCCTGCCTCCTTTTTTTTTTTTTTTTTTGTCTTCTTCCACTTTTTTACTGCTGTTGTACTGACATACCTTATGGTTGTTGATTCATCTATATTTTTATTTTTACATTCTTTCTAACAAAATTCTTAGTTAAATTTTATTTTTTACTTTGTTATTGTTCTCTTTTTTTTTTTTTTTTTTTTGCCACCCCACGTGGCTTGTGGGATCTCGAATTGCAAGCACAGGATTGGACAAAAGCTCCTGCAGTGGGAGCTCCAAGTCCAAACCACTGGACTAACAGAGAACCTCAGACACCAGGAAATATTCATTGGAGTGAGATCTCACAGAGGTCCGCATCCCAGAACCAAGACCCAGCTCTACCCAATAGCTTACAAACTCCAGTGTTGGAAGCCTCAGGCCAAACAACCAGTAAAACAGGAACACAATTCCATGCATAAGGAAAAAAAATAGACAGCAAAAAAATATGTCACAGATGAAGGAGCAAGGTAACACCTCTAAGACCAAATAAATTAAGAGGAAATAGGCAATCTATCTGAAAAAGAATTCAGAGTAATGATAGTAAAGATGATCCAGAATCTCGGAAACAGAATGGAAGCACAGATTGAGAAAATACAAGAATTGTTTAACAAAGATCTAGAAGAACTAAAGAACAAACAAACAGAGATGAACAACATAATAACTGAAATGTAAAAATACACTAGAAGGAATCAATAACAGAATAACAGAGGCAGAAGAATGAATAAGTGAGGTGGAAGACAAAATGATGGAAATAACTGCCGGGGAGCAGAATAAAGGATAAACAATGAAAAGAATTGAAGACAAATTCAGAGACATCTGGGACAACACTAAATGCAACAACATTTGAATGATAGGGGTCCCAGAAGAAGAAGAGAAAAAGAAAGGGTCTGAGAAAATATTTGAAGAGATTATAGTGGAAAACTTCCCTAACATGGGAAAGGAAATAGTCACCCAAGTCCAGGACGCACAGAGAGTCCCATACAGGATAAACCCTAGGAAAAACACACAAAGACACATATTAATCAAACTAATAAAAATTAAAATCAAAGAAAAAATATTAAAAGTAACAAGGGAAAAACAAAAAATAACATACAAAGGAATCCCCATAAGATTATCAGCTGATTTTTCAGTGGAAACTCTGCAGGCCAGAAGAGAGTGGCAGGATATACTTAAAGTGATGAAAGAGAAAAACCTACAACCAAGATTACTCTATCTAGCAAGGATCTCATTCAGATTCAATGGAGAAGTCAAAAGCTTTTCAGACAAACAAAAGCTAAGAGAATTCAGCACCACCAAACCAGCTTTACAATAAATACTAAAGAAATTTCTCTAAGTGGGAAACACAAGAAAAGAAAAAGACCCACAAAAACAAACCCCAAACAATTAAGAAAATGGTAATGTGAACATACATATTGAGAATAACCTTGAATGTAAATGGATTTGCCCCAACCAAAAGACACAGACTGGCTGAATGGATGCAAAAACAAGGCCCATATATATGCTGTCTTAGAGAGACCCATTTCAGACCTAGGGACACATACAGACTGAAAGTGAAGGGATGTAAAAGGATATTCCATGGAAATGGAAATCAAAAGAAATCTGGAGTATCAGATAAAATAGACTTTAAAATAAACTGTTACAAGAGATAAGGAGGAACACTACATAATGATCAAAGGATCAATCCAAGAAGAAGATATAACAATTATAAATGTTTATGCACCCAACATAGGAACATCTCAATACATAAGGCAAATGCTAACAACCGTGAAAGGAGAAATTGACAGTAACACAATAATAGTAGGGGACTTTAACACCCACCTACAGCAATGGACAGTTCATCTAAACAGAAAATAAATAAGGAAACACAAGCTTTAAATGACACAATAGACCAGACAGATCTAATTGATATTTACAGAACATTCTACCCAAAAGTGGCAGAATACACTTTCTTCTCAAGTGTACATAGAACATTCTCCAGGGTAGATCACATCTTGGGTCACAAATCAAGCCATGGAAAATTTAAGAAAATTGAAATCGTATCAAGTCTCTTTTCTGACCACAATATATGAGAGTGGATATCAATTACAGGAAAGAAACTGTAAAAAACACAAATATATGGAGGCTAAACAATGTGCTACTAAATAACCAAGAGATCACTGAAGAAATCAAAGAAGAAAATTTAAAATATGTAGAAACAACTGACAAGAAAAACACGATGACCCAAAACCTATGGGACACAGCCAAAACCGTTCTAAGAGGGAAGTTTATAGCAATTAAATCTCACCTCAGGAAACAAGAAAGATCTCAAACAAACAATCTAACCCTACACTTAAAACAACTAGAGAAAGAAGAACAAAGAAAACCCTAAGTCAGTAGAATGAAAGAAATCATAAAGATCAGAGTTGAAATAAGTGAAATAGAAATGAAGAAAACAATAGAAAAGTTCAATAAAATTAAAAGCTGATTCTTTGAGAAGATAAAAAAATTTGATAAACCCTTAGCCAGACTCAACAAGAAAAAAAAGGGAAAGGACGCAAATCAATAAAATTAGAAATGAAAAAGGAGAAATCACAACTGACACTGCAGAAATACAAAGGATTATATGAGACTACTACAAACAACTATATGCCAATAAAATGGACAACCACAAAGAAATGGGCAAATTCTTAGAAAAGTACAATTCTCCAAGACTGAACCAGGAAGAATTAGGAAATATAAACAGACCTATCACAAGTAATGAAATTGAAACCATAATTAAAAATCATCCAACAAACAAAATAAAGGACCAGATGACTTCACAGGTGAATTCTATCAAACATTTAGAGAAGAGCTAACTAATCCATATCAAACTCTTCCAAAAAATTGCAGAGATAGAAACACTCCGAAATTCTTTCTATGAAGCCACACTCACCCTGATACCAAAACTAGAAAAAGATATCACACAAAAAAGAAAATTTTAGATCATAATCAATGGTGAACATAGATGCAAAAATCCTGAACAAAATACTAACAAACAGAATCCAACAGCACATTAAAAGGATCATACACCATGATCAAGTGGAATTTATTCCAGGGATGCAAGGATTCTTCAATATACACAAATCAATCAATGTGATACACCACATTAAGAAATTAAAGAATAAAAACCAGATGATAATCTCAATAGATGCAGAAAAAGCTTTTGACAAAATTCCACATTGATTTATGATAAAAACTCTCCAGAAAATGGGCATAGAGGGAACTTACCTCAACATAATAAAGGCCATATATAACAAACCCACAGCAAGCATCATACTCAATGGTGAAAAACTGAAAGCATTCACTACAATCAGGAACAAGACAAGGATGTCCACTCTCACCACTATTATTCAACATAGTTTTGGAAGCCCTAGCCATGGCAATCAGAGAAGAAAAAGAATAAAAGGAATACAAATTGGAAAAGAAGAATTAAAACTGTCACTGTTTGCCAATGACATGATATTATACATAGAAAATCCTAAAGATGCCACCAGATAACTACTAGGACTAATCAATGAATTTGGCAATGTTGCAGGATACAAAATTAATGGACAGAAATGTGTGGCATTCCTATACATCAACAATGAAAAATCAGAAAGAGAAATTAAGGCAACCCTCCCATTTACCATTGCAACAAAAAGAATAAAATATGTAGGAATAAACCTGTCTAAGGAGGCAAAAGACTTGTACTCAGCAAACTATAAAACACTGATGAAAGACATCAAAGATCACATAAACAGGTGGAGAAATATACCACATTCTTGGATTGGAAGAATCAATGTTGTGGAAATGTCTATACTACCCAAAGCAATCTACAGATTCAATGCAATCCCTATCAAACTACCAATGGCATTCTTCACAGAATTAGAAGAAAAAAATCTTACAATTCTATGGAAATACAAAAGACCCTGAATAGGCAAAACAATCTTCAGAAAGAAAAACAGAGTTGAAGAAATAAGGCTCCCTGATTTCAAACTATGCCACAAAGCTACAGTAATCAAGACAGTATGGTACTGGCACAAAAACCAAAATATACATCAATAGTACAGGATAGAATGCCCAGAGATAAACCCATGCACATATGAGCACCTAATTTACAACAAAGGAGTCAAGAACATACAATGGAGAAAAGCCAGCCTCTTCAATCAGTGGTGCTGGGAAAACTGGACAGCTACATGTAAAAGAATGAAATTAGAACACTACCTAACACAAAACACAAAAATAAACTCCAAATGGATTGGAGACTTAAATATAAGACCAGACATTATAAAACTTTTAGAGGAAAACAGGAGAAACACTCTTTGACATAACCACAGCAAGATCTTTTTTGACCCACCTCCTAGAGTAACAGAAATGAAAATGAAATAAACAAATGGGACTTAATTAAACTTAAAAGCTTTTGCACAGCAAAGGAAATCAAAAACAAGACAAGAAGACAACCCTCAGAATGGGAGAAAATATTTGCAAAAGAAACAGCAGACAAAGGATTAATCTCCAAAATATACAAACAGCTCACGGAGCTCAAAATCAAAACAATCCAGTTAAAAAATGGGCAGAAGGCCTAAATAAACATTTCACCAATGAAGACATACAGATGGCCAAGAGGTACATGAAAAGATGCTCAACATCACTAATTATTAGAGAAATGCAAATCAAAACTACAATGAGTTGTCACCTCACACTGGTCAAAATGGCCATTATCAAAAAAGCTAGAAACAATCAATGCTGGAAAGGGTGTGGTGAAAAGGAAACCCTCCTACACTGTTGGTGTGAATGTAAATTGATACAACCACTATGGAAAACAGCATGGATGTTCCTTAAAAAACTAAAAATAGAACTACCATATGACCCAGTAATCCCACTACTGGGCCTATACCCTGAGAAAACCATAATTCAAAAAGAGACATGCAGGGCTTCCCTGGTGGCACAGTGGTTGAGAGTCCACCTGCCGATGCAGGGGACACAGGTTCATGCCCCGGTCCAGGAAGATCCCATATGCCACAGAGCGTCTGGGCCTGTGAGCCATGGCCACTGAGCCTGCACATTCGGCAGCCTGTGCTCCACAACGGGAGAGACCACAGCAGTGAGAGGCCTGCGTACCACACAAAAAAAAAAAAAAAAAACAGAGAGACATGCACCACAATGTTCATTGCAACACTATTTACAATAGCCAGGACGTGGAACCAATCTAAATGTCCATCGACAGATGAATGGATAAAGAAGATGTGGCACATATATACAATGGAATATTACTAAGCCATAAAAAGAAACGAAATTGAGTTATTTGTAGTGAGGTGGATGGATTTAGAGTCTGTCATACAGAGTGAAGTAAGTCAGAAAGAGAAAAACAAATACTGCATGCTAACGTATATATATGGAATCTAAAAAAGAAAAAAAGGGTACTGATGAACCTAGTTGCAGGGCAGGAATAAAGAGGTAGACATAGAGAATGGACTTGATGACATGGGGTGGGAGGGCAAAGCTGGGGAGAAGTGAGAGTAGCATCAACATACATACACTACTGAATGCAAAATAGTTGGCTGGCAGGAAGCAGCAGCATAGCACAGGGAGATTGGCTCGTGCCTTGCGATGATCAAGAGGGGTGGGATAGGGAGGATGGGAGGGAGGCTCAAGAGGGAGGGGATATGGGGATATGTGTATGCATATGGCTGATTCGCTTTGTTGTGCAAGAGAAATTAACACGATACTGTGAAGCAATTATACTCCAATAAAGATCTATTAAAAAGAAAAATCTCTCAACAGAGTGACTGAGATGGCAGAGTAGGAAAACTTGGAACCCACCTCCCCCCACAAACACATCAAAAATACATCTACATATGGAACAATTCTCACTGAATCTAGCAGAAAGGCTCCTGCATAACCAAGGCTGCAAGAAATATTCCCATGTAATCAGGTAGGATGGGAAGCAAATAGATCAGTTGGGGACCTGTGCTCCTGGGAGGGAAATCAGGAAAATGGAGGTTACACAGATGGAGATCCTCCCTTGGGAGTGAGCAATTTGAGCCACATATTGAGTGCCCCAGGCATGGGGTCCAACTCTGAAAAGATGAGTACCCTAGACTGGTTGGAGGGCAGGTGGGACTAACAGGAGGTCTGTGGGGAGCCTGGACTCTGCACGTGAGGGATGTGGAAATGTTTGCTTACTCCCAAAACAGGGAAGAGAGGGTGGATTGAAATGGTGTGGATATCTGGCCGGTTTCCCATGACCACCCTGACATGTGACCCAGACGGAGCTGAGCAACCACTCTGGACCCCGTTGCTTCCTGATGCAGCTCCACAGTGGGGAAGGACTGCTCTGGCTAAGGAAAGAACTCAGCAAAAGGCACAGAGTTGACTGAGACCTGAAGAAGCATCTCAGCAGGTTGGGGGTAGCCATTACTGGCGCTCACACAGGCCACATATCAGAAGCAGTCTGGGGCACTGACTATGGCCAGGGCCACCACAGCCTATGTCCAGATCCACACCAAGCAACCACACCAGCCCCTCTTGCTGCTGGACCTCTGGGATGAGAGTTCCAGTGCTGGGAGAGGGGAGAGGATACATCTAGAGGGAACAAAGCCAGCTCAGACCTGACCCTCCAGGCTTTTGCTCCAGTAACTTGGGACTCAACCCTGCCCCTGATAGGTTGGTGCTTGTCACTGAGCACAGGAGAAGCCCTGCTTCACACTTTTCTCTGGCTCTCTTCCCTCCATATCCAGGCCCATCTCCTACCAAGGCAATAGCTGCCAGCACACACCAAGGAAAAATGTGACTTTTGTTCACATCAAATTCAACTCTCCCACCAAAACCACTGGGCACGTGCAGACTATATAGGAAAGCTCCTATATAAGAACACCAATTTACCACTGCATTAGGTAACACTTTCACCTAAATTCATAGGGACAGAGAAAGTTAAGCAAAATGAAAAGGCAGAGGAACTACTTTCAACTGGAAGATAAGGAGAAAACCTCTGAAAAAATAATAAAACAGAAATTTAAATTGACCAGATAAAGAGTACAAATCATTAGGAATGCTAACTGAATTAGGGAAAAGAATAGATAAACACAGTGAGAATTTTAACAAGGAACTAGAAAATATGAAAAATAACTTATCAGAACTGAAGAATACAATAACTAAAATTAAAAACACACTAGAAGGACTTACCAAACTAAGTTATATAGAAGCACACTTCAGTGAACTGGAAGATAGAATAATGGAAATCACCCAAACAGAACAGCAAAAAGAAAAATATTTTTAAATGAGAACAGTTTAAGGGACCTCTGAGACAACGTTAAGCATACCAACATTTGCATTACAGGGGTCCCAGAAGGAGAAGAAAGAGAAGGGGATCAGGGGGACCTTCAAGATGGCAAGGAGTAAGACGTGGAGATCACCTTCCTCCCCACAAATACATCCAAAATACAACCACATGTAGAACAACTCCTACAGAACACCTACTGAATGCTGGCAGAAGACCTCAGACTTCCCAAAAGGCAAGAAACTCCCCACGTACCTGGGTAGAGCAAAAGAAAAAAGAAAAAAACAGAGACAAAAGAATAAGGATGGGACTTGCACTTCTGGGAGGGAGCTATGAAGGAGGAAAAATTTCCACACACTAGGAAGCCCCTTCACTGGCAGAGATGGAGCTGGAGGGGGGTGGGGGGAAAGCTTTGGAGCCACAGAGGAAAGCGCAGCAACAGGGGTGAGGAGGGCAAAGTAGAGAGATTCCTGCACAGAGGATGGGTGCTGACCAGCACTCACCAGCCTGAGAGGCTTGTCTGCTCACCCGCCGGGGCGGGCGGGGCTGGAAGCTGAGGCTCGGGCCTCGGAGGTCGGATCCCTGGGAGAGGACTGGGGCTGGCAGCGTGAACAGAGCCTGAAGGGGGCTAGTGCAACACAGCCAGCCGGGAGGGAGTCCAGGAAAATGTCTGGACATGCCTAAGAGGCAAGAGACCATTGTTCTGGGGTGCGCGAGGATAGGAGATTCAGAACACTGCCTAAATAAGCTTCACAGATGGGCACAAGCCACGGCTATCAGTACGAACCCCAGAGACAGGAATGAAATGCTAATGCTACAGTCACCAAGAAGCCTGTGTGTAAGCACAGGTCACTATCCACACCTCCCCTCCTGGGAGCCTGTGCAGCCCACCACTGTCAGGGTCCTGTGATCCAGGGACAACTTCTCTGGGAGAACACACGGCACACCTCAGTTTGTTGTAATGTCACGCCGACCTCTGCTGCCTCAGGCTTGCCCCTCATTCCAATTTGATTACCATACCCCTTCCTCTTGCCAGCCAGAGTGAGCCAGAGCCTGCTAATCAGCTGCTCCTTTAACCCCCTCCTGTTGGGGCAAAGAACAGATGCTAGAGGGTGACCTACATGCAGAGGCTGGGCCAAAATCAAAGCTGAACCCCAGGAGCTGTTCAAGCAAAGAAGAGAAAGGGAAATTTCTCCATACAGACTCAGAAGCAGCAGATTAATTCCCCACAATCAACTTGATGTACCCTGCATCTGTGGAATACCTGAATAGACAACAAATCATCCCAAAATTGAGGCGGTAGACTTTGGGAGCAACTGTAGTTGTGGGGTTTGCTGTGTGTGACTGAATTGTTTCTGATTTTTCTGTTTATATTAGTATAGTTTTTAGCACTTGTTATCATTGGTGGATGTGTTTATTGGTATGTTTGCTCTCTTTAAATTATTATTTATTTATTTAATTTTAATAATTTATTTTAATAATTTTTAATATTTTATTATTTATTATTATTTTTTTCTTCCTTTTTTTCCCTCCCTTTTCTTCTGAGACATGTGGCTGACAGGGTCTTTGTGCTCCAGCCTGGTGTCAGGTCTGAGCCTCTGAGGTGGGAGAGCTAAGTTCAGGATATTGGACCATCAGAGATCTACTGGCCCCATGTAATATCAATCATCAAGAGCTCTCCAAGAGGCCTCCATCTCAATGCTAAGGCCCAGCCCCACCTAATGACCAGCAAGCTACAATGCTGGACGCCCCATGCCAAACAGCTAGCAAGACACAACCCCACCCATTAGCAGAGAGCCTGCCTAAAGTGATAAGTTCACAGACACCCCAAAACACACCACAAGACACAGTCCTGCCAACCAGAAAGACAAGATTCAGTCCCACTGACCAGAACACGGGCACCAGTCCCCTCCATCGGGAAGCCTACACAAGCCACTGAACCAATGTCATCCACTGGGGACAGACACCAAAAACAATGGGAACTATGAACCTGCAGCCTGTGCAAAGAAGACCCAAAATACAGTAAGTTAAACAAAATGAGAAGACAGAGAAATATGTAGGAGATGAAGGAGCAAGGTAAAAACTCACCAGACCAAAGAAATGAAGAGGAAATAGGCAGTCTACCTGAAAAAGAATTCAGAGAAATGAGAGTAATGATGATCCAAAATCTTGGAAATAGAATGGAGAAAATATAAGAAATGTTTTACAAGGAGCTACAAGAAATAAAGAGCAAACAAACAATGATGAGAAACAAAACAAATGAAATTAAAAATTCTCTAGAAGGAATCAATAGCAGAATAACTGGGGCAGAAGAACAGATAAGTGACCTGGAAGATAAAATAGTGGAAAGAACAACTGCAGAGCAGAATAAAGAAAAAGGAATGAAAATTGAGGACAGTCTTAGAGACCTTTGGACAACATTAAACACACCAACATTCAAATTATAGGGGTGCCAGAAGAAGAAGAGAAAAAGAAAGGGTCTGAGAAAATATTTGAAGAGATTATAGTTGAAAACTTCCCTAACATGGAAAAATAAATAGTCAATCAAGTTCAAGAAGCACAGAGAGTCCCATATAGGATAAATCCAAGGAGAAACACACCAAGACACATATTAATCAAACTATCAAAAATTAAATACAAAGAAAAAATATTAAAAGCAACAAGGGAAAAGCAACAAATAAGATACAAGGGAAGCCCCATAAGGTTAACAGCTGAACTTTCAGCAGAAACTCTGCAGGCCAGAAGGGAGTGGCAGGACACATTTAAACTGATGAAAGGGAGAAAACTACGACCAAGATTAATCTACCCAGCAAGGATCTCATTCAGATTTGATGGAGAAATTTAAAACTTTACAGACAAGCAAAAGTTAAGAAATTCAGCACCACCAAACCAGCTTTACAACAAATGCTCAAGGAACTTCTCTAGGCAGGGAATACAAGAGAAGGGGAAGACCTACAAAAACAAACACAAAATAATTAAGAAAATGGTAATAGAAACATACATATCGATAATTACCTTAAATGTAAATGGACTAAATGCTCCAACCAAAAGACACAGACTGGCTGAATAGATACAAAAACAAGACCCATATATACGCTGTCTACAAGAGACCCACTTTAGACCTGGGGACACATACAGACTGAAAGTGAGGGGATGAAAAAAGATATTCCATGCAAATGGAAATCAAAAGAAAGCTGGAGTAGCAATTCTCATATGAGACAAAATAGACTTTAAAATAAAGACTGTTATAAGAGACAAAGAAAGGCACTGCATAATGATCAAGGGATCAAACCAAGAAGATACAAAAATTGTAAATACTTATGGACCCAATGTAGGAGCAACTCAATAGATAAGGCAAATTCTAACAACCATAAAATGGGAAATCGACAGTAACACAATAATAGTAGGGGACTTTAACACTCCATTTTCACCAATGGACAGATCATCCAAAATAAAAATAAAGAAAACACAAGCTTTAAATGACACATTAGACAAGATGGACTTAATTGATATTTATAGGACATTCCATCCAAAATCAATAGAACACACTTTCTTCTCTAGTGCCCATGGAACAGTCTCCAGGATAGATCATATCTTGGGTCACAAATCAAGACTTGGTAAATTTAAGAAAATTGAAATTGTATCAAGTATCTTTTTAAACCACAACACTATGGGACTATATATCAATTACAGGAAAAAAAACTGTAAAAAATACAAACACATGGAGGCTAAATATTATGTTACTAAATAACAAGTAGATCACTGCTGAAATAAAAAAGGAAATCAAAAAATACCTAGAGGCAAATGACAATGAAAACATGACGATCCAAAAGCTATCAGATGCAGCAAACTCAGTTCTTAGAGGGAAGTTTATAGCAGTACAATCCTCTCTCAAGAAAGAAGAAAAATCTGAAATAAACAACCTAAACTTACACCTAAAGCAATCAGAGAAAGAAGAACAAAAAATCCCAAAGTTAGCAGGAGGAAAGAAATCATAAAGATAAGATCAGAAATAAATGAAAAAGAAATGAAGGAAACAATAGCAAAGATCAATAAAACTGAAAACTGGTTCTTTGAGAAGATAAACAAAATTCATAAGCCATTAGCCAGACTCATCAAGAAAAAAAGGGAGAAGACTCAAATCAACAGAATTAGAAATGAGAAAAGGGAAGTAAGAACTGACACTGCTGAAATACAAAGAATCATGAGAGATTACTATAAGCAACTCTATGCCAATAAAATAGACAACCACAAAGAAATGGACAAATTCTAAGTAAAGTCCAACCTTCCAAGACTAAACCATGAAGAAATGGAAAATATAAAGTGACCAAGCACAAGCACTGAAATTGAAACTGTGATTAAAAATCTTCCAACAAACAAAAGCCCAGGACCAGATGGCTTCACAGGTGAATTCTATCAAACATTTAGAGAAGACCTAACACCTATCCTTCTCAAACTCTTCCAAAATATAGCAGAGCGAGGAACATTCCCAAACTCATTGTATGAGGTCACCATCACCCTGATACCAAAACCAGACAAAGATGTCACAGAAAAAGAAAACTACAGGCCATTATCACTGATAAACATAGACGCAAAAATCCTCAACAAAATACTAGCAAACAGAATCCAACAGCAAATTAAACGGATCATACACCATGATCAAGTGGGGTTTATCCCAGGAATGTAAGGATTCTTCAATATACACAATTCAATCAATGTGATACACCATATTAACAAACTGAAGGATAAAAACCATATGATAATCTCAATAGATGCAGAGAAAGCTTTTGACAAAATTCAACACCCATTTATGTTAAAAACTGCCCAGAATGTAGGCATAGAATGAAGCTACCTCAACATAATAAAGGCCATATATGACAAGCCCACAGAAAACATCACTCTCAATGGTGAAAAACTGAAACCATTTCCACTAAGATCAGGAACAAGATAAAGTTGCCCACTCTCACCACTAGTATTCAACATAGTTTTCAAAGTTTTAGCCACAGCAATCAAAGAAGAAAAAGAAACAAAAGGAATCCAAATCAGAAAAGAAGTAAAACTGTCACTGTTTGCAGATGACAGGATACTATACATAAAGAATCCTAAAGACACTACCAGAAAACAGCTAGAGCTAATCAATGAATTTGGAAAGGCAGCAGGATACAAAATAAATGCACAGAAATCTCTTGCACACCTATACACTAATGATGAAAAATCTGTAAAAGAAATTAAGGAAACACTCCCATTTACTGTTGCAACAAAAAGAATAAAATACCTAGGAATAAACCTACCAAAGGAGACAAAAGACCCGTATGCAGAAAACTATAAGACACTGATGAAAGAAATTAAAGATGATACAAACAGATGGAGAGATATACCATGTCCTTGGATTGGAAAAATCAACATTGTGAAAATGACTACACTACCCAAAGCAATCTACAGATTCAATGCAATCCCTATCAAACTACCAATGGCATTTTTCACAGAACTAGAACAAAATATTTCACAATTTGTATGGAAACACAAAGGACTCTGAATAGCCAATGCAATCTTGAGAAAGAAAAACTGAGCTGGAGGAATCAGGCTCCCTGACTTCAGACTATACTACAAAACTACAGTAATCAAGACAGTATGGTACTGGCACAAAAACAGAAATATAGATCAATAGTACAGGATAGAATGTCCAGAGATATACCCACGCACATATGGGCACATAATTTACAACAAAGGAGGCAAGAACATATAATGGAGAAAAGACAGACTCTTCAATAAGTGGTGCTGGGAAAACTGGACAGCTGCATGTAAAAGAATGAAATTAGAACACTTTCTACCACCATACACAAAAATATACTCAAAATGGATTAAAGACCTAAATGTAAGGCCAGACACTGTAAAACTCTCAGAGGAAAACATAGGCAGAACACACTATGACATAAATCACAGCAAGATCCTTTTTGACCCATCTCCTAGAGAACAGGAAATAAAAAGAAAAATAAACAAATGGGACCTAATGAAACTTAAAAGCTTTTGCACCACACAGGAAACCATAAACAAGAAGAAAAGACAACCCTCAAAATGGGAGAAAATATTTGTAAGTTAAGCGACTGACAAAGGATTAATCTCCCAAATATACAAGCAACACATGCAGCTCAATATCAAAAAAACCCAAAGAACCCAATCCAAAAATGGGCAGAAGACCTAAACAGACTTTCTGCAAAGAAGATATACAGATTGCCAACAAATGTGTGAAAGGATGCTCAACATCACTAATCATTAGAGAAATGTAAATCAAAACTACAATGAGGTATCACTTCACACCAGTCAGAATGGCAATCATAAAAACATCTACACACCATAAATGTTAGAGAGGGTGTGGAGAAAATGGAACCTTCTTGCACTGTTGGTGGGAATGCATATCGATACAGCCACTATGGAGAACAGTATGGAGGTTCCTTAAAAAACTAAAAATAGAACTACCATATGACCCAGCAATCCCACTACTGGGTATATACCATGAGAAAACCATAATTCAAAAAGAGACATGTACCACAATGCTCATTGCAGCAGTATTTTCAATAGCCAGGACATGGCATGGAAGCAGCCTAAGTGTCCATCAACAGATAAATGGATAAAGAAGATGTGGCACATATATATAATGGACTATTACTCAGCCATTTCAAAAAAGAAATGAAATTGAACTAGTTGTAGTGAGGTGGATGGCCCTAGAGTCTGTTACACAGAGTGAAGTAAGTCAGAAAGAGAAAAACAAATAACATACACTCACACATATATATGGAATCTAAAAGAAAAAAAAAAAAGGTTCCGTAGAACCTAGGGCCAGGACAGGAATAAAGACACATATGTAGAGAATGGGCTTGATACATGGAGAGCGGGAAGCACAAGCTGGGATGAAGTGAGACAGTAGCATTGACATATATACACTACCAAATGTAAAATAGATAGCTAGTGGGAAGAAGCTTCATAGCACAGGGAGATCAGTTCAGTGCTTTGTGACCACCTAGTGGGGTGAGATAGGGAGATTAGGAGGGAGACGCAAGAGGGAGGAGATGTGGAGATATATGTATACATATAGCTGATTCACTTTGTTATAAAGCAGAAACTAACACAACATTGTAAAGCAATTATACTGCAATAAAGAGGTTAAAAAATTCTAGAAAAAGAAACTTCCTGTTTGAAACAAGTAAATACAGTCATAAGACATTATATATGAACCTCATGGTAACCACAAATCAAAAACCTACAATAGATACACAAAAACCATAGAGGAAAGAACACAAGCATACCATTAAAGAAAATCATTAACCCACAAAGGAGGAATCTAATAAGAAGAGAAGACCTACAAAAACAACCAGAAAACAAGTTGTAAAATTGTAATAAGTACATATTTATCAATAATTATTTAAATTTCAACAGACTAATTGCTTTAATCAAAAGGCATTGGGTGGCTGATTTGAGAAAAAAAAAAGACCATCTATATGCTGCTTACAAGAGACTCACATCAGAGGTCGAGAAATATACACAATGAAAGTGAGAAGATGCAAACAGAAATGTCGAAAGAAGGGTATCAGTACTCATATCAGGCAAAATAGACTTTATAAGAAACTTTCACAACAGACGAAGAAAGACATTATATGAGGATAAAGGGATCAACAAAAGAAGAGGGTATTACATTCATTACCATATATGTATGCAATATAGGAACACCTAAATATAAAAAGCAAATGTTAACAGACATACAGGGAGAAATTTATAATAGTACAATTACAGTTGGGGACTTTAACACCCCACTGACATCACTGGATGGTCATCCAAACAGAAAATCAAGAAGGCAACAGTGGTCTTAAATGACACAATAGACC
Organism: Grampus griseus; assembly: GCF_964374135.1. Lineage (NCBI taxonomy): Eukaryota > Metazoa > Chordata > Mammalia > Artiodactyla > Delphinidae > Grampus > Grampus griseus. Next base: position 5,915,379 of record NC_139007.1, on the reverse strand, counting down.
AGTCGGACTTAATACATATGTACAGGACTTTACATCCAAAACCAGCAGAATACACATTCTTCTCAAGTGCATATGGAACATTCTCCAGGATAGATCACATGCTAGGCCACAAAACAAGTCTCAACAAACTTGAGTGGATAAAAATTATGATATATAATCCAGGGACAACTTCCCCGGGAGAACGTACGGCAAGCCTCAGGCTGCAACATCACGCCGGCCTCTGCCGCCGCAGGCCCGCCCCACACTCCGTGACCCTCCCTACCCCCCGGCCTGAGTGAGCCAGAGCCTCCGAATCAGCGGCTCCTTTAACCCCGTCCTGTCTGAGCAAAGAACAGACGCCCTCCGGCAACCTACACGCACAGGCGGGGCCAAATCCAAAGCTGAGCCCCTGGGAACTGTGAGAACAAAGAAGAGAACGGGAAATCTCTCCCAGCAACCTCAGAAGCAGCAGATTAAAGCTCCACAATCAACTTGATATACCCTGCATCTGTGGAATACCTGAATAGACAACGAATCATCCCAAATTAAGGAGCCCTGTGGATGAAAGGCTCTTGGTGCTGCAGCCAGGAGTCAGTGCTGTGCCTCTGAGGTGGGAGAGCCAACTTCGGGACACTGGTCCACAAGAGGCCTCCCAGCTGCACATAATATCAAACAGCAAAAATCTCCGAGAGACCTCCATCTCAACGCCAGCACCCAGCCTCACTCAACGACCAGCAAGCTACAGTGTTGGACATCCTATGCCAAACAACTAGCAAGACAGGAACACAACCCCACCCATTAGCAGAGAGGCTGCCCAAAATCATAATAAGTCTACAGACACCCCAAAACACACCACCAGACGTGGACCTGCCCACCAGAAAGACAAGATCCAGCCTCATCCACCAGAACACAGGCACTAGTACCCTCCACCAGGAAGCCTACACAACTCACTGAACCAACCTTAGCCACTGGGGACAGACACAAAAAACAACAGGAACTACGAACTTTCAGTCTGCAAAAAAGGAGACCCCAAACACAGTAACATAAGCAAAATGAAAAGACAGAAAAACACACAGCAGATGAAGGAGCAAGATAAAAACCCACCAGACCTAACAAATGAAGAGGAAATAGGCAGTCTACCTGAAAAAGAATTCAGAATAATGATAGTAAGGTTGATCCGAAATCTTGGAGATAGAATGGACAATAGAATGGACAAAATGCAAGAATCAGTTAACAAGGACCTAGAAGAACTAAAGATGAAACAAGGAACGATGAACAACACAATAAATGAAACTAAAAGTACTCTAGATGGGATCAATAGCAGAATAACTGAGGCAGAAGAACGGATAAGTGACCTGGAAGATAAAATAGTGGAAATAACTACTGCAGAACAGAATAAAGAAAAAAGAATGAAAAGAACTGAGGACAGTCTCAGAGACCTCTGGGACAACATTAAATGCACCAACATTTGAATTATAGGGGTTCCAGAAGAAGAAGAGAAAAAGAAAGGGACTGAGAAAATATTTGAAGAGATTATAGTTGAAAACTTCCCTAATATGGGAAAGGAAATAGTTAATCAAGTCCAGGAAGCACAGAGAGTCCCATACAGGATAAATCCAAGGAGAAATACGCCAAGACACATATTAATCAAACTGTCAAAAAGTAAATACAAAGAAAACATATTAAAAGCAGCAAGGGAAAAACAACAAATAACACACAAGGGAATCCCCATAAGGTTAACAGCTGATCTTTCAGCAGAAACTCTGCAAGCCAGAAGGGAGTGGCAGGATATATTGAAAGTATTGAAGGAGAAAAACCTGCAACGAAGATTACTCTACTCAGCAAGGCTCTCATTCAGATTTGATGGAGAAATTAAAACCTTTACAGACAAGCAAAAGCTGAGAGAGTTCAGCACCACCAAACCAGCTCTACAACAACTGCTAAAGGAACTTCTCTAGGCAAGAAACACAAAAGAAGGAAAAGACCTACAATAACAAACCCAAAACAATTAAGAAAATGGGAATGGGAACACACATATTGATAACTACCTTAAATGTAAATGGACTAAATGCTCCCACCAAAAGACACAGATTGGCTGAATGGATACAAAAACAAGACCCATATATTTGCTGTCTACAAGAGACCCACTTCAGACCTAGAGACACATACAGACTGAAAGTAAGGGGATGGAAAAGGGTATTTCATGCAAATGGAAACCAAAAGAAAGCTGGAGTAGCAATTCTCATATCAGACAAAATAGACTTTAAAACAAAGACTATTAGAAGAGACAAAGAAGGACACTACATAATGATCAAGGGATCAATCCAAGAGGAAGATATAACAATTGTAAATATTTATGCACCCAACATAGGTGCACCTCAATACATAAGGCAAATACTGACAACCATAAAAGGGGAAATCGACAGTAACACATTCATAGTAGGGGACTTTAACACCCCACTTTCACCAATGGACAGATCATCCAAAATGAAAATAAATAAGGAAACACAAGCTTTAAATGATACATTAAACAAGATGGACTTAATTGATATTTATAGGACATTCCATCCAAAAACAACAGAATACACATTTTTATCAAGTGCTCATGGAACATTCTCCAGGATAGATCATATCTTGGGTCACAAATCAAGCCTTGGTAAATTTAAGAAAATTGAAATTGTATCAAGTATCTTTTCCGACCACAACGCTATGAGACTCGATATCAATTACAGGAGAAGATCTGTAAAAAATACAAACACATGGAGGCTAAACAATACACTACTTAATAACGAAGTGATCACTGAAGAAATCAAAGAGGAAATCAAAAAATACCTAGAAACAAATGACAATGGAGACACGACGACTCAAAATCTATGGGATGCAGCAAAGCAGTTCTAAGAGGGAATTTTATAGCAATACAATCTTACCTTAAGAAACAGGAAACATCTCGAATAAACAACCTAACCTTGCACCTAAAGCAATTAGAGAAAGAAGAACAAAAAAACCCCAAAGTTAGCAGGAGGAAAGAAATCATAAAAATCAGATCAGAAATAAATGAAAAAGAAATGAAGGAAACGATAGCAAAGATCAATAAAACTAAAAGCTGGTTCTTTGAAAGGATAAACAAAATTGATAAACCATTAGCCAGACTCATCAAGAAAAAAAGGGGGAAGACTCAAATCAATAGAATTAGAAATGAAAAAGGAGAAGTAACAACTGACACTGCAGAAATACAAAAGATCATGAGAGATTACTACAAGCAACTCTATGCCAATAAAATGGACAACCTGGAAGAAATGGACAAATTCTTAGAAAGGCACAACCTGCCAAGACTGAATCAGGAAGAAATAGAAAATATGAACAGACCAATCACAAGCACTGAAATTGAAACTGTGATTAAAAATCTTCCAACAAGCAAAAGCCCAGGACCAGATGGCTTCACAGGCGAATTCTATCAAACATTTAGAGAAGAGCTATCACCTATCCTTCTCAGACTCTTCCAAAATATAGCAGAGGGAGGAACACTCCCCAACTCATTCTACGAGGTCACCATCACCTTGATACCAAAACCAGACAAGGATGTCACAAAGAAAGAAAACTACAGGCCAGTATCATTGATGAACATAGATGCAAAGATCCTCAACAAAATACTAGCAAACAGAATCCAACAGCACATTAAACGGATCATACACCATGATCAAGTGGGGTTTATTCCAGGAATGCAAGGATTCTTCAATATACGCAAATCAATCAACGTGATACACCATATTAATAAATTGAAGGAGAAAAACCATATGATCATCTCAATAGATGCAGAGAAAGCTTTTGACAAAATTCAACACTCATTTATGATAAAAACCCTGCAGAAAGTAGGCATAGAGGGAACTTTCCTCAACATAATAAAGGCCATATATGACAAACCCACAGCCAACATCGTCCTCAATGGTGAAAAACTGAAAGCATTTCCACTAAGATCAGGAACAAGACAAGGTTGCCCACTCTCACCACTCTTATTCAACATAGTTTTGGACGTTTTAGCCACCGCAATCAGAGAAGAAAAGGAAATAAAAGGAATCCAAATTGGAAAAGAAGAAGGAAAGCTGTCACTGTTTGCAGATGACAGGATACTATACATAGAGAATCCTAAAGATGCTACCAGAAAACTACTAGAGCTAATCAATGAATTTGGTAGAGTAGCAGGATACAAAATTAATGCACAGAAATCTCTGGCATTCCTATACACTAAGGATGAAAAATCTGAAAGTGAAATCAAGAAAACACTCCCATTTACCATTGCAACAAAAAGAATAAAATACCTAGGAATAAACCTACCTAAGGAGACAAAAGACCTGTATGCAGAAAATTATAAGACACTTATGAAAGAAATTAAAGATGATACAAATAGATGGAGAGATATACCATGTTCTTGGATTGGAAGAATCAACATTGTGAAAATGACTCTACTACCCAAAGCAATCTACAGATTCAATGCAATCCCTATCAAACTACCACTGGCATTTTTCACAGAACTAGAACAAAAAAATTCACAATTTGTATGGAAACACAAAAGACCCCGAATAGCCAAAGCAATCTTGAGAACGAAAAATGGAGCTGGAGGAATCAGGCTTCCTGACTTCAGACTATACTACAAAGCTACAGTAATCAAGACAGTATGGTACTGGTACAAAAACAGAAATATAGATCAATGGAACAGGATAGAAAGCCCAGAGGTAAACCCACGCACATATGGTCACCTTATCTTTGACAAAGGAGGCAGAAATGTACAGTGGAGAAAGGACAGCCTATTCAATAAGTGGTGCTGGGAAAACTGGACAGCTACATGTAAAAGTATGAGATTAGATCACTCCCTAACACCATACACAAAAATAAGCTCAAAATGGATTAAAAACCTAAATGTAAGGCCAGAAACTATCAAACTCTTAGAGGAAAACATAGGCAGAACACTCTATGACATAAATCACAGCAAGGTCCTTTTTGACCCACCTCCTAGAGAAATGGAAATAAAAACAAAAGTAAACAAATGGGACCTAATGAAACTTCAAAGCTTTTGCGCAGCAAAAGAAACCATAAAGAAGACCAAAAGACAACCCTCAGAATGGGAGAAAATATTTGCAAATGAAACAACTGACAAAGGATTAATCTCCAAAATTTATAAGCATCTCATGCAGCTTAATAACAAAAAAACAAACAACCCAATCCAAAAATGGGCAGAAGACCTAAAGAGACATTTCTCCAAAGAAGATATACAGAGTGCCAACAAACACATGAAAGAATGCTCAACATCACTAATCATTAGAGAAATGCAAATCAAAACTACCATGAGATATCATCTCACACCAGTCAGAATGGCCATCATCAAAAAATCTACAAACAATAAATGCTGGAGAGGGTGTGGAGAAAAGGGAACCCTCTTACACTGTTGGTGGGAATGTAAATTGATACAGCCACTGTGGAGAACAGTATGGAGGTTCCTTAAAAAGCTACAAATTGAACTACCATATGACCCAGCAATCCCACTACTGGGCATATACCCTGAGAAAACCATAATTCAAAAAGAGTCATGTACCAAAATGTTCATTGCAGCTCTATTTACAATAGCCCAGAGATGGAAACAACCTAAGTGTCCATCGTCGGATGAATGGATAAAGAAGATGTGGCACATATATACAATGGAATATTACTCATAAAAAGAGACGAAATTGAGCTATTTGTAATGAGGTGGATAGACCTAGAGTCTGTCATACAGAGTGAAGTAAGTCAGAAAGAGAGAGACAAATACCGTATGCTAACACATATATATGGAATTTAAGAAAAAAAAAATGTCATGAAAAACCTAGGGGTGAAACAGGAATAAAGACACAGACTTACTAGAGAATGGACTTGAGGCTATGCGGAGGGGGAAGAGTAAACGGTGACAAAGCGATAAAGAGGCATGGACATATATACACTACCAAACGTAAGATAGATAGCTAGTGGGAAGCAGCCGCATAGCACAGGGAGATCAGCTCGGTGCTTTGTGACTGCCTGGAGGGGTGGGATAGGGAGGGTGGGAGGGAGGGAGACACAAGCGGGAAGAGATATGGGAACATATGTATATATATAACTGATTCATTTTGTTGTGAAGCTGAAACTGACATAGCATTGTAAAGCAATTATACTCCAATAAAGATGAAAAAAAAATTATGATATATAAAGTGTTTTTTTTTTCCCAAACAAAATGGTATGAAACTAGAAATCAACTACAGAAAGAAGAATCAGAAAATAACACATGGAGACCAAACAACATGGTACTAAAAAAAACAATGGTTTGATGAAAAAATCAAAGGGGAAATCAGAAAATATGCCAAGACAAATGAAAATGGAAACACAACTTTTCAAAATTTATGGCATGTATCAAAAACAGTACTAAGAGGGAGGTTTACAGTGATACAGGTCTTCCTAAAGATATAAAAAATCCTCAAATAAACAACCTAACCTGCTACCTAAATGAATTAGAGAAAGAAGAATAAACAAAGCCCAAAATCAGCAGAAGGAAGAAAATAATAAAGATCACAGAGGAAATAAATAAAACACAGACCACAAAAAGAAAAATATAAACTCAATGAAACCAACAGCTGGTGTTTTGAAAGGACAAAAAAAATGATAAACCTTTAGCTGTCTCACCAAGAAATAATGAGGACTCAAATAGACAAAATATGAAGTGAAAGAGGAGAAATAACAACTAACACCAGAGAGATTCAAAAAATCATGAGAACAGTATGAACAGTTATATGCCAACAAATTGGACAACATAGAAAAAATGGGCAAATTTCTGGGGACCAACACCTGCCAAGAATGAAACAAGGATAAACAGACAATTTGAACAGAACAATTACCAGTAGTGAAATTGAATTTGCAATTAAAAACTTCAAGTAAACACAAGTCCAGAAGTGGACAGCTTCATAGGTGAATTCTACTAAACATATAAAGAAAAACTAATAACTATCCTTCTCAAACTATTCCAAAAATTAGAGAACATAACACTCTCAAATTCTTTCTATGAGGCCACGATTACCCTGATACCAAAACCAGACTAAGATACTACAAAAACAGACATTTACAGGCCAATATATTTGATGAATATAGATGCAAAAATTCTCAACAAAATATTAGTAAACAAAATTCAACAATATATAAAAAGGATCATACACCATGATCAAGTTGGATTTATTCCAGGGATACAAGGCTGCTTCAGCATTCACAAATCAATCAGTGTGATTCACCAAAACAACAAAAGGAAGGATAAAAATCACATGATCATCTCAATAGATGCAGAAAAAGCATATGACAAAATTCAACATCCATTCATGATAAAAACTCACCAAAGGGGATATAGAGGGAACATATCTCAACATAATAAAGGCAATTTATGGCAAACCCACAGCTAACATCATGCTCACTGGTGAAAAACTGAAAGCCTTTCCCCTAAAATTAGGAAAAAGACAAGGATGTCTACTTTCACCACTTCTATTTAACATAGTACTGGAAGTCCTGATCACAGTATGAGACAAGAAAAAGAAATAAAGACATCTAAATTGTAAGAGAAGAAGTACAACTCTCACTGTTTGCTGAAGATATGGTAATATACATAGAAAACCCTAAAGTCTCCACCAAAAATCAATTAGAACTAATAAATGAATTCAGTAAAGTTGCAGCATACAAGATTAATATACAGAAATCTGTTGCTTTTCTATACACTAATAGTGAACTATTAAAAAGAGAAAGCAATAAAACAATCCCACTTAAATTTGCATCAAAAAGAATAAAATACCTAGAAATAACTTAACCAAGGAGGTGAAACACCTATACTCTGAAAACTATAATACATTGAAAAAGGAAACTGAAGATGATACAAAGAAATGGAAATATACCTCATGCTCTTGGATTGGAAGTATTAATATTGTTAAAATGGCCATACTACCCAAAGAAATCTACAGATCTAATGCAATCCCTATGAAAATGACATTTTTCACAGAACTAGAACAAGTAATCCTAAAAGTCATATTGAACCACAAAAGACCCTGAATTGACAAAGCAATCTGGAGAAAAAAGAACCAAGCTGGAGGTATCTTGGTCCCTGACTTCAGACTATACTACAAAGCTACAGTATTCAAAACAGCATGATAGTGATACAAAAACAGACACATAGATCAGTGGAACAGAATAGAGAGCCCAGAAATAAACCCATGAACCTCTGGGAGAAAAGACAGTCTCTTTAATAAGTGCTGCTTTGAAAATTGGACAGCTAAGTGTAAAAATATGAAACCAGAACACTTTATCACACCACATACAAAAATAAACTCAAAATGGGTTAAGGATCTAAATGTAAGGCCTGAAGCAATAGAACTCCTAGAAAAGAACACAGGCATAACACTCTGAGATAAATTGTAGCAATATGTTTTTGGATCTGTCTTTTAAGGCAAAAGAAGCAAAATAAAATATAAATAAATGTGATCTACTTAAATGTAAACGTTTTTACACATCAATGGAAACCACTAACAAAACAAAAAGACAACCTATGGAATGGGAGAAAATATTTGCTAATAATATGACTGAGAAGGTGTTACTTTCTAAAATATATAAATAGCTCATACAACTCTATATTAAAAATCCAAACAACGCAATTAAAAAATGGGCAGAAGACCTGAAGAGACAGTTTTCCAAAGAAGACATACAGATGGCCAACTGGCATATGAAAAAATGCTCAGCAGCGGTTATCATCAGAGAAATGAAAATCAAAACCACAATAAGATATCACCTCACACCTCTCAAAATGGCTATCATCAAAAAGTCTACAAATATCAAATATTGGTGAGGACGTAGAGAAAATGGAACCCTAGTACACTGTTGCTCAGAATGTAAGTTGGTGCAGACACTATGAAAAATAATATGGAAGTTCCTCCAAAATCTAAAAATAGAACTACCACATGATCCAACAATTCCACTCCTGGGTATATATCTGAAGAAAACCAAGAACACTAATTTGAAAAGATACATGCACTCCAATGTTCATAGCAGCCCTATTTATAATAGCCAAGATATGGAAGCAACCTAAGTGTCCATTAACAGATGAATGGATAAAGAAGAAGTGATATATATATATATATATATATATATATATACTATTCAGTGATATATATATAATATATATACTACTCAGCCATAAAAAAGAATGAAATTCTGCCATTTGCAAAAATGTGGACGGACCCAGAAGATATTATGCTTAGTGAAATTAGAGGAAGACAAAATCTCTGTGTTTTCTTTTATATGTGGAATATAAAAAATAAATAAAATGAATGCATATAACAAAACAGAAACAGATTCACGGATATAGAGAACAAACTAGTGGTTACCAGTGAGGAGAGGGACGGGGATGGATCACAAGTTTGGGGTATGGGATTAAGAGATACAAACTATTGTGTATAAAATGAATAAGCAACAAGGATATATTGTACAGCACACAGGAATATAGCCATTATTTTGTAATAACTTTTAATGGAGCACAATCTATTAAAATGTTGAATCACTATGTTGTACTCCGGAAACTAATATAATATTGTAATCAACTATACTGCATTAAAAAAAGGAAAAAAAAACCCTCCAAAACATTTTCTGAGAATAAACATGATATTTCACAGACCTGTTAGAATCAGATGGTGCTACTGAAACCCATGGAGAAACACTGCAGGTTCACATAAAGGAAGGATTATGGGTTTTCCAGTGAAAACCCATGTGTGTAGTCAACACACATGATTCAATAACCAAAATCCAAATTTGGAGTAGCCCAAAGAATGTGCAAATTATCAATCACACAAGTGTAATAAAAAAACAACGAAAAAACCCACTTTTTGTAACTAAAATAAGTCTTTTTCTGAAGTGAGGAAAGTACTTTCAGTTTACTTCATGGGTCACCCATGATGAAGCATTTTCTACATCCCGTTAATCAGTTACTGAAAGCAGAATAAAAATGTCTTTTATAATTGTCTAAAACTGTTGAGCCTAAGCAGAGTAAAATAAAAAGGCTTTGTTTGGGATTATCAAGGTAGTAGATTATCACTAGAGTTAAAGTTAATTGTTTATGATGGACCTTAGTACTGTAACACGCCAAAGCATTCTCCCTTCAATCTTCCAATCTAATGATTGCTAGAAGTATATGTCACTAATAAAATGAAACATAAATGAGAATAATTCTTAAGTAAAAAAGATACCTGAGAAATATTCAAACATTTATTCTTATACAAAACTAATCAATAAGTATTTGTTGAATTCATACTACGTGCAGGTGTATCAGGCATTAGTGTAGTTAGTGAATAAGAAAGGTAAAGTCTCTCTCTTGTGGTATTTACTCTCTAGTGGGGATGACAGAGAGTAAGCAAGAAAAATAAATAAAAAGTAACAATGCATGCTGTGAAGAATGTAAAATAATGTTATATAAAGAGAACAACAGGGTAACAAGTTGGACTGTGAAAGACCACCTCAAGGAGGAATGTACAAGGAGGTACGCAGAAGAACAGTTTGTACAATAAAATAAATTGAAAACCACTTCAATGCCACCAATATTGGGAATACTAGATAAATTATGATATATCTATACAATGCAGCAGGTACAAGGGATAAAACATATGTAGTGAAATTTTAAAACTTCCACAATAATCGTTGAATTAAAAATTTAAGATGACAAGTGTTATATACAGTATGACAATATTTATGTTAAAATAGTGTTAATTTCTATGGCTACACATGTGTGTCAATGCATAAGTAGATGCCTGAAATTATACATAAAAAAATATAAGTAGGAGTGACCTTGGAGAGGTGGTGGATGTGGAGACCCAAGTTATTAATGATTAACGGGGTCTTGTGCCTTAGCTGTTATGTTTTATAGTTTTACAAGTAAAAGATACTCATGCATTATTTTTGTAATTAAAATTTAACTTTAAATATTTAAAAGTAAGGCAACTTGATATTGCCAGAGGGGAGGGGAGATGGGTGTGGGTGAAATAGGTAAAGGGGGAGGGTCAAACCCTCCAGTTACAAAATGAATCGAACCTGGTAATGTAATGTACAGTACACAGGGGATGACTATAGTTAATAATATCAGATTGCAAAGTTGAAAATTGCTGCGAGTAAATCTTAAAAGTTCTTAAAGAAAAAGAATTTGTAACTATGTATGGTGACAGATGGTAACTAGACTGACTGTGGTGATCATTTAGCAGTGTATACAAATAGTGAATCATATTTCACACCTCAAACTAATATAATATTATATGTCAAATATACCTCAATAAAAAATTAAGGCAATTTGATTATGTAAACCAAAATTAAAAGATAACTTCTAATTTCAATTTTGTTACTGCAATCTTGAAAACACCATTTAGATCAATGTTTTTCTGTGTAAAAAGGAATAGCCGTATCTCTTCATTAACTATTTTTAGAGGTCTTATACTCAAAGTTAACATCATTGCATCGATAAAACTATTGTGTATGTGAACATGAGAGAGTGGCATGGACATATATACACTACCAAATGTAAAATAGATAGCTAGTGGAAAGCAGCCGCATAGCACAAGGAGATCAGTTCGGTGCTTTGTGACCATCTAGAGGGGTGGGATAGGGAGGGTGGGAGGGAGGGAGACGCAAGAGGAAAGAGATATGGGAACATATGTATATGTATAACTGAATCACTTTGTTATAAAGCAGAAACTAACACACCATTGTAATGCAATTATACTCCAATAAAGATGTTAAAAAAAAAACAAAAACAGAAGAACAGATGTGAAGAAAGAAAATAAAGTTGTCTTAAACTTCATTGTTTAAAACTCACCCAGAAAAGCAATTTAATGATGAAAGAGTCTGGTAAAACGTGTGATGGGATGGAAGTTCTGTCATAGTGGAAAGCTTTTTGATCACTTTTCAGATACATCAAGGAAACATGAACTGCACTGATCTCTGGAGATAATCTGATCTGAAAGGCAGCTAAGCACACCTCCTATCGCTGAATTGTTTTCTTCAAGGACAGCTAAAAAGCTGAAGTTTGTAAAGCTAAGACATGTTCTTTGTGATGGATAAGAGTCAGCAGATATTAGAGAAAACAGAGCATGATTGATTCCTAAACTTAACACTGACCTCAAGACCCAACAGTTTTATAAATTAAACTTAAAACCTTAGAAAAACTGTGAAAGCAAACCCAGAGAGGCACAGAATAAGGGAATATTGTTTCTTCTGTAATATCCCTGTAAGTCCCGAAGGTCTTTTGGAATAACCAGCACGTTCCCCTTTTTGGATCACATAGAAATACATTCTACCCACTAAAAAGGTAATAAAACTAAATAAAAGTTGGTTATTATTCATGGAGATATGCAAGTATCTGTAATCAGGTGCTTAAGATGGCATGATTTTCTTGAGTAGCAAACGTTCAATTAGATTTTTGTAGCCTTTTATTTTTCCCTAAAAAAAAAAACTAAACAGTGCCTTAGAATATACTACCAGCATCTTCTCTGGCTATTGGTAAAGAGGAAATCTTACAAAAATTCTATGACCACGGATTTCTCTATGTGGTTTTAAAAAGAAAAAAAAAATGACATCAGTGAGAAACATCCAGCTCATGTTATCACCAGGACAAGTTGGGATTCTCCATATGCACTACGGTTCCTAGGAGAAGAGGATCTCTAGAATATCAGAATCTATAGCAAAAAATCATGCTTAATATCATTGATTTTTCACCCACATAAATACTAGTTTAAATTACATCAGTATCCTAAGAATTAGCACATTTCCAGTAGGTTTGCTCTTTACCTAGAAAGTCTAAGAATGTCCCTCTTCTAGACTCTCCATAACTACTGATGAGAAACAAGTAACATCATAAAACCTTAGATGTAGATCCGATTTAGGGTGAAGAACATGGGGGGAAATCATAGAATACATAGAACCCAACAATGTGGTGTGTTAACTGACAGCATGTACATGGTGGTATTAGCTTTTGAGATTGATTGACATTTATCCCCCCTCCATGCAAAACAAAACAAACCAAGATTGTATAACCTGGCTACTACACTGAAATAAACCCACAGAAGTACTTAAAGTATGGGAGTCTAATTAATCCTTAATCATGGATTTTTCTGCTCTTTGAGACCTTAGAATCTCATAGCATTACCAATGAGATTAAGATGATTTTGACCAGATATATTGCAATTACTTGTTACAAACAAAGTAATACATGGAAGAATTATTCATCCTTACTATATGAATAAGAAAATTAAATGTCACTCAATGTTTTTATAACAAAACAATTTGGAAGGACCATATAAATATCGCATTACTCTGATAATAGATTCAAGGTCATACCTTGAATAGATTCAAGGTAATGTATTGGCTAAATGACCATATAGATTGCTATTTTATTCTGCGATTCTAAGCTGAATTACTAGGGCAAAATGTTGAAATAGCATCTGAGCTCCTATAATTTTAAAATATTAGAGCTTTTAAAAATCCTCATGGAATTCACATCGCAATGTGCCTTACACATCAGGTAATGCAATCCTACCTTGGGATGTAACCTGATGGCATCATCACACACAAACACATTCATCATGCTGTCCTACAGGTTCAAAAAGAAGACTGCTTTCTCTCCTAGTGTAACTCACATCCCACTAACTTATCATATTCCTGTTGACTAGAAAGCAGCTGAAATAACTTAATGTGCTTTGAATGTTTAGTCCAAAGTCATGTAAGAAAACATCTGTCACTTACGTTTTTGAGTCCCATAACACACAATAAGGATTCAAAGTACCCTAAAAATAAGCAGAGAAAGAATAAATGTATCTTGAGTACATACATAAAAAACTGAAGGATTATGTGAAATGCAAAAAGAATGGCACATTTCTTATCCTGCAGTAAGATTCTTTAAGGATTCCACCTCTATTTTTTTGCTTTAAAAATTTGCATGTCCTTTCTCATAGGTTTAATGGCCCATTTTATGAAATTTTATTCATGAAAACTTTACGTTTATTCCAAACATCATAACCCATAGTTGTTTTTTTTTTAAATTATAAGTGAAGGCCTCATAAATGACAAGGTACATACTTTGATGATTTCTATTTCATTTTTTCCCCTAAAATAGTAATTGCTGGATTATTTCTTTTAAGAAGCCAAAGTATTTTCAATATCTAATATTTACAATATTTATAATAATTCAATCACAGTGAAACTTTCTGCATTAGGCACACCTGCCACTTCCTCTTCAGCCTCCAGTGGTGCAGCTTCCAAAAGGCAAGACATGGCTGCATTAATTGTCCATTTCCAGGGAGTCTGTAGACTTGCAATATTTTCTTAATCAACAGATCATATTCCTATAAAATCACATCTAATAAAACTATGGGAAAAACACGCTAAATGTTTATTCAGTTTAATCATTATGTAATGAGTAGCCACAATGATCTTCAGCACGACACAATGAGTTTTCCACATTGGATTATCCACCAAGTACCTTCTGTTTTGAAGAGACTAATTGTTGGAATGTTTTTCTTTCTGTCTTTCTGTCACATTCATTGGGCCCTATTTTTCCCGTTGAAACTAACCTAGTAATTCTTCTTCTCTGATGTTGTGAGCTATCCACAGATCCTCTTCTCTTTTCTATTAAACACACTCTGTAGCTTTCAAGTTCTCTCATCCTCCACGACATTCATCTCCTGGAGCACACACTTTAAAGTGTGTCTAGGGAACCCATCCACCTGTGTCCTACCTGCACAGGACAAAGCGGTACTCTTGCCTCTGCAAGGTAGGTGCCATATGCCTAATAATGCATTCCAACAGTGTATGGGATATTTTGGTAATCTTCCCCTGAGCTTGACAGGTATTATTACCCACTGAAGTCTCTCAGGAGCTTTTTGAATTCTGATTTTGACATCACATATATTCACTCTTTAACTTTGTGTCACTGCATGATTAAGAAACAAACATGATATCTATGGGCTCATCCAACAAGTCAGTGATAAAAGTGATGAATAGGCCAAGGCAGGTGAAATTTATAGTCCTGAAACAGCCTACTGGCTGCTTCCCGCAGCGGGTCATGCTCCCTCAGAGAACCTGCCCTCGGTCTTGTTTCCAAGTAGATAATCACTGGCGTGTATCTGGCAAAGCAACATCTTTAAAAGTCTAGGCAAGTTCTTTGTGAAACACTGCCTTTCTAAGTGCTGTTCACTGAGTCCATTCTAGAATTCCACTAGGAAAAAGAAACTTAGCTCATTATTCTAAAACTGGTGAAATTTACCCCAACTTTCATTATTCATTTTAATTGGGACATTGACTAACTCCCATATTTTAGCACCATTACCATTCTCCAAAATCCCTCAAAGACCACATCTCTAATGCATCCTTCTTATCAGATGCTCATACCTATAAACTATGCTCTTAGAACATAAAAAAATATTCCCTTCCCTGAAATGGGTTATAGCCTTACAGAGATTGAAGAGGAACACACATGGAATGTTCATGGAATAACAAAAAAAGAGACATGCTCATATAAATGTCACTAGTTGATAATTTACTTTTTAAAGGACAAATTATGGACAGAGCATCATGGCCTGTGTCAGAGAGAGTTCCATGGAATAAATGGGCCCTTTTCTAGTTCTCACAGGAGCCATAGATATGGATGTTCAAGACATGGGGAGGGTGATAGTGTTTCAAATTGGTTTCTTTCTCTGTCCTATGAGACCCGGTCTGGTTTTACCTGAAATCCTCATACAGCTTGTGACTTTCTAAGAAATCCTCAGCAGAGCTACAATGTCGTATAATAAAGTTATGCTATATTTATCTAGGGTTCTGTTCAAAAGAGCTCAGAGCACTTTCTAGAAAGAAAATTAACCCTGGAGTATGACAATGAAGGTCATGGGAGTATACATGTCATGGATATAGACTGTATGCGTAGGTGAGGACCTTGAGATTACAGGTCCTCTACATCGAGTTCACTTCTTCAGCAATGTACGAGTGAGATTAAGTTCAATCTCTATATAAACCAAAGCAGGATACTGATTATAGGATTACTGTTTCATAGTTAGAGCTCATAACAGGTTATGACAAAAGATAATAATATTAGAAAAGAAATAGAATATGAACTTAATTGTTTAGATATCACCTTCCATTTTACCCCTCGAAAGACACTAATTTCCACCTTAAAAGGAAAGTATAAAGGTGAGAAATGCCTCTTCTACTCTTATCCATGCCTCTGTCAACCCTCAGTTTCACCCACTACCTTCCTCACCCCTCACCCCTTAGATCTCATGATTCTCTCTCTTTCTGTCCTTGTGAAAATTTAGAAACAATCCACATGAGAATTATAGGTTCCAAAACACACCACGCAATCTTGCATTTCACTGTATATTCCGGACCTACACAAAAGACAGGCACCCCTCTGTGAACATTCATTCCAGAACAGTCACCCATACGTGGGCCTACGAGCTGAGGTCAGTTATGGAAACATCTGAAGTTTACAAAAATAAGCAGAACAAACAAACTAGAGGAATCTTAGTACCTGGATAGACCAGTCACTTAGAGAATAAGAATGCGAGATGGTAAAGAAAGCAAAACCCAATGATGAATGAATTCTATACATGAAAAAAAAAACCCAGAAAACCTGGCTAAAGGAAACCACTTGTAAAATATTTGTTATAATTTTCAGATACTTTTCTCAAAGGTACTCTGCTGCAAGATCTGTTATGAGGAATTTACAGAAAATCAATAACAGGAAATGGCAAGTCCGACAGAGAGCGGGAACAAAACGTAATGACAGAAGCAAGAGGCAAATAGGTAGGCTGTGAACCAACTCACAAAAGTGGATTTAAGAAAAGCATGAAACTAAGAAAGCAAAAGCTGTCAGGTAAATGAGTCAAACTGGCTAGAGAAGATTAATTTATAGAGCTGTCAATATAATTGACACTTAAAATATTAAAACTGAATGTATTTGAAAACTTTTGGAAAGAATACGTTGTTCTTGAAAAACATATTTTTGGCCAAAGAACTGTCTCTTGATTCCACTGAAAACAGTATAGTTGAACTTGAGTTAAACATTTGTACTCACCCACTTTTAAGCGTTTAAAAATGTACCATGACCCAAGTTTTCTAATTACCATAGATGTTCTACACAGCACTTTTAGTGCTTAACAGTCTTTGATATTTTCTTTTACTTCTCTTCTCTGTCTCATCAAGCAAACCATTACTGATCATCCTTGACTGGTGATGGGGTTACATTCTGATAAACCCATTGCAAGTTGAAAATATCATACGTTGACAACGCACTTCATACACCTAACCTACAGAACATAATCGCTTAGCCTAGCCTACCTTAAATGTGCTCGGAACACTTACATCGCCTACATCTGGGCAAAGTCATCTAACACAAGGTCTTTTTTAATAAAAAGCATTGAATATATCATGTAATTTATTGAATACTGTACTGGAAGTGAAAAGCAGAATGGTTGTATGGTTACAGAATGGTCATAAGTATATCAATTGTGCACCCTTGTGGTTGTGTGGCTGACTTGGAGCTGTGGACCACTGCCCAGCATCATATGAGAGTACCCTACTGCATATCTCTAGCCCAGAAAAATATCAAAATTCAAAATTCTAAGTATGGTTTCCACTGAATGCATATCACATTCCCGCCATCATAAAGTCAAAAAATCGTAAATTGGTGACTGTCTGTGTATCTATTTAACAATACAATACATCACTGGCTTTGTCCATGTATTTTTATAGGTGGTTCTCTCTTTTCCTCTGATCTTCATAACTTTTCTATTTTCTTGTTTGCAGAATAGGGAATTTAGACATCTTTTCTAGCCCTAGCCCTTAACGATTCTAGAATGACATTTATAAATGAATTCCTTTTCTTTTACAAAACTCTCTTCCAAGTCTTTTTTTTCCCCTATGGAATATTTTCAAAACATCTCACTATGGTATAGAGAGAAGAAGTCAGAAGAGTGAGCCAGGAAGATGATCAAAACAAGCTCATCCATTCATGCAAAAGTCACTTAGCAAACACCTGTAACATTCCAGACACCTTGGAGGCACTGGGGCTACAGCATTGAACAAAACAAAATCCTTGCCTCATACACTTAGCTATAGTGAAGGGGGCAGGGAGAGAGACAAAAAACATAAAGAAGTAAATATATAATATGCTAGGTGGTAATATGTGTTATGATGAAAAGTAAAATACATGAGTAGGAAAGACTGGGAAGTTGAATGGATTGCAATTTTGTATATTGAAAAGGCTTCACCAATAAGATGATACCTGAACAAATGCCTGAAGGAAGTCATTTACAGAAAAGATAAAAGTCACAATAAACATGAATGCTGAACCAAGTTACTTTAATTTTTCCTTGGTGCTTTTAAGTTCTGAATAAATTCAATTCACATGCTATCTTAATTACACTCTTGCTATCTTCATGTTTTCAAGGCGTTTTCTCTGGACCTAGTCTTGAATCACCTGGGATGCTGATGAAAAATGTAGGTTCCTTGGCTCCAGGAATTTTGAGATTGGGGCTTAACTTAGGAACATACATTCTAACGACTCCCTCCACTCCTTATAATTTTTAATTTATATCACATTTGTAGAAGCATGGACACACAACAGAAATAACATGGTTACTTCACTCTGCTTTTCTTTACATTTTCGAATGCTTAGTCCTCATATGCCACAGTAAATTCCTAATCTGGAAACCTCTTAACTTTCTTGTACCTTTCATAGTCCTCTTGAAACAAAAAATATCCTCTTGTCTGTAGAGGTAAAGCAAGCTCATAGACAAAGCTTCTAAGGACTTGGAGAAGGCCAGTGGCCTCCTTGTCACTCTTTCAACATTTCCAGTGTTCTGAGCAAGATGTTCCAGGGCGAGTCCTTGTGTCACATCTTCCAGTGAATTGCACATTGAGTTCTTGTACGTGGACAGGAGAAAGACTGTTCAACTGAGACTCCAAAGCCTCTCTTCATTTCCAAAACTTTAGATATAAAGGCATTACATTAATAATATCTGGATTTTGCTAAGCTTACCCTTTTTCTATCCCCACTGTTAATTGTATTTCTTATATAACTGCACAAACAGATTTTGGGAATTCCTAAGAACATTTCCAAAATACCTGACCTGACCCACAAAAGACTAATTTATATCCTGCCTATAATTCTACTACTTGAGAAAAGTCACGTTTTAAAACGCTCAGGAATGCATTCTAAGGGAAGTAAGATTCTCGTAGATGTAAATTTTTCCACAGTCAAATCTCTGACAGGTCACGAAAGCTGATCAGTGTGAAAGGGAGCCCTTTCTGGATTATGTCTTCTAACATATAAACACCTTCATAATCCCTGAAAACGTAATACACCATCCAAGGGGATGATGCAGTTGAAAAGGTATCATATCACATGCAACTCTACAACAGGAAGACAGTCTGTTGAATGTTCCCCATACCTCTTCTCAAGGTTTTGAGAGTATTTTAGCATTTCTAAGTGATACTTAAAAAGAGTTAAATCTGGGTCTAATTCTCATTTTTTGACGGGGTAGCTGACATATACCTGAAGTCCAAAGAGCCTCATTGAGAATGCAATACTTTTCTTACTTAAAAGGAAATGGAGATATGGAATTTTTCAATTTATTTGCATGAGTTCTACAGAAAGCACCTCATTGAGAACTAGTTAAATCAAGAAGATGGAAAAGGAATAGTTGTCTTTAGCTAAAGCAGAAGAGCATAGAGGTCACTGAAGTGAGGAAGGCAGAGTATGGTTCTATCAAGACAAGTCACGTCTTCCAGGACCTGGCAGCCATTCAGTTAGAACACAAGGGGAGGGCACGTGTGTAATCCAGCTTCTGCTATCTGGTTACTCAGGACCCCAACTTAACCAGATGACACTATTTTTGTGTCTCTAATTTCTTGGATATATCACTAGTCACTGAATGTACATTATTTCCTGACAAATACTTTCTATTTGACATGTGGGAAGTAGTAAAAGTAGAACCACTATCAGAAATTATTTATATGTGCATCCTTCAAAGAAAATCATTGCCTCCACATATATGTCTTAGAGTGTCTTCCCCATATGTGACTGCATCATTTCCAACAATGGCTATACAAGTCTGGGTGCACCTCTCAAAAAACAAATGGTTTATCTGTGGGTAAAACTCTCCAAGGTTGAAGTGGCAAATAACTTTAATAAATAAACACTCAAATAACTAGATTCCATATAGATATAGCATACAGCTTGTCTTTTCCTTTTATATCCAAGAGGTTGTAACAATGTGCCCTAGTAGTGCTTTTATGGGGTTGTAGCAGAGACAAGGTCTGGCCAGGCTGTTTTGCACAGTTCCAATCTATCTGCTGCCAGCAGAGAAGTTTTGCTAAATTGCTTCAAGAGCACAACACATCTACAAATATCAGAGTTGCTCCTGGCATCCTCCAGTTTTCCCTAATATCCCACCACCACTTTACAATGGCCATTCTCATTGTCTGGTGATTCCTTTAATCAAATTCCTAAAATGTTAGCATGATAATCAGCATGGAAAAATGTAATCTCTAGTTGCTAACTGACTTTCATTGAGTAATATATTATCATTATTGTAGTTTATCTGATTCAAAATGTCACTGTTACTGTATGCATATATATTATTTTCATAATCAAAAAAATAATTTTGCAATGCTCCAATACAGGGTTATTAGTTTTCTATTGCTGCTGTAACAAATTACCACATACTTAGTAGCATAGAACAACACAGATTTATTATATCACGGTTTCTGTGTGTCATGAGTCTGGTGAGCTTAGCTGGGTTTCTGCTCAAGAAATTCACAAGGCTGGTATCAGAATGTTAGCAGGAATGCAGTCCTTTCTGGATATGGGGATGAATCTACATCTAGGCTCGTTCGGGTCTCAGGAGGATTCAGTTCCTTGTAGTTGTAGGACTGAGGTCCACATTTCCTTCCTGGTTGATAACCAGGGGTTATTTTCAGCTTTTAGAGGCTGCCCATATTCCTTGGCTTGTGGCCCTCATCCTTCATCCTCAAAGTCAGCAATGGCAGGGTGAGTCCTTCTTACCTTGCATCTCTCTGACCATAGCCGGGAAAGGCTTTCCAATTTTAATGGATCATGTGATTAAACTGGATCTACTCACATAATCCAGGATAAATGCCCCATCTCAAGGTTCTTACCCTTAATCCCATCTGCAAAGTCCCTTCTGACATGTAATATAATATATTCACAAGTTATGGGGGTTAGGACATGGGCATCTTTGGGGGGCCACATTCTCTTTACCATACAGGGGGTGACAACTCATGCAGTCCAGGGGCCAAATCTGGCTTGCTACCTACTTTGTAAATGATATTTTGTTGTAACAGAGCCACATCCATTTTCATACATTGTCTCTGGTTGCTGTCACACTACAATAGCATAGCTGAGTAGATGAGACAAAGACCATTATAGCTCATATGTCTAACCTGACTCAACTGAAAATGTTTGCTGACCCCTGCTCCAACAATAGCATAATTAGTCTAAAATATTTTTGAAGAATATCAATGTTGTATTATGAATAAGAATAAACTGAATGTGAAATGTAAGTGGGAAGAATGCTTACTCAAGTTTAGGAATTTAGGATAAAACCAAAAAAAAAAAAAAAAACTGTAGCTAGATAATTTCTATCTCAATTGAAGCCGTTGGCAGCACCATCAATCTACCTGTCTACTTAGCATTTCAAGACTCTCTCATAAAAACTACCAAGGGGGTTTTAAGCAGGCAAAACATCAGAAATCTTTTCCAAATGGACGCAAGCTAGGGTAGAAAAGTAAATTTAAAAGTAAAGGGATATGGGCTTCCCTGGTGGCGCAGTGGTTGAGAGTCTGCCTGTCGATGCAGGGACGCAGGTTCGTGCACCGGTCCGGGAGGGTCCCACATGCCACGGAGCAGCTGGACCTGTGAGCCATGGCCGCTGAGCCTCCGCGTCCGGAGCCTGTGCTCCGCAACGGGAGAGGCCACAATAATGAGAGGCCCGCGTACCGCAAAAAAAAAAAAAAAAAAAGTAAAGGGATAAAAACGCCCCTTTGTAGGAATCATAGATGTATAGAATGAACTTCTTTAAGCTTTGCCAAGTGAGTTTTAATTTGCTGGGTTGTTATCAGCCTTTGCTATTCATGAAAATCACTGATGAATGTTGGAATTTCTTTTCATTGTTTTTCATGTTAATGGTAAAAAGCATATTCATCACAGTTTTCCATTGTGTTTTCTACTATGATTTACAAAGGCCATGGCTCATGATTAATTTTAGTTTATACACATAAAACAAACTCCTTAATTTGTTAGATAGATCCTGTTAGTATGCCAGCAAATACAGCAAATAAAACCGCAAGCCCCAATTCCCATGAGATCTTTTGTGAATATGACCAACTTGAGAATTACAAAAAAACCCAGTGGATTTTCCTCAATCCTGAAAGATAGCAGGTTGGTCCTACCTAGACCATGAGAGTTGTTGCTTAGAGGAAGAAATAAAAAGAAAGGCGAAAATAGACTGCAGAGGCTGCAGGCCAGGGTAGTCCAATGTGTCCTTCCACCAGAAATGGAACTACATTTAAGACTTTTTATTTGAAAAAAGTGAACTTTCAGGCTTGCAAAGTTGGTAGAGCACGACATAACTAAAATGCATTTATTTTCTTATTCTTCTAACTCATCTTTTAACGATAAGGATGTTATATATCTTGTAAGTTCACAGCAGGCTCAGATCTGTCAGGACCAAGGCATCCTAATGGTGGGTGTGAGCGTGTGTGCATGCGTGTTTGCTTATGTGTGCACATATAGGTGCTTATGCTGCACTTATTTAGGTCCCAATAACGACTTTCAATAAATGTATTAACTTTCCTTGCACATTATGGAACCTAATATTGATAAGTATAAATGTCACACCGAAGAAACCTTAAGTAATATGAAAAACAAAATTCTTTTTCTCAGAAAAGCAAATTTGGGATTTCCTATAATCAAACAATTGCTATGCCCAAGCACTAAGGACCACAAACTCAGACTCTACAGATTACAACAATAAAGCCATGAGCCTAGAAAACTGAACTAAGAATACTATCTTACTCTTTAATGACTTATGAACTGGTTAAAACTGCAAATGGCTTTGCTGAATACAATTTGAAATTTCAAGTTTTCATGTTCCATTACCTATTCCTACCAGTTCCCAAGGGCCTTATTACACTTAACATACTTTAAATGTTATTTATTTAAAAGCTTTTTTAAAAAGAACATGTTTTGTTTAAATAATGTTAACAGGCTTTTCCCTAGACTCATTATAACTATTAATTTCCTTTCTTCATTTTTTTTGCACATGGTGTATACAACAGATATAATTTGCAAGTCATTATTCTCTTCTGAGCTTAGAAAAGTGCAGCAGATACATTTGCTATAAGAAAATAGGTGAAAGTAGACAGTCTTGATATAAGCAAGATGTCATATCTAAAATAGCTCAACTTTGAAGGCAATACCAATGATAATACATCTGTATCTACATAGTTATTGTGACATTTCAGCTTGTTCTAATCAATTTTAATTTTCATGTTTAAGATACATCTTTTCTTCACATTTTAGTGAAGACTATTATATGTCAGCATAGGCTCTTTTGACTATCTCTTCAATGAAAATAAACTAAAATCAGAGCATACTTTACAAGACACTCAATAAACCAGTCATATATTCCTTCTCTCAGTGTACATTAAAGTCCTTAACAAAATCTAATCTGCATGGTAAGTATAAATATCAATACAACAAGCACTGGAAATTTTAAACAGTAGAACGTGAAGGACTGTAGGTGTGGTAAGACAATGGTGTGGGAGGTATCTATAAAGTGGAGGGAAGGGACTTCCCTGGCTGTCCAGTGGTTAAGACTCTGCCTTCCAATGCAGGGGCTGCGGGTTCTATCCCTAGTCGGGGAGCTAAGATTCTACATGCCTCGCAGCCAAAACACCAAAACATAAAACAGAAGCAATATTGTAACAAATCCAATAAAAACTTTAAAAAGCAAAGTGGAGGAAAGAAATGAGGGATGGAGGAGCCCAGAGAATCTCCACCATGTGCCTGGGAATCAGGGCGGCCTCTGAGGACAGGCACAGGTGGACGCTGTTCCTGACACAGGACGGACGCGGGTGGGAGCACCTCGAGGCATTTTCTTCTCCAGACTAAACTTTTCTTCTTCTCCCTCAGACCCTTTGTGTAACGGATTTGTCTATATTCTCTTAAATCTAGGCCTTCCAGAGTAGAGTATTATTTTAGGAATCTGGTCAACACACTCACTCAAAGTACTGAAAGAATTAATTCTAAGTGACTTGCGATAATCATCTCACCATTCTTATATTCTGACTTTCATTGCCACTCCAGAGTGTAGCTGGTGCTTCATAAAATGTATTGACCATACACTCTGGTTTCCATATGTAGAAAATAAATTTTTTGTACATGATTTATCTCTTTTGAAATTGGGCTGACAACATATGCCCCCAGAAAAGTTTGACTCAAAGCTTAAACCTGTTCATTTCAAATAGTTCTCTTGAATTGAAATAATGAGATTGTTTTATCAACACTATTTTTAAGGTTACTCTTTCTTCAGCTTATGAAAAAAATGCCATTTAATTAACATGTTCTTTAAATTCTCAATAGTGATTTTATCTTTATTTAGGAAAGTTTTGTGAATGTTCATTTACAGAATTGTGACATTCTGACATTGCATTGCTTTTCCAGTAAGCAATTCAGGGAATTATTATCTCTTACTGTGTTTCACCAATGCTTATAACTGGATAGACATTACCATGATAAACAATATATACAAACAAATATGTAAATAAATATTTTATAATACATGTTGAAGGTACACAGTTCCTTATTCAAAAATTATGTTAAAAGTATCTCCTAGCTTTCAGTGCAGTGATGAGATTAGGGTCATTAAAGGTATGAGGAGGTAGATATAACAGAAATAAAATACATTGTCAAAGTTAGACAGAACCCGTATGGTCATATTTTGGCAAAACTGGGAAAAGGCCAAATAGTTTAAGTATCAATCATGATGTTTAAAAGTTACTGCTGAGAGATTTGAGATTTTCATTAAACAATCTGGGAAGCTAGAACACCTTTGTAAAAAGTGGTTTATATGGAAGATAATTGTCATTTTTTAATAAAATGAAGCGGAGTTTTTTAAAATCAGCGATTATAAAATACTGGAGATGTACAGGTTTTGTAAACTAAAGGATGTGAGAATCAATTTCATCATGTCATTCACTAACTATATGAACTTGGGAAAATCACAATCATTTTGTGCTTTCCATAATTGTATGCAAAGGTCAAGTTCATAGAAACTTTGCAAGGGATTAAAAAAAAAAGCTATGTATATGCAACATATGAGACAGTTTAACACAGGAATTGTAAAAGCATAATTAAGAAAGTCTTAATAGGAATCACTTTCCTTGTCCCTTAAATCAATGATTTAGGTATTTAAGGTGGATGCATAAAGGATAAGTAGATATTTTAAATTTCTACATAAGGCCTGAACAAGGTCTAAAGAATTTCAGTTGCAGGTGGATGGATTTAACAGAGGGTTCTTGTCATTCTGGATGGAAGAGCTGGATTTGAATCACTGGAGCACCCAAACAGTTACAAGGAGGCTCCTTTGATCCTGGGTGTAGCACCAGGGTGTAGCACTTTAAAAAGCTGCTTCACTGACTCTCCTACCCTGGGGTACCCTGAAGGACATCACTGCCCTTTGCTTTATGCCGGTAGCTTTTGTTGCTGCATGCATCTTAAATCTGTGTGTTTACATGGCAGTCTTCCTCACCATGTGGCAAGACTGGTTCTTTCATCTTGATCTCCCCCACTTCTTAGCTTAGAGCCCAATAAAGATGTGGGCACTGACAAATTATTAACTATTATCCTGGAGAAATTGAAGAGAGTTTTATCATGGACCAAAGCATAGGATAATGTGTCATTTTGTTTTTATATCATACATATCTTCATAACAAATTAATTCGTTTGCAACTCTAAAGAGTTTAGAAAATGTGTTCTGGTCTTATAAGTCAAAAGAAGGACTGTTAACCTTCTTTAAAAGGTAAATTCTACAAGCAACTCAATGCCAAGTGGATGATACTTACATTAGCCAAATGAGCTAGTTCTATCTCCAGGAATGAATCAGTTGTCTTAGGTTCAGGCCTTATGGTGACCACGATGATTTTGGAATTAACGACAGTATAATTTCTGAAACAGAATAATTATGATTAAAATGAGACAGGATTGATGATGAATATTAATTCCTACTGTTCAATACATGTTGTGATGACATTTTTAATAAATGTATCCTAAGCAAAGACATACAAACATCGCTCAAATAGATTTAAAACATGATACTGAACTACTATTCATGGAAAGATACAGTTGATTTTTTGTTATAAATATACCCGATCTGGAACTAGCAAACTTTAGGGGGAGAAGGCTATTGCTGACTGTTACCATTTTAAAGGCAGGAAAGATGGAAAAGCAATAGCACTAACAATTACTTAAATCTGATTCACCTGTGAGACAGGTGGATCATGAATTCAAACCTTCAGGCAATCTTTAAATGAATATAATCCATTCATCTCAAGGTGGACCTAACAGTTTGGTTTTCCAAGAGACCAAATATTCTTCTTGCAAAGTGCTGTCTTGGTGTTTGTTTTTAAACTATCTCAAAATTCGTTAAGATGAATGATTAGAAAATGGTGTAGAATGAAAACAAGTAGAATTTAAATATCAATAAACTTTGTTGCTAATTACCGACCATCATTCATTTCAACAATAGAGATATACAGGCCACTTCTTTATCTCAACATGCTAGATGTAAAAAACACATTTGCATTTGGAAATATCTCACCAGTACAGTTCATTCACAAAGAAGTTTTAAATATAATCATATTTACAAGCTACAAAAAAATTATCCCTAAATATAAACATGTAAAGTGGAACCAGCTCTTTCTTGCATATACAGGTTTTCATCCAACATATATAAAATGCTATACACCTCCTATAATATAGAGATTTAAAGATTTTAGTTATTTGAAGAAATATATATATATATATACATATATATGTATATATATATGTATATATATATATGTATATATTCATCCTTCCTTTTTACTATTCTGGGGAATTTATAACAGGTAACAAGACAAAGTAACTTAATTTTTTTCCTCTTTTTTGTTGTTTAAGGTATTATTTATAGGTAATAAAATTCATCAACTTTAAGTGGACAGTTTAAAGCTTTTGGTAACTGTATGCTACAATGCAAGCACCACCAAATCCAGACAGACAACCCTCCACAGTTTCCTTGAGCCCCTTTGCACTTGATCCCCACATCCCTCCCCATGATTCCAGGAAGCCATGGGCATGTTGTCACTATAATTATATGATTCATTATATAGAATCATACACTACATAGACTTTTGTGTTTGACTTAATTCACTCAGCATAATGTTTTTGAGATTTATCAGTCCTGTTTCTCTTTATAGCTGAGTAGTATTTCATGACATTGAATTTGTGATCTATTCATCAGTTAAGTAAGCAACCTTTAGGTTGCTTCTGAGTTTTAGCTTTTATGATTTTTAGCAGCTATTCATATTTGCCTATCATGAATAATTGGTATACATACATTCTGGATGGACATATATTTTCATGTCTTGAGTAAATAACTATGAGTGGAATTGCTTGCTCATGTGGTAAAAGCATGTTTAATTTTATAAGTTACTGCCATACGGTTTTCTAAAATGGCTGTATCATCAAAGTCATATAATTCTAATATCATAGAACCTCACATTCTTTGTGAAAATGTTTTCTCTAATGGGCTGATCTTTGCCACAAAATTTCACCAGAAAAAAATGCCAACTATGCCACACTTGGAGGAATATTTAGTAGCAGAGGAACTATAAACATATTCTGAGTGGGATAACATTTTTTAACCCATATATTTAGTAATGTCAAATAACAAATTCTAGAACACTCAGGAAGTTTCATGGTACCCAGCCTAACAGAAAGATAGTAAAAAACAACAAAGTATAAATTTGTTTTCAGTATTCTTTAGGAGGAAGGTGGTTGTAAACAGAGAAAGTTGGTTGACTGTTATTTATTTCATTTAATACTAAATGAGTTGGGCTTCCCTGGTGGCGCAGTGGTTAAGAATCTCCCTGCCAGTGCAAGAGACACAGGTTTGAGCCCTGGTCAGGGAAGATCCCACATTGCTGCAGAGCAACAAACCCATGTGCCACAACTACTGAGCCTGCTCTCTAGATTCCGCAAGCCACAACTACCAGATCCTGTGCGCCTAGAGCCCATGCTCCGCAACAAGAGAAGACACCACAGTGAGAAGCGTGTGCACCATAACAAAGAGTAGCCCATGCTCATTGCAACTAGAGAAAGCCCGCTCCCAACAATGAAGACCCAATGCAGCCAAAATAAATAAATAAAATAAATAAATTTATTAAAGAAAAATACTAAATGAGTCAACTGAAGGTAAGGGGCATTGAGAAGGATATGGAAGTAAGCTCTAAATGCCAAGTTTCCTCTGCAAACTCACTCTTCCCTGTTTCTCTGTGAGCAAAAGTAATCGGGATCATGTGAGAATAGATAGGATTAACTGTGAGGTGATACCAGTTGATTATGTTAACAGATCTGACAGGATTCCCAGAAAATGACAAGATATATATATATATATATATATATATATATATATATATATATATATATAAACTTGGAGTTGGGGACAAAATTAATCTGTCACCACCAAACAAATTTATGGCTATTTCTCCCAAAGAAGAGTCCTAGGGAGCTTCCCTGGTGGTGCAGTGGTTGAGAGTCCGCCTGCCGATGCAGGGGACACGGGTTTGTGCCCCGGTCCAGGAAGATCCCACATGCCGTGGAGCGGCTAGGCCCGTGAGCCATGGCCACTGAACCTGTGTGTCCGGAGCCTGTGCTCCGTAACGGGAGAGGCCACAACAGTGAGAGGCCTGCATACCGCAAAAAAAAAAAAAAAAAAAAAAAAAAAGAAGAGTCCTAGGACACAGATGCAAGTTCCTTTTTCAGAAATGAATACATTTGAGTTCAAGTTTGGTTATCTGAAACAGAAATATTTACACGTCACACAAACCCAATCTGCCCCCTTATTCTGGTCCTGTTTATAATCCCATTTCCCTGCAATAAATAAAACCAAATACTAATTTATAAACTGCTAATTTTAACAAATTTTAGTTAAATTTGATCGTATACAGGTATTTTATATTATTTTAGAAGTTGTATACTGATTTACTGGAAAATACAGATGTGGGTATTCCAAACAGGAATTTATAACGTGTCAAGACATTTATGAAGTTCTTCTTGTGTGTTTGGGCTTGTGGGTATTTTAGCCCTAGGAAACTGGATGGTGGAGATCCAAGCAGCTTAGATAAGCAGTCTTCTGTAGAGTATTTACTCTGTGGCAGGTTCACCAGCTACCTAATCAGCCTGGTGGAGAAGGTTCCTAGAAGATGAAATCTGCCTTATGGCTTTTGCTAAATATGTGTGTGGGGAGTGGAGGGAGAGGGCATGTGTGTATACATATGTTAACTCATTTAGACTACATCTGAGAAGGGATGTGTGTCAATATATTTATGCATATGGATGTGCTTATAACATTATGTGAGTCCCCTCCCACCTCGAGTTACTACCATGTACTAGATCTACCCCACACCCATTAATGCTATATATGTCTCCTTCCACAAGATTATAGTTCAAGGAGGGCAAGATTTTTATCTAGCATTTATGTATCCTCATTTACATTATGCATGGCACATTTTAGGGTTAACACATATTTGAATGACTTATTAAATACCACATAATAAACAAAAATATTAAGCTTTTGGCCAATGTGATTTAAAATATGTCAATGTCACAGTATCCAAATATTTAATGAAGGAAAAATAAGCAAATTTACATTATGCAGTGGCTCCCTTTTAAAAAAGTGTACAGTGTACAAAATTTCCTTAATTTATTCCATCAATTTATTCTAATTTGCATAAGTGAATACCTGGCTCCTCATGTGCCATGTCAGGCTTTGTGATCTACTAATGCTTCCTGGCTGGGTTCACATTTGTATTCACTGCTAGAAAAGCAGATCTTACAGCCAAATGGATTTCATGACTAAAGTAATAAAGATCTTTCTTGTCCTTGAGATTAGCAGTAGTCAGTATCTAAAACATTTAAAAATGTGTAGAGTTCTTTATTCAAAGAAGGCTCAAGTTATTCTTCACAATTTTTACAAAGGCTTAAGGTGCTTAAGATACATGAATCATATCTTAAAGAGAGTAAAAAAGTGACTATAAAATACAATGCAACTGTTTGAAAGAGACTCACTTTAGGTATAGGCCATACATAGGCTGAAAGTGAAAGATCTAAAATGATACTCCATACAAATGGTAACCAAAAGAGAGCAGGGATGGACATATTTGTATCAGACAGAATAGACTTTAAGCAAAAACTGTAATAAAAGACAAAGAAGAATATTATATAATGATAAAAGGGTCAGTTCACCAGGAAGATATAACAATTACAAATATATGTAGCTAACAGCAGAGCACCCAAAAATATGAAGCAAACATTGGCAGAACTGAAGGGAGAAATAGACAGTAACACAATAATATTAAACTATTTCAATACAATACCCTGCTTTAATAATGGATAGATCTATCAGATAGTAGATCCATAAGGAAACAGAGGACTTGAACAACACTATAGATCAATTGTACCTAACAGATATATACAGAACACTCCATCCAACAGTAGCTGAATATACATTCTTCTCAAATGGATACAGAGAATTTTCCAGAATAGATCACAGGTAAGGCACAAAAAAAAGTCTTAACAAATTTAAGACAACTGGAATCATACCAAGTAACTTTTCTGAACACAGTGGAATGAAACTAGAAATCAAAGGCAAAAGGAAAACTGGAAAACTCACAAATATGTGAAAATTAAACAACACACTCTTGAACAATTAGTGGGTTAAAAAATAGATCACAAGGGAAATTAGAAAATATCTTGAGACAAATGAAAACACAACATACCAAAACTTACGGGATGCAGCAAAAGCAGTACTGAAACAAAAATATATAGGGGTAAATGCCTCCTTTTAAAGAGAAGAAAGATCTCAAATCAATGACTTAACTTTACACCTCACAGAACTAGAATAAAAACAAACTGAACCCAAAGTTAGCTGAAGGAAGAAAATAATAAAGATTAGAGCAGAGATAAATGACATAGAGAACAGGAAAACATAGAAAACATCATCCAACTAAGAGTTGTTTGAGAAAAAAAAAAGACAAACTCTTAGCTAGAGTAACTACTAAAATAAGCAGGAAAACTCAACAAAAATCAGAATTCAAGGTGGGACATTGCAACTGATGCCACAGAAATAAAAGGATCATTAGAGACTACTATGAACAATTATATGACAACAAACTGAATAACTTAGAAGAAGCAGATAAATTCCTATAAACATACAACCTACCAAGATGGATTCATGAAGAAGTTTAAAAATCTAAGCAGACCTATAACTAGGAAGGACATTAAATCAGTAATCAAAAGCCTCTTGACAAAAAAAAAAAAAAAAAAAAAAAACAAAGCCCAGGACCAGATGGCTTCACTGAATAATTCCACTGAACATTTAAAGAAGAATTAACACCAATTCTTCTCAAACTCTTCCAAAACATTAAAGAGGAGAGTATATTTTCAAACGTATTTTATAAGGCCAGCATTATCCTGATACCAAAATCAGACAAAGATGCCTCAAGAAATGAAAACACAAGGTAATATTGATATTGAATATTGATGCAAAAATTCTAAACAAAATACAAAACCAAATTCAACAACACATTAAAAAGATCAAATACATGATCAAGAAGAATTTATCTCTGGGATGCATGGTTGGTGCAACATAAGAAAATCAGTCAGTGTAAAACACCATTATTAACAGAATGAAGAACAAAAACCACATGATCATCTCAATTGATGCAGAAAAAGCATCTGAAAATTTTCAACATTCTCTCATGATAAAAATTTTCAACCAGTTAGGTATAGAAGGAATGTACCTCAACGTAATAAAGGCTATGAAAAACCCACAGCTAACATCATACTCAATGGTGAAAAACTGAAAATGTTTACTGTAAGATGAGGAACAAAGCAAGGATGTCATCTATTTCCATTTCTATTCAACATAGACCTGGAATTCTTAACAATTAGGGGATGCCTAGTAGCCTAACAATCAGGCAAGAAAGAGAAAAAAAAGGCAACCAAATTGGAAAGCAAAAACCAAAATCATCTCTTTTAGTAGATGGAATGATCTTACATGTAGAAAACCCTAAAGATTCCACAAAAAACCCTTTTAGAACTAATAAACAATGTGGAAAAGTTACAAGATATAACATTGACACACAAAAATCAGTTGCATTTCTATATACTAACAATGAATAATCCAAAAAGGAAATTAAGGAAACAATCCTATTTACAACAGCATTAAAGAGAATAAAATACTTAGGAATAAACTTAACTAAGAAAGTGAAGAACTTCACACTGAAAACCTGAAAATATTGTTGAAATAAGTAAAAGAAGACACAAACAAATGGAAAGACATCCTATCTTCACGAACTGGAAGACTTACTATTGTTCAAATTTCCATAATACCCAAAGCAATCTACAGATCAATGCAATCCATATCAAAATACTAATGACTTTTTTGCAGGAATAGACAAAAAAAATCCTAAAATTCATATGGAATCTGAAAGGACACTGAAGAGCCAAAATGATCTTTAAAAAGAATACAAAAGCTGGAGGTCTCATACTTCCTGATTTCAAAACATGTTACAAAACTACAGTAGGTCAAAACCGTATGGTACTGGCATAAAGAGAGAGACTGACTGAATAGAATAGAGAGCCCAGAAATAAACCCTCACATATATGGTCAAATTATCTTTAACAGGGTTGCCAAGGCTACCCAGTGAGGAAAGGATAATCTCTTGAAAAAATGCTGGTAAAACATCCCATGTTTTCAGTATCCACATGCAAAAGAATGGAGTTGGACATTTACATTGCACCATATACCAAAATTAACTTAACGTGGGTTAAAGATCTAAACATAAGATTTGAAACAATAAAACTCTTAGAATCAAACATAAGAGAAGAGCTTCATGACATTGAATTTAGCAATGAATTCTTTGATATGACACCAAAAGTACAGGCAAAAAAAGGTAAAATAGACATATGGTACAACATCAAACTTAAAAACAGTAAAGAAAACAACTGACAGAGTGAAAAGGCAATCTATGTAATAAGACAGAATATTTATAAGCCATATATAGAATAAAGGGTTAATATTGGGAATATATAAAGAAATACTAAAATTCCACAATAAAACCAAACAAATTAAAAAGATTAAAGATAAATTTTTAAAAGATTAAAAAAGAGACAAGAGACTTAGATATCTCTCTGAAGATTATATACAAAAGGCCAATAATATATGAGAAAACACCCGACATCACTAATCATCACGGAAATGTAGGTCAAAATCACAAGGAAATAAATATTCCTTCACATCCCTTAGGATGGCCAGGATTAAAAAAAACCGGAAAATAACATGTTGACAAGGTTGTGGAGAAACCAGAAGGATTCTGCACTGTGGTGGGAATATAAAATGGTGAAGCTGCTATGGAAAGCAGTAGGCAGAGTCTTCAAAAAATCAAAAATATAGTTACCATATGATCTAGAAATCCCACTCCTAGGTATATATGCTAAAAAATTGAACTCAGGGGACTTCCCTGGTGGCACAGTGGTTAAGAATCTTCCTGTCTAATGCAGGGGACCTGGGTTCGGTCCTGGTCCAGGAAGATGCCACATGCCGCGGAACAACTGAACCCGAGCTCCACAACTACTGAGTCTGCGCTCTGGAGCCCATGTGCCACAACTACTGAGCCCATGTGCCCAAACTACTGAAGCCTACGTGCCTAGAACCCATGCTTCACAACAAAGAGAAGCCACTGAAATGAGAAGCCTGCACACCGCAACTAAGAGCAGCCCCTGCTCACTACAACTAGAGAAAGCCCACACACAGCAACGAAGACCCAATGCAGCCAATAAATAATTAAATAAATAAATAAATTTATTTATTTATTTAAAAAAACTGAACTGAGGACTTCATCAATGTCACTGACCTAGATACATTTACTTTTAAAACTAAAATTACCCTATGGCTGCTACAACTAAGGTTGGGCTAACTTAGAACTTTGAAAACTAACAAGAATTTCAACTACTGCAGCCCAGAGTGCTGTAGTCCCCCCTGCATGGACAGGACAAGTGCAGAGAGCTTGGAGGAGGGGGTCTTGAGCACCTGCGTGAGAGTGGCCTGGCAGCAGATGGCGAGGAAGATTTGACTGCAGAACAACTCAGTGACAACAGCACAGCCGAAAACACAGACCTTCAGTGACAAAGACACGGAGCAGAGGTGCTCCCCAGATACGGCCCAAAATCATCAAAGTCCTTGTCCTCTTTTTTCCAATGGCCAGCAAAATGGAATTACCTATAAGAAAGCTTATGCCTGGGCTAATACAGCCATGTGGCTGACAGGGACTTGGTGCTCTGGCTGGGTGTCAGGTCTGAGTCTCTGAGGTGGGAGAGCTGAGTTCAGGACACTGAACAACCAGAGACCTCCCGACCCCACATAATATCATTCAGAGAGAGTTCTCCCAGAGAACTCCCAAAAGGGAGTGGCAGGATATATTTAAAGTGATGAAAAGGAAAAACCTAAAACCAAGAATACTCTAGCCAGCAAGGATCTCAATCAGATTCAATGGAGAAGTTTAAACCTTTACAGAAAAGCAAAGGTTAAGAGAATTCAGCCCCACAAAACCAGTTTTACAACAAATGCTCAAGGAACTTCTCTAGGCAGGAAAGACAAGAGAAGGAAAAGATCTACAATAAAAAACCCCCAACAATTAAGAAAATGGTAATAGGAACATACATATTGATAACTACCTTAAATGTAAATGGATTAAATGCTCCAACCAAAAGACACAGACTGGTTGAATGGATACAACAATAAGACCCATATATACGCTGTCTACAAGAGACCCACTTCAGACCTAGGGACACATACAGACTGAAAGAAAGGGGATGGAAAAAAATATTCCATGCAAACGGAAATCATAAGAGAGCTGTTGTAGCAATTCTCATATCAGACAAAATAGGTTTAAAATAAAGACCACTAAAGAGACAAAGAAGAACACTACATAAGGATGAAGGGATCAATCCAAGAAGATCTAACAATTGTAAATATTTATGCACAAAACATAGGAGCACTTCAATATATAAGGCAAATGCTAATAGCCATAAAATGGGAAATTGACAGGAACACAATCATAGTAGGGGACTTTAACACCCCACTTTCACCAATGGACAGGTCAACCAAAATGAAAATAAAGAAGGAAACACAAGCTTTAAATTAAACAAGATGGACTTAATTGATATTTATAGGACATTCTATCAAAAAACAACAGAATACACTTTCTTCACAAGTGATCATGAAATATTCTCCAGGACAGATCATATCTTGGGTCACAAATCAAGCCTTGGTAAATTTAAGAAAATTGAAATCATATCAAGTATCTTTTCTGACCACAATGCTAAGAGACTAGATATTGATTACAGGAAAAAAATCTGTAAAAAATAAAAACACATGGAGGCTAAACAATACATTACTAAATCACCAAGAGGTCACTGAAGAAATCAAAGAGGAAATCAAAAAATACCTACAAACAAATGACAATGAAAACACAACAACCCAAAACCTATGGGATGCAGCAAAAGCAGTTCTAAGAGGAAAGTTTATAGCAATACAATCCTACCTCAAGAAACAAGAAACATCTCAAATAAACAATCTAACCTTACACCTAAAGCAATTAGAGAAAGAAGAACCAAAAAACCCCAAAGTTAGCAGAAGGATAGAAAGCATAAAGATCAGGTCAGAAATAAATGCAAAAGAAATGAAGGAAACAATAGTAAAGGTCAGTAAAACTAAACCCTGGTTCTTTGAGAAGATACACAAAATTTAAACCATTAGCCAGACTCATCAAGAAAAAAAGGGAAAAAACTCAAATCAACAGCATTAGAAATGAAAAAGGAGAAGTAACAACTGACACTGCCGATATACAAAGGATCATGAAAGATTACTACAGATAACTATATGCCAAAAAAATTGACAACCTGGAAGAAATGGACAAATTGTTAGAAAAGCACAACCTTCCGATACCGCACCAGGAAGAAATAGAAATATAAACAGATCAATCACAAACACTGAAATTGAAACTGTGATTAAAAATCTTCCAACAAACAAAAGCCCAAGACCAGATGGTTTCACAGGTGAATTCTATCAAACATTTAGAGAAGAGCTAACACCTACCAAACATTTAGAGAAGAGCTAACACCTACCCTTTTCAAACTCTTCCAAAATATAGCAGAGGGAGGAACACTCCAAACTCATTCTACGAGGTCCCTATCACCATGATACCAAAACCAGACAAAGATGTCACAAAAAAAGAAAACTATGGTCCCATATCACTGATGAACATAGATGCAAAAGTCCTAAACAAAATACTAGCAAAGAGAATTCAACAGCACATTAAAAGGATCATACACTATGATCAAGTGGGGTTTATCCCAGGAATGAAAGTATTCTTCAATATACTCAAATCAATCAATGTGATACCCCATAATAACAAACTGAAAGATAAAAACCATATGATAATCTCAACAGATGCAGGAAAATCTTTCAACAAAATTCAACACCGATTTATGATAAAAAAAAAAAAAACCCTCCAGAAAGTAGGCATAGAGGGAACTTACCTCAACATAACAAAGGCCATACATGACAAATCCACAGCCACATCATTCTCAGTGGTGAAAAACTGAAACCATTTCCACTGAGATCAGGAAGAAGACAAGGTTGCCCACTCTCACCACTAGTATTCAACATAGTTTTGAAAGTTTTAGCCACAGCAATCAGAGAAGAAAAAAGAAAGAAAATGAATCCAAATTGGAAAAGAAGAAGTAAAACTGTCACTGTTTGCAGATGACATGATACTATACATAGAGAATCCTAAAGATGCTGCCAGAAAACTACTAGAGCTAATCAATGAATTTGGTAAAGTAGCAGGATACAAAATTAATGCACAGAAATCTCTTGCACTCCTATACACTAATGATGAAAAATCTGTAAAAGAAATTAAGGAAACACTCCCATTTACCATTGCAACAAAAAGAATACAATACCTAGGAATAAACCTCCCTAAGGAGAAAAAAGACCTGTATGCAGAAAACTATAAGACACTGATGAAAGAAATTAAAAATGATACAAACAGATGGAGAGTATACCATGTTCTTGGATTGGAAAAATAAACATTGTGAAAATGACTATACTACCCAAAGCAATCTACAGTTTCAATGCAATCCCTAACAAACTACCACTGGCATTTTTCACAGAACTAGAACAAAATATTTCACAATTTGTATGGAAACAGAAAAGATCTTGAATAGCCAAAGTAATCTAGAGAAAGAAAGACTGAGCTGGAGGAATCAGGTTCCCAGACTTCAGACTATATTACAAAGCTACAGTAATCAAGACAGTATGTTACTGGCATAAAAACAGAAATATAGATCAATGGAACAGGATAGAAAGCCCACAGATAAACCCATTCATATATGGTCACCTCATCTTTGACAAAGGAGGCAAGAATATACAATGGAGAAAAGACAGCCTCTTCAATTATTTGTGCTGGGATAACTGGACAGCTCTGTGTAAAAGAATGAAATTAGAAAACTTCCTAACACCATACATAAAAATAAACTCAAAATGGATTAAAGACTTAAATATAAGGTCAGACACTATAAAACTCTTAGAGGAAAACAAAGGCAGAACACTCTATGACGTAAATCACCGCAAGATCCTTTTTGACCCACCTCCTAGAATAATGGAAAAAGAAGCAAAAATAAACAAATGGGACCTAATGAAACTTAAAAGCTTTTGCACAGTAAAGGAAACCATTAACAAGATGAAAAGACAGCCCTCAGAATGGGAGAAAACATTTTCAAATGAAGCAACTGACAAAGGATTAATCTCCAAAATATACAAGCAGCCCATGCAGCTCAATATCAAAAAAACAAACAACCGAATCCAAAATTGGGCAAAAGACCTAAACAGACATTTCCCCAAAGAAGATATACACATGAAAGGATGCTCAACATCACTAATCATTAGAGAAATACAAGTCAAAACTACGATGAGGTGTCACCTCACACAGGTCAGAATGGCCATCATAAAAAAATCTACAAACAAGAAATGCCGGAGGGGGTGGGAAAAAGAGGGTACCCTCTTGCACTGTTGGTGGGAATGTAAATTGATAGAGCCACTACAGATAACAGTATGGAGGTTCCTTAAAAAACTAAAGATAGAACTATCATATGACCCAGCAATCCCACTACTGGGCGTATACGCAGAGAAAACTATAATTCAAAAAAAGAGTCATGTACCACAATGTTCATTGCAGCACTATTTACAGTAGCCAGGACATGGAAACAACCTAAGTGTCCATCAACAGAAGAATGGATAAAGAAGATGTGGCACATGTATACAATGAAATATTACTTGGCCATAAAAAAGAAACAAAATTGAGTTATTTGTAGTGAGGTGGATGGACCTAGAATCTGTCATACAGAGTGAAATAAGTCAGAAAGAGAAAACAAAATACAGTATGCTGACACATATATATGGAATCTAAAAAAAAAAAAAAAGTTTCTGAAGAACCTAGGGACAGGACAGGAATAAAGACACAGATGTAGAGAATGCACTTGAGGACATGGGGAGGGGGAAGGGTAAGCTGTGACAAAGTGAGAGAGTGGCATGGACATGTATATACTACCAAATGTAAAATAGATACCTAGTGGGATGCAGCCTCATAGCACAGGGAGATCAGCTCAGGGCTTTCTCTCTACCTAGAGGGGTGGGATGGGAGGGTGAGAGGGAGACGCAAGAGGGAGGGGATATGGAGATATATGTATACGTATAGCTGATTCACTTTGTTATACATCAGAAACTAACACACCATTGTAAAGCAATTATACTCCAATAAAGATGTTGAAAAAAAAATAAAAAAAAAAACTAACAAGAATTTCAAGTTAAGTTTGCTGAGGGAGGCAACACCTAGACCCACAATGAAGCCAAGTGATCAGGGATTTAAATTCACTTTCAAACAGTATGGCCCAATTAAACTCAGATTTTTGTAAAGAATGTACTGACTAGGCAATATTACAATATTTTATAGTATTAGTCATGCCAATGTGTCATCCCAATGGATAATTTTAATTTCTAATGTTCTCAATGGAGGGCATTATAAAAAGATACAGAGTATCACAAAACTACAGTATTTCACTGTAAATTCAGAATGAAGTGGGAAGATTTAGCGTCTGGTCCTCAAACTGAAGAAAAGGTGCTCTTGAGGGAAATCAGTACTTCAGGTCCAGTGCCTTCAGGATGTATTGGTATAAAAATGATTGAACTAGAGACTGTCATACAGAGGGAAGTAAGTCAGAAAGAGAAAAACAAATATTGTATATTAATAATTTTATTACTTAATCACATTAATTAATCATATTAGTTAATTAATCTTATATTAATTATATCACATATATGTAGACTGTAGAAAAATGATACAGATTAACCTATTTGCAAAGAAGAACTAGAAACATAGACTTAGAGAACAAACGTATGGACACCAAGCTGGGAAAGGGTGGGGTGGGATCAATTGGGAGATTGGGATTGACATATATATACTACTGTGTATAAAATAGATAACCACTGAGAACCTACTGTACAGCACAGGGAACTCTACTCAGTGCTCCGTGGTAACCTAAACAGGAAGGAAATCCAAAAAAGGGGATATGTGTATACATATAGCTGATTCACTTTGCCGTACAGCAGAAACTTAACACAACATTGCACAGCAACTATACTCCTGTAAAAATTTCTTTAAAAAGTGATTATGTTTTCATTTTTGTATTATTTCAAATATTTTCTAGTTCCACTGTTTTTCCTGTTTGCCTTTAATTCCTATAATATTAGGAACTCAAATGGGTTCCATTTCCTAAATGTGAAAAAAATTAGCATCATTTATCTTTTATTAGGTTGGTGCACTTGACAGCAAATTTATGTGATTTTGTATTATTGACATTTCCTTTTTAAAAGATAGTTTTCATGTTAGTGGCTTATGAGAACGTTGGGGTTTTTTTTGTTGTTTATTTTTTGGTTTCTTTTTTTGGGGGGTTCATCTGTATTTTTCCTGGCACTATAATACTATACTGTCATTTGCATATAATTTTAATTAGATCCTTTACAATATCTCGAGTGTTAATAGCTACATTAATGTGCCTTTTTTACGTTTCTTTTTCTTTATTTCTATTTTTTTTTCTTAAACAGGACTATATTTTCCATACGTCCTACCAGGAAAACTACACATCGATCCCATACTCAAAAGTATTGTGATCTTCCTATAGAACTGGAACTTGGCTTTATTAAATGAATCAGCAAATGGGTTGATTACAACTGTTTCTTGAAGTCCTTGGCTTGAATATACTTTTTTTTCCTTAGAGTTAATTTCTGTCAGATACATTCTTACAAGTGGCATTGCTGGATCAATGAAAATGTATTTTTAAAGCCTCCTGGAGTTACCAAATTGTCCTACTAAAAGGTACTACAGTTAAAATCCTCACCAGCAGTGTGAGAACTCACCATGCTGTGGGTAGCCATTAGTTCCCTAATGTGAATGGGGCCTATGTGAGTGGTCTCAGCTCCCCCCAAAGGACCCCTTGCCCTTGGCTGGCCAGCTTTCAGCTATCAACCTCAAAAGTGATCATGAAGGGTGGGAAGAGTCCAGGTCTTGTTGCCCATAGCCTGTGTTGGGGCCACCAAGTTGACGCCAAGCACCTTTAGCTGCCCATGCACAGCTACCTCCTCCTGGGCCTTTCAAGATTTTCTGTGGAAGGTATATGTGTATTCAAAGGAATGTAGAAATTTGTACTGCTTAAAGGAGTAGATATGAGTATCACAGAGGAAGCAGGACAGTGGAAGTGTCCTGGTTTTGGAGGACCAACGGCTTGAGATGGACTAGAACCCACCCACCTACTGGACATATCAGCTTTGGCCAGTCAGTGAGGCAATAAGGTTCTCTTGTCTGTAGAATGAGAGTTCTGGATGGCATAACCTTTAAAGGGCTTGCAGCACTAATGTCCACTGGCTCTATGCTTTTTACTGTAAGACATTATTCCAAAGAATATAGTTGGGAGGCTGAGAATAGCCCTTATTTAGTTTGGACTTGAGTAGAGCACATTTCCTTCAGACGAAGGCATAAATTGAATCTACTTAATTGTAAAAGGAAAGACAATCCAGCAGTAAAATAGAAATTGCAGCTTGAAGAATAGTTGAATGCATATTAGGGCAAGAGAAGAAAAGGAAATATCAAAAGGAAAGAGTCAACATGAAAAGTTACTTCTGTCTTTGTGGGAAGGAACATTTCTAAATTATATCTATTCAAAACATTATGTCAAGTTCTCCTTCTGGGTCCCCACGAGGGGAATTATGCAAAGTATTGTTTTAAAATATTGTATCAAAATAAAAAATTTCTGGAGACTTAACAGCAAGCCTAACATTATTCTGTGTCTGGGAAACTTGGCTCCAAAATATTCAACAGATAATTATTAGTAAAATG
Organism: Grampus griseus; assembly: GCF_964374135.1. NCBI lineage: Eukaryota > Metazoa > Chordata > Mammalia > Artiodactyla > Delphinidae > Grampus > Grampus griseus. Next base: position 5,873,484 of record NC_139007.1, on the reverse strand, counting down.
ATCACAGAAGAAAATGTGTCACGAAAATTTAGTAGATAATAAGTAAACATATAGAGCAAATTTGTGTATTTTTTCATGTTGAATAAGAAGATATTTCCTTTTCTGTTGGGTTCAATTCACAGAGTCAAATTTTACAGTAAAACAACAGAATATATGCATTTTATTCCTTTGTTCCTAAAATATTTGAATAGTGTAAACACTAAACTTCTATGTACCTCATTTTTTAAAAATGGCTTATATAGAATATTTTATCAGATAAGACAGTTATTCCAGTAAACATTTCTTGGACCTGTATTATTTATTAAGCACTGTTCTGGGAGTTTTGACAGTAGAGGAGATTTAAAATCATTAAGACAGTTTGGTGAAGAGGGTTGTTCCTTAGTAAATGTTTGTTAAGTGACTATAAAACAAAGACATCACCCTTGTCCTTTGAAAGGCTTATTCTACTCACTAAACCTTCTGGAACAACGTTTTGAAAAGGAAAAAAAAAAACAAGCCGAGATTGCTTAGTGGTTACCTTATTTTACAGTATGAAGTAAAAGAAAATGAGAAGTAAATGCTAATATTTCACTTTTCAAATAGTGCTTAAACAAACTTTTCATCCTGAGCATTCTATTGTCATTATTTCTAATGAATCCAAAGGTGAATATTGTTTTTCTATATTCATTTACCTAATTATACTTAGAAAGTGTGAGTGGGTATACATATTCATAATTCTTATAAAAGGTTATTAAGAACTTCAAGCTAAAAAATATGTCAGAACGCCACAACCCTACAATTTTACTGAAATAAAGACAGGGAGTTTTTGAAGTTAAAAAGAACCTTTGAGTCCAACCCCATGATTTATAAAGTCAGTGACTTGTCCAAAGGCTAATCTGCATCTGTTTGTGTCCCAGGTAGTACTAGGGGGTGCAGTTCTGGACTTTTCCCAGTTTTACCCATTCAACCGCCCACAATGTCGTCATTAGTCCACCCACAAGTGACCACTACCTCTGCAATAATTTCAAAAATGTTGAAACACGTTTTTTACAAAAAGGCTGATATCCCTAGATACACTTCCAATTCCCTTGACTGTATAGCTTTATGAAACTTGGAGTAATCTGACTTTGTGTAGGTGAGCGAGTTCTACGGTGTTATTCAAAATAAGATTAGTCATAATGAAACTCTGTTAAACATGTAGCAGGGAAACTAATTCACAATCTACAACATTTCATGTTGAATATTTTATTTGCATTCACTATGTCCCTCTGCAGCGAACAGAATGAATGTTGCATATAAAGGTGCTTCTATTTTGAAGCTGAACTGAAGGCAGATGATGACTGAGTGACTGAACAAGTTTATAAATTTCTTGTTATGATAAATTGAAATTAAAACCCAAGTCATCTGATTGTGAGTTAGTGCCTAGTCTAGAATTCCTGCAAGATTAGCTTTACGCAAACGAACTCCCAGTGGAAATAAGGGCCTGACTCTGAGTATCTGGGTACTTATTTTCTTTTTTTAATACTTTATTTATTTATTTATTTATTTATTGTCGGCTGCATTGGGTCTTTGTTGCTGCGTGCAGGCTTTCTCTAGTTGTGGCGAGCGGGGGCTACTCTTCATTGCGGTGCGGGGGCTTCTCATCGCGGTGGCTTCTCTTGTTGCGGAGCATGGGCTCTAGGCACGCCGGCTTCAGTAGCTGTGGCTCACGGGCTCAGTAGTTGTGGTTCACGGGCTGTAGAGCGCAGGCTCAGTAGTTGTGGGACACAGGCTTAGTTGCCCTGTGGCATGTGGGATCTTCCCGGACCAGGGATGGAAGAACCCGTGTCCCCTGCATTGGTAGGCGGATTCTTAACCACTGCACCACCAGGGAAGTCCCTATCTGGGTACTTTTAACTTTACCACATTTCTCCTCAAATAAACATCATACACAGCAATAGAGGTGGTGTAACTATAAATTAATTTTAGCTGTGAGTAATCGTACAGACCAATGTGTTTTAATAAAACCCATGGCAAAGTTGAGAGTAAATATATTAGCTTTGAAAATCTGTTAGTAGAACAAAACCAAACACAAACCTATTCAAATTCAGGAAACCCAAATTCCATCCAGAGAGGAAGGGCGTTAAAGAAAGCTAGATTTCCCAGAGTTGTTTCTGTGGTCAAAACATCCCACTGGATGATCCACAGACTATAATAATAATTCACTGCACATAGATTTTCTCCAAATAATCGTGACTAACTGCAGCTGTTATTGCTTCCTTGGGAGACCTTTTCCTGATGGACTGAACTCTAATTGTTTTTATTTATTAGACCATTTGTTAGGCCCCTGGTATAACTGTATACATCATTCGCAGTCTCTCCTCTTGAAAAACTTAAAGCTTTATTCATGAGGCTGTGGGTACGTGCTCACGGCCGTGTGGCTGTATTTAACTAAAATACAACTTTGTCTCAGTTCTCCACCGTGAGGTGGGGTGGAGGAAACAGGTCACCAAGAGTGAGAACAGCACCATGCAGAGAGATGCGTATCATGTTTTCTGTACAATCTGGTAAAATAGTTAAGACGGCAGAGGAAATAAATTAATGTTGGTAGAATTACTATCTGTAATTGTTTCTTTTTAATGTCTGGGAGGAAAGAAATCAATGGATTTCTTCCAAAATTAGTCTTCTAATTGAACATTTTTCTTAATGTAACTGTAATTGAATATTTATCTAGAGGCAAATTGAGATCTTGCGCAGATGAACAAAACCAAGTATTCCCAGCCATCATGACACTCCTTTAATTTCATGTAATGCTGATGAACAGTACAAGTAAGTACAAATAAAGGGAGAAGACAGATTCATTTTAAAATGATCCGTTCTATTATAGAGGCTTGAGGTTTTCTTTCTCTTACTTTTTTTTTCCCTTGGTCTTAAAGCAAGTCATGATTAGTTACAAAAGAATTACACGGCTATAATCAGGAACCAAAATTGTCTTTCCTAGTTGTTTTTCAATGCACAATATGCTAATAAGCTGCTCATTAAATTGGTATTTTCTATTTCATTTAAGAAAAAAGCCCTTTGTATTACCAAACTTTGTTTGACTATTTTCATAGAATGAGCTATAATCACATATTTGGAATAATTTACAGAGATTACAACAGCTTATTAATTTGTAGCTTACCTCAGAGTGGGCAAAATTAGATCTAAGTTTTTGTACAGGACTGCTCCAAGAACAAAGACCGATGACTCATCTAATTCTAGAAAGAATAAAATTTTAAAATATTAGCAAAACAGCAAGAAAAATATTGTGTCTTATAAAACTTTAATCTCCTAATTACAAGGGGATTCCAGTATCTGCCAATGCAAAGCCAGGTATAAGTAATGCCTTCTTAACTGTACCGGGCAAGTGAGCCCACACACTGCATGCATTAATTGTAGCTCCAGAAGATGTATTTTCAGTGGTTTTGTGTCATGAAGTAACTTTCCTGCAGGCTGAGACAAGAAGCGGCTGTAGTTACAGCTAAGGAGTTAAAATTCCCCATGATATGGGGCAGAGCCAATTCTCTTTTGGAGCTCTCAGTTAAAATGTCAAAATTTCCAACGTAAGAATTAAGACCACAATGTCACTCTTGAAAAGGGCCATTAAATTTTAGAGGCTACTGAAGATGTTCTTAAAACTTAATTTTTTGTTAGATTTGTTTTTAGATACCAGCTCTTTTTTTTCAGAAGTGAGGCAGAAACAATTATTTTGCATGGAATGGAAAATACAACACATTTCAATACCTAAACTTAAAATCTTAGGCCAAGTGCTTTACACTGGGATGAGACTGTCAACACTGAAATTTGACCCTGACAAGCTCAGGTCTATAATTTGCACTTGTATTATTTTTTTTCATTTTAATAGAGCCTTTCCTCAAGTAAATTCAGATTTAAAGCCCAAATTAGGTTTTCTATAGTTACAAAATAAGTTTAGAGTCGTGATTGCAGACTGTTTCCTAAATTGCTTAATACATGGGAATTTATGCCAAGTGTATTATTAAATTGAACTTATAAATTTTTTGTTCGAGGCTTAAACTATTTCACATATTTACCTTTTGATGATACGGGGGTAAAGATGCTCTTTGGAATGACCACCCTGTCTTCTGAGTTTCTTGCCCAGTCAACCATGCCCTTCCGTCCTTTCATTGGGAAGTTGATGTCTGTTAGAACAGAGGCCGCAGGAAGCTTCTGAATGCTAGCCACTGTGAAAAAAGAAGTAATGATGTCAACTAAAATCTTTCAGCATTATCAAAATTGATCAAATTAAACCTTGCAGTATATTAAAAATAAAATTTCTAGTCCTAATTATATTTATCAGAGCTATAAAACGTGCTGATTCCTTAAAATTAGAGGATATTCATTAGGGCTGCTGACTTTTCCTTATTAATTTGGTTTCTGTCGCTTTCAGCAGGGATCATACAGTGACGGTCAGTGGCTGGGTGGACAATCTCATGAGCACTGACAGCTGCGGCCAACCTGGTTGCTCATGGTTGGCCTCCATTCCCATTGTTAGAATCCCCTACTGTATTTTTGTTAAATATTTTGATTAACACACCTGATTCACAGACTGACATTTTCATTTAAATCTGAACTTTGTCCTCAGAGCAAGTTTTCTGCACCTACCTCTGAACACTGTCTTTGGAACAAATATTTCCTGGATGAGATGGGGTACCGTGAAGACATGAAAAACAAACACATTGCTCTGGGAGACAGAACTGTCAGGATTCAAATAATGAAGCACTAAAAACACCATAACCACAGAGCCAATATAATATGCAGGAGCGTTTAACGAATAGGACAGTAATAACAAACGATTCTTAAAATGCACACCCACAATTGAAAATAATAAATGTATATATGTGAATGGAGAATTCTGTCTTTACTCACAGTAAGTATTTTAACATATATTGAGAAAATTAATGAATAATATGTTTGGTAATGCCTGAATATATTTTTATTATATATATATTATATATATACACACACATATACATCTATATATAACTACATATAACAAAACTATGATAGTAAACACTCAAGCACTTATTGAGTGCACACAGTTTCAATTAAGGAATGTAATCTGTTGAGTTTTTACATAGGTCCATACTTGTTCCACATTAAAGTTTCAGGTGTTCCCTGGAAGATTTAAATGGAAATATGATGAGGAAACTCTAAAAGCTATCCCAATAAGAGAGGTGAAGTAAGAAACCATTAGACTCCTCATAAGTGGATTTCATTCAAAAGAAACTTGTAATTAAAACAAGAGAGAATGAAAATTAAGAATTTAATAATATTAGTTGTATAAATCTATTACTGTACCACTGGCTCAGTTGCAAATTAAACTGGTTATGTATTACTATACTTTATTAAAGCTCTTTCAGGCAATTATACACATCCATTTTCAGCATAGGATAGAATTTCATTTGGCCTGTAATTTGACATAATAAGCTTAAAAAAGGATTTTGTAATTAAATGTTGAAGGAAAGAGGGTGCTGGGTAACTCATAAATTATTATGGATGTGAAAGGCTGTTTTTGGACAACATCTCTAATTATTTTAGTTTCTTTAATAATTCGAACAATGTAGTCTTTGTTGTCCAGAAATAACCCAGTTCATGTGTCCTAAAGGGTCCAAAGCCTTCAGTGTGTACAGATGGACAGATCAGCACATTAGTAGCATGCTTTTTCTTAAGGGCCCTACAAGCTTTATCCAATATGCAAAACTAAGTTCATCTACTTCCAAATTCCTTGACTCTAACTTTGGTTGTCTTGGTGTTTAGAGGAAATTTACTTCACCTCTCTGCTCTAAAAACTGATGAAAAGAAATGAAGGTTTTTCTGATTTCTGGTTTCTACTATACAGGAAAACAAACAAGAGATAAACTGTTGGATCTTGAGGTCTAATAATTCCGCTGTTTCCGTATACATTGGATAGAAAACAAAAATAAATAAACAAACAAAAGAAATAAATAACATACGGAGGAAGCTTATTCTGTACCAATTATATATCACTTTATCCTGAATAAATGCTGGTCTAATACCTTATTCTTAAACATATAAAAATGAGATAATTATACATGCATGTATCTCACATTATGAAATGCATTCATTCTTCAGTTGGAGGTACATTGGGTATTAAATGATGACTATATAGATTAGATCGACTTTTGAGTCTAGACTAAAAGAATATAAAAATCAATTAGGATCACTAACTTCTTCAAGAAGTCCTTTAAGTTGCATAGTATTGAGCATCAGAAGGATATAGAAACAAACACGTATTCATTAATTTTAGTAGATATGTAGTCCATAAAGTAAGATGGTATTTTCAATAAATACATTATGAAAAGGGATATGACTTCACAGACTGATAAGCTTCAAATCTAGCCTTCAAATTATCAGTATACACGCTCTTTAAAATATTTAGTGTTTAAAATTGTACATCTTTACCTTAAACCTACTTAGGAAGATGCCTAAGGTGCCACTGTGGTGCTTCATGACCCTGCAGTGATTAATTAACATGAAAAACTATTTCCACACAGCAAAAATGATTTAAAGATGACTTTCATTTTCTCCTTCTTTCAGTCCCTGTACCAAACACTTGGACCAATCCAATCCTCAATTCCTTCCCTTCTTCACTGAAGTTCTCCAAAACCCTCAGGTAAAAATTTAGTTGCAGTTAGTCTTTAGGGAACTAGGGAGCTCAAAAGAGGTAAGATTAAAAATGAATACCTTACATATATCCAGAGAAAACCATAATTCAAAAAGATATACATGCACCCCAATGCTCATAGCAGCACTATTCACAATAGCCAAGACATGGAAGCAACCTAAATGTCCATCAACATATGAATGGATAAAGAAGATGTGGTACATATATACAATGGAATATTACTCAGCCATAAAAAGGAATGAAATAATGTCATTTGAAGCAACATGGATGGATCTAGAGATTATCATACTAAGTGAAGTAAGTCAGACAGAGAAAGAAAAATAGCTTATGATAGCATTTTATATGCAGAATCTAAAAAGTGATACAAATGAACTTATTTACAAGACAGAAATAGATTCACAGACATAGAAAACAAACTGATGGTTACCATAGAGGAAGGGGTGGGGGAGGGATAAACTAGGAAGTTGGGATTAACATATACACAATACTACATATAAAATAGTAACTAACAAGGACCTACTATATAGCACAGGGAACTAAACTCAATATATTGTAATAACCTATAAGGAAAAGAATCTGAAAAAGATACAACATTATAAATCAACTATACTTCAATAAAAAAAAAAAGAATGCCTTAAAGTATGTCTAGAGTACATATGTGTCTAGTGCTGCAAAAGGACATCAATGCAAAGCATGAGGGCACAATGTACATACTTTGCTTCTGTAACAATTGCTGCATTAAAACCAATCGTGGGTATTTAGATGATAGAGCGTCTTTCCTCAAAAATTGAGAAAATGTCTTTCTTACAGAAGATTAAAGTAGTTAAAAAAAAATCTCAAAGGACACAATGTCCCTGAACAAATAGGCACATCTTGATGCAGTGAACTACCCAAAATTCACTGCATCATGTTTTAATTACAACTCTAGATTTGATTTCTTATGCAATAAAATAGGTGACTCATCATGGATAAACCTTGGAACAAACCCAGCTGACTTTCAGTTTGCATTTTTAATGCTGTCATTTTGCATTTGGATATGCAGCATAAAATCCTCTGACAGCATCATATTTGTTATTGGCCAAGCTCTCAAAGGATTGAGGTTCGGTATAGATTTTTGCTCATCAGAAAGCATAAGCAAATTTTTGCAAATGGGTCTAAAAGCACATGAGTTGTTCTTTTGTTTTTGTTTTTGGTAACCACTGAGCTCTCCTTTGGTTCATCAAAGCAGGTGGTGCTTCTAACCTGTTCCTGAGGAAAATCATGAGGTTTTAGCCCTTTGTCCCTATTAATTGAGGTCCTGGACGATGGGGACTCTTGTCCTTTTCATCCTTGTAATATGAATGGCCCACTACAGTTGAATCAGTTGCATCATGAACAAGAAAATAAGGGATAAATTAAGACTTTGGGATTAACATATACACACTGCTATATATAAAAAAAATAGATAATCAACAAGGACCACAGGGAACTCTACTCAATATTGTGTCATAACCCATAAGGGAAAAGAATCTGAAAAAGAATATATAAGTATATATATCACTGAATCACTTTGCTGTACACCTGAAACTAACACAACATTGAAATGAACAATACTTCAATTAAAAAAGGACATAATGATGGGCTTCCCTGGTGGTGCAGTGGTTGGGAGTCTGCCTGCTAATGCAGGGGACACGGGTTCGTGCCCCGGTCCGGGAAGATCCCACATGCCGTGGAGTGGCTGGGCCCGTGGGCCATGGCCGCTGAGCCTGTGCGTCCGGAGCCTGTGCTCCACAGCGGGAGAGGCCACAGCAGTGAGAGGCCCGTATACCGCAAAAAAAAAAGAAAAAAAAGACATAATGAGAAAAAATAAGGCATCTGGAAGGAAAATGCTAGAGAGTGAAAGTGTATGGTAAAATGGTGTAGGAAACAGCAGAATGGGCAAATGAGTGCCAGCAGAGGTAGGTGGCAGTTTACAAGAGTGGGGTAAGTGTGGACTCTGGATCTGGGCCCTGGATTCAAATCCTTGGTAGTTTAGGCTAACTATGATGTCCTAGTTTTTTAGGGCCGGTGCCAGTTCACCTCTGATATTTTGTACAATTATGATTAACATCCCCTATCACTCTCAAAAGTCTCATTTTAGAAGATAAATTCCAAGTTCATTTTATACGTTGTGTGACACTGGGCAAATTGCCTAATCTCTCTGTGCCTCAATTTCCTCTTCTGTACCATGGGAATAATAATATTATCTACCTCACTAGGATGCTGGAGGATGAAATAAGTAACTATATGCCAAGATGTGGGAGTTGGGTGCCTAACTAGGACCTGGAGCATGGGTGGTCCTATGGAAGTGTTGGCTATTCCAGTAGGTTTTCTCATAATCACTTCCAAGGGAACTTGGGAACTACCTCATTGTATGTCCATAGTATGATAAAGTATTTGACTTTTACAACAAACATTCTGTTTTGTTTGTCCTTCAGTGACCTTAGGCATGGGATTACATAGTCAAAACTTAATGTTGACTATATTCAGATGATCAAAGGCAGGAATTGCACTTAAAAATAAATAGAGATCATCCTTTAGTACTTTAATGCACCACTAGGGAGTGAATAAGCCTTCCTTTTTACTTATCCCTTCCCTCCCTCTCTCCCCCCTCCCTCCCTTCCTTTTTTTCTGATAGCTTCTGCCAGAGGTAAGAGGGGCCTTCTCTGGTTATTTGGCTACACAAGGTCAGTCAGGTTAAAAATCTATTGGCTGCATCGTGAATGACAAATTCCATACTTCCGTTGCAGCCATGGCCACAGACTGCACAGTGAACTTCAAAAGCACTACTTTTAAGCACTGACCTAAATGCTTAATGCAGTGACTCACATTCTATAATGAGTGGAGGGAACTCCCAAGGGAGGACACCTAATACTCATAGACCCTTCATTGTCGGGGGCGGATAAAGAAGAAGCTGTTTACGGGATGCCCTAAAAGCAGTCCTTCTCATTGCTCCCTTCTATTGATGTTTCCCATATATTTAAAGTTTGCATCATTTTTCACGTCGATTCAGAGGGCACAACGTACAAACGGGGTCCTGACTCACCAATATTAGAAAATTGGCCAGTTATCAAAATGGAATTGCTTATGGAAAACATCACTCGATATTACTAGATGGTCACCTGCACAGTTTCAAAATCCTGTAAGTAAAACTTGGGAGGGAGGAAATGATGCATTGCGTCAGTGTGTTAGAAAGCGACTCAACCATACTAGAAAAGAATATGAAAAAGAATGTATGTCTGTGTATAACGGAAACACCTTGCTGTACAGCAGAAATTAACACAACATTGTAAATCAACTCTACCTCAATAAAATAATTAAGAAAAAAAAAATAAGGAACTCAGTCCTGCTCTTGAACCCCTATCAAGCACATGGGGGCTGAGCAGAGCCTCTATGTAGTGTGACCCCCCTGGCACTTAGCAGCTTAAGAAGCCATTATTTTCCTATGGCAATGCTGAGTGGCTTGTAAACTACTGAGGGCGTTTGGGAGGGAAGGGAAGCACAGCTGATTTTATTGCACACTTGCCATGGCCTTGGCACTGTCATTACCGGATTCCTTAACTGATTCAGCACGTATTTATCATGTGGTTCCTCTGCGCCAGGTCCTGTTTCTAGCACAGCACTTGGCCAGATGCCTTAAACATGATACCTTATTTAATATTTAAAACAAGCCCAGGGGGTATTGGTGTTGTCAGTATCCTTCCTTTCTTAAATGAGGAAGAGGACACTTAAGTGGTGGCATTGTGATTCAAATCTCAGTTGCCTACTCAGAAGTATAGGATTTTGTACTGTGTGATGCAGTTTGATTAGACCTAACACATAAACAGCAAATTTACTTTGCCTTACTGTAATATTTTTGCACTAAATATAAAAGACCGACATAGTGACTCAGTTAGAGGAAATAAAACTATCTTACTTGCCCAACAGAAAATCAAAACTAGGCACCCCTGAAGAGCAATGGTTATCAAAAGGGAATGCAGATATTATATATACACACACGTTAATTGGTCCATCATGATCTCCAACATCGTTTCCAGGAAACACTCAGACATTCAAAGAGATTTTTAGTTTCTCTCCTCTCCGCTCTATTTCCCCCATTTACTCTGTCTCCTTCCCAAAGGCTGGGATTGGAGTGTTGAGGGTTGTGGGGAAAGAACAGGCTCCCTGAGAGCAGCCTGTAGCCACCACTTCCCAGGAAACAGAGGAGGTGGGAAGTGCGTCTGCAAGGACCAGGGTGCTGAGAGCTGAGAGCATCCATCAGTTCAGCCGCCACCATCCCACCTACAGGGTGTAGCATCCCCACAACCCAGAGCAGCACACAGAGATTTAGTTGAGAAACGTTCTTCCCATTAGGAGTTCACAGATTTGTTTTAAGAGAAAAAGCAGGCTCCCCTGATATTTAAAAGTAGACAAACTTGATGGACAGTCAAGAAAGTAACCATGTGGCAAGATTTTTTTCAACTTGCTAGTTTCCAATGACATATTATACATAGTGAAACTTTAAATATTTCATCATTTTGTGTGTTCCTTTCTGGCATCAAAATAGAAAAACCTGTGAATTATCAGCTTCAGATTCTGTTTATTATCCATTAGCCGGTTTCGAAGCCTGGGAGCCTCTGCAGCACAAGGCCTGTTTCTTATTTCTGCTCCTGGCCTTTTTGCCAGACTTCAGTGCTCTCTATGGAGGATTTCCTCAGCTTCTTCTCAGGTCACTCCTATTCTCCAACATGTAATCCTGCTGACACACATGTTTACATGATTACATGGTACATCCCCAGGCAGACACACCACCCTTGTTCAAGCTGAACTCTCTCAACCAGGGACTGGGAAGCTACAACCTACGGTCCAGATCTGTCCTACCAGCTGTTTGTGGATGGTCTGCAAGCTAAAAGTGGTTTTCACATTTTTAAGTGGTTGAAAAACATCAAAAGAAGAATTGTATTTCTTGGCATGTGAAAATTAAATAAAATTCAAATCTCAGTGTCTACAAATAAAGCTTTATTGGAACACAGACACACAATTCATTCACATGAAGCCTAGGGCTGCTTTTAGGCAACAAGAGCAGAGTTTAACAGTTACAGCAGAGACTGTACGGTCCACAAAGCCTGAAATGTTTACTATCTGGCCCTTTACAGAAAAGGTTTGCCTACCCCTGTTGCAGACATATATCGGAGAATCTATTTTTAAATATTACAATCTTTCTTTAAAGAGAAATATTTTCTAAAATATCTTATTTTCTGCACTTTTTCTGTTAACTATTGCATGTTCTTTCTGAAAGCCTTTTTCTTTCTACGCTATGTAAAATTTAATGCGGGAAATTTAACCTGATTATACCAATTTTCTTTCAGGTTTTAAAAAGGGTATGTCACTTATAAATTTTCATCTTCTCTACACAAGTAGTTCATGATTTCATTCCTCACATAAATACAAAACAAAATGTGATATGCAAATCAATTTTGCATGTATACCTGAATGGTAAAACCAAATCAATAAAGAAAATGCTTTAGGAAGTAAATTCTCCCTCTTCTCTCAACCAGTGAAATGAAGAACAGTATTCCTGTCCTTCCTTCCTAGAGGAAGGACCTTTAGATGATAATAAACCAAGTAAAAACAAATGAGAGAGTTTGTGTATGCAGCATTGTGTGTGTGTGTGTGATGTATTGTTTTGATATCTATGGGTATTCAAATCTTACAAGGGGAGTGAGGCAGGAACCTGCAAGAAGACAAGCACCCATACAGTCAGGAAACGACAACCAAGGTCAACAATCCCAGGGCTTCCCGAGACAGTAATCATCCATCCCCAGAAGAGTACTAGCAATGCCAAGTGCTACGACTTGACAGGAGAACGATCATTGTAGACTCAAGAGTTCTGTCTGGAAATTCATTCATCCAGCAAACTTCTACTGAGCGAGCCCTGAGAGTGTTGCAAGCAGGGTCTTACCACTGAGGACCTAGCAAGTGAGCAAGAGACACAAAGTCTTTGCCCTTAACAAGCTCGCAGTCTAGTGGGGGAATGCACACAGTACGTTAGTGAAGAAAAAATTCAGATGATTCAAGGTTGTGACAGGTGGCATGAAAGAAATAACTGATGAGATGGCGCGTGGTCAGTCGGCCAAGAAAGGCCTCTCTGAAGAGGGAGAATGTGGGCTGTGGTTTGACAGCTGAGTATAAGTTAGGGGAAGAAGAAAGAGCCTGTGCAGACCCAGAGCCTGGAAAAGGGCTGTGATGTTCCAGAAGTATCAGAATAGCAGTGTCTGGGGTATGAGGTGAGGGAACTTACTGTGCCCTAGAAAAAGAGTAACGTTTTTAATAGAGCATGAAGGTTTAGGTAGAGAAGCAGTCAAACAAAGGGCTGGAAATGACACTTTAGGCTAAGTGATCTGAGATCTGGAGCATGATCAAATTTAGAACTTAGAGATGTAAACTGGTTGTCTTCTAATTAGAAGTAATGTAAACAACAAGGTCCTACTGTAGAGTACAGAGAACTATATTCAGTATCCTGGGATAAACCACAATGGAAAAGAATATGGAAAAAGTTGTATACATATACTGAGTCACGTGTTGGTACAGCAGAAATTAACACAACATTGTAAATCAATTATACGTGAATAAAATAAATTTTTTAAAAAAGAAGTAATAGTTGAAAATGTGGACATGATAAGTTCCCCCCCCAAAGAGAGAATACAATGGACAGATTCATTCATTCAACAAATATCAACTGAGTACCTATAACATGCCAAGTGCAGTTCTGGGCACTGGAAATACACCAGTGAACAAAACAGTTAAAGTCCCTGCCCTCGTGGGACCAGCATGATACCTGGGGAGAGACAGGGGACGAACAAACAGAACTAGATCTAATGTCAGTAACAGTAAATGATCTGCTAGAGAATGATGAGTTGAGTCGGGGACCTTTACTAAATAGTGGAAGCTTCTTTGGTCGGCTGGCCTCCGTGCAAACACCTGCAGAAGAGACATGGTGAGCTGTGCCGACATCAAGAAGATGAAAGAAAAGAGGCTGAGAAGTGTAGTTTAGGAGAGATTCACTTTTAGAGGGTAAAGAGAAATAATCAAGGAAAGACACCAAAAATAAATGGAGAGAGAAAAAGATAAACCACAATAGTAAACTAACTGTGAAACAGAAAGATGTATCTTAATAATGCCAACGTGGCTTTACAAGAAGTCAAAGGCTTTATAAAGATTATGGAAAAGGGCCACTGGTTTAGAAAAAGGAAAACCATACTCTAAACTTAGGGTCTGGCCATGCTCTACGGCAGAGTTGGTAAACTTCCTATAAAGGGCCAAAAAATAAATATTTTCAGCTTCAAGGGCCACCGAGTCTGCTAGGAGGACCTGGAAGCCGCCCCAGACAATTCATAACTGAATGGTCGTGCAAGAACACGTGTATTTAATCATAGAAGAATAATTATCTGATGTGACCAGTATTGTGGTTCTCTAGTTCAACAAACGTTTTTGGGGGCAAAACTCTTGATTTCCCGCCACCAAAGCACTTCTCCTCCATCTTCCTAGAAGGTACCACCAGGTACTCAAGATGTTTGAACCAAAAACGCAAGGGTGGTCCTGGTTTTCCTGCATCTCCTACAACCATCTATCAACACCATGCTTCTTCCCTCTGTCTCCTTTCCAGATCCCTCTGGAAGCCTCCAGTATCTCTCACCTGAGCTAATTCAAGGGCCGCCTGACTGGCTTCCTTGAGTCCACCCTTGTTCCTTCAAGTCCTCCTCTCAGAAACCAGAGTTAACTTTTAAAAATGTAAATCACACCATGTTGTTCTCTCACTTGAAAGAATTCAGTGGCCCATCAGTGCTTTTAGAGTAAAATCCAGATCCACACGAGGGCCTCCCAGGCTCCGCATGGCTGGCACCTGCCTGTCTGTGGATCACAGCCAAACCGCTGTCCTGCTCGCTGCCCCTGGTCTTTCCTCTCCACCACAAGGCTCTTCCTCTCCAACTAGAATATTCTTCTCTACTCTTATCCTCAAGTGTCTGCTAAACTGTGTTTTCCTTAGCTTGGTCTCTCTGAACCACCCAATCTAAAGAAGTTCAGCTCCCTCATTCCTCTCTATTATATCACCTGTTTGTTTTCTTTATGGCTCTATATTCATAGGTAAATATTATCCAGCTTTATGTTGAGTTATTATCAGCCTCACACACTGGACTACAAGCTCCGAAAGGAAAGGAATTTTACCTATTTACTGATATGTACTAGGGTCCTAACATCTAGTAGGTTTGACACAGCTCCTTGTAACTTTTTGTAATGAATGAGGTTTTCTAAAGGCTCACTAGCAAGCACTGGGGTTTAATGTGATATCTTTGGGCCCTGAAGACAAAGACACTTGGTTTTCCAATTACTTTGTGATCTTTGGCAAGTCATTTATTTGTGTTTTACTTTGACCATCTGTAAAAAGTCAATAGCCTTTCATGAGGATTAAGCCAAAGACAGCTCATTTCTTATACACAGTAGGACATGATATATGCCAATTTCCTTTTATCCTTCCCCTCAACCATTCTCCGCCTTGTATAAAACACTGTTGAAGATCCAAAATTTAAAAAGAAAAAAGTCCTTACATAGAAAGAAATTACAACCTGGTGAGACACCTGTTTCACACAAATATCTTCAGTATGGGCTGAATGAGTATAAGAACTCTTCTTCTGAACTCCAAACCTGCCTACTTCAACTCTTCAATGGTATGTCTCCAGGCATCTCCAGTGTAGCATCTCTGGAGCTTAACTCTTGATTTCCACCCACTCTTTATCAAAATATTCTTTCCCTTAGCAGCCTTTTCCATCTCTAACAGGGTACCTCCACCTACCCTTTTCTCAGGACACTAAACAGTAAGTTATCCTCCACATTCACCTGCCAGAAGCTCATTCATCACTGTGGTCACTGTTTCTCTTCCAAAACATAACTCAAATTTGGCTCCTTATCTCCTCCTTGATGGCCCCCCAAGAGTCCACCAAGACATGGAAGCAATCTAAATATCCATCGACAGAGGAATGGATAAAGAAGATGTGGTACATATATACAATGGAATACTACTCAGCCATAAAAAAGAATGAAACAGTGCCATTTGCAGCAATATGGATTGACCTAGAGATGCTCATATTAGGTGAAGTAAGTCGGACAGACAAATATCATAGGATGTCACTCATACATGGAACCTAAACAACGATACAAATGAACTTATTAACAAAACAGAAACTTATGGTTACCAAAGTGGAAACATGGAGGGGGGGAGGGATAAATCATGAGCTTGGGATGAACACACACACACTACTCTATATAAGATAGCTAACCAACAACAACAAAAAGAATGAACGTTGGGAGGAAAATGAATACAGGAGCTCTATATTTGTGAACATCGTTTCTTTCCCCTCAAGCTCAGAAAACAGTTTTGGTCTTTGGATCATAAAACCAAACAACCCAAAATAATCCCCAAATAACAATTACTCTTCCTCACTACACACATGCATGCACAAACACATAAAAGCACACACTCTAAGACTGAGTGCTCTATTTCACTACAATAAGTTATATGTCATTAAAAAGGGCACACAAACCAACTACAATTTTGCTTTGCCTATGTAGTCTAAATTATACTGCTCAATAATATACTTACTTTGCTGTTAAGAAATTGATATTTTAGAAGTAAACATTACATATTTCTAATCTACTAGGATACTTTTTGAAATATTATGGATTCTTGGAATACATTTTAAAGATGATAGAGGTTATCCTCTTTAGTAAAAACATTATTACATTTTAGAGAAGGCAAAGAAAAAATTGAAGGAGTTAGGGAAAGTTAAAAGAGAATTAATCAGGCAGTGAGTTTGGGGAAAGCAAAAGGAGACTGCCTAGAAAAAAGAAGAGGGCAATCAAGGCTCTCAAATAATGAAGACAAGATTCTTTAAAAGGAGGAAGGTTCATACTTCAAAAAGTAATAAAGTAGCCCAAATGGATATTGAAGTTGACCATTAAAACGTTCTGTAGTGGCAAAGGAAACGTTTCAGTATCTTCGTCCCAACTATATCCCCCTGTATTCCTATTGCACTTTAGACCCTTTTAATAATTTCAGCGTATCAAGCTTTATTTGATATCAGAATATATATTTGGATATATGAACTTTTATCCAATGTAAATCATTCCTGTATGAATCGTTCATTCCCTATGACTATAACATCTTATTTTGTAGTTATCAGCTGCAACTTGAATAAAATTACTGTCCAGTATATAAGGTTATGTGACCTTTACAGCCTGTTATTATTGGGGTTTCAATTCAGTTTAACTTTTATGAAAAAGTATCTTCATTCTTTGATGTAACTTTAAAGGAAAAAACACAACTTGTCTCCTAAGCCCATAGTATGAATTTTAATGGTATCTAAAAGAACTGCATTTCGGTTGATAAATATTTTAGGACATATACACAAGGGCACACTCATTCACACCTGCTTTCTCGTATTCATATGCCACCAACCAAAACAGAAGATAAAATTAAAGAAAACACATTAAACTAACCACATAAGTCATTAGTTACATTTCTAAAGTTAAAGTTCTTCACATGAAAAATTTATGTGGGCAACAAACAGACCTCATTACGTTTCTTCAGACCATGAGCAATAGAAAAATATTCTGGACTGTGCAAAAGACATTATTTAAGGACAAAAGAGAACTAATTCATTTATGAATTCAGGAAGATTTAGCACTAGAGAATTATTTAATGCACCTATAGAGACAGTTGATAAAATTTTGCAGGTGATGGATTACGTGTTAAGGGGCAGAAATTATAAAATTAAAGCTGAAAAAAATTCTTCTGTATAAATCATTCAGGAGAGCTAGGATTTGACTAATGACAAATAAATACATGGAAGAGACGAGCTTCTTTTTTTTTTTTTTTTTTTTTGCGGTACTCGGGCCTCTCACTGTTGTGGCCTCTCCCGTTGTGGAGCACAGGCTCCGGACGCGCAGGCTCAGCGGCCATGGCTCACGGGCCCAGTCGCTCCACGGCATGTGGGATCTTCCCGGACCAGGGCACGAACCCGTGTCCCCTTCATCGGCAGGTGGACTGTCAACCACTGCGCCACCAGGGAAGCCCGAGAGGAGCTTCTTAAGATAGCAAAGTGCAAGTACCAATGAAATGTTTTTGGGCCATTTGTGTCATTACACTACAGAAGACAACTGCATAACAAACTATTTCCAAACAGACAGGCATGGCACCAGTGGTTTCCCATTTAGTTACAGTAACTACCTAGAAGTCTGGGATCCTGGCTGCTTTGTTAAATAAACAATAAGTGTACTATTGAGATTAAAAATAACAACAACAACCAAACGCTTAGGGTCTTAAGTTTAGGTAGCAACTTTGCAAGCTCTCTGGAGGAGCAGACTGTACATATGGGGATGGAGTGACCTGACCAAAGTCACATACCCTATCAGTAGCAGAGCCCATATCTGGCCCTACATTTGTCCACTACCAATTACTGAGGGCCTATTACATGCCAGATGATGTGTATATCTTTAATCTTTATAATAATTCTTCAGGAAAGATATCACTACCTCTACTTTAGAAAGGAGCACACTGAGGGATTTAGAGACGAAATAACCTGCAGAAGGCCAGTTAGTTGTGATATAGCCAAGGTTTGCAGCCAGTCGGGCTCGAAAGCCAGTGTGCTTTCTTGGATACAGAACAGCATCCCTGCTACCACTGTGTTAAAAAGCATCAGTCTTTAACTTTAATCTGGGGGTCAGAGTTTTCTGTCCAATTCAGATGAGAACCTCTTTTTTTTTTTTTTTTTGGAATTCAGTGAAGGAAACAATGGAGAAGAAGAACAATTTAGCACAGAATTCTTGATCTAACTAAATAAAATAAGACATTTGAAAAGGTGAAACCATAAAAAGAAAAAAATGAAAAAAATGTTAAAAGGGAATTAGTACTTCTTTTCTTTTCACTGGTTATTGTTGTAGAAGCAAACTGCTATTGCCATAGAGATAAACAATCATTGTCATAGAGACAGTTAAAATGGGACCGTATTTCATATTCACACAAACTTATGGCAACATCCTTCTAATACAGTCGAACAGCAAAATCAGAAAGATGGCCTCCTGTGTGACAATTTTAGTGATTCCAAATCCTTATGACATAAACCAATAGAGACCAGACATGTTATTTTATAACATTCAAATGTTGTGTTTAGTTGGCTTTAGGTTTTATGTTTCTATTCTAGCCTATAAGTGTGAGTCTATTAGATTCCGAAGGAACTGATTCAAAGAGAAGAATGAAGTCAGACTGGGAAGACCTATCCTTCCAGCATCTTTTAGAGGCAGCATCTGCAGCGAACTAGGAAGCCATCCACTTTCCAACATGGCCCTGTGCTAATCCCACCCCTGAAAGCCTTTCCCTGACTGGAACCCTCCTCCTGATACCCAGCTGATGGACGGAGGCAAAGCATGGATTCCTTTAGGCAAAGCTCTTCACAGCTTCCTGAGGGCACAAGTCACAGTAACTTCTCTGCAGAAACTCATGTTCTCTACAGAGAATAGTTAAAACTCAAATCCAAAACCTTTGTGGTTAGGTCTAGGTGTCAACGCATGTGAAACCCAGGAATTCTGTCTGCATTCTCACCAGAAATCCTAATTTTTGAAATCGTGGTTTTCTATCTCAGGACAGCTTCCACAATTCTTGTCCCATACACCAAGATGTAGCCCTAAGACATACCTCTTCACCGTCTCTGTAACACACATTTCATCCTTTTGGCTTTAAACTCTTCTTCCTTAGATACGCACAGCTGTGCTAGAAGCCAGCTTGTCCTCTGCTTTTCCTGTTCCTGCTTCTACACTGCTGAGCACCACTGTGACAGTGTATGTTGTACATTTCCTACTGAGGTTTGTGTGACCTCATTAGGTTTCTTCAGACCATGAGCATTTTCCTTGTAAATATAAAATCCAACAGAAATGATGGGCCTAGGCCAAAGATTTGGTCTTTACCTAGGCATTCTCCCCCAGATAGTTACTGAAGGGATGGAGAACGAATGAATGACAAATATGTTCACAAAATTTTCACTGGTCAAGATATGTTATAAAAGATTCAGAAAAAAGCATCATTCAGGCATCGAAAGGTTAAGCCTCATTTTACTTTGATGTAGAAATACAGAATACATCAGTAAGATTTCCCTAGAGTCATATCAAAAGCTACAGTGAAGTTCTTTATGTGACAGAAGTAGGTTAGCGTGTGGTTGGCTGAGCAAGATAATGAAACAAATCTTTAACTTTCAATTACTAAGATGCAAAGGGATAAAAATGCATCCACTCTGGGGCTTCCCTGGTGGCGCAGTGGTTGAGAGTCCGCCTGCGGATGCAGGGGACACGGGTTCGTGCCCCGGTTCGGGAAGATCCCACATGCCGCAGAATGGCTGGGCCCATGAGCCATGGCCACTGAGCCTGCGCGTCCAGAGCCCGTGCTCTGCAACGGGAGAGGCCACAACAGTGAGAGGCTCGCGTACCACAAAAAAAAAAAAAAAAAAAAATTCATCCATTCTGAATGGAAAGCACTGATGAGAACACATTGCGTGGGTGCCCTTAACGCTCTGGCAGCAAGGTTGTATCATGAGTATTTGTGAAAGCATTAATTTGGGAAACACTGCATAATACAAAGGATGCTTTACCAAAGCTTTTCTTGGAAAGCCTGAGGAATAAAAGTAGAAACAAACAAATAAAAACATTTTCCTATGCCTTGTACTCAAATGGCACTTCTGAAAAGGGTTTCTTAGAATAACAGTCACTGTCTGATACTAAGTAATTTTCATTAAATGGATACTCAGATGATGCACACATAAGGTACTATAAGAAAGGAGGCATGCCAAAGTAGCAACATGTAGGCTCTCTATTCTTTCTTTTTTAATATATATTCCTTTTCATATTCTTTTTGGGCAGGGGAGGGATGGATTGGGAGTTTGGGATTAGCAGATGTAAACTAGTATATAGAGAATGGATAAATAACAAGGTCCTACTGTAGAGCACAGGGAACTATATTCAACATCCAGTAATAACCCATAATGGAAAAGACTCTATTCTTTCTTAACAGTAAATTAAACCAGGGTAAAGAAGTAAAAACTATTCAAGATCCAGAGACCATGTGAGAGATTCACAGCAGAGCAGTAGTTAGGATTAGAGCTAGCAGAGTACAGGGACACTAGAGGGAAAGTTTAGGGCATCTAAGTTACTCAAATGAGAATGAACAGCTATTAACAATGTTTTCTAGTTCAATTTTTTTCAGGGACAAGAAGTACTATTTAATAATGACTCCATGAATAATTGTGACCTTGAGCATGGCTGTATAAAGCAGATTAGATAGATAAACCTGGAACTATGTAACTATGTAACAATTATGTAACTATGTAACCATTATTATATGTAACTATTATGTAACTATTTTCACCCCAGTTACCTTCTAAAAGAACACAGACCTACTGTTAATTTGAAGCGCTATCCCATGATGAGAGTTTTCTATGTTGAGGTCCAGGGTTGTAATTACGTAAGTATTACTAGTAGAAATAACATTTTTTAAATTGGAGAGATAAAGGTTTGCAAAGACCTTTGCAAAGATCTTTGCAACTCGGATAATAAACTTTTATTTGTTATTTATTTTCCAAAAAAACTTAAAAAAATACAATATAGTTTAAGTAAGATGAAACTGACAAGTTTATGGCTGGACTTAGTTGATCCATAAGTGTTCTTCTATTCTTGAGGTCCCAGGACTTTATAAATAGAAGAAAAAATACAAAAATGGTAGGAAAGGTAGAATTTATTTCATGTGTTAACTGGCAGCTCAATCTGTCAGCTTTAAAAAAGTCATTTGTTTTTTGTTTTTTTGTGTGTGTTTTTGTTTTTGTTTTTTTAAAGAAGATGTTGGGGGTAGGAGTTTATTAATTAATTTATTTATTTTTGCTGTGTTGGGTTTTTTTTCGTTTCTGTGCAAGGGCTTTCTCTCTAGGTGTGACAAGCTGGGGCCACTCTTCATTGTGATGCGTGGGCCTCTCACTATTGCGGCCTCTCTTGTTGCAGAGCACAGGCTCCAGACGCGCAGGCTCAGTGGCCATGGCTCACGGGCCTAGTTGCTCCATGGCATGTGGGATCCTCACAGACCAGGGCTCGAACCCATGTCCCCTGCATTAGCAGGCAGATTCTCAACCACTGCACCACCAAGGAAGCCCTAAAAAAGTCATTTTAATGAACAATTTCATTCTAGCTTTTGAGCAAGGATTCAGAGAGTGTAATGATGACAGAATGCGCATGGCTCCAGAGGATAGAATTGCTTAAACTGCAAGAGCAAGTATTTGTGTTGGACTCAGGAACAAGACTATATAAAAAAGAAACAGCATGGTGACTATAATCAACAATCGTCTATTATATATTTGAAAGTTGCTAAGAGAGAAGATTTTAAAAATTCTCTCCCAAGAAAAAAATTGTACCTATGTGTGCTGATGAATGTTAACTAAAGTGATTATGTTAGTCACTTCACAATATATACATATATCGAATCAGTATGTTGATTACCTAAAACGGATACAATGTTATATGTCAATTATATCTCGATGAAAATACTTTAAGGAAAAAATAAACCAAAGAGATTGCTTAGGATCCTAAATTTTAGAGACATTTAAATGGCCACCAAAGGAGGTTTATGACATTTGCTTATAGTATAGAGGTTTGGAAATTAACCTGTCTTGTTGTTGTAGTTGGGTTCTTGGAGATGTAGTGGAAACATTTCCTTGTCAATCTTTTTCTTGCACACCCTATTTCTAGCCATCAGTAAACTCTGTCAGACGTACCATTAAAATACCTCCAGCATCTGGCCTCTTCCCACTATTTCCCCTGGCATCTGGTCCAAACCACAGAGCTCTCTCTCCTGGCCTATTGCCATAATTTCCCTCCGGTCACCCTGTATGCACTCATACCCCCGACAGTCCGTAGTCAGAATGGTCCTTTCAGGACATATACCAGATCCGGTTGCTTTTCTGCTCAAATCCTTGAGTGGTTTTGCATCTCGTTCAGAGACCTACAGTCAAACGCCCTCCAAAGTCTGGTCCTCACTCCCCTTCCACCTCTCACAGCCCCTCTGTCAGCCACTCCACCATCAGAGGCCTCCTCCAGGCCTCTACAATGCCAAGCACGTGGACACATCCTGGACTTTGTGCTGGTTCCTTCTGCAGGAGATGGTCTGTCCCCACATGTCACTGTGCCCCATGCTCTCAAGGCACCCAGGTATATACTCAACTAGCACTTATTCCCGACCATCCCCCCCCTTCCTCTGTCCCCTCTGCGTCACCCTTCTTGATGACTTGTCTTCGCATCACTTAGAACCATTGGGCATATCAGAGGGTGCTTGACTGACCTCTGTCCCTGCCGCAAAGCACAAGTTCCATGAGAGCAAGAGCTTCATTCGATTTGTTCACTGAGAAATGCCCAGAACCTAAAACAGAACCTGGCACCCTCTTAAAGCCGGTTAAATCCATGCATTATTCCCAAACTGTTACGCCGGCATTAGGGAGCATCTAAATGGGGTTCTCATCATATCCCCGTAAGGAGTATGTCTTTCCTACCACTAAAAGAGTCTGGTATGGCCCTTTCTCAACAGCCTCCTCAGAGCACTTCACCCCAACCATTTGGAATAACGGTATCATAGGAAATGCAATGAGATAATTCCTATTAAATGAGAAATCATCAAAGAACTCAATGTTGCATATTATTCCAAGCCATAGTTTTAAAATGCTGCTTGAACTATTTATTTTCTCAATGGAACCAGTATGTTAGTATCATTAAAAAAAAAAAAAAAAACAGGTATTTTTAGTTTGTTCTTTCTGACCTACAGAAGTACCATTTGCTTCACAAGTCTAGCAAGAAAAAGTGTAGTAAGCCAGGCAGAGGATGTAGAATCTGACACTTCCAGACTCAAGTCTAGCTGACTGAACCAACATCAGGTGCTACAGATAAACAACAACAGCAAAAAGATGTTAAATTGTGTATTTTTCAGGCTCGGTGTCAACTCACTACAGGCATCTTTTTTCCAAAGCAAGGAAGTTAAACAAGTGATAGAGGTGTATGACCCACAAAATGAAGCAGTGACGGAAAGGAAAATAGGCCTAGAAAGAGAAGCCACTTTATTTTTGTAATTACATCATCAGATTGAAGACGGGTTTCTCAATTGAAGAACAAGATATTCTCTAAAGGAATGATTAAATTTACCAGTGAGTGTAAGAAATAACACAGGTTTGATGTTGATGAGCCAGCATTGTGGAGAGAAAGATGTCAAAATTGCATCATGTCATTCTTAAGATTGAATTTGGACTCGATTTCAGAAAACACCAAGTATGAATGTTCATTCTGAAAAGCCCAGCATTTCATATTTCTAAACCAAGAAGAGACAGTGATATTTAGCTTGGAAGAGAAAAATGTCTTAACATTAATGTTTTCAAGGCACTGGCCTTATTGGATTACTAGAGAAAAACTGGAACTATACTTTCCAGAATATTCTATCTCTAAGGGTGTACATAGGGGTGACTTCTGAAATTCCTTACAGCCAGTAACTTTAATATTCTGTATCTTGAGACTTTCTTAGCCTAACAATATTCCTTTTTTATCTGATACTGTCAACTTTGAAGAGTTCCTAAGGAACTGTTGTGAGATAGTGTTAAGTGGATGCAGCAACATTGATCTGTGCAAACTAAATCCTTAGAGATAATTGTGTTAAAATGTTACAGGTAAATCCATTGAAACCACCTAAAGAGCTTGGAAATTTAGATCTTGTTCATTGTGTCTGTGCTTTTCCTGGAGAACTCTTATGTTTTACCACCAGCAATCACATAAGATTTTTCTTAACTCCACTACTCTGAACTTTATTAGCAATTGATATTAACTACAATATTGTTCTGATATGTTCTCTCTCTCCTATTAATTACATGCCACTGATTTCCTACTGCCCTGTTCCGGAACCCCTTATACCTACTACCTCTGACTATTCTTATTCTGATATCTGTAACAATTCTTTGTTGTTGTTGTTTTTTTCCCCTCAACATTGATTTCTATTCTATAACTTACATGACCTCTTCTTAGTATAATGTGTAAATTTTATCTGCAAACAAAATATATTTCTTAACTTGGTTTATGACTATACGTACTTTTTCAGGTAATAATATATCCTAGAGATCTCTCCATAGTCATATACAGAGATATTTTTATTGAGATATAATTGACATATAACATTAGTTTCAGATGCACAACATAATGATTCAATATTTTTATATATAGTGAAACGATGACTACAAGAAGTCTAGTTAACATCCATCACCACACATAGTCAGGATTTTTTTCTTTTTAAATATAGGCATCATCTTCCATCTTACCCCTCTTATTACTGTCCTGATCATTGAAAATGCTTTTCTGGCTTCAACCATCACTTTTATGCAGTTGACTACCAAGGGTATATCATAAATTTGACTTCTCTACCAAAACCCAAGACCACATTTTATTTTTCCAGTTGAGGGGTACATTTGCATTTAAACATTAATATGTGAAAGACACTCTCAAATGTTCGTTGAATCAATATACTACCAATTCCTCCCTTCTCTCTGACACCGCATTCAGTTACGGAATGCCATCATTTCGACCCTCAGAGTCTCAAACTGATATAACTACATTTTGGTTTCTATTCTTACTACTGCTAACTCAAGTCTTCATTATCTCCTGCAAGGATTATTATAAAAAGCCTTCTGGTCTCTGTGTTTAAAATATGTTTCAATCTCAACAAATTTTATTTCTGCTGTGACCTGTGTCTTTCCAAGGCACAGATCTCACCCATCGATGAAGCCTCAGGAGTTCTCTACTGTCTTCGGAATCGGGAAGCATGTGACACCATGTCTCAGCATGCCTCTCCAAGTTTATTTCATTTCCTTTACCTCCATACATAGGTGTCTTTATCAAAATAGACCACGTATCCCCTAAGCACTATCTCAGCTTGGACAACTCTATACTGTTTTTGCTAAAAGAATGTTCTGGAATGTCACCATCTCCTTGTCACTCACTGTGCCTCAGGTTGGACTGTCAACAATCCAGCCATCCTTCAACATCTACACTAAATGATTCCTTCTTGAAGAACATTTTCTAGTTCCTTACATGGAACAACATCTCTCGGAATGAATCTCTGTGACATTTGGTTTCCATGACACACACCAGAGTGCACTTGGTATGTTATTCATCTATGTAATTCTTTTATGCCCACAACTGGACTGCAAACTCTTTGTAGACGAGAAGCTTATTCATTTAATGACCTGAATCACTAAGGAAAGCCTTTTCTTATAGTAAGAGACAAATTCTTTTTGTTTTTAATTGAACACAGTCAGTGGGCTGCAACATACATCACATGACAGATCCTCCTTGAATTCAGTTTGGTGAACACAATTCAGGTTTTAAGTCCAAAACTAAAACACTTAATTTCTAAAGAATAGGCTATTCTTACCAACAAATAAGGCAAACACAATACGCTACTTGAAGTGATTATGGAAAATAGACGACTAAAATCATAATAAAAAACTATAAAACACGCTGCCACAACTTTAGACAAACGCTCTAGAGCAGCTGTCATCCATGCACTTGTCCTGTAACTCTGATTAGATGAGGTCACATACATCCTGTTCTGTCTTGGGAACTGCAAACAGCTGGGCCTCAAACAATGTGCTTGTCTCCCCTTCAGTGCATACTCTGCCTTGTTTTACGTTACTGCCTCCAAAAATTCTAAATATCTCTGAGTCATGAGTAATTTCTATCCCTTAATTCTATTTTATAATATAATACATACACAAATGTTAAGAGAATGGACAGTTTCAAGAGACAGTGGGGGTTTAATTTGGCAATTGGGAGTTTCCAGAAGGCTTTTCTGAGGGGAATTTCAGGAAAGTGATGGGAGAAGAATGGGGCTGAAAAGAACCGAAGAGGAAATGTTTGGAGAGAAAGCGTAGAAAGTCAGTTTAAACACTCTTCAAGAAATATTCTTGTTGAAGAAAAATAACTTGAACGCACACTAGATAATATTAAGATATAGTCCCCCGACCTAATCGATAATAAATATTTTTAAAATATATTGAAAAATTCACATTTTTCACTGAAGAAGATCACTTGCCTGTACAGCATATTTAGAACATGTAGAATACAACTCTAGGATAAACTGAGGCATATTGAAAATTTAAATCTCTCTGTAGCACATCAGTTTTTCATATTCATTCATTTACTGAGTAATTATATAAGCTATTTAGTAGTGTTTACTAAGTGCTCACTAAATTTTATTCATTATAATTTATCATGTGTCTATTTTGAATGTCATATTCATATGTGATATGAAAAATATTCAATTACTTTATAAATGCATTGGCTTGTTTAACATCTTTGTTCATAGAATACTTTTTTCCAAGGCTTGTGTTGATAAATTTTTGAGGTCGTAAGTCGTTTGAGAAATTGATCAAAGCTATGGACCTGTTCCCTCCCACAATGAACATGCTCACCTTTATACCAACATGCTCATAGTTAGCATATAAGAGCATTTCAGTTATCAAAAGCTGATACAGGTAGGGACACTTTTCAGATAAAAGAAGCTTCAAAACTTTTCATTTGAATTATTTTGGAAGAAAATCTTTCCAAGACATGTCACTCATTTTCCATCTTAATCAGATTATAGAAACTTTTATCTTGATGAAGAGTGCTGTTCCCACCATATGGGCTCCACTCTGCCAGATTATTTCAGAACTTCTTTTTCTTTATTGTTTCAGGTATTCTATCTGCTATGTATGTGATTGTAACAGCACCATCTCTGCTCCCAACCCTTTCCGTCAAAACCAGGAACCAGAAAACAGAAAGCCCAAAACTATTTAAAGTTGAAATAAAATAAGCTATCTGCAAGGTTCTGAGACTCTCTTATTAAATTGTATGGTCTTTCTTTTATTTGTGGTTATTCAACTCTGTCTCTTTCTTCAAGAGCTTATCTATATTCCAGAAAAGTGAGGTGCTGTGCATACAGGCTTTATAAAAAAAAAATTTGTAGTCTCTATAAGACATGATGATCTTTTGAAGTTCTTTAAGGAGTCTTTTTAAATTTAATTTTATTTATTTTTTTATACAGCAGGTTCTTATTAGTTATCTATTTTATACATATTAGTGTATACATGTCAATCCCAATCTCCCAATTCATCACATCACCACCCACCCCCTTCGTTAAGGAGTCTTATTCCAACCCACTGAAAAAAAAAATGGGCATAAGCAATAAACAAACTTTCTTAGTTACCTAGTCTCTATTTATCACTAACATGCTGTGTGTATGTGTGTCTGCGAGCCTGCAAGCATGTGTGTGTGTGTGTGTGTGTGTGTAAGTTTGATGTTGGATAATTAATATTTGGACTTAGGACATAAAACAAATGCCAACTCACACAGTTTACAAGTTGTCACCGCAAATTATTCTCTCTGTGTGTCCTTGTCCAAAAACATTGGACATATCTGACACAACACTATAGTCATGCTTTACATATACTAGTATCAAATTGGATACCATGAAGAATGTGAATAATAAGTGATTATTATTTATATTACCCAATTTGATATGAGTGGATTGTGATGGTTAATTTTATGCGTCAACTTGACTGGGAGGGGAATGCCCAGATGGCTGGTTAAACCACATTTCTGGGTGTGTCTGTGGAGGTATTTCTGGAAGAGACTAGCATTTGAATCAGTAGATTGAGTAAAGCTCTCCCTCACCAATGCAGGTGGGCATTGTCCCATCCATTGAGGGCCTGAATAGAACAAGACGTCAGAGGAAGGGTGAATATGCCCTCAGCTTATCCTGGACATCCATCTTCTCCTGCCCTTGGACATCAGCGCTCCTGATTCTTAGGTCTTTGAATTCAAAGTGGGGCTTAACACCATTGGCTCTCCTGGCTCTCAAGCCTTCGGGTTTGGACTAGAATGACACCATCAGCTTTCTGGGCCTCCAGCTTGCACAGAACGGATCTTGGAACTTCTCAGCTGCTGAAATTGCATGAACCAAACTCCCAAAATAAACCTATTTCTATGTACCTACAGATATCCTATTGGTTCTGCTTCTCTGGAGAACTCTGACTAATATATGAATATACTTTGGAAAATTCTTAAATATTATTGAGAATAACCTTCTTCTGGTCATCAAACAACAGTAAGTCAGTCCCTGGACCAGTATTTGGAGAAACCAAAATAAATAAAATCTCTTTTGGGTAGTGTAATAATGCTTGGGATACTTATTCACAGAATATAACCTTTTCTTATATGGATAATCAGTGAAGCAATCAGCGGGCCAAACAATCACACTGTCCTTACACAAGACTGAAGACAATATAGAACAATATTGGTTTTATTTGCAGCATTAAATTGCTTTGTCACTATGCTTAATATACTTCTTAAAGTTTAGTGATGATAAAGGAAGTAGGCAAACCTAGGCGAAGCATAATTTTAACACAAATTTTTCAAAAATACAAGTTTGGTAAGTCAAAAGAAAGGTAAAGAGGAATAAAGATTTGCAATTTATTGATATTTATGGAATTTTTGTCGTAAGTAATACTAGTAATATAGGGCATTTGGTATGCTGTTATTCAAACAGCCTACTTTAAGTTCACATTTAAGTTACTAGACTCTAAGATTGTTTTTGGTTTTTAAAGTTTTTTCCAAACACATTCTGAAGACGTGCCATGTTTCGATCTGATAATACTTTTAATTAGCCATGCGTTTTAGAATTAGGTGCTAAGGTTAACAAAAATCAAGAAAACAATAGCTCTTTGCTTTTTCCCCCTCTGTTTTTCTTGTAAATTACTATTGTCCAAACTGGCATAGCAGCCTTCCTGGTTCCTTCCTCCCCCCAAAAAATCATAGGCCCTTAGAAGAGTGGTTCCATCTTGAATGATCAGCGTCCCCAGAATCTCTCTAGGGTTTTCCTTCCACGTTCCCCAAACTCATAGCCCAACATGCTACCCCCTTTTTCCACAGATTTTACCTTTCCTCTCTTTGCCCAGACACTTTTGGAATGGACATTTAATTTGGATTTTCTCTGATTTCTGAATTCATCCTTCAATAAATATACTATTTTCAGTCACTTTTTCTTCTCCTTGCCCATAGCAAGGACAGCTCCCTTCATTCGTGAACCAGCACAAGCTGCTGGACATCTACTCTCGGCAAAAGTCTGGGCCCTCCACCACCTCTGGAAAGTGGATTAAGGCATAACTCTAACTCGTAAGGCCTCAAGCTGCATGAAGATGGCATGTGGGCATGGAACCGTCTGCAGACCTTTGAGGTCTCCATTACACAGGTTCTCTTCAACTGAAGAATATTACCAGTAGTTAGCTATTACCAGTTACAAGTTGAGGTCGCCCTGGCAGAATATATCTCAGAGTCAAATGAGTCACTATAGGAGTAAAGGACCTTCCGAAGAAATCAAGTATAAGATGAACCACCAAAGCTGTAATCATAAAAATGTTATGTTCTATACCGTGTGAACTCCCCTAGTTAATCCCTCCTCAAAGTTAGGTCTCTTCCTGATCTAGAAACTAAAACTTAAACATCCTTTGAATAAGAATGTGAGGTAAGATATTGATTTAAACACATCTTTATCTACAGTTAGTAGTCTTTATGTGAAGATTGCTAAAACATGACAATGAAAGAAAATCTGAGTCGTAGTAACATCACAAGAGGAAGCTGTAAAGAAATAAAACTATAAACATGTATCAACTCAATGCATATACTATTTAGGAAGAATAGTTCTTTGTTCTTGCAGTATTTTTAACTACAGAAAGAAATGTGCCGTTTGGTTAACATAATTGCTGTTGGCTGAATGCACAATAATTGTAGCACTGTAAGAGGCCGTGTGTAATTCCTCCCTATAAGAGACAATGTTATAGACAGCTAAAGGAAGAAAGATGTTTTCACTTTACGTGTGCTACCATTACAGAATCCACTACAGAGACCCGAGAGACGCACTGTGTCCTGGAAGTTACGCATGAAAACTTCGGCAGCAACAGCATTGTGACAATGACCCCTAAAGGTCTCTGAAGTGTCCCACCCTTATGGAGATTCAGCACTTCTTCGGGACCCCTAACAAGAGAGTGACTCGGCATCTTCATGAAGTGTTTGCGAGACCACGAAGGCTTATTTTTTATATAATCACATAGTATATACTATACATTTTCAACGTGAGATTGGATAGCAATAAACATTTGCTATATACGTGTACAGATAAATACAAGTAGGCTTAAATAAGTATACAAATACACTCAGATGCATGCGAATGTGTGTGTGTCGGTATGTGTCTATAGTGCATATGTGGTTGGCCCATTGAAAACTCAGACACCAAATACCCACAATACATTACTCATGTAGACTCAAAGATATGAACAATGGGTACCACACTTAGAAATGTATGACTCAGATACTTGCAAAGTTTTTTAAAAACTCAGTCAGATTTTGGGAAAACATCCTATTTCTTACCTACATTTCCAGTCATTAAGTATGAATTCTGAAAGTCCATCATCCCCATTCCAACAATGTGTATAAAATCTTCAATCACCTGCATTAACTCTATTGAGCCCGGATAAATCTACAAAAATAAGCAAAGGTTAGATGGAATTTAAAAAATCTATATAATAGAATGTATAACTGGAATTTTAAAAAGACACAATGAGATCATAAATGAGCTCTGATTTATTTGAAGACATTTCTCCAACTAACAGCAGCTGTATTTTTTTTTTACTTTTTAAAATTATTTTTAATCATTTTATTTTATTTTTAAATTTTTATTTATTAATTTATTTTTTAACCCATCTAACAGTTGTATATTTTTTGAACTAACAGTTGAGAATGACATCAAATGTCAGCCAGCAAGAACTCTGGAGGTGATATGATGCCGTGATTAATCCTTCATAAATCCAAGAAAACTCAAAATATCTAACAGATTGTACACTTAGAAGTAGCATGTCTTTACTTTTGATGGGTTCCTTTCCTCACTTAAATATAACATAGAACAAACACTGAAATTTGGGGGCTTTTTACATTTTTTTTTACTTAGCATCTGTACAATGAACACTGGGGAAAAATAATTATTATTGCCATCATGAATATTTACAGACTATTAAGTTCACTGTAAAATAACTATCTTGGGAGAGACATTTATTTCTAATCATTGTAATAGCTGCTGTATGAATAATAGTGTTGGCAATACTTGCAGGATCATAAAACAGCTCTAGTATAGGTGTTTCACATGTACGTATGTAAGACACACCCAACATCATCCGCCTCATACACTGCAAACAGATGAGTGTTTGCTTAAAGATGACCTGATTCTGGCAATAGCTCACAGTGAGTGGAATGTGAGGTCCATTTGAAAAGACAAATGAATTTTAGCATGTGTAACCCATCATGCTGACAAAGTCAGCCTGCATTATATAACCAGATTAAAGCAGAAAGTCTTTTGAAGTTACGTTCATTGCTTTTAGCCATTCAGCACCACTGCAGCTTCAAGCCATGAAAAATTTAAGTGCATTAGAGAATTTTAAATGGCTTTGTATTTGCAAAGGCTTGTGCAGAAGGGGGAGAGAGACTCTGATTAGCAGAAAGACATGTCGGGCAGGGTGGCCAGCAGGCACAGTGCGTATATTTTACAGGAGCTTGCGGCCGCACCCACCCAAAAATCAGACACCTCGAATGCATTGTATACTTACTCACATATGGTTGAAGACATGAACAATGGTTATTACAGTTAGAAACGTATGGCATAGATAGTTGTAATTTATTTTTTAATTTCAGGAAGATTTGGGGACAAATGCTATTGCTTACCTATTCCATTCCCGAAATGTGTGTGAAATTTCCTCCCCATTCCAAAAATGTGTGTGAAATTTCCATCAGCTCCAAACTTCCTGCTGCTACTGTATTTTTTCTTCTATTTTTGTGTAGGTGTGTGTGTCTATGAGTATGTGTAGTGTGTGGGTAAATACAAATTAAAAAGAAGAGGCTTAATCCTCCCAGTTGAAAATAGAGAAGAGACTCCCTCCCTAACCCCTTGCCCCCCTCCCTTAAGAGCATTTACTTTAGAAAACTTGTAATGGTTAAATTCTTTCTCTGTCTCTTTGAAATGCGTGTATACCTTTTTGAAAGTTAAATAGCCTCTTCCCAGCTTAAAGACCCAGGGATGTCTCTCAGTGGAAAGTCATCATCTAGATTGTTGTGCGGTGGGAGGGGCGGTGGGAGGGTTAGACCCTGACTTAAGCAGGTGCCTCACTCTGAGTTGCAAAACTGCCCGCAGTCATTAAGATATCAGAGCTCATTTTTCCTTTGGATAAAGCCAATTCACTAACAAGATGGTCATCCCAATTACCCAGTGCATTTAGCATGAACTACCTAAAGTCCTCTTACTTGAGAACTAGCTACTGTTTACCTCGAGAACACGTGTGTAATGAGTTGAACATCCGCTCGTCTGTATTAAAGGATGAAGTTTCTCTGTCTTTGCAACTCTTAGTGAACTGCCTGTGATGCACATCACATTCTGGCTTAATGCCTATTCAATAATAAAACTGTTTTCTTTCCTGTCTACTTTGGGGAGAGGTTTTCTAGGGTGGCAGCAGATTTTGTTTGTAGTTATATGTTCCCAACAGTTTTCAAATGTCATAGAGCCGGGGCTGATTTTTTTTTTTTTTTTTTTTTCTGTAAAGGGTCAGAGAGTGGCTTTGTGGATCACGGGGTCTCTGTTGGAACAACTCAGCTCTGTCCTTGCTGCACCATAGCAGCCATAGGTACTGTGGCTATGATGCCAAACTTTATTTACAAAACAGGTGCCAGCCTGGATCTGGCTCAGCGGCCACAATTTACGCACTCCTGGAGAGACACAGGAGCGTTCAGTATAAAAAGGAAATACTGATCATCACAATTATCATGAATGAAATGGACCGTCCATTCCAACTACAATGATGGTGTATAAAACAGTGCTATAGAGAATGCAGACTTTTTTTTTTTTTCACTTTAGTATACTGTATTTTTAGTAGGATTCTTTAGCTAAACATAGTTTCATCCTTCATAACTGGGGTTTATGTGTAGTGAACAAACTACGAAATGACACTGTTTATTGTCCAAAAGTGTGAGTTCTAATGGCAAAATGCTTCTGACTTCAGTATTCACCATTTTACTCAGCTAGTCTTCCAAATGCACACAGAGCTATGCTTTATGTTATATTTTGTTGAGACTATTCCTCTAAAATAGACAAAGGATTATCTCTGGTAGATTTTAAACAGCTCTTATTTCTGAAGAGTTCACTCTTTGTGCCAAAAACTTGGAGACTCATTTACCACTTGGCTGCATTCATGAAAACACCGCTACAGAATAGTTGCTTTTATTTCAAATAGTTACTTCAAAGAAGCATTAAGAATCATCACTACTGAAAAAAATATTTAAAAGATAAGAATATTCTTAACTCAAAATCACAAGTAAATAGGTGGATTATGGATTCAGGATTTTCCATTGACAAAAAGTTCTGCCACTGTTCATTATTTGCTCAAGTTGGGACCTTGCAGTAAATAACACCATCTGATGGATTGCAGTCTTGTTTTAAATAGGGTATTATACATTTGTCCTAAATATATCCATAATTAATAGTCTCCAGCACTCTACAAAGATGTGTTTAACCACTTTAGAATACACTTAGCAGTGTATTCTAAGGAAAGACACCATTTTCTCACAGCGAGTGAAGGAGGTTCTCCTCTAGAATGAAGCCAAGGACAAATACATAACTCAAACTAGTAGGAAAAGATAGATTCCGTGTCTTAAACTAAGGAGTGATTTTTTTTTTTCTTGCTATGGCCAGAAGCACAGCACTTGTACCTGATAATGAGGTGGACCCACACTGGACTATTTTTAGAGTCTATCCATAGAGTTCCTATGATAATAGAAATAAAGGGCATGCTTTACTCCTGAAGGCCCAGAATATGATTATAAAGGGAAAGGGAGAGAGAAGGTCCAGTTGAAACTCAGGAAATATTCATTTTCAATATTGCATTGTTCTCACGGAATTTTTAACAAGGGTCAAGTAGAAAACGTTTACATTAAATTTCTATAGGATTTTTAAAAACATGCTTATTCTCCCTTTCTTCTAACTCACTTTTTCTGTGATTTAGAAAAAATAGTATTAACCATGTGTCAGTGAGTATAGCACAAATTGCAGGGCGAGGCATTTTTAAAACAATAACTAAACCAACAAGGCTCCTTGCTACAGTTGCCATGCTTAGCAGAAAGAGAAAAAGAGCAGAATACATTTCTTGTAATGAGAACTCATTTTTACAATTCTTGGCTTTGAGTCAAAATGCACATCTGTATACATAATTCAGATAACACATAACAGTAAATACAAATGATTTTACTAGTTAGTACTCCCACAGTTTAGTTTGCAATGTGTCCTTTTATTTTTTTTATGTTTTAAGCAATATTAAAGTGCTAGTTTATTATTTTGTTGTTTATCCCATCCATAAGTTATCTTTGTATTATAACTGAACATTTTTACATTTCTGTTTTCACAAATATGCAATCAGGTTTACATGCTGCTTGGTAATTCTTTTTCATTTAACATTCCATTATAAGCATCTTACCATATCAATATTGATATGGCAATGTGTCCTTTTAGATTACCTGTTTTTCCTATAGTCTGTAGACAGGAAAGAAAATGATGGGTAAGGCATAGAGTCATTACGCATTAATACCTTAAAGTTAAACATTACTTAAACCTGCTCTGTTTTTTCACATTTTAAATATCATTGATTCCATAGATTGTTATGATAAAGGAGGTCACTTGTTTTCTCTAAGATTAGAATGACTTTAAAGTTTTTCCTATTATGTTCTTGGAATAGCGAGCCATTACTTTTTTCACATATTACGAAGCCTTATTTAAACAACTTCATTTTAAGTTCCGAAATAACTTCAGCTTTACCTGTTGTGCATCTTCCCATTTTTCCTTGTTGTCTTCATCTAGAAGGTTGCTAACTATTTGAAAGAAGTTCTGTAAATTAAATTAGATAAAAGGTTTAATGTTACACGAGGGAATATCTTTTCCAGCAACATCTGTTTGAACGCTGAGGGTATAAACACTTTGCAATACTGCTTGATGACCCTAACATGCTATTCTAGAAGGTCTCTGAGGACCCTCTCTCAGCAACATGATTCTGGGATTTCTAGAGAACGTCACATATTCAGAAGACATCACAATAGGCACAACACTTACTTTCTATCACAGTTATATGCTCTGCATTCTACTCTGTCAGGCCACCGTATAATTATTCCTTACAAAGAAGCTCTCTTTGTAAGCTCCTGTAAGAAAGTCCCCTGTGTTTGTCTTATTAAAGTCGTCCAGTTCCCTGTGAGGAATGATTGCTACTCACACTGCTGGGTCGAAGGGCATCACAGTGAAGCCACAGGCCACGGGCAAAGCTGAGGCCAGTGAAGCCTTCCTCCTATTGGATCCTGGCTCTGCCCTTCCTCGCTATTTTAATTTAACGTTTACAACTACTTATTGTAACGACGACATGAAATTTTTCAAGTTCCTGCATGGTAAGTGCTCAAGAAGTCTTGGCTGTTTTCAAATTCCCATTCTTAATCCCCCTGCCTTTTGCAGCAAACCAAAATGGAGAGATGTCCAAACCCTTGTCATCCCCCTGGTCCCTAACTAACTGTTGGAAACACATTGGCTTTAACGTGTTCCAGCAGTGCCTGCGATGAGTTTCGGTTTTCCCTTTCCAGGCAGACAGGCACCTCTCAGTGTTCGGTTTTTGTTTCCCACACATCGCATCGTCTGTGTCAGTACTCACTTCACACACGAGGGATCTGTACTAAAGAGAGACCTTCCTATCCTCTCACACTCGCTGTGAGCCAGGAGAGGAAAATCAGGGTGCCAGGGACATGGGGTCACAGGAGACCTAAGAAGTGTAAAGTGAAGCCTTGGCATCTGTCTGAAGCTACACGGACAGTGGTCCCTTGCTTTTATCCTCAGACCCCATCTCTTCTGGCTGCTCCGTATGTTATGAACAGGAGCACGGCCCTACGTTGATACCTTCACTTAGGACAGGTCTCCCTTCAGGAGTTGGGGGCCAGGTAGTCACCATTTTTTAGTCTCTTCAGCCTTCTTCCCTATCCAGCCAGCTTTTCAAGATAGGCCTTTACTCTAATTCCAAAGAAATTCACCTGCGTGTTTTTAGAAGAAAAACCAAGCAGCTTCATTTCCTCTTGGGGTTTGAATCTGTTAGCATCTATATTTAATTGCCCTATTTGTGCTATTCATTTTAATAGTTCCCGGCAATCATATGGCTGAAACATGTTTCCAGTCACAACCTCTATAAAACTTACAGAATATTTTAGGCAGCTCTTGGGAAAAAAACCCGGCAAGTCTGTTTGAGACCCGTTTTCTAATTCGTTTAACCTTTTTGTACTGCCAGCCGTTTCTTCCACTGAAAATGTCCTGGCTGCGGTGATAACATTTCAAGGGCTTTGTCCACTGAGCTGTAATTCTACGTATGGGCAGAAAGAATTAACCTTCAGAGTTCTCCGATCGCCTGTGGCTAGTGAACTCAGTAGGAGACGTGGTGCTAGCGAGACGAAAGTTGCAGATTTCATCCCCTTTCACGCCGCCAGCCTTGCTGAGGTCCATGACCGCGCCTACGTCCTAGCCCCTGCCTGCTCTCATACAAAATGCATGCTGCTCCTAACAAGGGTACCGCAAGAATGGGAAGCAATTTGTGCCAACGCATCTCCGTTTCTGGGAAAACATTGCACAAAGCGTGTTTTAGTGACAGGGAGTCAGCAGCTCTGCGCTGTACGTCAAGGCCAGTGAGCACACGCGATTCCTCGATCAAAACGATAAATTCAGAGTTCGGTGTTTCAAAATCACCAGAGGGCATACATAAAAAACCACAGATTATTAAAATATACATTCTAGTAAGCAGAGAGTCTAAGAAAGGCGGTTGTACTATCTTCCAAGGCCAATAAATCATACTTGACTAAATGAACATGGGAATGCCGCACAGAGTAAAGCTCTCCTTCTATCTCCCAGTGGATTGAATCTGAAAATGGTCAGTTGTGGGTTCGTGTAGGGGGACAGGGG
Source organism: Grampus griseus (assembly GCF_964374135.1). Taxonomy (NCBI): domain Eukaryota; kingdom Metazoa; phylum Chordata; class Mammalia; order Artiodactyla; family Delphinidae; genus Grampus; species Grampus griseus. Next base: position 5,835,607 of record NC_139007.1, on the reverse strand, counting down.
CTAAGCCTCAATATCCCAGATGGGGGAGGGGGAGGGGCATTTCCGGGGATACTGAGCTTTGCTTGTTCCTCAGTGTATCCTCGTCGCATGCAATGCCTTGCCCACAGCAGGTGGTTAATAAAGTCCTAACTTAAAGGAAACAATGAAATCACAAAGTCAGTACACCTCGGTTTCTCCAACAAGACTCAAGCATCATTCCTCTGAGTTGACCCTGCTCTAATCTGTCTCACACACGTTGAAAAAAAATGTACTTCGATATATCAATTCACTTCTACATTTGCTCAAATATCATACTGACAGATGGAACAAAGCAGAACCAAACAGAACAGCATTTTGAAGAGGAGACTCATAACCTTTCAGGCCACTTGACTGAATTTTTGAGAAAAGTATAAAGCAACTTCCACGGCAGCAGATGCACAACTTCTAGAGTTTTTCAAGAGCTCTGCTACCTATGGTCAGACCTCTCCTTTGATGATATGTGGATCAAGTCCCTTAGCCCCTGAATTGCATCTGACAGGTTTCTGTTTTGTTTTGATCACATCCCGATCTCTACGACCTAGACTGATTTGAAAAATTCAGCGTCCTTAGCAGAGTCTGAGTTTGGAGCTTGAACTAGGCAGACCTGCTTTAAAAATTCTCCCAACATTTATTACCTGTGTGGTACTGGGGTAACGTTGCCCACCTCCGCCTACGTTCTCTAGCCTGTAAGGCAGAGATGCTAACACCTGCAGGGCAGAGCAGCTGTGAAGCTCAGAGCTAATTCTCAGCACAGTATCCGACACACGCTAAGTGCTCAATATATGGCAGCTTTATGATTTTATTCCCTTTGTGTTATCTTTTTACGACTGGCTGCATGATTTGTATTTATAGCCACATTATGGCCCATGATTTGTTCAGCAGAAAGCTCTCCTTCCTAAGAATGTCCTCTGCTGGGAGGGGTTTCAGTGTTGTGATGATGAGACACTCAGCACGTGGGAGACCCTGAGCAAACGGCTGTGGGACACCATGGGCAGGAAGCAGGACTCTGGTTTTCCTCGGCAGGAAGTATTATTAAAATCAGCACAGTGAACGCATGTCGTAAAGAGAAGCATTGATGTCTCTGCCCCATTCAAAGTGCAAGTCCTAGATTTGGCCATGTGAGACTAAAAGGACACTCGATTTTCTTTGTTATTGGAGTATAATTGCTTTACGATGTTGTGTTAGTTTCTGCTGTACAATGAAGTGAATCAGCTATGTGTATACATATATCCTCTTCCTCTTGGACCCCCGTCCCACCCTCCCACCCCTCTAGGTCATCACAGAGCACCGAGATGAGCTCCCTGTGCTATACAGCAGGTTCCCACTAGCTAGCTATTTTACACCTGGTAGTGTATATATGTCTATACAAGTCCGTTCTCTATGCCTGCGTCTCTATTCCTGCCCTGGAAATAGGTTCATCTGTATCATTTTTCTAGATTCCACATACATGTGTTAATATACGATATTTGTTTTTCTCTTTCTGACTTACTTCACTCTGTATGATAGATCTTCTAGAGTAATGAAAATAAAAACAAAAATAAACAAATGGGACCTAATTAAACTTAAAAGTTTTTGCACAGCAAAGGAAACCATAAACGATAAAAAACAACATTCAGAATGGGAGAAAATATTTGCAAATGAAGCAATGGACAAAGTATTAATCTCCAAAATATACAAACAGCTCATGGAGCTCAATATAAAAAAACAAAACAAAACAAAACAAACAAACAACCCAACCAAAAAATGGGCAGAAGATCGAAACAGACATTTCTCCAAAGAAGACATACAGATTGCCAAGAGGCATATGAAAAAATGCTCAATATCACTAATTATTAGAGAAATGCAAATCAAAACTACAATGAGGTATCACCTCACACTGGTCAGGACACTCAATTTTATGCAAAGCAGTAAGTACATAATTCTTTGTTCTATATCTGGTTGGCTTCCACTTGACAAATTTCTCAAGGACTATATACAATTTTCTATAAGTATATTGAAGCACATCTTAGCATGCACTTTTGCTGAATTCCTTATTGAAAGAGAGTTGTAGATTAGGCTCATGATCAGAGATATCTAAGCCACAAGAAACGTGTTCTCCTCCTCCTAACCCAGCAGCAAATGCCTGGGCACCGAGAAGCAGAGACAGGCCCCAAGGAACAGAGTTAAGAAGGAGAACAGAAAGCTTTCAGGAATGGTGGTGTCCTCAACATGAAATATAGAGGAATCATAAGAGAGGCTTAAAGGCTAAGCAAGGAAGCAGGGACACACCATTAGGATTAAAATGGCACAGCCCAGGACAGTCATGCATCCCCAATCCAGAGAGCAGTCGACGGCTGCAGGTCAAGCGTGATCCGGCCCCTTCCTGTCTCTCCACTCTGTCTTGAGCGATCCTGTCCCCCACTCTCTCTACTCCAGGCTCAGCAGACTTCTCCATGCATCCCAAACCTGTTTCTGCCCAGTCTCCAGACCTATATAATGCTGCTCCCTTTCTTCAACCACTTTACTTCCTGTTCTTTACTTGAATAACCCCTTTTTTGTCCTCCACGTCTAGATTTACATGCCATTTCCCCAGAAAGGCTTTCTCCCATCACCACACTGTAAGTATACAAAGTCTGCACAGTCTCTTTATGTTTCTGATTTTGAGTAGTGAAAATTTTTATTTTTCATTTACCAGTACTGTCATCATTCATGCTTTGCCAAAAATCCATGGAAAAAAGAAACAGCCCATTCCTGGAAGTAATCACCTAAAAGAATAAGACGTGAAGGAAGAGGTTCTATTGACCAGAAGAGACCCTTGTTCTCTGTTCTGAGAGTCACCTTTCCCCAGTACCTGGGGAATTACTAGTACGACGGTCTCTGACTCTCCCGGCCTCTACGTCCATGCATGACCAACCCAGCAAAACTACTGTGCACTCACCCAAAAGGATGAATAAGTGCACCTTCACCCTAATGTAATGCAGGCAGCAGCCAGCTGTAAGGGAGCCACTCACAGGGCAGCAAACATGAGGAGTTGCAGTTGCACTGTGTAGATTTCTTTTGAAGTGTATCACACTTCGTAATTACAATGTATTTGTATGATGATCAGTTTAGGGCTTCTTCTCTACCAGCTTATAATTTAGTTGGGACTGTTTCCATTTTGTTCACTCCCATGCCCCCAGGGTACAGCACGAGGCATAGGAAAATGTAAATACTCAAATATTTCCTGTTGGCTGACTGCATGCCTACTGTGTGGAAGACCATGGGATAAACACTGGGGGAATTAAAAATCACGGATACACGGTCCCCACCTAACGTGTGGCCTCCTTTCAACACCCTCCTCTGCTCTATACCCAGGGTTCTTGTAGGTCCAGGGCAGGAGATGGGGTGCTTAGTTTTACAGATCAGAAAGCTGGTTCTCCTGATTAAATACGGGATCGAACTCTTCCTATCTGAGTGGCATTTTGAAGTCTCAAGGCCGTCCTGGTCACAGACACGCACTCTTGAGAAACTGCAGGGCCTCACAAGTAGAGGACACAGTGGAGGATGTTCGGCCCTGGTCCCCTCCCAAGGAAGGGGTCTCCTCTTCCACACACAGCTGGTTCTTTGCCAAACACAGTGGAGCCCCCTGTGCACCACCACTGCTGCCCCATCCCTGATGGAGCGAGGGCTACCTTGTTCAGCAGCAGAGGGCATCGGGAGAGAGAGAAAATTACACTCCAGGCAGCAAAGCTGGGGGCTTGGGGAGGAAGAAGCCTGGGGAAGGGAACATCCCGGGGAGACTTTACCAAGAGCCCGAGTGAGACACAGCGAGGACAGAAGTGGGCGTGAGGGTGGAGGTGAGGAAAGACCCAGGGGATGCTTGAGAGGCAGAAAGGCACTCACTCCTTCAGGAACATTGCCTGAACACCTGCTGTGTACTTGGCCCTTTTCTGAGTTCAGTGAACGCAACAGTGAGCGAGACACACGAGAGTTCCTGCCCTCACGGAGCTTGCACTGCGCTGTGTAAAGAAAAGACATTTAGCAATAAGTAATCATTTAAAACAGGACTTAAGGTGATGAATCAAAAATAAAATAGTGTACGGGGCCAGGAGGGACTGGGCAGGGGAGGGCTGTGTGTGCGTGTGTGCCTGTGTGGACATGTGTATGTGGGTGTGTGTATGCGTGTATGTGCGTGGGTATGTGGGTATCTGTGTGTTTGCATGTCTATGTGCTTATGTGTATGTGTGTTTGTATGTGTAATTGTGCACGTGTGTATATGTATATGTGTATATGTGTGTGTGTGTAACTGTGTGGATGTGTGCATGTGGGTGTGTGTATGTGTATATCTGGGTATCTGTGTGGACATGTGGATGTGTTTGTGTGTATGAGTTTATGTGTATATATGTGTATGTGTGTTTGTATGTGTGCACACATGTGTGTGTGTGTGTGTGTGTGTGTGTGTGTGTGCGCACAAGTCTGCTTCAGGTGGAAGAGTCCGCAGGAAAGACTTTTCTGAGGAGGTGACATCTAAGCTGAGGACAGAGTGATGAAGGTGGCAGTCATGGGCAGGCCCGAGGAAGAGAGCCCCAGAACAACAGTGGGACGAAGGAACACAAACAGAGAGGAAGCAACGTAGCTGGCATGGCCTTGAGCAGGGAGCTAGAGGAGGGGAAGGGGAGAATATTAATACAGGATGAAAAAGAGAGTCAGGGGCTCAGACAGAGAGGTGCCTGGATCCCACCATAGTTATGTGACACGAGTTTCAGGAAAAATAAAAATCTAACGTTGGCTGCTGAGTGGAAAACAGAGTACAGGAGAGTGAGAGTGGAAATGGGGAGGTCAGAAAGGAGGCGGTGTTGTCTGCTGGCTTGATTAGGGAACAAAGTGTCGTGGTGACGGAGGGAGAGGGCAGAACCGGGACCAGGCCCTGGTTCCTAGAGGACACACAGCTCTGCTGAACACGCAGAAGACACAGCAGAGCTGCGTGTGCCCGGGGACTGTGGGCTCAGCTCTGTTCTGGCCAAGCGTGAGGCGCCTGGGATAGAGCTGAGAGCAGACGCCCAGCTGCCGCTGTCCCTACAAGCCTGAAGCTCAAAAGGTCAAAACCTGTGAATCCTTAATCCTAGTTGAAACCTGGAGCTTTTGGGGGAAAAACTAAAATGACCAGGAATAGAGCTGAATGGGATAAACTCGAAGTTAAAACACTGGTGATAAAATAGACAGGAAGAGGACCACGTGAGGTTAGATGAGGGCTTAGGGATAAGGAAGCAGGAAGTGGGGCAGAAGGACTCTGCAGTGGGGAGGTTAAGTCAGATGAGATGGACCAAGTCTGCAGCAAGGTAAAAACCCAAAGAGTTCAAGATACAATGCCTTGGTCTCCTGTATTTTTTTAGCCTCCATGCACTTGGATGATGACACTTGCACATGAGATGTGCAAAACCAGGAACACACCCAGGTTACAGATTAGGGCCTGGATAACTGATGTCCAATCCCTGTGATTGGGCTATGACTCTACTTCTTAGCCTCCCAGTCAAGAAAGTGTAGAGAAATAAAATTGAGTAAGAGGAATATTATTACACAAATAATCTTAGGCTTGTTCTACTGTATTTTTTAAAGCTAACTAATCCCTAAAGAGTGCTTTGCCTATTTTTTTTAATAGGTGGTCTCTCAACGGATCAGGACAAAAAGTCACATCACTCTGGTTTAATCTTTTATCTAGAATACCTATCCTAGAAGCACATCAACTGGCCGTTGGCAATGAGAAACCCTCAAGGATTCAGGAAGCAGCAGATGATAATTAAGGATGCCCCCTGGAAGGCATCAGGGACCAAGATATATGGAGAATATGATTCAGAGACAAGAAACTGAAGCACTGGAAAACAAGAGGATCAATGGGGGGGACAAAGGGATTGGGGTATCAAGGTCAGAAGGTCAGCCGTGGGGTCACCAGCCTGGAAGGCTGTGGTCAGAGGACTCCTGCCAACAGGGCCGGGCTGTCCCAGACAGCCCAGTGTCATATGCCAGATCCAGAGGGTGTGAGAGCCGATTATTGAAGCAAATATTCCCTAACGTGCACTAGTTTAGGAGAAAAAAATCCAGAGCCTTTAAGGACACCTTTGTTTTTTTCTTCTCGTTTTAGTCACAGATATCACCGAAGCTCTGACTCATTTTGGAAACAACATGGAACAGGGGTCCAGGAATCTCGGGCTGCCTTTCCCACTAATCTCACTGCTCTGCCGAGATGGAAGACGGTACCACCTGTGGAGTTTTGGAACTGCTTGGATGGGCAACTTCCTACACGATGCTATGAGTCTTTCCAGGGTAAGTGTAGGATGGAGGGCTCCAGAGAAAGAGCAGAGAGTGGGTCTGCTTTGAGGTGCAAGTGACAACCAGAATGGGGGAGTGGAGAGAAGCAACGTCTATTGTCAGCGCTTAGGGGGGCCAAGCGTGGTGCTGCTTTACAAATGAAGGGTAAAAACTTTAGTGATGCTAATATGATTAGGTATGTTCATCAATTATTCCCAAGAGGGAGCCCTGCCGAGCAGTCAGTCATAAAAAACATCATAACAAGTGGGGCAAAATCTTCCTCAAATCCAGACAAGGCACAAGGTGAGAAGTGATCACCGCGTTTGGGCAGGCCTGGCGGATATACCAAAGGGCCACCTGGGCAGGAAACACACACACATCACAGGTTCACCCCTGGGATGCTGCGAGCAGAGCCATAGAGGTCCTGTCCCTGGGAAGATGCCTGGCACATACTTTTCTTGGCTAAAGGGAAATTCTCACAGTTCCTTCAAGATCCCCTGTTGTGCACTGAATTGTGTCTGGCCCTGATCCATATGTTGAAGCCCTTAGCCCTCAGTACCTCAGAATGTGATTGTATTTGAAGACAGGGCCTTTGAAGAGGTAATTAACTTAAAATAAGGCTGGGTCCTAATCCAATTTGACAGGTGTTCCTGTAAGAAGAGGCATTTAGGACACACAAAATCATCAGGGGTGACACACACAGAGAAAAGGGCCATGTGAGGCCACAGGGAGAAGGCGGCTGCCTGCAAACCTGCCCACGCCTTGATCTTGGACCTCCAGCCTCCAGAACTGGGAGACAATACACTTCTGTTGTTTAAACCACCCAGTCTGTGGTATTTATTATGGCAGCCCTGCAAACTGATACATTCCCCCATAATTTTTTAAAAGAAAAATTTAATAATAAATGGAATCACAATAGAAGACTACCTGTACACCGTGCACATGCAAATCTCAACATTTTCTTGACTCTGATGGAAATAATGAGGGATTCTGAAACGACAAAACTACCTATCAGATGCTTTATCATATTTTTCTTAAGTTCCACCAAAGTCATTCATGTACATCACATGGCATGTACCAGGTGATAGGCTCCATTCCACAAATACCTAACCTTCTTAGTCGCCCTTCTTTTTTCCCCTATCTTTGTGAATACTCTATTCACCTATGGAGGTCCTCAGTCCCTCTCAGCCTGCAGCCATCTTCCAAATTTTGTTCATGGTAGGATTTATTCACATTGGTGGGTGAAGCAAGATGTGTTTATTAATATCTCACCCATTTAAGTCAGGTATTTGGCATTGAATTTCTTCTTTCCATCTTATATAATAAGGGCACATTCTCCACATTATCTAGAAAGAGCTTTTAGCTGTACACATTCTCTCTACCACAGAGAAAGAATAGGGAACCGTATCAGGCTGGAAGCATTGAAATGGCTGCATTTGTGACTTGGAGTGATTATCAGCTGGGAGTTGCCATCCTGGGCTCCTCTTGGTTCCCACAGATCCAGGCATCCTGGCTATTGATTCAAGCCATCCTCTCATCCACTTGCCAGCTAACATTGAAATGGCTTTGTGATAAAGGCCTTAAGGACTAACACTTCTTTTCTGACTTCCCTTCTCCTTGATACATTCCCTGCCCTTCTCCTCTACTAAGAGTGGGGGGAAAAAAAGAGTGGGAAAAAAGTAGTGGCCCATTCTTGCATAGGTAATGCCATGGAGAATATTTGACCTTCCTTTGTTCCCAGGAGTGATAGCAAAATACACATCTGCACTGGCAGCAGACACCTGTGGTCCAGAGATGCTTCAGGTGTTTGCTCCATCAGAATCTCACCTTCCCGGATCATAAGGTTCGTCGCCATGTTCCTTGAGCTTTTACTGTGTGCCACATGCTGTGTAAGTTTTACACAGTAACTCAACCCTCACACCAGCACTGTGCATGGGTACCATCATCCAATACAGTGGAAGAGAAATGGCAGCTCAGGGAGGTCCAGTCACCTGCCCAGCATCAGATAGTTAACAAGTAGCAGAGCCCTGACCAGAAGCTCGGGATTCTGACCACGAACAGGCACTCTGAGTCATCACGCTCTATTGCCTTCCTTACCTCTCCGACTTACGTTCCAGGAAATTATTAATCTTCTGCTGCACAATGTTCTTTAAGCAGAGGATCACAAGTCATAAGGTACTGTCTTGTAGGCTAGAGTTATACTACAATTCCAAACCTAAAGGGCCCATACTAGATCTTATTTAGTCAAGAGAATTAGTTTCAGCATTACATAATGGCTTTGGATTGTTAGCCATAATTGCTTCCCCATTTATCAGACCACTCTTTTGTACACAAAAAGTAAAAGCATTTCTCACTGAAAGCATCAGAGAAATAATACTCAAGAATCCTCACCTAGTGTTGGATGGGTAGCATGAGAAAGATCCAACATACGTGCTTGCCTGTCAAGTGTTTTAGGAAAGAAGATGCTTGGCTTATCCGAAATCACTAACTCTGCTTTCAGTTTAATTTCTTGATCACCTAACTCTGAGAATTTTATTTAGAATGTAGTTTGCCTTTAAGAAAGAAATTGGAAGCTGAGTTTTGAGCTTCCTATTTAATCCTAATCATTGGGAAATGAATTTTCAAGCCTAGAGAACACGTTAGACAAACAAGTGATTTTCAAACATTGGCGACCTGTTTGAGGGTCATGATTGACTTTTTATAACCAAATAGGAATGCATAGAAAATACAAGAGTGCATTACCCACAGGAAAAGGGAAATATTATTTTGAAAAAGTCTTCAATTATATATTGTTTTCAAGTTTTCAATTATATATTGAGGTAAACTGTGTGCCTTACTGTGGGTCATAGTCAAAAACATTAGGAAAATGCTGAGTTAGACCAACAAAAGTTTTGTCAGGGAACAAAAGCATGCCTGAGAAGAGACAAATCCTTGCATCCAGGAAGTTTGAGGGCAACTTTAAACAAGGCGTCTCTGTGGATACTCCATGTATGTATTCTTTCCAATTCTTCTTTCTTTACCCCCAAATATAAGCTGTCTCAGGGGCCTGCCTTTCTTTCCATTAAGTGGATCATGCCTGCTTTTCTGATCCACTGTCACTGAAACATGCTTTCTTTTTGCCAACCTCTAGGTCATTGCTGTAGCCTTTTCACGGGTTTCTTTCCCCCAGTCTTCCTTTACTCACTAATCGCCCTTATCCACCTTGGCCAGACCATCTTTCCAAAAACAGCACTCACATTTAGTAACCTTGCTCATAGAGAATAACATTCAAACTCTCCTCTAGCCTTGATTCCCGTGCCTTCACGATCGACATTTTCCAATGTGAATCCCATTTTTTTTACCAACCTTGGTCTTTTGAATGTGCCACACTCATACCATTTCTGTGGCTTTGACTGGAGTTTGATTATTGTTTCCGCACCCAGCTTGTTTCTCCAAATTCTATCTCAAGGCCTAAGGCTCCCATAAATTATTTTCTTGTTGCTGCAGTTCAGATTCTATGTCTTGAGAGCTCCTGGAAGTGAGACACTGTACTCATATCTCTCTTCCTCATTACCGGTCTAGCCTCATTCATGACTTAACTTTTACTTCAATGATGTTGTAAGCAGCTTGAGAGCAAGGCCCATCTTTTCCTTTTATGTTAAGAGTTACAACACCAGAGCTAAGGGCATTACAGAGCACCTACTCTCTGCTGGACGACTCACAAATACCATCATGTATGGGTTGTTACGTATTTAACCTGAATTACTTCTAAGCCTCGCAACAAGACTGGAAAATAGTTACCATCGAACTTCATTACTCATGAATTCCGTATCTGCAAATTCAACTCTTCGCTAAAATTTATTTGTAACCCCCAAATCAAAGCTCATAGCTTCAAGGGCATGCACGGTGGTGAATTTGAGTCACCCATGCACAAGTGCCCAGCTCATGTCACATGGCTATGCTCTGAGATTTGGTTTCAGCTCATATCCTGTAAATATGCCCTTTTCATGGCCTATTTAATGCCCAGGTTTCTTTCCATATTTTTTATTGGTAATTTCACTGTTGAGAATGGCCATCAGCATAGTGTGGAGGTCCATCTAGTATTCCTAAACCCAAGAAGGCTGTGTTATGCCTTATAGAGAAAATATGTGTGTTAGATAAGGTTTGTTCAGGCATGAGTTTTATATATATATATATATATATATATATATATATATACACACACACACACACAATGTATATATAATAATAACATATATATTGTTATATGTACAACAATAACAGAAACACACATAAAACAGGTCATGTATTAATTGGTCGATGAAAATTATATGACAGATTCTTGAAGGAACCCATCCTGTAGTTTCCCTATTAGTAAATGATCAGTATTCTTTCATTTTATAAAATATAACTACCATGACTAAAGAGAATAGACTGTACTACTATTTCTTCTTTAGATATGAAGAAATAAGGTAAAGAAAGATTAAGTAATGTGTCTGAAGACATCAAGATATTTATTGGACAAACTGGAATTTCAATTTGTATGTCTGATTCAACTTTGTCAAGTTCCTGGTGTGGGTGTTGTGAGTTCATCCTCCACTGATAGAATGAGACTCAGTATGAATTTTCCCAGGGGTGGAAAAAAAGACAAGCTTTCCTCTCCTTTTCTTCCTTTCTCTTAATTGGATGTTCAGAGTACTTTTCTTAGTTTTTTGTGAAGTAAATTCCTCAAATATTACTACATTACTCATAGTCACTAATTACTTGAACAAATATTTGCATGTCTACTATGCTCCAAGTGCCAAGCTAAGCCCCAGGGACCTAATTGTCTCTCCACAAGCTTAACATTTGCTGCTGAAGGGAGGTCTGAAAACAAATAACTACAATGTCATGTGAGAGACCTGCTCTAGTAGGGATATTTACAAGGTTTCAAAAAGACCAGACAATTAGGAAAACACTGAATTCTGCCTGAGATATGAAGAGAAGACTTTGGAGTAGGAATGATTTTTGAGCTGGATCCTGAAGGACTTTGGCATCAGATTGGAAATGGGAAGAATAAATTACATAGAGGACCAATATAGGCAGAGGTTTGGACATATGACCAAGCCCCAAGGTTTGGAAAGAATATGCCTGAAGGGAAGGGACTTTTGGAGTAATTTTCTACCAGTTTCCCAAAATAAAACTATTACTATGTTTTATCCTTCCAAGACATAAAAGTACACTTTATTTTTTCCCCAAATTTTAACAGGTTGTAGCTATACTATCTCACTTTCATCAATGTATCAAGTCAATTGTTTACTGAATCCAGCATCACCAGGCATTTTACATAAAATGTCTTGCACATAACTACATTTAAAATAATGTATTCTCTTTAAATAGTTTTCCTTAATCTCTCTTTGGTCTTTGCTGTTTTCCCAGTTTAAAAAAAAAGGATAAAAAAAAGGTCAGTGGTATCTATGTAGTTATTAATTTTGTTGTTAATTAACTCAACAAACATTTGTTGAGCAGCTTCTATAGTCAAGACTCCTCTTTGGGGAGAGGATGACTTGGAGCTCGGCTAGTATCCAAAGATGGATCAGGGATATTTCTTCTTTTTCAAAGATTTGCAGATGAGTACTAATAACTCAAGACATAAAGAGATGCGGGAGAAGTGCTGCTGGAACTCAGAGTCCCAGAGTCTGTACCAAGAGACTGATTTAGGAGACGGAGACAGACAAGCCAGTCTGAAGGCATAGAGGAAGCGAAGGCCCAGAGCCAAGAACGCACAGTGCATCCAGGAAGCAGGAAGTAGTTCACTTGGCTCCAAGTCTGTGAAGGGAAAGAGGAGTCCATGTGCACGGCCGGAAAGGCAGGTGACCTACGTACGGCGGGCGTACTAGAAACCAAGACACAGGCTTCGGGTTGTCTTTGAGGAGGCCTTGGTGCCCCGCTGGAGATTTCTGACTGAGGAGTGACAGAATCAGGACTGTCCTAGGACAGCCAATGGGACCATGGTGCACAAGATGAGGAGGGATGTTGGTAAGGGTCTGAGGGAGGATGAAAGGAAAGAGGCCATGGAAATAATGGAGGCTGGGGTAACTGGAGGCCAAGACAGGGAAACAGCAGTGGGGAGAGGAAAGACGGATGGAAGAGGTGCCGTGTAGGCTGACCCAACAGGAAAGGAAGAGAAGGGAAAAGTCAAGATGACATTACAGTTCCAGCCTACGGACCACTAATCCTCCAAGGCAAAGTAGAAAATACAAGAAAACGTGGCACTCAAGATGAGTTTAGCTTACTCCATATGAAGCCTGAGGTGCTAGCCAATCACAAGGGCCCAGAGACCTTGAAAGTGGAGGACTGAAGTCGCAGTAAGACTGTAATCAAGCAAAGACGACAAATATGTCCAAAAGATTTGTATAAAATTGCTTGTGGAAAGTAGAATAAAAGTGGTACAAAGTTCTCTAGAATTTCAGAGACGAGACAGGTCATTTTCAGATGGAGTTTGGGGCTTGCAGGTCTGGCAGTCAGAAGGACTTGCTGGAGCTGTGCCAGGAGTTTGACGGGCAGAGACGGAAGAAGAAGGACTCCCAGAAGAGGAAGGTTTCCAGGTGCCCGAAAAGACACTAATAAAGACAGTGAAAGAGATAAACACAGCTCCCGTTTGTGAATGACTAGGACACCAGCCTGCTGAGAATTCTGTGCGCATGTGGAGGACTAAGGAGAGAGTAGGACAGAAACGGAGGAAGGTATTTCTGACCATGCCACAAGGACACCACCACCATCAGCCACATTGCTCTATTTAAGTCAAGCCAGCTGATGTCCATGCCGAAGCCTGTGGTTACACTAATTGTCCGTGGAGTCCGCGCACTCCAATGAGAAGCTCAATCATAATATGTCCCCAATACAACCTGGGATTCTTAGTTTCCTGAATTTCAGCACCTAAAACTCTTAAAGCCCTACACTCACGAGGGTTCAAAGAGGCCCGAGAGCTCACTGTGTGCAGCCTTCTGCCTGATGTTTCAACGTGAACACAAGGGTCTGAGGTTTTTCAAAATTACAGCTTGTATTTTATGTCAAGGGTTTCAGATGTTATTTTTCAATGTAAATGCCAATGGATAGACGTATCTCAGAACTACAGGGAAAGGTTATACTTGGCTTACTTAGTACATTTTTAAAACTGGAAAACTCTCTCATTCTTTGTAAAGAAACAAAAGCATCTTGGGGAGTCCCTGGTGGTCCAGTGGTTAAGACTCGGCACTTTCACTGTCAGGGGCCCGGTTCCATCCCTGGTCGGGGAACTAAGATCCGGCAAGCCATGCAGTATGGCCAAAAAATAAAAAAATAAAAACAAAAAAACCTCACAAATGCATCTCTGAAATGCTCAAATGACAGTAATCTTCCACCTCCCCTCCCTACTATGTATTTTTACAATTAAAAATGTATTCCTGGGGCTTCCCTGGTGGCGCAGTGGTGGAGAGTCCGCCTGCCGATGCAGGAGACATGGGTTCGTGCCCGGGTCGGGGAGGATCCCACATGCCGCGGAGCAGCTGGGCCCGTGAGCCATGGCCGCTGAGCCTGCGCGTCCGGAGCCTGTGCTCCGCGGTGGGAGGGGCCACAGCAGTGAGAGGCCCGCGTACCGCAAAAAAAAAAAAAAAAAAAAAAAAAAGTATTCCTGGACATTAGTGATATAATATAGAATGCAGTCCCACTAACTCTCATTGCAGCTACTTTCAGCAGTATATGCATATAATTTAAATACTATATGTACCTCTATACAAATTAGGGCATTTAATATTATTTATGAATAATTCCATGATTCCAAAAAGCCTTCTATTCCTCTTTCCCTCAATAGCTGATCAAAATAAAGCAAAACAAAGAACAAAACAAAAAAACCCACCCTCTGAATTCTCCAAGTGAAATGCAAATAAAACTCCCAAAGGAAGAGTGGGCTGAAAGAAAACTACCTGATGTGGGAATTTTGCCAAACCTTTATTTAATGAACTTCATGCCAAGATACAGGAAGAACATTATGCTAGAAACGCAAAAAAACAAGTCAACACTCTTGGCAGGCGTACATTTTAGCCTAGGCACAAGAAGAGTTAATCTGAAATGCAAACTAGAGTTGCATTAAATATGCTTTTTTTGCCATTCAACAAGCTTTGTCTTAATGGCAAAGGCAATTCTAAAACTGGATGAGTACTTAAACTTTACTATGGAAATAAATGATGCTGTTCTAGAAGTCTTCCATGACAAGAAAAATATGCTGTGAGGAGTTCCTGAATTCCTTATTTTCCTACCCAGAACAATTCTCTACTCGCCTGATATTTTCAGACAATGGTTCCACAGAATTAAACATGGCTTTCCCCCTTCTAATAGCAAACCCCAAACAAAACTTAAACTGTGTCTTCTCTGCATGCTATAGTTAATGTGCCTTCATTATGCTTAATGTACTTTTAATAGTTTCCTGTGGCAAGATGGTGATATTAAATGTGGGAATAAAATACCCACGCTACAACCTGGAATTTGCTATAGTGCCTTTCTGCCGAGGACTCAAATCACTTCACACACATTCTCACTCACTATCTCCTGGAGGTGCATTACGTGCATTTTACGGTTGAGGACACCGAGGTATATAGAATGACTAAGGATCTGAGGTCATTTCCAGAGCTCAGCTGAGCACAGCCTGGATGCCTTCCCCAGCAGGAGTGAGCACCCTCCCCTCCAGGCCAGGAAGCCCCCATGGTGGCTGCACTGGCTTCCCAGGACCACAACTGATCCCAAGCTCACTTGCTTTTCCTTCATGGAATCACCTCCCTTACCTGGACGCCATCAGATGCAGGGATGTAACTTGCCCTTTTAAACGTGTCTGTCACATTCCTGAGGATTTCCACGGACATCAAAAGATCACCTGCATAGAAGTTTTTCCTCTGAGTTAAATCCAGCAGTGTCTTGGTGACCTCGGACATCCCATCACCTGCCAGCATTCTCTGCCCTTTCGCAAGGTGTTCTTTGATCTGTGATGGTCAAAAGAGTGGAAAAAACATCAGAATCTTCATTACTGTTTCTCCACATATCTTCATCAAACGAATGTATTTAAAACTGCAGGGACAATGTTCCAATAGCACTGAAAGACCTGGGAGGATTTCAAAACTAAGCTGTGTGTACCCCAAACTCACATGGATAGACCTCCGCATCACTGTCCACACTTTGGCTGACTTGACGGACTTGCCTTTTCTAGTTTTCAGAAAACAATTTAATACTTCGCAAAAAGCATGTGTTAATTTACGTTTTTAATTGAAATAAAAATTAAAAAATAATTTTGCACGTGGTAAACAGGGGAGATTGTTCAGTGAGGTGTGAGCAGAGATGGGAGATTATAAACACTTCAAAATATCCAAGCTGAGGTTAATAATTTTTGCCTTACCTCTTAAAATAAAGACATCTTTATACAGCAGCAAAAATAAAAAAGAGTTTTCACGAGGACATTTAGCTTAAGAAAGACATTTAGATAAACTTTAAAGGACTACTATGACAGAAATGACTGAAAGCTAGATTATTTTGGCTTTATTTTTAAAAAAATAAACAACAACAAAAATCTCTCAGCTAGGTTTTCAGCAGCAGAATGAACTATTGAGATGCAAGCTTAAATTAGTTTGATGGTCAGGGAAACATGCTGTCAGTTTTCATATTTGCTTATCCTCCAGCCCAAGGAAAGAAAAGCAACTTATCATGTGGAAGAATGTTAAGGAAAGAGATGGTAAAGTGACAGCAGAGATCTGTTATACGTTTACTTGTTTACTAGAAGGTTAGTCTTTGTCATCGCATTGTTAAATTTATGATAATGACGACTTATCAAAGGATCATGAAATAACTAAGAACTAACACACCAGAGAAAGACTGGACTAGAAAGGTTCCAGTGTAATAACTATAATCATCAATTTCCCATTAAGGAAAGTGCCAACTAATCCTTTGAAGTATGGTAATCAATCTGAGCGAATCCTAAAGTTAGGAATTTTCTTTAAAATGGATTTTAAAAAGTGCTATCTTGACACTTCAGATATTTAACTTTTCTCTAGTCTCTAAAGCTCTGTCTAAAAATATTTTGGGAAAATAAAAATCTTCAGAGACATTCTCTGTTCCCATCGTGTTATGTTAAAAGAACATAACATATATAGGGAGTTTGTTTCTTGCCATTTTCTTATTTCATTTCTCTCCTGTCTCCCCTCAGTGGCAGGCATCACCCCCTGACTAAAGCCAGAGGATGGGTGAGACATCAGTGATCTAGTCCTTGCTTATCTCTGTGGTCCAATGCCCATCTTAATCAAGATGCAGACACTGTGTTGGCCAATCAGAAAGGATGCTGACCTCCAGTAGAAGCCAGCTAGTGCACCACGATGATGTGTGCTACCAGGTTGAACTTCAGTCCTGCCTTTAAATTAGTGATAACTCTTTGCAATTTCCTGTTCAGGTCATGTGTGCCATCACATCCTATTTTTGCACTGGATATACTAACCTCCTCCCTTATACTGTCTCATGTTTATACACCACTCAAATAGTTCTGCTTTTTCTAAATATCTAAACAGAGTCAATCAACTCCTTGTCTGTGCTGTCTCTTAATTCTTGTATACATCAACCACTCTATCACACTGAATTAAATATAATCATTTGCTTATATGTCTTCTGGGGGTGGGCTTTCTGAACCTTGAGGGTAGGTTCCCTGCCTTCTTCACAACCTTAGAACACAGCACTGTAAAAGTTTGGTAGAGTGAATTCAGTTACGATATTCTAACTAGAGCTTTATGACAAAATACGATGGAATGGGCTTTGGAGCCAGAGCTGCCTAGGTTTTTATTTAAACTATCCAACTTATTATTTGTGTAATTGAAGCCATCAAAGACTCAGTTTTTCATGTATCTTCTAAGCCTTGAAAAATATGCCTATATGGTTAAAAGTTTTAAAAATCATTTAAAAAAATTCAAATGAACTCACACAAGCCTACCATAGTCAGCACAGCTACTGTGCACGGGGAAAGCTCCCTGCTTCATCATGGTCTGTGTGTCCTACATGATCTGGTCCCTGGAGACTGCTAACACTTTCCCTCAATTCACTGTGCTCTGGTCACTCTGGTCTCTTTGATCTTCCTCAACAACATTTCGTACAGGCCTGTCTCAGGGCCTTTGCATGTGCTTTTCCTTTTGCCTGGAACAGTCTTCCCACAGAGATCCACATGCTTTTTGTTATTTCCTCAGAGAGGTATTATCTTACTTCCTATCTAAAATGGTATCTTTGTCATTCTCAATGATCTTACCCTTCTATTTATTTAGTTATTAATTTATGTATCTCACCTTTTTAAAAAATATCTCACCTTTCTTCTTAGTGCTCAACCTTACCTACCACTGTGCATCTATCTTTTGGCTTATTTGTTTTTCTGCTTCCCCCATTAGAACTTGTGAAAGAAGAGATTTTGTGTATTTTATTTACTGTTACATTCCAGTACCTAGAAGACTTACTCAATATTTTGGACAAAAGAATTAATGAACAAATGATTGAATGAGTCCTTCTAAGCTCATGTGAGGTCATGGGATCAAGTTAGGCACATTTGGAAGTCGTCCTAAACTGTTCATCAACATAGTCCATAGAAAACACTGGTATCAAACAGCATGAGATAAATCAACTACCTGACCTACAGAGACAGTGCAGCTCCTGGGCTCAAAAGTGTCTGCTTCAGCAGGTGGAGTTTGAAATGTTGAAGAGAAATGAAATTAATAAGGTCTACATTAAAAAATGTCATAGAATTCAGTGTTCAGTTTGGTGCTGGCAATGCAAACCACAGCTGAGATGCTCAAAACCAAGGAGCACTGAGACGGTTCTCCACTAGGGATGTGGTGCAGCAACGGTCGCCAAGGTAAACTTCATCTGACTACTCAACTCAGCTCCCTATCTGTTATTTTGGCAACACCTACCTATGTCTGTGAGGGTCTAACTCAGGTAGACAAAATTCATCCTTCCCCACAAACAAAAGCATCACAGCATTGACTTGAACCTTGAGGAATACAACAGTCAGACATGTTTTCTGTTTGCAGTAAAAATAACACAGAAGGCTTTGGATGGCTCAGCTAATCAGAGCTAGGAAAGGCAGTCTTTCACGTCTGGGTCAGCACCAAATGTGGCCCAGTTAGTAGTAAATTAATAACATCACTGCCATCTGACAGCTGGAATGAACTGTTCTCAGTCCTGATCTTTGGAGACAGATGTGCCCAGACCACAACACCAGCTCTCACAATTGGCACTAATTAGCATCCTTCCTGGCATTGTCAGTGGAAGGCACCCAGCCAAGGCATAACAATACCTTGTAATGTTTGTACACACTAGCATAGGCTACTGGTAGCATTTATGAAGGATATAAAGGGTGTTCAGATAAGGCAGACCCAGAACATATTTAGGTGGAAAACAATTCCAGTCTCTTGGTCTTCCTTCCATATCAGAAGAGTCCTTACCTTGCGCCTACCCTTTCGCTACCCTTTTTTAGAATAACAAATCCATGTTTATCTGCTGGACTGTTCTGGATCATGAAGAAATAGAGTTCAGATTGGGTTTGCTCACCTCACCTTTCTCTATTTTCACACTGTTCCTTTATTTGCATCCTTAATTTTCATCTCCATGACTTAACCCTATGATTAACCTCTATGATTTTGAATCCCACCTGTTCTTCAATCTTCATTCTTCTTCAATCTTTCCCTCTCTCGAAAATATGGCCTGAAGTTGGGTATCCTATTTAAATAACAACACCTCATGTTGCTATTTCCTTTCAACTAGTCTTCATTGTTTCTCTTCAAAATCAAAATCAGAGGTATGAAATCTGATTTGAAACCCACAACTCTTTATGTTGCAAATTAAACTCAATAATTACCTACTAAGCATTCTCTCTGAAAATCTTACTAGTATATTATGTTTAAAGAACTGTTGGAGCCATAAAACCTGGATTTAAATGTAGTTCTAATATTTACTACTTAGGAACACTGGACAGATCTTTCCTAGAATCATTTGATTTGTCTGTAAAAAACAGCAAATATCATTAGAATGTTGCTATGATGGGTTACTGCAAAGATAGAGATTAAAAGTAGACACAGTGACTGTTTCCCCTCCTTATTTTTCATCTTCAATTTCTAGTTCTTCTAAATACTAGCTATGTAATGTTTCCCATATCTATCCTTTTTACCTCTGGGCAAGATGGAGCCTGGAACAGGTCTTCAATAACTATCATCACACTCTTTTACATAGTCTCCTAACTGGTTTTACTGAGTCTTTCCCCAAGCTAAACTATCCTACCTTTCACATGTCTGGACATATCACTTCTCTGCTAAAAAAAAAAAAAGTCCATGACAAAATCCATCCTTTTTCATATTAAATCAAATATACCCTCCATTGTTTGACTTATGAGGCCAAACAAATATAATCTTAACCAACAATTCCAATCTTTTCTCTATTTCATTTTATCTACCCAACCCTATTCTCCCATTATTTCTATTCTGTTAGTGATTATTTCAGTCCTACATTTCCATCTTTATGGCTACTTAATAATTCAATCACTTTGCTTCTGAATTCCTCACAGTAGTCTTTACTATTATTATTTTTGATTTTTCAAACTGGTAATAGGAGATTGGTTCAAGATGGCAGAGTAGAAGGATGTGTGTTCACTCCTTCTTACAAGAGCACCAGAATCACAACTAACTGCTGAACCATCATCGACAGGAAGACACTGGAAATCTAAAAAAAAGATACCCCACATCCAAAGACAAAGGAGAAGCTGCAATAAGACAGTAGCAGGGGCACAATCACAATAAAATCAAACCCTATAACCACTGGTTGGGCAACTCACAAACTGGAGAACAATTATACTACAGAAGTCCACCCAGGGGAGTGAAGGTTCTGAGCCCCATGTCAGGCTTCCTAACCTGTGGGTCTAGCAATGGGAGGAGGAATCCCCAGAGAATTGGACTTTGAAGGCCAGTGGGACTTGATTGCAGGACTTCGAAAGGACTGGGGAAACAGAGACTCCACTTTGGAGAGCACACACAAAGTCTTGTGTGTACCAGGACCCAGGGGAGGGAGTAGGGACCCCACAGGAGACTGAACCAGACCTACCTGCTACTGTTGGGGGGTCTCTTGCAGAGGCAGAGGGTGGCTGTGGCTCACTGTGGGGATAAGGACACTGGCAGCAAAAGTTCTGGGAAGGACTCAATGGCGTGAGCCCTGAGCCCCACCAAAGAGCCTATAGTTTCCAGTGCTTGGTCACCTCAGGCCAAACAACAAACACGGAGGGAACACAGACCCACCTTTCAACAGACAAGTAGATTAAAGTTTTACTGAGCTCTGCCCACCAGAGCAATACTTATCTCTACCCACCAGCAGTCCCTCCCACCAGGAAGCTTGCACAAGCCTCTTAGATAGCCTCATCCACCAGAGGGAAGAGAGCAGAAGCAAGAAGAACTACAATCCTGCAGCCTGTGGAATGAAAACCACAGTCACAGAAAGAGAGAAAAAATGAAAAGGCAGAGGATTATGTCCCAGATGAAGGAATCAGGTAAAACCACAGAAAAACAACTAAATGAAGTGGAGATAGGCAATCTTCCAGAAAAAGAATTCAGAATAATGATAGTGAAGATTATCAAGGATTTTGGAAAAAGAATGGAGGCAAAGATCGAGAAGATGCAAGAAATGTTTAACAAAGACCTAGAAGAATTAAAGAACAAACATAGATGAAAAATACAATAACTGAAATGAAAAATACACTAGAAGGAGTCAATAGCAGAATAACTGAGGCAGAAGAATGGATAAGTCCCTGGAAGACAGAATGGTTGAAAACACTGCCACAAAACAGAATAATGAAAAAAGAATGAAAATAAATGAAGACAGCCTAAGAGACCTTTGGGACAACATTAAATGCACCAACAATCACATTATAGGGGTCCCAGAAGGAGAAGAGAGAGAGAAAGGACCCAAGAAAATATTTCAAGAGATTATAGTCCAAAACTTCCCTAACATGGGAAAGGAAATAGCCACCCAAGTCCAGGAAGCACAGAGAGTCCCAGTTAGGATAAACCCAAGGAGAAACATGCTGAGACACACTGTAATCAAACTGACAAAAATTAAAGACAAAGAAAAAAAATTATTAAAATCAACAAGGGAAAAATGACAAATAACATACAATGGAAATCCCAAAAGGTTAACAGCTGATTTCTCAGCAGAAACTCTGCAAGCCAGAAGGGAGTGGCATGATATATTTAAAGTGATGAAAGGGAATAACCTACAACCAAGAACACTCTACCCAGCAGGCTCTCATTCAGATTTGACAGAGAAATCAAAAGCATTACGGACAAGCAAAAGCTAAGAGAATTCAGCACCACTAGAACAGCTTTGCAACAAATGCTAAAGGAACTCCTCTAGATGGGAAAGAGACTAGCAACCTAAAACAGCCCTGTACATATATAGACTGCTATATCAAAACCTCAAGGTAACAGCAAACCCCAAAACTACAGTAGATACACACACAAAAAAGAAAAAGCAACCCAAAGACAACACTAAAGATGGTCATCAAACCACAAGAGGAGAGAACAAAAGAGAGGAAGGAAAGAAAAAAGACCTACAAAAACAAACCCAAAACAATTAAGAAAATGGCAATAGGAACACACATATCAATAATTACCTTAAATGTAAATGGATTAAATGTGCTAACGAAAAGACAAAGACTGGCTGAATGGATATGAAAACAATACCTGTATATATGCTGTCTACAAGAGACTCACCTCAGACCTAGGAATACATACAGACTGAAAGTGATTGGATGGAAGAAGGTATTCCATGCAAATGGAAATCAAAAGAAACTGGAGTAGCAATACTCATATCAGGCAAAATGGACTTAAAAATAAAGACTGCTATAAGAGTCAAAGAAGGACAATACAAACAACCAAGGGATCAAATCAAAAAGAAGATATAACAATTGTAAACATATATGCACCCAACATAGGAGGATCACAATATATAAGGCAAATACTAAGAGCCATAAGGGGAGAAACCGAAAGTAACACAATAGGAGTGGGGAACTTTAACACCCCACTTTCATGAATGGACAGACCATCCAGACAGAAAATCAGTAAGGAAATGCAAGCTTCAAATGACACATTAGACCAGATGGACTTAACTGAAATTTATAGAGCACTCAATCCAAAAGCAGAAGAATACACATTCTTCTCAAGTGCACATGGAACATTCTCCAGGATTGACCACATCCTGTGCCACAAAGCTAGCCTTGGTAAATTTAAGAAAATTGAAATCATATCAACCATCTTTTCTGACTACAGCACTATGAGATTAGAAATAAACTACAATAAATGGTAATAATTTTTTAACATCTTTTTTGGAGTATAATTGCTTTACAATTGTGTTAGTTTCTGCTGTATAACAAAGTGAATCAGCTATACGTATACATATATCTCCATATCTCCTCCCTTTTGTGGCTCCCTCCCACCCTCCTTATCCAGCCCCTCTATGTGGTCATAAAGCACCAAGCTGATCTCCCTGTGCTATGCAGCTACTTCCCACTAGCTTTCTATTTTATATGTGGTAGTGTATATATGTCAAAGCTACTTTCCCTCTTTATCCCAGCTTACCCTTCCCCCTACCGTTGTCCTCAAGTCCATTCTCTATGTCTGTGTCTTTATTCCTCTCCTGCCTCTAGGTTCATCAGAACTTTTTTTTTTAAATTCCATATATATGTGTTAGCATATGGTATTTGTTTTTCTCTTTCTGACTTACTTCACTCTATATGACAGATTCTAGGTCCATCCACTTCACTACAAATAGTTCAATTTCATTTCTTTTCATGGTTGAGTAATAGTCCATTGTATATATGTGCCACATCTTCTTTATCCATTCATCTGTCGATGGACACTTAGGTTGCTTCCATGTCTTGTCCTGGCTATTGTAAATATTGCTGTAATGAATATTGTAGTATATGTCTCTATTTGAATTATGGTTTTCTCAGGGTCTATGCCCAGTAGTGGGATTGCTGGGTCATATCGTAGGTCTAGTTTTAGTTTTTTAAGAAACCTCCATACTGTTCTCCACAGTGGCTGTATCAATTTACATTCCCACCAACAGTGCAAGAGGGTTCCCTTTTCATCACTCCCTCTCCAGCATTTATTGTTTGTAGATTTTTTGATGATGGCCATTCTGACAGGTGTGAGGTGATACCTCATTGTAGTTTTGGTTTGCATTTCTCTAATGATTATTGATGCGGAGCACCCTTTCATGTGTCTGTTGGAAATCTGCATATCTTCTTTGGAAAAATGTCTGTTTAAGTCTTCTGCCCATTTTTAGATTGGGTTATTGCTTTTTTGTTGATATTGAGCTGCATGAGCTGCTTGTGTATTTGGGAGATTAAGCCTTTGTCAATTGCTTCTCTTGCAAATATTTTCTCCCATTCTGAGGGTTGTCTTTTCGTTCTGTTTATGGTTTCCTCTGCTGTGCAAAAGCTTTTAAGTTTCATTAGGTCTCATTTGTTTGTTTTTATTTACATTTCTCTATGAGGTGGGTCAAAAAGGACCTTGTGATTTATGTCATAGAGTGTTCTGCCTATGTTTTCCTCTAAGAGTTTTATAGTGTCTAGGCTTACATTTAGGTCTTCAATCCATTTTGTGTTTATTTTTGTGTATGGTGTTAGGAAGTGTTCTAATTTCATTCTTTTACATGTAGCTGTCCAGTTTTCCCAGCACCACTTATTGAAGAGGCTGTCTTTTCTCTAATGTATATTCTTGCCTCCTTTATCAAAGATAAGGTGACCATATGTATGTGGGTTTATCTCTGGGCTTTCTAACCTGTTCCATTTATCTATATTTCTGTTTCTGTGCCAGTACCATACTGTCTTGATTACTGTAGCTTTTTAATATAGTCTGAAGTCAGGGAGCCTGATTCCTCCAGCTCCATTTTTCTTTCTCAAGATTGCTTTGGGCATTCAGGATCTTTTGTGTTTCCATACAAATTGTGAAATTTTTTGTTCTGCTTCCATGAAAAATGCCATTGGTAGTTTGAAAGGGATTGCATTGAATCTGTAGCTAAGAACATGGTATATCTCTCCATCTGTTTGTACCATTTTAAATTTCTTTCATCAGTGTCTGATAGTTTTCTGCATACAGGTCTTTTGTCTCCTTATGTAGGTTTATTTCTAGGTATTTTACATTTTTTGTGCAGTGGTAAATGGGAGTGTTTCCTTAATTTCTCTTTCAGATTTTTCATCTTTAGTGTACAGGAATGCAAGAGATTTCAGTGCGTTAATTTTGTATCCTGCTACTTTACAAAATTCATTGATTATCTATAGTAGTTTTCTGGTAGCATCTTTAGGATTCTGTATGTATAGTATCGTGTCATCTGCAAACAGTGACAAATTTACTTCTTCTTTTCTGATTTGGCTTCCTGTTATTTCTTTTCCTTCTCTGATTGCTTTGGCTAAAACTTCCAAAACTATGTTGAATAATATTGAAGAGAGTGGGCAACCTTTTCTTGTTCCTGATGTTAGAGGAAATTGTTTCAGTTTTTCACCATTGAGAATGACGTTGGCTGTGGGGTTGTTAGATATGGCCTTTATTATGTTGAGGTAGGTTCTCTCTACGTTCACTTGCTGGAGAGTTTTTATCATAATTGGGTGCTGAATTCTGTCAAAAGCTTTTTCTGCATCTATTGAGATGATCATGTGTTTTTTGTTTTGTTTTGTTTTGTTTTGTTTGTGGTACACGGGCCTCTCACTGTTGTGGCCTCTCCCATTGCGGAGCACAGGCTCCAGATGTGCAGGCTCAGTGGCCATGGCTCATGGACCCAGCCGCTCCATGGCATGTGGGATCTTCCCAGACCAGGGCACGAACCCATGTCCTCTGTATCGGCAGGTGGACTCTCAACCACTGCGTCACCAGGGAAGCCGATCATATGGTTTTTATCCTTCAATTTGTTAATATGGTTTAACACATTGGTTGATTTGGGTAAATTGAAGAATCCTTGCATTCCTGGGATAAACCCCACTGATCATGGTGTATGATCCTTTTCATGTGCTGTTGGATTCTGTTTGGCAGTATTTTGTTGAGGATTTTTGCATCTGTGTTTGTCAGTGATATTGGCCTGTAGTTTTCTTTTTTTGTGACATCTTTGTCAGGTTTTGGTATCAGGGTGATGGTGGACTCGTAGAATGAGTTTGGGAGTGTTCCTCCCTCTGCTATATTTTGGAAGAGTTTGAGAAGGATAGGTGTTAGCTCTTCTCTAAATGTTTGATAGAATTCACCTGTGAAGCCATCTGGTCCTGGGCTTCTGTTTGTTGGAAGATTTTTAATCACAGTTTCAATTTCAGTGCTTGTGATTGGTCTGTTTATATTTTCTATTTCTTCCTGGTTCAGTCTTGGAAGGTTGTGCTTTTCTAAGAATTTGTCCATTTCTTCCCAGGTGTCCATTTTATTGGTATATAGTTGCTTGTAGTAATCTCTCATGATCCTTTGTATATCTGCAGTGTCAGTTGTTACCTTTTTCATTTCTAATTCTATTGATTTGAGTCTTCTCCCTTTTTTTCTTGATGAGTCTGGCTAATGGCTTATCAGTTTTGTTTATCTTCTCAAAGAACCAGCTGTTAGTTGCATTGATCTTTGCAATCATTTCCTTCATTTCTTTTTCATTTATTTCTGATCTGATCTTTATGATTTGTTTCCTGCTGCTAACGTGGCGTTTTTTTGTTCTTCTTTCTCTAATTGCTTTAGGTGTAAGGTTAGGTTGTTCATTTGAGATTTTTCTTGTTTCTTGAGATAGGATTATATGGCTATAAACTTCCCTCTTAAAACTGTTTTCGCTGCATCTCATAGGTTTTGGGTCATCGTGTTTTCATTTTCATTTATTTCTTGGTATTTTTTTAAATTTCCTCTTCGATTTCTTCAGTGAACTCTTGGTTATTTAGTAGTGTATTGTTTAGCCTCCATGTCTTTGTACTTTTTACAGTATTTTTACTGTAATTGATATCTAGTCTCATAACGTTGTGGTTGGAAAAGATACTTGATAGAATTTCATTTTTTTTAAACTTACCAAGGCTTGATTTGTGACCCAAGATATGATCTCTACTGGAGAATGTTCCATGAGCACTTGAGAAGAAAGTGTATTCTCCCACTTTCGGGTCGAATGTTCTATAAATATCAGTTAAATGTATCTGGTCTATTGTGTCATTTAAAGCTTGTGTTTCCTTATTTATTTTCTGTTTTGATGATCTGTCCTTTGGTGTAATTGGGCTGTTAAAGTCCCCTACTATTATTGTGTTACTGCCCTTTAGTTCTTCTAGGTCCTTGTTAAATGTTTCTTGTATTTTCTCCATTCTATTTCCAAGATTTTGGATCATGTTTACAATCATTACTGTGAATTGTTTTTCAGGTAGACTGCCTATTTCCTCTTCATTTGTTTGGTCTAGTGGGTTTTTACCTTGCTCCTTCATCTGCTGTATATTTTTCTGTCTTCTCATTTTGTTTAACTTACTGTGATTGGGGTCTCGTTTTTGCAGGCTGCTGGTTCGTAGTTTACATTGTTTTTGTTGTCTGCCCCCAGTGGGTAAGGTTGGTTCAGTGGCTTGTGTAGGCTTCCTGGTAGATGGACTCATGCCTGTGTTTTGGTGGATGAGGCTGGATCTTGTCTTTATTGTGGGCAGTGTCGTGTCTGGCGGTGTGTTTTGTGGTGTCTGTGAACTTAGTATGATTTTAGGCAGCCTCTCTGCTAATGGGTGGGTTTGTGTTCCTGTCTTTCTAGTTGTTCAGCATAGGGTGTCCAGCACTGTAGCTTGCTAGCCATTGGGTGGAGCTGGATCTTAGCGTTGAGACGGAGATCTCTGGGAGAGCTTTCACCGATTGATATTATGAGAGGCTGGGAGGTCTCTCATGATCCAATGTCCTGAACTCAGCTCTCCCACCTCAGAAGCTCAGGCCTGACACCAGGCCAGAGCAACAACACCCTGTCAGTGACATGGCCAGGTATGTGGGGATTTTCTCACCTTTTGAGAAGTCTGAGGTCTTCTGCCAGCCTTCAGTATGTGTTCTGTAGGAGTTGTTCCACATGTAGATGTATTTTTGATGTATTTATGGGGAGGAAGGTGATCTCCACATCTTACTCCTCTTCCGTCTTGAAGGTCCCCCTGCAATAGTAGACTCCACTGATGATGCCAACCTCTGCAAGAGCTAGAGGTGCAGAGACATTTTTTTCAGAGGGTTTTCAGCTTTTTTTTTTTTCTTTTCCTTTGTGCTTCATTTAGTTTCACTTCTTCACAGGGTGCTTCATGCAGAGGCCTCACACCCTGCACTTCAGATCAGAGTGCCTAGTGAGAAATGGCTGTGCCAACACCTCAGCTCAGCCAGTGGTAATAATTTTAATCCAATATATTTATTCACTATTGCTTTTCAACCATTGCTTCTTACATTCTCTTCTTTTTTCTGAGCATAGTTTCCTTTCTTCTAACCTTTTAGGAGTTGTTTTAGTAAGGTTCTGTGAATGGTAACTCCTTCAATCTTTGACTTAATTTTTTTAAAGTTATGCTCACTTTCAGTTGATCTTTTTCATGGGAATGTTTATTTTTCCCTTTGCATTTTCATAATATGACTTAGTGCCTCTATTGTTGCAAAGTAGACAGCTGATATTCTGTAAATTACCAGTCTTTTCTTTGTGGTAGCTTTAGTGTTTTTCTTTGTGTTTTTAGTACAATGAGGATTACATTTATGTGGATTTTCATGTATTTATTCATGATTCTTTTTAATCTGAATATATTACCTGTCTTCACTGTGGAAAATTCTTAAGCATTAACTCATAGAATGTTGCTTCTCCTGCAGTCTCTATGTAGTCTCTTTCTGGAATACATTTCCATTATATTATATACATTTCTATAAACTGTATACTAAATTTTCTCTTTTTACTCTTCATTTTCTAAGTTCTCCTTTATGATTTTCATTTCTTTATCTATTCTGGCTTCTGAGTGATCTTTTTCCAAACCTACTTCTGATCACTAATTCTTTCTTCAATTGTGCCTAATTGTCTCTTTATTCTGTTCATTAATTTCAATGACAATATTTTCCACTTATAGAAGTTCTAGTTCATCTTTTTCACAGTCTTTCATTTCTGAACTGTGTTTTCTGTTCTTTCTTTTATTGCTCAAATTATTTTAAACAAATGTTATAATTTCTTTCATATGTTCTAATATTTCTACTGCTTGCATTGCTAATTTCTTGATTCTTGCATTTGATAATTCTCCCTCATGATATTTGTTATTATTGCCAACTCATATTCATTAAGGTGTTTTTATCATTTGGGACCCGCATGTTGTTGTTTTGTGAAAGAGTTCTTAAAGACTAGCTTTGAGTGTGCTTCTCTGAGGGTGAGGGCCACAGGCAGTTCGATAATACTGGATAATTTTACATTAATTTCCATGTTAATTCCTTCTGTTTATGGTTCAGCTAAGAGTTTCGGTTTCTGAAAGGTCATTTCTTTCCTCTTCTTCCCAAAACCTTGTATACATTTAAATTTCTTAGACATATCCTAGACCTACAGAGTTTTCCTTGCCCATGAAACCAGAGCAATCAAGATAGTGCCAGCTTGTTGCAGGGAGCTAGGTATAGTATCATGACTTGTGTGGAAAAGGGCTCTTGTCAGTAAACCCAAGACAGCTTTAGAATCTCAGCCTCCAGTACCTAGGACTCACATATAATCTGAAACTCTCCCAGGCTGCTGAAGCATCAGCTTTCCCCTATCACTCAGGCTTTCACTTTTTCCCCCTCATTTCTGGTATGTAAGTATTTCTCTGTCTTTCTTTTGAGCTCAGCTATAACATACTATTTGAAAATATATTCTTGCTGTAGTTTATGCAGAACCTCAGTATGATCTGTGAAGTACTAGCTTGGTCCATCCCACTGTTCCTCTCCTGCTGAAGTTCCCTAATACCAACCAGAATGAACTACTCACCATTTCCCAAAGAAAGCCCATGGATGCTGCTCTTACTCCCTGACTTATGCACTTCTATAACTTTAAATGCTTGCCCCAGAACACTTTGTTAAATTGTTTTCTTTTCTCCTTCCTGAATTCTTTTCAGATAACTGCAATCATTATACGATCTCTACTTTCAAACCTCATATAAGAAATCTTGCTCTATCTTATATTATTATAGTGTTTGTGTTCTTATCTTATCCATTCTATTAGACCATAAACTCCTAAAGGGCCTGTAGTTTCTTTTTTCAATTTGTTTACCCTGTAATTTCCAGCACACTGTCTGACACACAGAGGTATCTTCTCAAATGCTTGTTAAATTAAACTGAAACCACAGAAGAATTTTCTTTTTCCTTCTGTAACTATAATCCTCAAAAGTCAACAAGGTAAAAACATAGCTGTCCACAATTATGCAAAACAAAGAAGTATGTAATAATTAGAGAACATTTACATTTTCTGACAGAACTGCCTTTTAAATGATATCCAATTAATATACATCGGTAAATTATTTCAGAAATTTTAAACTTCTACAGTTATAATTACAGAATTTCTACCTTTTAAAAAATAATGACAATTACAACAAAATATAGCATTTATTAAATGCCTATTTTATGGCAAGCATGGGACTATGTTTTACATGAATTATCTCATCTGATTTTAAAATGACCATTGGAGGCACCGTAATTATCCACATTTAACAGATGAAGATGTAGAGACACAGTGTGGTGACATGAGTTCCCCAGGATTGCCTAGCTCCTAAATTGTACCAAGATTTGAGCTCAGGCAGTTGGATTCCAGGGTCCATGCTCTTAACACCACACACTTAACTAGGTTTTATACAGCACTGTTGTTAGAAACTATCAAAATGTTTCAATATTTAGAAGTCATCCTCAATCATGTTTGTTTTAAAGAGACACTGAATCTTTTTCATATGTAGAAAGAATACAAAAATCAAGAGACTTGAAGAGCAACTTTCCAGGCTGTTGAGATGCTGTCAATTATTTGAGTAGTGGTCAGTATTTTTGAATGCAATGCAGAAATGTTCCTAAAGCCATTTACCAATAAAAGATTGTGTAGGTAGTTTTACTCAAGTGGAGAGAAATGCCCCCATGGATACATGAAGGTTTCTGTTTCCCTTGGGCTTTATTTTTTTAATTCTCTTATTTTAGTTACTGAAGTAGTTCAGAAAGATTTATAATTTTAATATTTCCTATAAAATTATAATTGTCAGTGATTATACCTGCTCACATTGCTGTACTCTGTGAGCATTTTTTCTCCAAAGGACAAGCTTTAATAGTTTCTGTGTCATTCACATTTAATACTGTTGACAAGATCAACAGTGAAAGGCAAAAAAAAAAAAAGTCTAAAAATAGTTGCTTTTTATACTTCTGGATTAAGCCTCCTTGCTCTTTATATAGAGAGATGTGGTTAGGGTCATGGTTTAAAGAGTAGGTGTGTTTCTGAAATAACCTTATTTTTTTCACTTTATGCCTCCCACTGCCAGCCATAGTTGTCTCTATTGTGAATCCTAAAAAATGGTTCATTGTAGTCACTCTGTACAAATGACACACTTTAAACATTGTATGTTCATATATTATTTTCAGCTTCAACTCCTACAATCCATCTGTAAGGTATATTAAAGGCTCCCACAGCTCTAAGTGGCTTCAATTAAAAGATAATTATACAAGAAACTTCTTTTCATAAAGCAATGATCTAAATATACATCTTTTGCTTCAGTTAATAACTATCATTTTCTAAGGCAAAAGTCACTCACTAAATGATGGTTTTAAATTATTTACAGGTTTATCTGGTGTCTCCAGGAAAGACAGAGATCATTCTGTATGAAAAAGAAAGTATATCTTTTGTTCTAGTACATGCATACTTCTCAATTTTCCCTATATTTGATATTTAAAAAAACATACATTCATCTTAGGACTAGGACTTCAAATATGAAAAGAAAATTCTTCTCTAGAGACAATGCGATAGGGAGATTTAGTTAAATATTCCGCTGCATAAATTATATATTATTGCCCAGAACCCAGGATGAAAAGCATTTGGCCATAGGTGCATTGAGTATCATAATTTCTTGCCCCAGGAATTCCTGAAGTGAGAGAGAGGATGCCATGAATT